>NC_134140.1:111472617-112097617 GCF_033958435.1 Carettochelys insculpta | reverse complement strand
TTGTGTAAAACAATTTTCTTTCAGAAATGAATCCAGATGGAAATAGATTATACATTTCCAAAAGCGTTCATCATTTCACAGCTGCAACCATTTCATACAATCCAGACATATAAACTGACAACAATCTCATAAATACTGTAAAGACAGTTCTACATGTACAGCAACACAAACTCCCATAGTAGTGTCCTGTAGGTCAGAAAGAAAAGTGAAAGTGCTTTGTGAGGCCCTTTTCCCTTTAAAACAACAATAAGTCCTGTGGCATCTTATAGATGAACATGAGTCTGCTTCTGACAGAGTGGGTCTTTGTCCATGAAAGCTTATGCTCTAAAATATCTGTTCATCTATAAGGTGCCACAGGACTTGTTGTTGTTCTCGAAGATACAGACTAACTAACCCCTGATACTTTTTCGTTTTGGTAGTGAGAGCTCAAAACACAGAAGAGGATTGCACTGTTTAGATATATTTTGCGTCTCACAAGAGCTAGCTGTTTAGTTATGGACACAAATTGCCACTTTAGTTTATGTTCAATAGTTTTGTGTGTTAGTGAAAAAGAAAATCCAACAAGGTATTTAAAATATATTTGGGTGCTCACATACACATGCGGAGCATATACACAGACATGGAGAATGTCTCCAGAGTAAAGAGATCTGCCCCTCCTCCTGAAATACAAACTGCTGTAATTTCTAATTAAATTAGGTAGCAAATTGCACAACTCATCAACAATAGGTGGTATCTTGAACTAGCTGCCAGTGTCTATGCAACATGCTCCTTGTCTTGTAACAGTTTTCAAGATAATGGGTGTGCTATTCTGGCATCTCTGTATACCTGATGACATGAGAAATACAGGGATGCCATGAAATAGTGCTTTATTTGGGCATATGGTACCATTTAGATATGCCAAAATAGCCTATTTCAAAACCTACTTGAAATAAGCTATGCAATTTGCATAGCACAATGTTGTGTATCTTATTTCAAGGTTGGGGCACTGTCTAAACAGAGCCTTATTTACTATGACATCTACATGCCCTCAGATGCCCCAGTTTCAGTGATTTGAATGTGGACTATAGGGGTAGGTATCAGAGAGAAAGTCGTGTTAGTCTGTATCTTTGAGAACAACAAGAAGTCCTGTGGCACCTTATAGACGAAGAGATATGTTGGAGCATAAGCTTTCATGGGCAAAGACCCACTTCATGAGATGCATCTGAGGAAGCGGGTCTTTGTCCACAAAAGCTTGCGCTCCAAAATATGTGTTCCTCTATAAGATGTCACAGGACTTCTTGTTGTTCTCGACAATAGGAGTGTTACCATACAACTGCATGCCTGGTGCCATGCAGAGATCCCAGAGTAGGCACAGTCCTAGCAGAGATTTAAAAGATTCCTTCTGCTTAACTGTGCATGATCGCATTTCAATAATAATTAATATTTTTTTCTTTTTACTTGACAAGAAATATTGTACTAATTTTCCTCCATTCCATTCCACCCCATTGTGTATGTGTGTGAGGGCATTTAATAAATAGTTTTTTTCTTCCTAGTCTAGGCAAATAGAAGCTTTACTGAAAGTCTTAGGCTACGTCTACACGTGCAGCCAACATCGAAATAGCTTATTTCGATGTTGCGACATCGAAATAGTCTATTTCGATGAATAACGTCTACACGTCCTTCAGGGCCAGCAACGTCGATGTTCAACTTTGACGTTGCTCAGCCCAACATCGAAATAGGCGCAGCGAGGGAACGTCTACACGTCAAAGTAGCACACATCGAAATAGGGATGCCAGGCACAGCTGCAGACAGGGTCACAGGGCGGACTCAACAGCCAGCCGCTCCCTTAAAGGGCCCCTCCCAGACACAGTTGCACTAAACAACACAAGATACACAGAGCTGACAACTGGTTGCAGACCCTGTGCCTGCAGCATAGATCCCCAGCTGCCGCAGAAGCAGCCAGAAGCCCTGGGCTAAGGGCTGCTGCCCACGGTGACCATAGAGCCCCGCAGGGGCTGGAGAGAGAGCATCTCTCAACCCCCCAGCTGATGGCCGCCATGGAGGACCCGGCAATTTCGACATTGCGGGACGCGGATCGTCTACACGGTCCCTACTTCGACGTTGAACATCGAAGTAGGGCGCTATTCCTATCTCCTCATGAGGTTAGCGACTTCGACGTCTCGCCGCCTAACGTCGAAGTTGGTGCCGCTACTTCGAAGTAGCATGCACGTGTAGACGCAGCTTTAGAGGCTTAGTAGATTTTACCTTTTTAGGTGGGAGATGGATTGATCCTTTCTTTTTTCTTTTCTTTGTTCATATGGGTCTAAAGTGGGGAAAGAAAGACACAATAAATCTCTAGAACTTCTGAGATTTAACTTCATTAACAAAAAAGGCCATTTCTCTTAAGAATTCTTCCACAGAGATGACAAAAATCTCCTCAACATTTTGTTGCTTAGCTGCTGCGAATTCTTTAAAGGCAAATATGTCTGCAGAGATTTTTATTTTTACTATGTCCCAAAATGTGCTAGGTACTTGATGCAACAAAGATGACGATGCATTTCTTGTTTCAGTCAGTTCACGATCTAATTTTAGAAGTGAATAAATGAACTGGGATAAAAAAAGATGCAGAAAGAAGAAGGGCGAAGCTAATTTCTTTGAATATTGTTTTGATAGACATGCAGCAAATGGAGGAGGAGGCTGATGCCATATTTAAATGGGAAATCAATAGCATGTCAAATTGCATTCTCCTCCATGATTCACCCCTATTGCTGCAACTGCTCTCTTTTGCTCCTGGCTTGGGTTTGCTCCTGGCCTGGGTTTTGTCCCTCTCCAGCTGCAGCCCCTCTTGTGCTAACTGTTGGGCTGACTACAACTCTGTTGCCATGATATATTTAGTCTGTACAGAACATATAGCTGTCTGTCAGCCTCGTCTCTGTTTCTTTCCCGGAGCTTTGTTCCAAGATTCTCTCTGCCTGCTGAACCCTCTGCAGACAGGCTGCAGGTTCCCTTGATCACCATTTCTCAACTGGTTATTAGAATGCAGCATAACAATTAGCTGTGTCTTTGTTGACTTCTCAGTGTTGACCTGCCAGGAATCAGAACCTGCAGTAAAACCAGTCTCTAGGCAACCTACCAAGTGCAGCTGGTCTGCAGTGATAGTAGCTTCTCCTTGTTCCCAGCCTAGCTCATGCCTTATTCCAGTCTTGCTTTCTTCCCTGCCATTGTGTTGGAGACAGGCCTGCTCCTGCTTTGGACACCTGGCCTTGCCTCACTTTATTAACCAAGCTCTGACCTTCAGCTCCAGTTTCTGACTTCGGCTCTGACCCTTGGCTTTGGCATCTGGCCTCTGACTCCAGTTCAGATCCTGGGCTCCTATTCCTGGCTACTGATTTCTGCTCCAACCCAGCGATACAACTGTGCATGTCCCAATCTTTGACAGGAGCTGGTTTTCTCTGAATAGCTTAATGATGTGATTATACTTCAGCTGTTCATAATGCATTTGCCCGCTCCATTTTTCCCCATTGTTTTCCAGAGAAGACTATTGAGACTTTTGTGTATGTTTTCCCTTCTATGATATATGCTTTCATTACTGTCGGCCCTTGTGCAATTCACAGTGACAGATCCCACAAGAATTGCCACCATAACTGTCAGAGATCGGGATTATTACACCCATATTCCCCCTCAGTTGTTCAGCAAGGTTGCAAGCTCTCAGACTTTTGAGTCTAAAGCCTTTGTCTCTTTTGGGTGGAGACATGCATCTCTCTCCCTCTTGACCAGGGTATTTCCAGGCTGAGAAGTTCCCTGCCTGCAGTGTGCTATTCCTAAGAAAAAGACAATCTGCCTAAACAGGCTGTCTCATCTCAGAGAAAGTACATTGGTAACTTATCATGGGCAGCTAAGCAGTGCATATTTTATTTTTAAGGTAAAAAGCATTACAGAAAAAACATTAACATAGCAACAACCCCCCTAAAACCATGGTATTAAGCTTACTAGAGACCAGCTTCCCATCTTTCTGAGGGCTCTGGTTGATGTCATTCCTCCTAACCTTCCTTCAAGACTGGAGCTCACCAGATACTGGACATCCTGGCTGTTTGCAGGATCAGAACAAAAACCCTGTGCCTGTTTTAAACCAATCTATTTACCCAAAAATCCTTTCTTTGTTTCTTGATCCATGGGGAACCCAGTCTGACCTGGTATATGTGAACTTCTCCAAGGGATGGCTTCTCCAAGGGCCTGTAACTGGCAGAATTTCATTAGCATCCTCCTAGAGAAGATACATACAATCTCTCTATAACACATACATGACTGCATTTTAATACAATGGACTCCAAATTTTTAAATTCCATTTAATTAGATTTCGTGTTCAGTTTCACAAGTTTTCAATGCCTGTTTGTCCCAATTCTGGTATTAAAATCTTTCTCAGATTAGACAAACCAATAAAATGCCAAAGTGTTCTGCACCCATTTCATTGTTAAGCCCTGCATGTCTTCACAGGTGTCTTTGCTGAATACCCTGGCTGGCTTATCACAATTCCTACATAGCCCTGCATGTCAGCAAAAATATAAATATCCTCTACACCCTGTTGTTGATCTCTGTAAATTCTTTAAGTTTTCTACTAGAAGCCTTCAGGACTGTTCTAACCTTGGTTCATTTATCTTTCTCCATTCCAGATTCTACCAGCATCTTGCAGAGGCCTTTACTACATAGCAATTAGATGTGTTTGCACAAGAATCACTATGCTCAGCTATAGCATTAAACATCATCAAGCACATTGGACTGAAATGTATGTGAGGCACTAACTACTCAGTATCTTTCTCACGTGTGTATTATACTTCAAAGCTGTGTGAAAGGGCCTGAATCCATCAACTGATATACCAACTTGACGGTACAGGGTAATTTATGAGCTCCTTAATGTACACCAAAGGTTAAATAAAATGTAAGCACTCCCACAACCAACATAGCACCTCTGTCCAGCATCACAGAGTGAGATTTTCATACACGCTCAAAGTTTGTTGATTTTTGCTTTCATTATAGTCAATGGCATACCTCATATTGATCTGAGTGGGAACAGAACAGAACAGAATTAGGCCAATGCTAAGGGTTTTAAAAAACCTCACCCATAATTTCTCATTGCATTGGTTACCTTTGAAAAAAACAACATCACAGAATTAAAGATAAGCAGCACAAAGGGGGTTGGTAAGCGTACACTACAGGTTCTGGCTTTGGCACCCTGCTTTTCTGCTTCTGTTTATTCTATGACTGGGAGGAAAAAGCTTCCTATCAATCTCCTAGCAACAAGAGAATAAGTTCTCTGAATATGAATAAACCTCCTAAGACCTGATAGTACCTCCATGTCAGTGGCTTTTGAAGGGTGCTTTACCAAGGAGTGCAAACCTCAGCAGCCACTGAAAAATGAGTAGCAAAGTGAGAGAGCAATGCATTCACTGGTTAGTAATTAGAATGAACTGGTAGAGGAGCAGAGTTTGTGAATTCATACCTGAAGGGAAGTTTGATGCCGTTCTGTGTCTACACATTTGGTTTTACGAAAAGGGGCTTTCGAAGTCAAGGGGGTCCTTTCGAATAGCCCCATCTCCATGGGTGGCTTGTGTTCCAAAAGTGGCACTTTCAAAATGTGTGTGGCTGCAATTATGCTAATGAGGCATTGCATATTCATGTCAGTGCCTCATTAGCATCTTCCAAACTGCCTCATTAACATGCCCTCTCCTAAAGGGGCATGTGTAGAGACAATTTTGAACACTATGAACTCCGGGGAAGACAAAAAAGAAGACCACAACCTCCCACCACTTCAGGAGATGCAATATCATGACCTTTTCCTAAATGAATATCCCTTAATGCAACATCTTTTGTCTTCCCACTGTAAACACTGAAAAGAAACAAATAATCTGGGTCCACCCCTCACCTGTTCCATTGCCTCGCATGCACAAGAAGCCACAGTGGTTTCCTCTTTAGCCTTCTGGATAAGTCACATTTTAGTTTTTCCTTTTTGGGAGGTTGTCAAAGACTGCTTCCTGTCATCCTCAAATGGACTATCCCTAATTTGTCACTGCAGCAGTGATTTGTAAGGGAACCCAGGCTCACTTTCTATGCTGGGTCCCAGCCCAGGGACTCTTAATCCAGTATTTGTGGGCTTTTACTCTCCTAGCCTCTAAGACTACTTCCTTAGACTGCTTCCTATTCTGTCCTTACAGGTTCCTGCCCCTTGACTGCAGGTCTCTTCCTTATAACCCTCCTCCCTTGAGTCTACCAACTCCTTCGTGTTATAGATCCCACCTGCTACTCCTCCAGCTGGACTTCTTCATACAATTAGGCCCTAGCATGCTCTACATTTCCCCCACGTACAGCCTAAAGCTAAATGGCTTATTTTATCTTGTCTGGGGAGGAAACTCATCGCAGGTAATTGAAAAATGAGGACAGGCTGCTGTTACACTTTCTAAAAATTAGGTCAAAACTTAACTAAATATTTTCTACTATGTACAAACCTTAAAGTGTTTTTTGCATCCTGTATTTTTCCCCCACCTACCACCCTGTTGCTGATGAATTCTAGAATCACGTCTTTGCACTAATCATTTTTGAAATTGCAGGTAATCTGTAGTTTGGCTTTTACTGGGCCAATCCAGGTCAATTTCTTTCGTCTCACCACTAGGAATTCATTTTTGAAAACATTCTGACATTACAGTTTATGCGTTGCTACATTAAACAGAAAATATGTGAGAACCTAATTTTTCCAAATTCTAGAAGTTTCTGCTTCCAGTTGGATTTATTGTCTTGAAAATCTTGGTGTTTCTCTTCAACACCTGCAATTCAGGAGATGAAATTGCTTCTTTTATTTTACAAAATTCTTCATCTAACCTTTCCATGTCTATAAATGTATCAATTTTGTATGCCTCAACAGCTTGTATATACTCTTCAAAAGACCATTATATTGTCAATGATAAGACAGGAAGTTTTTCATGCATATTATATTCAGTAGGTGATATCTGTTTTGTTTAATCTTGCTGATAAAAAAAAGGAGAAAATCTTTTTCACACTTCATTCTTTTTCACTGAGATTTTTTGGTATGGAGTTTGCAATTGAACTGTAACATTTGTCATTTATTCTGCATTCTAATTTCTTGTCTAGGTTGGATATCAGCTGTAGTCACATGTAGGCAGACAAAGGTCTCCCCCTTACAAGCCAGCTTGCTGCCCCTCCTGAGGTGCCTTGCAAGCACACAGGGCACGGAACAGCTGTGCTGACAGCACAGTCTTTGATGTCTCCCACAGAGGCCCAGATGTGCTGGCTCATCGTGACCCTGAGAAACAGAAAGTACAGATAAAAGGCTAACAGGCCAACTGTCAATAAGGGGGCCTCAGGAAATCACCCCAGATGGCACTGATGGATTTGATGCCCACACAGCCATCCCAGAAGAGAAATCTCCGCCCTTGTAAAAGAATGTCCTGTACTCCCAAAATTACTAATGAAGTGCTGCTGTGCATCAGCAGCACTTCATTAAGCAAATTCCCACCGTGGTAACTTCGAAGTCCCCTACTCCAAAATGTTTGAAATATTTTAACATAAATGGAAATCTCATGAAATGTTTGTTGGAGGCATCAGTAGCTATTGAATAATAAATGTTGTTCTCTTTAGGACAATCTCTATGTTTGGAAACAGAATAGGGGGCTAGCTCATTTTCACAAAGTGCTTTTGATTTTCATTTTTCACAGAATACACTTTCTGCAGTTTCAGAATCCCTGAAAATATTTTCCTTAACTTTTACCGTGTGATCCACATTTCAATCAGAGTGGTAGAGCTTAACAGCATGAAATGTTTTTGAGGAGTTCTGCTCCAGTAACTCTGTTGTCAAGGCACATGAATTTTGGGAAAAGCTTTGAACATTTTGTGACATCTGTTGCGTCTGATTTATTTTTGGCAGTTTCAGAGTGATGTATGGCATTATTTTTACCATGAATTGAAACATCACTGTCACAATTTCAGTAGCTGCAAAATACATCATTATGGCCTTTCCTCCCTCTTTTACTGAATTTAAATTCTTCTTGCCAGGTGGCTGATAGTTTTTTTTACTTCCTGTCACTTGTAGAAAGAACAAGATTCATGGAATGCTGGGATCATGAGAAATAGTGGAAGGAAACCAGATCAAATGGATGGAGATTGTGAGCAGTGTTAATTGGAAGCATTCCCCAGGTTTATATATGTGGAACTCCCAGCTCTTGCTACCGTCATGGAGAGGTCAAGTTCACTGGGTCCCATTGGTGCTGCCCAGCAATCTCAGAGAGGTCAATTGTGATGGCCTTCTCAGTGTAATAGATCCAGCTGGGCTGAACAGAAATGTGACAGGTTGCCCCTTGGGTGCCAGCTGGAACTGGGGAATCACTGCACCCTCCAACCAACCATTATGGGCTCCCATTTACACAGTAGTGATGCGCTAAGCTGCAAAGCCCTCTTGGCTCCAGACTACACATTCACTAGCATACATACAGTTATACACACGCAGCTGCAATTACATACAGGTGCTCTGATCAGCCCCCTGTGAGGAAAGGTTTCAGCCAGAGTGCTTAGCTACTGAGGCATGCACCACAGTTGGAGTATAAACCCAAAATTATACCACCTTGCACTACATAGGGCACTGTACAGTGTAAAAATCATAGGCTGTGTTTACACTACAGTGATGTTCCGAAAGGTCTCTTCTCAAAGATTGTCTTCTGGAAGATTGTGGCGACACACCAAAAAGTGGATCGAACGAGTAGTCTGCTCTTTTGAATGAGAGCAACCACACAGCTCCTGCTCTTTCAGAAGAACAGGCCAGCGATCAAAAAATCCGGCACCATGAGGACGACTTTTCCCTGATCCAGAAGCGGAAGATGGCTTCTGGAAGAAGAGCTGTGTTCTTTTGATTTTGGATTGAAAGAATGCATTTTATGTGTGGATGTGCCACATGTTCTTTTGGAAGAGGGACTATTTTCTGGAAGGATTTGCTAGGGTAGACACAGCCATAGAGTTCACCCTTTCCCTTAATGTGACAAGAAGTATGCAATAGCCTTTTGCCCCAAGTTGTAATCCCACAAAATGGTTTAGATAAAGCAAAACCAAGTTTATTAACTACAAAAGATAGATTTTAAGCAATGATAAGTGATAGTACACCGACCAAAGCAGATTACCTAGCAAATAAACAAATCCACAACTGAATAATAAATACATTGGTTATGGATAGAAGTGTGTCAGCCTGAGAGATGGTACAAGCAGGCTGCAGAGTCTTTAGAGGATAGCTCTGCTTGCTTACAGCCTGCCCTCCCTAGGTGTTCCTTTCACGGGCTAAAAATCCCTTTAGCTTGGGTAAAGCACTTCTCACAGTTCAGTCTTTTCTTTCTCAAGTGTTTGCAGGAATCTTGTGTGAGGAACCAAGAACTACAGATGATGTCACTCCTTTTCTTATCTTACATAGCTTTTGCATGTGACAGGAACCGTTCATTCCCAAAGGTTGCTTCTTATAGCAGTCTGTGGAAAACTACTGACATCCCAAGATGGAGTCCAGACACATATAGTCTCAACACATGGCATCTAGAGTCATAGCAGCCATTACCCAGAGGCTGTCTGTAGCATTATCTGGTTCCCCACATGGGAAAAAAGTTTCTCCTAAGCCCTATTTCTTTCCGTAGGGGCTCATTGTCTTGAATAGGGACTTTCCCACTCAGTTATCTAGGCTGAAAGCATCCTGTGAAGTGAGCATTCCTCAGGCGTAACAGCATGTGAAAGACAGATACATAGTCAATATTCCTCACTTCAGAGGAATGATACATACAATCAAAATAGGATAATCATTCAGCAAATCATAACCTTCCAATGGCATCTCACATGGCTTATCTTGCATAAAATCCATCATAAAATTATGTTATAATCATATAACAGTATCATTATGAAGAATATAGGGTGAGGCGTCACAGTAAGTGTGGAGATATAAGGGACTGGAAGCCCTTGCATCCTAGGGCCAACAAGTGGGACTCCTGGAAGGCATGGGGGAAGAGAAGCTAATGTTTGACTAGAATTACTCTGCCCAGAGCAGGAGGGGATGGAGAGTGAAAGAGAAACCAAGAGTTAGTTTCTCTAGGTAACGCTAAGGACAGCAAGAGACGGATTGTTTCTTATACCATTGAGATAATTTAGGCTGGGGTAAGGCCCCTTTTAACAATACACCACCCTTCTAACCTTGTTGCAAAAGGAAGACTTACAAAGGTTTAGAATAAAGATCGAGACTTAAACCTGAACTATGCTGAACTTTGCTCAGGATTAAGCCACGGAACTTCTGTGGTTTCAACAAAAGTTTTCTGGAATGTTCATCTTTCTCTAACACTAGTTCATCCATCCATTCATCCATCCATCCCTCCCTAATAATGATATGCTTTCTACCTCTCCACACCATTATTCCAGCACCTAAATTTTGAAAGTAGAATATTTTCTAAAGATATTAATATTAATGAGAGTTAAAATAACCAAACAAAAATAACCTAATACAAAATAACTTTGCATTAACTGAAGGGTTTATAGATGTATTTTTATACCCTTTCTTTCACATAACAGTTCTTCAACTTGCAGTGTCAAGGGAAATGTCAACTGAATTCATGTATAACATGATGCTTTAAATGTGAACTAGAAAATTTACAAGAGGTAAAGTGAAAATAATAGGAGCAGCAAAATAACGTTAATATTTTCATGGAAAATTTCCTTATGCCATAATATATTCCCTTTATTAACAATGAATCCACATTTCAGAATTCAGATCCAAGCTTTCCCACAGTTCAATTAGCATTTTGCATTGGGTTTTTGTTTCACGCCCATTAAACTAGGCCTTGCTTCATTGAAATTTGGATTTGGCTCTAAATTTCCACCAAGTTTGGAAGCTGGGCATATGGGGCGTGGGAATGGGAATCATTGAAGGGACAGGGCAGAAATATATTTGCTCCAGAATCTAATTTAGATCAAAGACAGGAAGATAAAAGAAAAGAAATTAAGACTACTTACGGTATCTGCAGCAGATCCTCAGTTGCTACAAAGCAACATAACTCCATTAATTTCAATGCAGACGGACCAATGTATACTAGAAAAGTATCTAGCCCCAGCAGTATATGTTGTAAAACATTAATTATGTGAACTCTGGGTGGTACAGATGGAGTTACAAAGTTGAAGGGAGTTTTGAATTTGCAAGAATTGCAAAACAACTCTAATTTCGTAAGTGATCATTAAGACTAAGTGTTAGTCACAGAGGCTGCAAATGTCAGGGAATCCATGACTTCAGCCTGTAGTGGTCAGGAGCTGCAGGAGCCTCCACTACTCATGGGGGCAGGAAGCTGCAGGGTATCCCTACCATCTTTTGGCCCCTGAAGCTCTAAACCACTGCTGGCTGAAGGGCTCCCTGTGGGCTGCTGTGACTGGTGGGAAACCCTCAATGCTCTTGGCTGCTGCTGACAGGGGGTCACCTGCAGCTGTGGGTGGTGAGAGAACTTTGCAGCTCCTGGCCACCGGAGGCAGCAGGAAATTCCAGCACTACAAGAAGCAGATGCTCACTAAGTACAGTTTTTCTGCTTCAGGAGCCTTGGGAATCCACAGATTCACGTCTCGTCACAGATACTTTCAGTAAGTCAGGGGCAAGCTGTGGTTTCATGAATTTTTCACTTTTGTCAGTGATCCTTCCCTGACCAGTACTCAAATAATCAGAGTACTGAAAAGTACTGTCAAAAGGAGTCCTTCAAACGCTGATGTTAATTAAATGAAATTTCTATAACTTGCTATAACAGCTCACAAAGAAAATCACAAGATGAGAGCTCTGATGGCTGTTTGATAGGGTGACCATATTCCCCTAAGCTACATACTGGACACCCTGGGGGTGGGGTGCACACTTCTTCCCACCCAGATCTCTCACCTCCAGCCTACTTCTGAGGCCCCCATCCACTGCTGCCCTTTACCTCCCACCCAAATGCCCAAACTCCACCCCATTCATGTGTCCTTCCTCTGAGCCAGACCCCTCCCACTCACACACCCCCAACCCACTGGGGCTGGGGAGAGAAACAAGCCTGCAGCAGGTTCTTCAGGGCTCAGTGCTGTGGACTCCAGAGGGGCCCTGGCCCTAGCCCCACACCACACTGGGCTCCAGTGTGTGTGTGTGTGTGGGCTCTGACCCTGCTGGATGTCTGGGGGGTCCTTAGTCCCACACAGTACAAGGCTCCATCCCTGGCCCTGTGATGGGGTGAGGGTGGGGGTGGGTGGCTTCACCCTTGTTCCATGCAGAGCTCTGGCCCCAGGTCGCAGCAGGGGCTGCCCTGGTAGGGCTCCGGCCCCAGCTCCACCCCAGCCCAGTGGTGGGACTCTGGGAGTAAGGCTCCAGCCCTGCAGAAGGTCCAGGGGGCATCGGCCCCACACCATACAGCCATGGCCCCGTGATGTGGTAGGGGTTGAGGGGGCTCTGCCCCTGCACTGTGCAGGGGTCCAGCTGAAGTACAGCTCTGGCTCCACCCCAGCCCCATGATAGGGACTGGGTGCGGAGGGGGCTCCAGCAATGGTCCCAGCCCTGCAGCACTGTGAGGGCCCCAGCTCCCTCAATCCAGCCCCCACTTTCCTGTCCCCCCAGCTCCATCCCCAGCCCAGCCAGGCACCTGAGCAAGGCTGGGGCTGGCAATGGCATCCTAGTTGTGTGGCAGGTTGTGCGGCAGGTGGTGAGCTACATTTTAAAATGGTGGTGGCCAGAAAAAGATCCCTGCATGTCTCTGTCCAGCACGGGGAAAGGTCACTGGGATGAAGGTGGGGCAAATATGGGACAATTGGTCCCATTTAAAAGATAAGTCAGGACGCCTTTTAGGCTCCCTAAATATGGAACTGTCCCGCCTAATACGGGAAGGATGGTCACCTTGCAGTTAGAAGTTCATATTTTTTAGATCGCACACTGATACATTGACTGGTGGTTTTAATTTCAAACTTCAAAGTGTCTAAGGCACTTTCCCTACTGTGACTATCTTTTTCTTTTATTATCACTTTTACATAGACCAACAAGAATCATGGCATAATGAAGTGAAGCTCTCAGACCCTTACCACTAGAACTGATGGCATAATTATTTAAGGTTAATCTGGACGACTTTCAGAGTGTGGTTTATGTCAATGCCAATAATTATGGCTAGTCACGCTGCGCTTCATCACCAGTGAGAAAAGTTGGGCAGGGCAGGGCAAATAAGTCCCTCAGTAATATCACTACATCCCCATTTCCTTCCTTCTATGCCTTGGCTGATATTTGTATAGTCTCATTTTCTTCAGTAGGGTTCTGTATATGTAGCAGATTGACATTTAATGTTTCTCAAGAAGAATATAATCTAAGTTATTTCCTGCTTTTATGCATTGGTTCTTTAGGGCATAATTAGAGTGAATAATGGGGCAGGTCTATACTACAAAATGAATTCAACCTATGATATGCAACTCCAGCCATGAGAATTTTGTAGATGGATTCAATGTACCTTAAGTCGAATTTCTGGTGTGGCCCTGTTGTGGAAGGTTGATGGGTAAAACTTTCCCATTAACTTCCCTTACCCCTCATGAGGCGTAACGTGCTTGACAGGGGTGATCTGTGAGCTCAATTTAGCATGTCCCAGATGCGCTAAATTAAATTCTGGACAATTGCAGCAGTGGCGATCTTCCACTTAGTGAAGATGTACCCATTGGCTTTATTCCCTAAGTAAGCAGATATAATAACCAATGTGGATATGGAATAGATCCACTAAGTAAGAAAATACTACTGGTATCTACTCACCTTTCATGGTCGAAGCACATGTGTAAATATTTTAAAAAGGAAGATGGGCCCAAACCGAATACCCTGAACTTTGGGCAAGTTTAAATTCAGTTCCGTTAAAAATAAGTAAGTTATGAAATGTCATGGTGCTCCTTCATGTTCACTTAGTTAAATATGTTCTGTTAGTTTTAACCAAACCCCTGGATATTTAAATTAGATGAGTGAACTGTGTTTATTTAATCTGAATCATCACGGACCTTCACCTTTGGTTAAACATGTTAAAACTTTTTTACCTTTGGAAAAAATTCAGTTAACTATTTTGGACAATTAAGTTAATAGGCTCATTCAAGAATCGTTGTGATTGCCTAGCCTGACCTCCTGTGCAACACTGTTCTTATAACTTCCCCCAAATAATTTCTGCTGCAAATTGTTTAGGGTTTGTCTACACTACCACGTTCCTTCGAAGGAAGGATGGTAATTAAGGTGTTGGGAGTTTACTAATGAGTGCCCCCTTACTCGAGGAGGGGGGGACTTCGAAGTTGCCCCGGCACTTTGAAGTACCGGTGGGTGAGCTGCGGCTAGACGTGCGCTGGTACTTCAAAGTTTAAAACTTTGGAGTTGCCACGTGGGGGAATTTACTTAATGAAGTGCTGCCTATGCATGGCAGCACTTCATTAGTAAACTCCCAAAACCCTAATTACCATGCTTCCTTTGAAAGAAAGGTGGTAGTGTAGACACAGCCTTAGAAAAGTTGCTGATGATGGCCAATTCACCATGACTCTTGGTACATTGTTTCAATGGTTAGTTACAGTTACTGTTAAAAATTTACACCTTATTTCCAGCGTGAATTTGTCTAGTGTCAGCTTCTAGCCATATTTTTCCACAGTCACTGCTTCCCAGGATAGAACCCCTCATCCTGTAACTATGGCCAACATGCTTTGTTTTCAGATGTATATTTTGGATATATATTTTTAGTTATATTAAAATACATATTATTTACTTGCACCCAGCTTATCAAGCACTTCAAATCACTGGTATGTCCTCCTCTTTATTTATTACTCGCCAATCTTTGTGGCATCTGCAAAGTTTATCAATGATGATTTTAGGTTTCATTCTAGGGCACTGGTAAAAATATTAAATAAAGCATGATCAAAATCTTACACTTACTCAGTTGATGTGCCCCATTTACAATTACATTTTGAGACTGTTCAGCTGCATTAACACTACTTTTATTGACCATACATGTAATCTCATAAATACACACAAACACACACACATATATAGTATCGGAGGGGTAGCCGTGTTAGTCTGGATCTGAAACAGCAACAAAGGGTCCTGTGGCACCTTATGGACTAACAGAAAAGTTTTGAGCATGAGCTTTTGTGAGCACAGACTTGCAGCATATGATAAAGTGAGTCTGTGCTCATGAAAGCTCATGCTCAAAACTTTTCTGTTAGTCTATAAGGTGCCACAGGACCCTTCGTTGCTGACACACACATATAGTTCTTCAACAATAATAAATTTGGCCAAAACAAGGATACCCAACGAAATAAACCATGAACAAAGATTCAGACATCTTTTCTCGCATCACTCAGTAGCCTAATCAAGAGTTGCAAATAGATGATCCCCTCTCTTACATTCTGAATACCTTTGCACATCAACACTTCCTGCATAAATCCAACTATGAGTAAGAAACTCAAAAAGATAAAGAGAAAATAGAAATGGTAGGTATGGGAGCAGGTGTAGGAGTCTTAAAATGATTCTGATGCATTAGAAAAGGAGGAATACATTTGATATGTGCTAATATTTACACAATTCATTCATCAAAAGAATTTGATTTCACACCTTTGTGTAATTCTAACACAGAAGTTATGTGCTTTGATACTGTACTCTAATAATCATGCTTTACATTTTTTTACATTAATAACAAAGCTGGTTAAAATCTTTAGCTTATCTGTATCTGAAGTTCTGCTGTCATAGTCTAAATTACTGGCACAGGCAAAAACAGTTTCTTTTTGACTCTTTCCTAAATTGAAGGCATGAATCTTTCAAGTAAGTGTGAGCATTTTTTTAATAAACACAGAGATGCTTTAATAATCACATAAATATTTTTAGGTACTCAGACTATAATATAAACATCTTTGGTCAATAAGAAAAGAAATAGTGCAGCGTGAAAGCTTTGTTTTGCGCCTATCTCCTTGTGCAAACAGAGTTGTTTTATTATGCAAGAGAGCTCATATTAGTAATTCTCTCTCTCTCTCTTTCTCTCTCTCTATATATAAAAGACATGCTTCTGTATGCGATAGAACATTCGAGCAACAGACCTGTGTTTGGAATTGTAGTTGGAGTGTTTAGGTGGCCAAAACATGAGGTGTCAAAACTTGAAGCAAATCTTACCTTGCAATAGCCCTAAACCAAGCTAAGAGCATTAGACTAAACAAAACATTCATTCTCTGAGTAGTTTCTCAGATATAAGGCTAAGATGGGTGGTGCAGGGATTCTCTGTGAGGGTCAGAGGGAAATGTCATGCCCCCTACTGTATCATTCCATTGAAGGTTATAGGCACGGAGACGTTTCATTAATCCCAAACACAACTGTTGATGTGTATCATTCAGAACACACTGTTATTTGCCCCTCATTAGCCACCTGCTATATTCAGTTGTTCCACGTGAAATTAAGTTTGACAAGGATGCCACAGGTATATTTATACTAGCAACTAAATAATTTCTAGAGGAGATACTACTACTATAGCCCAGCTAAATTTTGTGTTAAAAATAATTTTAAAAATTGTGCATGTGCCCAAATATGCATGGAATTTGGGAACATCTAAAAATTAAAGCAAACAAATTCAAAATGAAAAATCCTCTGTCCTAGAATTCTGCTGTTGAAGAGACCCTCCTGCTTCTAAGTGTGGCAGGCAGAATCATTCCTGGCAAATTAAAAATCCCAGAGCCCTGGATCTCAGTTTAGGGGCCAATTCTGCAAGTGCTTATTCAGATGGTTAATCTTTACTCATATGAATAATTACACTGAAATTAATGTATTCATGCACATGGTACAGTTGCAGGACTGATCCCCCATCTATAGCTGTCAGGTTAGGGTAATGTTTTGCAGCTATGTTGATGCTGGAAACCATCTGTCCTAAAGAATGGCACCATCACTGCATAAAGAAAGAAGAAAAGTAAGGGGGAAAAAGAGAGAAGCAATGTGGAAAGACATTGTCTCATTGATACCAAAAGAAAAGTCCCAGAAGTGCAGGAGGGTGTTATCTTTGATGTACAAGTAAATTCCAAAATCTTACTCCTAGTTTATTCTAAGAACATCTACTTAACGTGTACGCTGCTCAGTACACTTAAAATAGAGTTCAGCCAACAATATTTTAATGTCTATTGTTACTGGTGATTCATTCGTACCTGTTTCACTCTCAGAAACTGTACCAATAATTTCAAATACTAGGTATGCTTTAGTGGCTGCCTATGCTGAAATGTATTTTACATGACATTTTTATGTAAGCTGGTGACGGCAAACTGTGAGTAATCTGAAAAGTACTTTGCCTCAAGCTGAAACAGAAGTTAGAAGCATGCAGTGTCATGGATGTTTCCTAGTTGCAGAGGTTTATTTACAGTCTCTCATGACCATAATGACCTCTTTCCTCCTCCTGTGCCCACTGTAGCTACTTCAATAAAAATAATTTAGAAAATTCCATTCACACACTTTGAGTATAGCACATAGACATTTTAGAAGCACTTTGTCTTTCACATCTCCATCAAAGATAAAGAACGTAACTTGAGAGAAAGGTGCCAACACACAGAAGATGATAATTTTAATTGTAGGTTCAAAGTAATGAGAGATGTCAGCTAAGAAAAAAGGCTATTTGTAAGGCTGTTTGTCTTGGTAATTAAAAGACTCACTGGGATATGAAGGTAAATGACATTTTCCATGGTTTTAGAGATGTTCCTGTAAAACAGATACTCAAACATGAAGAGCTAAGTTTTTGAAGACTGTAATAAGAGGCCTCAGCTTTCTGTCCTCTGGATATATAGATTACTCATCTCATCCTCATCTCTATTGACATGTCCATGATTCTTCTTTCATGCTCAATTTTCTCTTCTCTTTCATAATATTTGCCTTCTCTGGAAGGTATCTGACTGTGTGTGCTGAGTTAGGAGCTAAATCATCGCATCTTGTCACTCAAATCCCCCCTAATTTGGTTAACTGAGACCTACTTGCAAGGTCAAACAACGGAGAAGATTAACAGCCGAGGGGACATTTAGAAAGGGAAGCCATCACATCAGCTAGAAGGAGCATATAAATTGAGAGGAAGGAGATGCTGGAAGAGCAGGAACTTTGATCTTCACAGTAAACTGCTGCCTCCTCTGTTTCCTTCTGGAGAAGCAAATCGGGCAGTTGTGTGGGGCAGTTGTCTGGGGCTTGCAATTGGAACAAAATTGTAAGCTGGAAAGTTGCAACTGGAACAACAAAATTGGTGGCAACACATGAAATGGTATGGTTATACTTAAGGGCTGAAAGGACTCTTAGAGGAACACCCTGTGGCATTGTTGCGGGTTTGTTCAGGATCCTTCATTTATGTGAGATGCCAAAGAAGGAATCAATGCTACCATGAGTGACCCAGGAGAAATGGAAGACCCCTGAAAAACCAGCAAAAGGAGTGGCAACAGTCCTGGCGGCTCTTTCAACAGTCATGGCAAGGGGGGCAATAACCTAGGTCAGTGGAGTGAGCAGAGCAGCAGAAAAGACTCTTCAGGGATTTTTTAAGGAGCAGATGGCAGCCCAGCTTCCGACATTTGTAGAGTCTCATGAATCCTGCAGCTGGCGATGGCAATAGAACTCAGGGAATCAGACTGTGCAAATGACTCCTACTGATGGCCCTGCAGTCTTTCTCTGGCCTGTTGAGAGAGCAACTGTATGTTCTGGCTGGGATAAGGCATTGTGGGCTTGGTGAGTGACTTTCTATTTGAGAGGTGAAGCCCAGGCATACTGTGAATCTTTACAAGAAAAACATGCCCGGGACTAAATAGTCAAGGCAGCCATCACAGATAAAATGGGTCTGTCATCAGAGAAATGATGATGAATTTATGTCAGCAAAATAGGCAGATGGAATAGGACCCAGAGCTTTTGCACAGAGATTATTCTTTTGGTTGAAGACAGCAAGCCAGGAACTATAGGAAGCAGTGGATGATCCTAGAACAGTTCTTCAAAAGTATCCCCAAGGCAGCAAGTATATAGGTAGGCTGACACCAATCCTTGAGTTTGACAATGCATTGACACTCTTAGAATTCCTAGAGCCCAACCTGCTTAGACTGCTTCTACACTCTCAGTCTCCCATTGGAGGTGGCATGGTAATGAGCAAATTGAAGCAGGCTAATGAGGCGCTAATGTGCATATTCATCGCCATAGCGGCTGCATGTATTTTGAAGGGCATCTACATTGATCTTCCTTCCTATTTCCTTCTCTCTAAATACCATCTGTTAATCTATAAGGTGCCACGGGACTTCTTGTTGTTTTTGCGGATGCAGACTAAGATGGCTACCCCCTGGTACTGATCATGATCATGATCAATATGTACTTGTGTATAAATACTGCTGGAGCTATGCTATCACAGTGCCTGGCATGGAAGCGATGGACTAATATTTTTTTCTTTACTATTTTTTAGGCACTGATCCTCTTCTACATTTTGGTGGCATCTTGACACCCCTGAAGCCACTTAGAGTTTTTCCATTGACATACGTTGAGTTAGGATATTACCCCAGCTGTCTAATTCCCCAAGTGAGGAGTTAAGCTTTCTCCAGCACATTGGAAATGGAGCTCTTCCTGGCTTTGATACGGTTCTTGAGATTGTGGTCACAAAGGCAATCCTCTTCTGCGTCCCTCTATGCAGACCCTAAAACAGGAAGGGCTAAATTTTCAAAATACCTATGCCAGTAAACTGAGAGAAAGACAGGATACTTCTCTATGTACAGTCACAACACTGAATGTGATGACACAGTTACTAGACACCACCACTGGATAGTAAGAAGTACAAAACAATGAGAGAGCAATGGTCCAGCAGGCACGTCTGAAGTACTTTTTCCCATGCAGGAAGCAAACTAAGCCTAATTTCTTAGGGGTTCAGGGAACAATGCAACAGTTATAACTTCTTCCTGCCAGAATAACATTTCTCCACTGTAGACTGTATAATAGTAAGGCTTCGACACATTAACATGTGGTTTGAGGTTTGAACCGGGATGGGAATTTTCTGGGTCACTATAGGGGCTCGTTTGCATACTTGGCTTAATCTAATTCTTGACTCCCCCCCCAGCCCCTCTACTCTCTGATTTGCTCACCTTGATAATTTTTTTTCTGATTTGTTCACCTTGATTACTGTTTTTGGTTCTCTGTGCCTTAAATATTGAGTCTGTTCTAGCGTGGCTATGGTCGGAAGAAGTGGGTCTGTCCCACGAAAGCTCACCTAATAAATTATTTTGTTAGTCTTTAAAGTGCTACCTGACTGCTTTTTTGTTTTGATAGTATATAGACTAGCACGCCTTTCTCTCTGTTACTATTTATTGCAGAATGTATGATATGACTGCAAACTTCAAGGCATTCTTTTTAGTCACCAAAACTCTGGATCTTTTGGGTATGTACTCTGGAGGATTTACTATTGTTTAGAAATGGGTATTTTGTACCCACGGTGATATTTATATTGCAATATTGGGAGTTTAACAACAAATGATTAACAACAAATCTAATACACAGAAGTGGCAAATGGAGATCGGAGGCATGGTAGGAGAAGAGAGATATTATGTAGTTAGAGTTATAAACAAACAGCAGACAGGCTCCCACTGCTCCAAATTTGTTTGTAATGCATGATTAAAATGAAAAGTATACCCAAATGTCCATATTGAGCAAATGTGCTAAGAAAAAGTAACCAGATAGAGAACAGAGAAAGTTCCAAATGCTAATCTCTCTTGCTCAAAGGTGAAGGCAGAAAGCAAAGCAAATCTTATTAAAGCATTCAATGCAATTCATTTCCTCTGGGCCACAAATGAAAAATAAATATAAAGAAAAAATTCTGAACAGTCACTTCACAAATAGGCAATCATTTCCTGTGGAAGTGCTTGAAAACAATAAATATTTTCATGTTTCATTCTTGGATCTGGTCCAATTTAATTTCTTACAGATAACATTCATCTTTAATAATGAATATTGTAATCCCAAAACCTCAGATTTACTGTGGGCTCATGCGGAATAGAAGTTTAAAAATGACCTGCAGAAAGAACTAATTCAGAATGACTACAAAATTAAGAAGTAGTGTTTATTTGCAAAAATTCTTCCTGATTTTATGCATAGTAACATAGAAACTGAGATAGTGGATTAAAATTATTGGCCTAGGCTGCGTCTACACGTGCACGCTACTTCGAAGTAGCGGCACCAACTTCAAAATAGCGCCCGTCACGTCTACACGCGTCGGGCGCTATTTCGAAGTTAACTTCGACGTTAGGCGGCGAGACGTCGAAGTCGCTAACCTCATGAGGAGATAGGAATAGCGCCCTACTTCGACGTTCAACGTCGAAGTAGGGACAGTGTAGATGATCCGCGTCCCGCAATGTCGAAATTGGCGGGTCCTCCATGGCGGCCATCAGCTGGGGGGTTGAGAGACGCTCTCTCCAGCCCCTCAGCTCACTGGTGGCCGCGTGGAGCGGCCCCTTAAAGGTCCCCTCCCCCGCCCTGACTGCAGGAGGCTGAGGCAATGTGCAGGCTCCTGCCTGCACCCGCAGCGAGCCTGCACAGCCCTCAGCCCCTGACACCGGCCATGGCTGCCCAGCAGCCCCCCCAGCACCCCCAGGGGACCCCCCCCAAGGGCAGCCAGACCAGCCAGGGCAGCCAGAGGGCCACGCAGTCTGGGAAGCGGCAGCGGGGCCCCTCTTGGACGGAGGCCGAGATGCGGGACCTGCTGGGGCTCTGGAGCGAGGAGGAGGTGCTCCAGGTAATGGGGAGCAAGAGGCGGAACGCAGATGCGTTCACTCGGCTGGCCGACGGCCTGGCTGCCTGGGGTCACCCTGCCCGCACTCCTGACCACGTTCGCAGTAAGGTCAAGGAGCTGCGGCAGGGTTATGCCCGGGCCCGGGATGCGGCCAGCCGATCTGGGGCCGCCCCCGTCACTTGCCTCTTTTACAGGGAGCTCAGGGACATCCTGGGCTCCCGGCACACCTCCTCCCTTCCGGCCACCCTTGACACCTTGGCTGACGAGCCCCAGCAGGCCCTGCAGACGGACTCCGCCCCGGAGGCAAGACCCGCACCCCGGGGGCCCCCCCCGGAGACCATCCCTGGGACATCACAGCAGGAGGAGGAGGAGGAGGAGGAGGGGGGCTCCTCCTCCGCAGAATCCAGCCTGCAGATCCTCCTCCTGCCATCCCGGAGCAGCAGCAGGGCCTCCGACCCCCGGGGATCTCCGGACCATGGGAGCGGACCCACAGGTAGGTACCCCTCTCTGGTGGACACCCCTGGGCTTGAGGGGTGGAGGGAACAGAGATGTGTCCAGGGCCCCCCACATGCTCACATGGCCATGGCCCCAAGGACACTAGGGCCATGGCCCTCACAGCACTGCAGCCATCAGCCCCTGCCCCCCGCCACCCTGCATGACAGTGCCATGCCCCATCCCCGGGCCAGGGGGGAGCGGAACCTCGAGGGGCCCCCGGGCGGAGGGGGTGGGACACCCCGCAGCAGCAGCATGTGATGGAGTGGGGGGAGTGCCAAAGGGAGACTCAGGCTACATATGAGCCACCAGAGCCGAGGAGCTCCCAGGGCCAAAGGAGGATCCTGGCGCTACAGCTGGCAGGTGACACCTCTGCCCTGAGCAAACAGGAGGGAGGAGCCGAGCTGGCTTGGAATTGGGGGGCGAGGGCGGGGGCCACAGGTAGAGGCTAGGGGAAGGGAGAGCTGGTAGGCAGCCAGCCAGAGGAGGGGGAAAGCTGCATCCCAGAGGGGCCCCCCTTGGGGTCTTCTCCCCACGACGGGTTGGAAGGACTGTCTCTTCCGACAGCTGGTGCTGTCACTCCTGCCAGAAACTGGCCATCTGTGGCCTAAGAAAGCTCTCCTGCTCTCAGACCCTGCGGGGTGAAGTGAGAGTCGCTCCCACCAGGGGACGGGGTGCAGGGCAGGGGGACCCCTGAACCCCATCCATCACAGCAGCATCTTCCGGGGATGGGGATGGGGAACCTGCAGCACAGGGCGGGGGGGACAAAGGCCACGGCTCGGGGCCCACACTAACGCCTGTCTCCATTCTTCTTTCCCCCCTCCTCTCCTGTGTCCTGCACCTGCACCTGCACCATCCGAAGGACCGGAAGAGAGCGCCGGCAAGGCCTCGGTTGTCCCGGAGAGCCCTCCGGGACCCTTGCTCCAGGGCAGCCCCTCGGCCGAGGAACCACCGGCCCCGCGGAGGGCCAGACGGCAGACCCCGCGCCTGCTACCGGCGGCGGCCACGGACCCCCAGCTGCTGGCCATCCTCCGCCGGCAGCTGGAGGTGTCGGAGCAGCACCTCCGGCTGCAGGAGCAGGCGCTGGCCTGGCGCAGGGAGGCATGGGGGGCCTATATGGAGACCATCAACCGGCTGGTTGACTATCTGGCCCCCCATGCCGCGCCGGCCGAGCCACCGCCCACCATGCCCGCTCCTGCAGCCCCACCACCAGCTGCTCCAGCCGTCGCCGGGCCGTCCGCCGTCGCCCCACCACCTCCCCGCGAGGGCCACCACGCCGAGGGACCCCTGGAGCTACCCGAGACTCGCTGGCGCCGCTACCTTCTGGTGGAGCCCACTCCCACCCAGCTGCGGACCAGACTGCAGGCCCAGCGGAGCTCCCGGCCGGGCACGCCCAGTGCTGGGCTGTAGGGGCGAGGGGCCCGGGACGTGGCCCCCCCCCTTGTTGGACAGACTTTTATTGGACTGCTTTATTTTGGTGCCCCTGTTTGCCCCGTCCCCCCTCTGTAAATAGTTCGCCCCGTTCTCCTCCCTGCTTTTCTTTTTTGTTGATGGCGCACAGTTCTCTGCTTTGTTGTTGTATATTGTTTTATTTGTGCACATCTTGCTTTTGTTGAACGTTTGTCCCTCCTTTTTGGTTTCCGTTTCACATATTTATTTATTTACCAAAAAAAAAAAAAATTCGTTAAGACAAAAAAAACATTTACGTTCACCCACAAGTTCGTGCTGTCATTTCTCCTGGACAAGTGGGGCGGGGGGGCGGTGGGGTGCTCCATGGTGTGGGCGTTGGGGCAGGAGTGTGGGGGAGGAAGGGGCGGGCAGTAGGGGGCCTGGCCAGAGTTCACCCCGCGGCCTGTTGCTCGAAGTGGGCCCGCAGGGCCTCCCGGACCCGGGTCCCCTCTGGGTCCACCTGCCGACTGGGGGCATCAGGTGGCTGCATGTGTGCCCTGGCGGCCTCCGCGGCCCAGCCCTGAAGAAAGCTCTCCCCCTTGCTCTCCACGAGGTTGTGCAGGGTGCAGCAGGCACCCACAATCTGGGGGATGTTGTTGGGGCTGGCATCCAGGTGGGTCAGGAGACATCGCCAGCGTCCCTTGAGGCGGCCAAATGAGCGCTCCACCACCTGGCGCGCACGGTTCAGGCGCTCGTTGAAGCGCTCCTGGCTGGCGGAGAGGTGGCCCGTGTAGGGGCGCATGAGCCACGGCCGGAGGGGGTAGGCCGCATCCGTGAGGATGCAGAAGGGCATGGTGGCGTCCCCCAGAGGGATCTCCCGCTGGGGGATGTAGGTCCCCGCCTCCAGCCGGCGGCACAGGCCCGAGTTGCGGAAAACCCGGGCGTCGTGGGTGCTGCCAGGCCAGCCCACGTAAATGTCCTGGAACCGTCCCCGGCTGTCCACCAAGGCCTGCAGGACGACTGAATGGTAGCCCTTCCGATTGAGGTATCGGCTGCCACTGTGGTCCGGGGCGCGGATGGGGATGTGAGTCCCATCCAGAGCCCCGAAGCAGTTGGGGAAGCCCAGGGTGGCAAAGGCGGCGACAGTGGCCTGTGGGTCCCCCAGCCTCACGAGCCTATGCAGGAGCATGGAGTTGATGGCACGCACGACCTGCAGAGAAAGCACATGGGACAGGCCCAATGAGGGGTGAGCAGGGTGTGCGTGGCCCTGCCCTGCCCTGCTCTGGCCCCCCTGCCCTGCTCTGCCCTGCCCAGCCCTGCCCTGCCCTGCCCTGCTCTGGCCCCCCTGCTCTGGCCTGCCCTGGCCTGCCCTGCCCTGCTCTGCCCTGCTCTGGCCCCCCTACCCTGGTCTGCCCTGGCCCCCCTGCCCTATCCTGCCCTGCCCTGCCCTGCTCTGGCCCCCCTGCCCTGGCCTGGCCTCCCCCTGTGGGTTCTCTTACCTCCATGAAGACAGCCCCGACGGTGGCCTTTCCGACACCAAACTGCTGCCCCACGGATCGGTAGCTGTCCGGAGCGGCCAGCTTCCAGACAGCGATGCCGACCCGTTTCTCCACAGGGAGGGCACGCCGCATGGCAGTGTCCCGGTGCCTGAGTGCGGGGGTGAGCCACTGGGAGAGCTCCAGGAATGTCTGGCGGGTCATCCTGAAGTTCCGGAGCCAGTGGTCGTCGTCCCACTCCCCAAGCACCAGCCGCTCCCACCAGTCGGTGCTGGTGGGGTAGCTCCACAGCCGCCGGCGTGTGAGGCGGGGGGTGGAGCGGGGTGCTGCAGGGGTAGGGGCTGAGCCCTGCTGCCCTGGGGGCATCTCCTCCCCTGGGGCAAGAAGGTGCTCAGCTGCCCCCAACATGGCATGAGCCAGGGCAAGCCCTGCTCCTGCCGGGAGGGCTGGGTGGACCTCTAGCTGCTGCTGCTGCTGCTGCTGCTGCTGCTGGGGGTCCATGACTGCGGTGCTTGGGGTCTGTGTGCGTATATGGCTCCTCAGACTGCGTGCTGTGCAGGCTGAGTGTATGTGGGAGGGGCCCTTTAAGGGAGCGGCTAGCTGTTGCCCCGGAAGCGCTAGTCCGCCCGTTGACCCTGTCTGCAGCTGTGCCTGGCATCCCTATTTCGATGTGTGCTACTTTGACGTGTAGACGTTCCCTCGCTGCACCTATTTCGATGTTGGGCTGAGCAACGTCGAAGTTGAACATCGACGTTGCCGGCCCTGGAGGACGTGTAGACGTTATTCATCGAAATAGACTATTTCGATGTCGCAACATCGAAATAAGCTATTTCGATGTTGGCTGCACGTGTAGACGTAGCCCTAGTGTGATAGCCTCTCTAAAATAGGCATACGAAAGGTAAAAACTCCACAACTCATATAGTATTCCTGATTCCCATGGACAAATATGGTAATTGATTTATGTCCTGCAGCACAAAGATTTGATTATCTCTATTATCATTGCTTGCATAATTATGGATGTTCATGTTCCTACAAGTATCTACCCATTTTAAAAATTAATTCATAATATTTGACTCAGTGACTTTCTTGTTGGAGTGAGGCATTCATTTCCTTTGTGAGTTGATTTATGGTCAGCCTATTAATAAAACAGACAGGAACAGTGGCAACCTACTCCAATTTCTCTATCATGACCCATCTAGGTTGAAAGATACAGCTTTTAAAATATTAGCACAAATCCTATATTCTCCTCCTGCTCAGTGAGCAGTGCCTTCCGCCATCACTTTGCTCAAACTTTACCCTTGGGAGACATTTTAAAATATCCACTATTTGAGAGGCTAGAGTTAACTTAGGTGCAGGGTACAGTGTCCCCAGTCCAGAAAAGCAATAAAGCATGTGCATAACTTAACGAGGGATAGTCCTATTGAAAAGTATGTGTAAAATCCTGGTTCCCATTGTTTTCACCTGAGTAGCTTAAAATGTGATGAGGTAGGGACCTATTATTTATGTTTTACAAAAGAGAATTTAAGGTACAGTATAAGTGAAATTTGCTTACATGTCTACAATAAGTTTGTGTTGAGCCAGAAACTGAAATAGGTCTCTTGAGGCTTAGTGGAATGCCTCATCTGCTAGACCATCCTTCTTGCTAGCCTGTCCCATATACCTACTTCTGTTCATAATAAGAACATAAGAACATACAAATGGCCACACTGGGTGAGACCAAAGGTCCGTCTATCCCAGTATCCTGTCTTCTGACAGAGGTTAATGCCTGATGCTCCACAAGGAGTGAACGGGACAGGTAATCACCAAAGCAATCCCTCTCCTGATATCCATTTCCATCCTTTGACAAACAGAGGCTAGGGACACCATCCCTACCCATCCTGGCTCTTAGCCATTGATAGACTTAACCTGTGTGAATTTATCTAGTTCTTTTTTGAACCCTGTTAAAATCTTGGTCTTCAAAACCTCCTCTGGCAAGGAGTTCCACAGGCCTACTGTGTAAATCAGTATAGCTCTATTTACTTCAATCTATTTGCCTTACTTTACAGTAGTGAAGGATCTGGCCCTAGATATTTATTATAATAGCTATTAATAATAATTCGGTGGTTCTTTTCCTGTCTGGCTGACTCGCACAAGCTTGAAACTGGGTAGCCAGGGCAGGATACCTCTGTATATCATTTTTGTACCACTGAGAGTATCATGGTCAATATTTCTATTTGACAAGACATAAAGATGCTGTGTGAGGGTGATACCATAGATTGAACTTAATGCCAATTTCTATTTTTTTTAGTATCACCTAGATGCAGAGGAGTAAACAGCCTTGTGAATAATAAAAGAAAGGAGAAGAAATCAGATGGGTTACTATGAAGAGGTTAATGATAGCCAGACTCATGAGGAAAGACCTGCACAGGGTTCAGTGTTAAAATGAATTATTAGTAATATTTATCTGTACTATGGCAGTATCTAGAGGCCAGGGTCCTACTGAGCTGAGAACTGTGCAGATAATAGTACCTTCTCCTAAAAGTGTGCTTATCACATGTTGCATGTATGGTATGTATGTCCACATGCAACAGTGAAAGGATCTGGCTGGGGGATGCAGCAATGAGATGCTGAAACTTGTCCCTACTGTCTCCCTCCGGTTGGAGCCTTCCCCCAGAGTAGAAAAAGGCTCTGACAGTGGGAGAGTACGCTGCTAAAAATAGCATTGTAGATGGGGGAGGCACTGGTAGGTGTGGAGATTCTGGTGGACCTGTACTCTGAATGCCTAAGCAGTGTCTCATGGTTTCCACTGCTGTTCATACCCATGTTAGGGGTATGCACAGTCTGTCTACTTTACATGCAGCCATAGAGCCACTCAGGGCCGATCTTTTGGGTGGGAGTTCATGCATGCAGAAAATTGAGTTCTCAAGGCTCAGAATTGAACCCTGTTCTCCTCGTGAGAGGTGAGGAGTAAGGAAGGTCAAAGGGAGAAACTCTCCCACTGGCCTTCTCTTGTTGAGTCAGACAAGTTAGCTGAGCGCAGATACATTGATTTTTAGCTATGTAACTGGCATAGCTAAAATTGCAAATCTGAGGTCAACTCCCATATCCAATGTGGAGACAGCTGAAGTGTTGGACAATAGGAAACAAATGAGTAAAAACAGATGCGGAAGCACAACAAAAAGCGAGGGCATGGTAAGAGTCAGCATGAAAAAATGTGATCACAGCAAGCCGGCTGCTTAACCCTTGTCAAGTTTTTGTTGGCCTCAGAACAGAGATGAGTTTCTTTTAAGGAGAGGTTTGAAAAAGGACAATGGAGTGGCTTTTTGGAAACTCCTCCAAGGAAGAAAGGGCAGCATGGAAGAACGGGATATTGCATCCTTAGTGGAGTGAAAGTGGGGGTTGATCTCTTGATAAAAGTGAAAACAAGTAGTTTGCGCTTGATGAGACAGAAAAGGGGTCATCAGTAGATAGAGGGATGATGTGGTTGAGGAAATCAGCCCATAGAATTTTACCCAGTAACTCTTTCATTGAATCAGATCTTCCAGGTCAGCTACAACATAGATGTGCAAATACCCTCTAGATTTAAAAATAATTACGTTGAAGAATGCACCATGTCCCTAGGAAAGTTATTCTGTTATAACAGTTAAAAATCTTTACTTTATTTCTAATCTGAATCTGTCTGGCTTTAGCTCCATACATAGGATCTTGTTCTGCTTCAGTCTTTAATTAAAGACATTTCTCCTCTGATAAATGTTTTTTCCGTGTAGGTTCTGATAATCCAAGGCAGGGTATCAGGCACCTATCTATTTTCAATGAAATGTGTGGTCAGCGAATCTTGACAGTTCTGTCTATCACAGCTTTTCAGGGCCCCCAATCAACTACAATCCACTCTTTAATCTCTGTAATAGAAAGTCATTTTGGACCTTGGCTCTGCAAAATCTTCCCCGCTGCCTCTTCAAGGTGATAGACATGTATGTAAATGAAGAACAATGGGAGAGATGTGGCAATAAGTGAACATTCCACAAACGCTAGGAAAATTTATTCTGAGCTTGGTTCTAGGAATGGGCAAAACATCAGGTGAAAGATTCATGATTTTTTCAAATTGTTCACTGATCACAGAAGATAATGCTATGACATTTTTTTCGTCCTTCAGGGTTAAGTGCTATCAGCCATTATCTCAGGCTACTGTATTCAGTTTCATCAATGCCTGCAATTCTCAATCAGCTGAAGCAGAATAACTGGCCCTCCAATTTTCTCCTTTAAACAGTGTTATCTTGACATTGGTTTCAGCATGGGGTCTGGTGTGTGTTAGATGAATTGTGCTTTTGGAATAGTATCAGCATTCCTTCACAAGGGGGCCAGAAGAATTGCTGGGCCACTTGGCAGTGGGGGTGGGGGACCTGGATCCACACACCCAGAAGGGGCAGAGCCTTGGGTGAATGAGGCCGGGCTGAGGCCAACACAGCCCTCAGCACTCGCCAGACTGCGCCACACCCTGCTCCCAGCCAGTTCTCAGAGCTGTCCGAAGTGTGCTGCTCAAGGCTCCTGCAGGGATTTAAAGGGCCTGAAGCTCCAGCTGTCACTGTTTCCACAAGATGGCAGCAGCAGCCAGAATCCTGGGGTCATTTTGAATGGTCAGACCACAGAGCAGTTGCCTCCTTTGCCCATCCCTGATGTCAGGCCTCCTCCTTCTTATTTAACACTGTATTATTTGTGCGTTCTGACTATTTTTCTGCAGGGGAGAATAACTTCCATAGCATGCATGTTCATAGCAAAGCAAGGACTTTGCAAATCATGTTTTTACTGCTGGCCAAAATATTAAAAGCTGAGGTGTGGACCGTGGCTTTGTAATCAGAAGCAAATTGGGAAATATCCACTAACTGCTTACAAGGTATCAAAGAAGAATTGATTACCTTAGTGGCTGCTACCTGGTTATAGCTGTTGAAAGATTTGGGTAGTAGGAGAGAAGTTTTGTCTCTCTTCACTCTCCTCCCCACTTTTATTTTGGATAGACACAAAAAGAAACTCTACATCTGCTCATAAAGCAAACTGGCCAGAGAGGAACAAGCACTGCAATTCCGCTTCTGATTAGATATTCCAGAAAAACGAAAAACAGACCCAAGGTCCATCTGGCCCAGTGTCCCATCTTCCAACAGTGGCTAGTTCTAGGTGCCCCAGAGGGAATGAACAGAAGAGGCAATCATCAAGTGATCCATTGCTGGTTGCTCATTGCCAGTTTCTGGCAAACAGAGGCTAGGGATACCTCTGCCACCCACCCTGGTTACTAGCCATTTACACCATGAATTTATCTAGTTCTTTTTTGAACACTTTTATAGTCTCAGCCTTCACAACATTCTCTGGCAAGGAGTTCCACAGGTTGACCTTTGTTTTAAACCTACTGCTTATTAATTTCATTGGGTGACCCCCTAGTTCTTGTGTTATGAGAAGAAGTAAATAGCACTTCCTTATCTACTTCCTCTACACCAGTCAGTTTTTTAGAACTCTGTCATATTGCCACCTTAGTCATCTCTTTTTATCTGAAAGGTTCCAGTTTTATTTGTGATAGGCCAGGACAGCCTGGCGGACTGTTACCTGATGTGCTGAGACACCACTGAGCCTACTTTCCTTGTTAGCATGGGCACCATGTAACCCTGTCTTGCTCAGCCAAACAGGCTCTCCTGCTGCAACATAGACAAAAGGACACTCCCCCAAGTCTGCAGACACGGTCTGTAAGCAGCACGGTAGGATACCTTTTGTCAGCACTCATGTTTATAGCCGCTCTGGGAGCTGAATCCTAGATAGAGCCATCTCATGCTGCGTAGAAATCTACAGTGTATTAGCTCATGAAATTCACCCTCTTCCAGGTCAGTGCTGCATAACCAGTGTATTGTGGCACACTGGTGTGCCATGAAGCAGCACTCAGTATGCCTCAGAGCTGCTTGCTGAGAGATGCGTGTGGTGGTGGCTCTAGAGTGGCAGCTACAGTGGCAGCAGCTCTGGTGAGTTGCTGGCATCGAGTTAGAGCGATTGGGTGCCTGGCTCTGGAGGAGGGGTGGTTGGTTGGATTATATATATTGAGTGAGCCATGCGGTGATAAATGTTGCTGAGCACTGTTCTAGGTAACAATTATTCATAGTACCACTCCCCCACCCGCATGACCTGTTTTGTCCTTCCTATATACTTTGTAACATGGAATTACTAGGTCCCACCAATTATCCTTGTTCCACCAAGTTTCCGTGATGCCTGATATATCAATATCTTCATTGAATATGAAGCACTTTACTTCACCCATCTTATTATTCAGACTTCTAGCATGTGTCACATTTTAGCCGTCTGCATTGCATGATGTAATTGAATGGGGCTCTTTTTCATTTGTTTGTTTCTGATCTGACCCTGTCTGCGTTTTATCATTTTCCATCCTTTCGTCCTTGCTAGCATACAGAGTATCTCCATCAATGGAGCCTTCCCTTAGGGATATCTCTGCCCAAACCATGTGCTCTTTCACACCTGTCATCTTTCCCCCCAGCTCTTATTTTAAAAAGTGCTCTCTGATCTTTTAAGTACTAGGTGCCAGCAATCTAGTTCCATTTTGGTTACAGTGGAGTCCATCCTTCCTTTATGGGCTCCCCACCTTTCCCATTTCCTAATAAATCTAAACCCATCCTCCCTACACCATCATCTCACCCACTCACTGAGACCCTGTAGTTCAGCCTAACTGGTCTTGTGCATGGAACTGGAAGCATGGCAAAGAATACTACCATGGAGGTTCGGGACTTCAATCTCGTACCTATCAGCCTATATTTGGTCTCCAGGATCTCTCTCCTATCCTTCACTATGCCATTGGTACCTACTGTATAATGACTACCAGCTCCTCCCCACCACAACACTTAAATTTATCCAGATATCTTGAGAGATCCTCAGCCTTCACACCAGCAGAGAAGTCTCTGTGTGGTTCTCCCATTCATTGCAAAGCCAGTGTGAAAGAATACCACAACACCATCTGGGAGAAGGGTCCCAGCCATGGGATCAGTTCCAACCACTCCAGTTGGATGTTCTTTCCCTCTGCCCTCCCTCCAGAGCATTCAGTGAGAATACCTTATCCTCTTCAACTTTTCATGCTGAAGTTGACAGTTAAGGTAATGAAAGCAATCCTGGAGAACAATCCTGCCTTAGTAGTATTGTCACATGCCTTTCATTTTTAAAAAAAATATTAATTCAATAAAAGAATAAAAACATGTGACAGAGCTATGGGTGAGATGACTGTACATTAGTTAGCTCAATAGAAAGAATATGGGATTTTCTAAAATATTCTAGATGCTACTTTAGAGAGAACAAATTTATTTTAAATTAAAATGACTGATTTAACAAGGGAATTCCACCAGAATATTAATATCTGCTTTCCTAAAAGCTTTCATTTTTTGACTTCTAACATTTGCTGAAATTCCAATTACTTTGAGAGAAATTCAATTGTATTAGCTAAAACTATTTTTAGCACTGGATGCATAGTGTAAGATTAAAATTGGAAAAATTATTGCTTTCTTTTTCAAAATTAACTGACTCCACACTTTTATAACCATAAAGGAAGGGATTTAGTGATTCTTCTGTTAGTCTGTAAGCTTCAAAAGTAACAAAAAGTCCTGTGGCACCTTAGAGACTCACACATTAGGTATTGCGCTTTCGTTGGTAAAGCCATCCGTCTGATGAAAACTTGTGACCTATTAGATGTATGAGTCTCTTAGGTGTCACAGGACTGCTTGTTATTTAGGAGTAGATTTGTAAGAGCTACAGACTAGGGAAGGAAAACACCAACTAAGACATGTAGTTCATCTATCTTCCAATATACGAATGCTTCCTACTGGGATATATGATTTCTATTTGTGTACATTTCCCTTTTCATCCATCTCTCTTTTTCTCATAATTTCTTATAAGTTTTATCATTGTTTTCCTTTCTTAGTTTCCACTTAGTCTCATTGAGTTTTTGTGATATTTTACTCATAAAAAAATGCAGAGTTACAGAGCAAGCATGATATAATCTATTGACTTACACATGACAGATTTCTTCAGTCCCTGAGCATCCTGTCACATGTCCTCTGATGTTGAGGTGGAAGGATAATACGTATGATAAACCGAATAAATTCGTTTCCATTGAACTCAATATAATGCAAATAAATAATGATACTCCTGCCTATCATCCACGTTCGTGACAAAATTCATGGTTTAATATCAAAAGCTCAAGCATGATCATAAAGCGTTAGTATCAACCAGGATAGAAAAGAGGAGGTATGGTCTAATAGATTACGCCTTGCAGAAGCTACTGTAGTCATATGCTCTGTTTACTCATGCTGGTGTTATCACTCAGCAGCTCTTGGTATGGCGGGAATAGAGATTGGCAAAAGACTGATCTTTTTTCTATTTACAAATGTTTCTTGTAAACGTTTTGGTTTAGCAATACAGTTGAGCTGTCTGTACAGTCTCCTCTTCCATTTCCAATGGATCATACACTTCAGTTAGACATATGCTAAGAAATTCTTCAAGGCTGGCAAACTCAGTATGTTTTCTACTGGATTTGTGAAACAGAAAGGTTACAAATTTAAAATTTTTGTCCTTTTTGGGGATTAGTCAACATTTAATCTTTTGTTTTGATTTTTACAGTGGTATAGCAGATTTTCTACCAGATAAATGACATGAATGCATAATGTTTCTGTTTTAAATCTGTGAATGGGAATTACTTTTTGGATTTTTTTTCAAAAAGTTAAAGCTAGTGAGGGTGAATTTTGCTTCCTTTTCTTCTGAACGATTAAAAGATCTTCTTATGATCGTACTTTGCAAAAAGATTTAGTCTCTTGAAAATTTAAACTCAATTTAGCTGAGTACATAACAGTGGCTACATAGTCTGAGTCTTTTCCTTCAAGACAACAGTGTGTATAATTTAAACTGGTCTTTTGCAAAAACTAGAAAGACGTATTCTTTGACCTTGGAATATTGCTATCTATTTTTCCACACACAGGCCATGGCCACACTAGTAAGGTTTGTTGACAAAACTTGTTTCACATCTACACACAAAATGCTTTTTGTCGACAGTCTGTCAACAAAACTTGGCACTTCTGCAGACAACCTTCTGCCTCTCCCAGATGAGGAAGAGTGCCCTTGTAGACAGAATCTGTCGACAAAAGCTGAGTGGACACTCTGAGGGGCCTTCTGTCAACAGACAGGGCTTCCAGGACACTGGGCAGCCCTGTCTGCTGTGCTTCTGGTTGGCTGTTTTGTCGAGAGAGCAGTCAAGCGGTCCGGCCACTCTGTCAACAGAGCAGATTGCTCTTTCTATCTGTTTTAGCGTACGGCCGCACTCTGTTGACAGACATTTTGTCAGAAAATCTCTTCCGACAAACGTCTGTCGACAGATGCTTCTAGCATAGCCGTAGCCAAACAGAATAGCATTTCTATGGGATTGATCCCAATCCCTGAAAGTAAATAGAAAACTTTATCTCTGGCTTTGGACCAGGACTTGAGAAGAAGATACAGAATTATAAGTAGACAACACATTTTTCTAATAGAGGAAGAATATCTGATGGAAGTTAAAGATTTTTGTCCACATAAACTGTGGATCTTCATTCTGTTCCCTTTATGTATACTGTCCTTCATATTTTTTATCTTCTGTTTGGAAATTGTGTAAGTAGAAAGGAAATGTGTAGTTAGATGTGATCAGGTTATGGTTATTTTGAAATTTGGTGTGGACTACCTTTTTTCAGTGGCTTTGGTAATGACTTGATTCTTTCCCCTGTAACCTCTAAACTGAATCCCACCACTGCCACCCTGTCTGGGCTGTTCCCCACTCCACACTCCAAGTGCAGAAAGTGAGTGCAGAAAGTGAGGTCACACAAAAACTTAAAACACCTTGCCTTTAAAAGGCTTTGCTGTAAGAACCTCCCCAGGGACACAGATTCCCTGATCCTGGAGGATGCTGCCACCTAAGTGAGAAAAAAAACTCCTTTAACTCAGGAACACACACTTGGGATGGTTCTCTGTGGGTACCCCAAGCTCTTAACCCTCCAGCAGGAGAGAGCTTAGACACCCTCCCCCATCCAATAATCTGTTTCGAGACATGTAATGGGTGAAAGTAGAAAAAAGCATAGCTAGGATAAAAGGAAAACCTATGGAAGTCAGATCAAAGAGACAGCTTGGTATTTTATTCTAGCTGTTTGAAAAGCTTAGGGGCTTAGATCACTAAGCCCTCCCCCATGGTCAAAGAACGTGTTTTCTTTCACTTTAGCATTAAATTATTGTGTCAGAGCCATTCAACAAAATGCCAAAGCCCGTTCTTGGTGTGAATTCCTCCTCTGGCTGTGATTTTACTGTCTGTAAGCACAGGGTAATCAATGTAATGTACAATTTGAAATGTTTATAACTCACAACTATTAATATTTTCTTATGGCCCACATGACATGCTGTGTCACTTCACACACTTTGATCTCAATATGCAGACTGCAGTTATATAGGTAGGGCTCAAATGATTTATGGTGAGTTTCATGATTTCATCATAAGGGCACTCCCACACTCAGATTTTTATATGCTGGGTTATTATTTGGGTGAATGTATGTTTCCTATAGTCCCCGTCTTCCCAGTTAAGCTGTGTCTACACGTGCACGCTACTTCGAAGTAGTGGCACTAACTTCGAAATAGCGCCCGTTGCGGCTACACGCGTTGGGCGCTATTTCGAAGTTAACTTCGACGTTAGGCGGCGAGACGTCGAAGTCGCTAACCTCATGAGGGGATCGGAATAGCGCCCTACTTCGACGTTCAACGTCGAAGTAGGGACCGTGTAGACAATCCGCGTCCCGCAACGTCGAAATTGCCGGGTCCTCCATGGCGGCCATCAGCTGGGGGGTTGAGAGATGCTCTCTCTCCAGCCCCTGCGGGGCTCTATGGTCACCGTGTGCAGCAGCCCTTAGCCCAGGGCTTCTGGCTGCTGCTGCGGCAGCTGGGGATCCATGCTGCAGGCACAGGGTCTGCAACCAGTTGTCAGCTCTGTGTATCTTGTGTTGTTTAGTGCAACTGTGTCTGGGAGGGGCCCTTTAAGGGAGCGGCTTGCTGTTGAGTCCGCCCTGTGACCCTGTCTGCAGCTGTGCCTGGCACCCTTATTTCGATGTTGGCTTCATGTGTAGACGTAGCCTTAATGAGATGAGTGAGCTCAAGCAGGACCTTCAATGGCTGCAAGTCATGTCAAATTTGGCAACAAATGGGTATTTAAAACGAAAAGATTTTCAGACATGGTAGCCACTAAACTGCAGTAATGGTTCTGAAATTTAATAGAATGCGATTCATGAATAATAATATTTCACGAACTGTCAATGACATCCTGAAATATGCCATGTTAATCATAAACACACACCCCACATGCTAAACGAGTGCCAGATGAACTAACATTTGGTCCATCTTTTGCAAGCTAATAAGAGCTGCTTGATTACTGATCTAATTAGCTGTGACATGAATGAATAAGAAGAGCTATTATGGTCACAGATAGCCTACTCTTCACATTCACAAACGCAAAGTCCTTGACTTGCTAGAAAATAATAAATTGTATGGTGACAATTGTATGGTGACACCTGTAATGTCTTGAACAACCCTTATGCAATAAAGATAAGTGTTACTGAATTAAATTGAACCATAGTGATTCAGTTTTAATAACTTTGTGGTACTTTATATTAAAAATGAAACTATGTGTAAGTTGTTGAGTCATTGTAGGTACCTTCTCTAGGAGGAAGGTTAGGTTGACATTGCTTCTGGGACTCACTATGGAACCCCAAAGATAGCTCTGAACACAGTGGTTTGGCTCTAGAGCCTGAGCTCCAGCTAACCTAAATTGTCCATACAGCTATTTTTGGGGTATGTCTACACTACACAGCTTTTAGTGACACCACTCAGTACCCAAAGCCACGTCGCTAAAAGTCAGGTGGTATAAACATGATTTGTTGGCACTTTTGCCGACCAAAAACTTTCCACCCTCTATGAACTGAGTTTGATTTGTTGGCAGGAGACCTAGTACTTGCTGCAGTGAACCTTTTGTTGTTTGAGGGCAAAGGGAAAGGTATTTGGGCACCCTTAGCTAGGTAGTGAGGTTGACAGAAGAATTCTTCCAAACCCTGGGGAGACAAGTTATGCCAGTGTAACTTCTGTGTCAACTGGCCCTCAAAGGAAGGTCTCAAACCAAAAAAAGCAGTCCAGTAGCCCTTTAAAGACTAAAAAAGTAATTTATTAGGCAATGAGCTTTCGTGGGACAGACCCACTGCTTCAGATCATAGCCATACCAGAACAGACTCAATATTTAAGGCACAGAGAACCAAAATTAGTAATCAAGGTTGACAAATCAGAAAAAAAATAATCAAGGTGAGCAAATCAGAGAGCAGAGGGACACAAGTGGGAGGGGAGTCAAGAATTAGATAAAGCAAAGTATGTAAAAGAATCCTTATAATGAGCTAGAAAACTGCCATCCCGTTCTAACCACGCATTAATTTGTTGAATTTGAATATAAAATAGAGTTCACAGCCTCTCTTTCCAAATGGCTGTTAAAGTTCCTTTTCAGTAAAACACAGACTTTCGGGTCATTAACAAAATGGCCCACTCCATTAAAGTGCTGGCTGACAGGTCTGTGAATCAGGAGTGTTTTTATGTCTGTTTTATGCCTATTAATTCTTTGTCTAAAAGAGTTTGAAGTCTGTCCACTATACAAACCGTGTGGACATTGTTGGCACATGATGGCATATATGATGTTAGCTGAGTAACATGAGAATGTGCCTGTGATTCTGTGAATAACCTGGCTAAGTCCAGTGATGGTATCCGCAGAATAGATATGTGGACAAAGTTGGCAATGGGCCTTGTTGCAACGAACAGTTCCAGGATTGGTATTCCTGTGGTATAGTCTGCGGTTGTTGGTGAGAATCCTCATAAGGTCGGGAGGTTGTCTGTAGGAGAGAACAGGCCTGTCACCTAGGGCCTTCTGGAGTGTGGCTCCTGATTAAGGATAGGTTATGGGTCTTTAATAATGAGTTGCAGTGGTTTGAGCTGGGGGATGTAGGTAATGACCAGTGGTGTTCTGTTCTTTGCTTTTTTGGGCCTATCTTGGAGTGGCTGGTCTCTGGGTACTCATCTGACCCTGTCAATTTGTTTTTTTATTCCTTCTGGTGGGTAATATAGGTTTATAAATTTGGTAAAGATCTTGTAGTTTTCAGTCTCTGTCAGAAGGATCAGAGCAAATGTGATTGTACCTAAGGGCTTGACTGGATGGATCTGGTTGTGTGAGCAGGATGGAAGCTAGAAGAATGTAGGTAAGTATAGTGGTCAGAGGGTTTCCGGTAGAGTGCGGTACTGATCAGGCCACCATTGATTCATACTGTAGTGTCCGGGAAATGTCTCTCTTGCATGGAGTAATCGAGGTATAAGTTGATGATGGGGTGCAGATTGTTAAAGTCTCTGTGGAATTCTTCTAGAGTCTCTGTACCATGGGTCCAAACCATAAAGATGTCCTCAATGTATCTTAAGTAGAGGAGGGGTAAAAAGGGCGAGAGCTGAGGAATCATTGTTCCAGGTCAGCCATAAATATATTAGTATATTGTGGGGCCATGTGGGTGCCCACAGCAGTTCCACTAATCTGGAGGTGTAATTGTCCCCAAATCGGCAATAATTGTGGGTGAGAACAAAGTTACAGAAGCCAGACGTCAGATTGGCTGTGGTGACATCAGGGACATTAGGTGACATTAGGGTGACGTTAAAGGAAGGTAGATCTTATGCTACGGAAGACGCTATACAGCAGGGGTCAGCAACCTCCAGCATGCATGCCAAAAGTGGCACGTGAGCCAATTTTCACTGGCATGCAAGGTGGGAGCTCAGCCCCTCCCCTCCTCCTCTAAGCAGCTGGGAGCTTGCTTGAAGCCATGCTGTTTGTGAATTAACAAAGACCAGCTAGTGCTACCAACCATGAGCTAAATGGTAATGCGCTGCATCTTAATTTATTTATTAATGAAGCTGTTGTAAGTAGGACTATTGGTGATTTTAAAAAGTATCACCAGCGCTTGGATCATAACGAGAATTCAAAGGGTCAAATTTTGGCACTCTGCCTCAGAAAGTTTGCTGACCCTTGCCACACAGTATAGGATGTGTAATTTTAAACGTAAAGTTTAATAGCTCAGGCCTGTCTTCAGTGCTCAGTATTGCAAATGCAACAACTCTATGGTAACAAACAAAGTTTTTGTAAACTAATAAAAATCCCGTTTAAAGAATATAATGAATAAATGGCATTCATTCGGGTACGACTTTTCCAACTGCTTTTAAATACAGCTTTTTAGACTTGTGTTTGAAAGGCTGTTACCTTGAACTGGAGAAGGAATTAGGTCATCTGTGTTTATGCACTACATCAGATACTGCACTTTCTATTAAAAACAGATCCAAAGTTGTCAGCTAGTCAGTGACCTGTTAGCATAGAACTAAGAAATGCCACTTCTAACAGCTGTGTGAAAGACTCAAAACTGTGAAGCAAGCGTGGGTGATTTCCCCATCAGGTTACATGAAAGAAAATTGGTGAATTGAGTGCATAATGTTGGGGGAGGTCTGACAAGGTGGTTACAATTGAGGAAATATTGTTATAAAGTGCAGCAGTGGGGATTTAAACCAAACAGCATAAGGCAAAAAGCTCCTCTTGGTGAAGGGATTTGTTTCAGGGAGCTGAAGACAAAAACCAACATTCTTTAGTTTTGCTTGATTCCTAGATCACACTAAGAAGTACAGGGTTGATTGTGCCACTCTTGGCTTCTTGGAGATGACTGTCACCCTAAATGTTGGTGACCATCTCTGTGAAGATGGTAATTCTTTGCAGTGAGTAGTGCTGGGTTCTTGAGTTAAATGGAGGCAAAAATGACTTATAGGCTAGATGTTCTGCCAGATACAACTCTGCTATCTCTGGCTATGCCTGAACTGAAGGCTTCAGTCAACAGAAAAGTTGTTGACAGAGCATGTGTCCAGACTGCAGATCTGTTGGCAAAGATCTGCCAGTCAGGAGCACTCTGTCAACATCCTGTACACCTTGTTCCATGAGGAAGAAGGGATGTCTTGACAGGCTTTTTTTCTGACATTAGACCCCATATGAATGGGGCAAATGTGAGAAAAGCCTCTCTTGACAGAACTGTTGGCAAAAGATATGCAAATACATTGCACAGTTTGCATATCTGTTGCCTACAGTTCTTGGCAGTCTGGACACAGACTCTGAGACAGCGGAGAGGTAGATTTTCTTTGTCTCCTTTTCATTAGTTTTTTAGAAATTCATTGTATCTAAGCCTATTGTCAGTCACAGGTGTCTATAGCAGGAGTCAGGATATGGTTACACTGCACCACTAATTCTTCTACTCTTTACCCTCTTAGTTTGGAAGAGTTTTCTATATGTAAATTATGAAGTTTGTCAGAGTCCAACAGTTTTCAGGGGCAGATCATGGTTGTAGTTTTGAAATAATGAGAGTTATTTTTGGAGGTAAAGTTTTTTTCTTCTGTCCAATTTTCAGCCAGAGGATCCAGTCCATAGACTGGGTAGCAGAATGTCTGAGTCAGCAAATTACTTTATGAGAAACACAGAAGACAGTTTTGGACTATATGGTATTAGCAGCATCACTTGAGTGGCTTCTGGAGTTGCCTAAAAATGTAAGTTGTCTAAACTTCAGACACTATCTCTATCAGCTCCTCTAGGAAATCTTTGGTGTCAAAAGTTCACAGGATGCTCGAGTTATCCTTATTTTTGGATTTACAGATTAAGTGGATTCATTCTAAGGATTTTGAATTGAATGCATTTTTCCTGTGTTTGAGACTCGAAAGGCAGTAGAATAGCTACTGTTCCTCCAGATTTTTCCTCTCTAGGCTTGTGTTTGTGGTGAATTGAGCTTAGGGAGTAGTAGGAACAGGGGTGCTGGAGCAATTTGTACAGCGTAGGTGCTGAGAGACTTTGAACCAAACTGTAAAACCTGCGTATGATGGAAATTACTTCAAGCCTGAAGGTGTTGCAGCATCTCTAGTGCCAGCATCTACAAGTAGCAGTGTGCAGGAGATAAAACCAACTCTGCAGAATCAGCCCATCAGATATCTGTGAGGCTCGCTGGTTCAATTAATTAATTAGCGATAAACTCTCAGGAGGCTAAAGTTCTGGTGTCTGGTGGGCCTGTGAAGTAGATTTGCAGATCAGATATATTTATTTACAGGAATTTATTTTCCAGACATTTTTTGGTGGCAATGAGGAGGGATGCACGTGAGGAGCCAGTTTAACTGGAAGTGGTAGTGATCTATTGGTGTGCCAAATATGTAGCTGCTGGAAAGACTGTTCAGCTCCCCAGTGGACTGACATAGGGTGAGGGCTTACGTATCACGGATAGCATGGAAAATAAACTCCTGTTCTACTTCTGTACAAGTTCATCTGATTGTGCATGGTAAGGGGTAGTTGGTTGTAGTTATTTTGAGTCAGACAAAAATCTCTTTGAAGTTATGCCCTTGGTACAATACTACCATAAATAAAATCCTCAAACAGGACATTTACCACAATACCAGCTGCTTGTTCAGAGATATTGAAAATTCATGCTCAGCAATGAAAACCAGCAGCGAGTACTTGTTCCCTTCTGGGGATGTGAGGCACCATTTTTGCCATATTGAGCACTATTCTCTCTCTCAAGCATGCTGTAATCTTTCTCTGCCTCCTCACTGCACAGCAACAGCATTTTTTAGTCTTCCAGCAATTTTCCAAATCTGTTCAACTAGCTTGAGGGGAAAGTTTTAGAGAAAACTCTACCTTCTAAAAGAGATGCATATTCTGTATCCTGTTTACTAGTGAACTATGAGGTGACAAAATAATTTCTTAGGACATATCTGTCGTGCATTAAGAGCACACTTGATAAGGATTGCAAGTGACTAGGGCCCTACCAAATTTACAGTCCATTTTGGTTAATTTCACTCTCACGGGATTTTAAAAATAAATTTAATGACTTTAGCTATTTAAATCTAATATGTTGTGGTGTTGTAATTGTAGGGGTCTGACTCAAAAAGGGAGTTGTGGGGAGAGGGAAGTTGCAAGCAACACCATCTCCCTGTGAAATCCGTATCCAGTAGAGTGAAAGCACACAAAAGAGCGGGTTTCACGGTGTGTGGGGAATCAGATTTCATGGTCTGTAATGCAGTTTTCATAGCCATGAATTTGGTAGGGTTCCACAACTGAAAAAATGGTATTTATTTAATTTTGGACACCTCAGTTTTTGGGTGCCCAACATTAAGAATCAGGCCCCTTTACCTTGCTTCAGGTTGGGTATCCAAACATTAAGGCCTGGTCTGCACCAAAAATTAGGTCAGTTCAACTATGTCATTTGGGCTGTGGAAAATAATTACCTCCTGGGTGATGGCATTAAACTGACCTAAAATCACAGCGTAGGGAGTGCTAGGCTAATGGAAGAATTCTTCCTCCAAATTAGCTCCAGACTTTTGGCAGGATGGATAAACTGCTACCCATTGGCCTAAATAAAGCCTACACTGAAGTACTACCACAGCTCATCTGTGCCCCTGTAATTTTTCAAGTGTAGACAAGTCGTGAAGCAGACAAAATAGTCCTGGGGGAATTCTGCAATTGTTGCATTTGGAGCCACAGTAAAATTGCAGAATTCCTCCTGGGCTGACAAAATTACACTTTTGATGTTCTGGGATTTATTTGGTAGTTTAGATCCACTCTGCATCCTTAGTGGCTGGGTCTACACATGCCCTTCCCTTTCAGAAGAGGCATGTAGATGACATGGATTGGAACTGGTTAATGAGGCACTGATATGAATATTCAATGCCTCATTAGCATAACAGTAGCCAGTCATGCTTTGAAAGTTCTGCTTTTGAAATGCAAACTGGTCACGTAGATGCAGATGCTTTGAAATAAACCCCAGACTTTGAAATTCCCTTATTCCCAAAATGAATTGGGGAAAAAGTGAATATTGAAGTCTGGGGTTTATTATGAAGTGCCTGCATCTACACAGGCAGTTTGAGTTTCGAAAGTAGCATGTTCAAAGCGCAACTGCCTGTTGTTATGCTAATGAGGCACTGAATATTCATATCAGCACCTCATTAACCAGTTCCAATCCATGCCATTTACATGCCCTTTCTAAAAAGGAGGGGCATATGTAGACAGGGCCAGAGTGAAAAGCAAGTCCATCTCTGCTTTAGCAGATACCTTAACCTGTTGCCCAGAAGCCTTCCCCCCCTCCCCTACCTTCCCCTCTCACTTAGGCTGGCTATGACTGGAGAAGTGTTAACTAAGCCACTTCATTTTGAATAGTCCCTTGACAGTTCTCCTTTTTCTGAGCTACAACAACAAGGAATCCCACAGCACCTTGCAGATTTGTATATTCCAATACATTTGTTAGTCTTCAAGGAGTCTGTGGCACTTTGTTGTTTTTGTTGAAACAGACTAACACAGCAGCTACTCTGATATTTTTCTGAGCAGATTGTCTTCTTACAGCATCCAAATTGTCTTTCATATCTCTTTAGCTTGCCCTCTGTAAGATGACCCTGGATTACCACCCTGGTTATTACATTTGACCTCTCTGTCTTCTGTACAGTTTACTCTTCCCTACATTAACTGCACCTTGTTCTCCCATTACAAACAGCTGGTATATGCACCTACAGTTGGCATTTAAAACACTCAAGGAAAAAGGGATGTGGCATGATTGTCTGAAATGCTACAGTTACTTTCTTAGGTAGACTCCTTTCCTTAAAAGCAACCAGTACAGCTGGTGATAGTGTGATTTCTTCTCCTCACTTACTAATTAGTTTAGTCACTTTATCTCCTTCTGTGCTTTTGGTGACCTCATCATTGCTCAGTTCTAAAGGTACACCCCATATTACCCCCTTTATTTCAGTCACAAACTTTGTTTGTTGACAAATTATATTAAGTTTCCCTAGCATTTTAGCTTTTGGGACTCTGATAGTGTTCTCTTTGTTTTTATGGTCAACTGAAGGGCTCCAGGCGCTACAATATTCCCTAAGGCTTTATAAACCCAGCCTGCTACTTGAATAGCGTTAGTATCACCTGATTTTATTTCTTTAACAAGGGATTTTACAACTGCATCATTTTAGTTTATTTCCTCCTCTCAGCTTTGCTCTCTGCTAATACCATTATCTGCTTCTACTCTTTCTTCGTCCCCAACTTTCTGTCTACTGTGCCTCTCTAATCGAGTCTTCTTCAGTTTCCATAGTGATCTTACTTATGATCAGGAAACCCTCCATCTCCCACCAGCTCAGCCAGACCCAGGGCATAGTATAAAACTCCCTGCTGCTCCAAACATCCCCTGTTTTATCTCACCACTCAGCAACTCCCCAGCTGTGTTTTGTTATTAATTAAGCCAGCCCCCAAATACACACCCATTGGTGCAGCCTGAATTGAGCTCTCCAGCTCGTTTATCCTTTTGTGACCTGTTTGGGGAATATGCCAAATCGCAGTAATCTGAATCCCACCAAACAAGGCACTGAAGGAATGGAATAACAGTTAAGAGAAACAGTAGACAATATAGCCATAAAAGCCTTGGTCTGACAGGATGAAGAAGAAGGGTATGTCTCAAAGTGTCAAAAGCAGCCAATAGGCCAAGAAAGACAGATTGGGTTGCACTGGATGTTGGGTTAACCACCCCAAGTTTTTTAATAAGTATAATTTAGTTAATGAGGACTGATTTTTACTAAGTACTTGAACTCAGGTGGTTCATACTTACAGGCTCCAAGCATCTGTGGTACTTATATCAAGAATCACTTCCTCTGAAAATAGAATAAAAATAAAACAAATCCAGATTCTCTAGCTGGAGCATTTACATTTGTAGCTAGTGCTTAATTTGTATTAAAAGAGGTGCTATGGTTAAATCAACTTTTTTATGTCCACAATGGAAGAAACAAGGCCAAAAGTGAGGGGGCTCAGACCTGGAAAGCTCTGGCAGAAATTAAGCACTTCTTGGCTACGTCTACACGTGCACGCTACATCGAAATAGCTTATTTTGATGTAGCGACATCGAAATAGTCTATTTCGATGAATAACATCTACACATCCTCCAGGGCTGGCAACGTCGACGTTCAACTTCGACGTTGGGCAGCACCACATTGAAATAGGCGCTGCGAGGGAACGTCTACACGCCAAAGTAGCACACATCGAAATAAGGGTGCCAGGAACAGCTGCAGACAGGGTCACAGGGTGGACTCAACAGCAAGCTGCTCCCTTAAAGGGCCCCTCCCAGACACAGCTGCACTAAACAACACAAGATCCACAGAGCCGACAACTGGTTGCAGACCCTGTGCATGCAGCATGGATCCCCAGCTGCCGCAGCAGCAGCCAGAAGCCCTGGGCTAAGGGCTGCTGCCCACGGTGACCATAGAGCCCCGCAGGGGCTGGAGAGAGAGCGTCTCTCAACCCCTCAGCTGATGGCTGCCATGGCGGACCCCACTATTTCGATGTTGCGGGACGCGGATTGTCTACACGTGACCTACTTCGACGTTCAGCTTCGAAGTAGGGCGCTATTCCCATCCCCTCATGGGGTTAGTGACTTCGACATCTCGCCGCCTAACATCGATTTTAACTTCGAAATAGCGCCCAACACGTGTAGCCGTGACGGGTGCTATTTCGAAGTTGGCGCCGCTACTTTGAAGTAGCATGCACGTGTAGACGCGGCCCTTGAATCACAAATTTGTATTCAATACAGGGGCCTTTTCAACAGTTCACATTTGACTATAGTTGAAATTCTACAGGTCCAGTGACCCTACACTGGATAATTATAGTCAGCAATTTCTAGAAAGTGGAGATGCACTCAGAGGACCACAAAAGCCTATGTTTCTCGGAAGAAGGGACTTTAAGAATTCAGTGTGATGGCTTGGGTCTTTAATTCCCCCAAAGGCTTCAGAAGTTAATGGACTGAATTTGTCTGAATTCAGGAGGCCATGTATTTAGTTTTTCTGGATGGAATTGTTTTGGTGAGGAATATCCAAGAGGATTAAAGTTGATTGGAGTTCATGTTCAGCTTGCTGCAGCAGACTGGCTTGAATTTTGAGCCACCCAAATGTAACTGGAAGTTCCGGGTGCAGAATTCAGACCGTATAATTTCTGCAGGGGGTTGGTCTGCCAAGATAGATGTCACAACACACATGCCCCATTCTCTGAAAATGTTAACTACAGGGAGAAACTTTCTGGGTCTTGTTTCGTATCAGAGGAGATTTCTTTCTGATTTTGCTTCAATAGCAGAGCCTATATAGAGCCCAAAAGAAAAGGGAACATAATATAAATTAATAGCAACTTGCCAGAAGTTTTCCAACCATTTAAGACATGGCTTTAACGTTACTTTTGTTACAGGCTTAAACTTTCTCATCTGGCACCCTCGGGACCTGACTGATGCTGGACAAAAGAATTTGCTGGATGATGGGATGTCAATAATTCCTTGAACATTACCAACACTTCCACTGCTTACTGGGCTCTTGGAAGACATGTGGGGGCAAATTAGAGCAAAATAACAGCAAAGAACACTGAGAACCAGGACTGGTGCCTTTAAACAAACTTCATAGGACCATGGGAAACTTGGGCAAACAGCCTGGGGTGGGAGGTGGGAGGCAGGGTGCCTGTTGTGATCTTGGGGTTCCATACAGGGGTCCTCCCGGGTCAGGCAGATTCTTGTTTGGGATTTGTCAGGTCCCAACCATGTCAGACCAGGGAGGTGCAACCTGTCATGACAATATCAGGAAAGTGGAATAGTTTTTTTTTTTTTTTTTAAAAAAAAGATAAAAGCCTTGCCATATTTTCTTAAGGATACTAGGCTGAGTGAAAGAACATAGTTTTTTTAAAAAGTGACTGAAAATGAATGAAGTGGCAGTTGTAGCCTCACATGTTGAGGTTGCTGTGCCAAAATAGTACACAGACAAAGAAGTGTAGCATGTGGAGGTGGTGAAGAACTGCGTAGGCGCTGTCTGGCACTAGGAGAGGAGACAGTAGTCAGCTCAAGGAGGAAGTCCAAGCCAAGAATTGGGCCTGAGATTCTCGTCTGAACAGAGAAATCTGGCAGGAGGCCAAGAGGCAGCCCCTGGAATGGAGCAGGCTGTGGTGAGAAACTTAACAAAAGTGAAGTAACTGCAACTCCAGTGATAGACTCTGGAGCAGCACTCTCCTTTAGGGAACAGAGCAGGGAGGGTTGTAAAGGCAACCCATGAAGGTTTTTGTTTATATTTCATGGCTTGGGATACTGTTTGGAGACTGTGTGGGAGGGTCTAGGGAGTCCTTCCCCGAACGAAGGGTGAAAGTAGAAAGTATGTGGGGGACAAGGCCTGAGACAGGTTGAGTAGAAAGAAGTCCAGAGAAGTAGCAGCACAGAGTCCAGTGTAGGGAATCTTAACCATCTGTTTTGGGGTCCCTGAACTGAAACCCAGAGGAGAGGAAGGACCTGAGTTTCCTTGGTAGTCACTGGTAAGGTGAAACGTGTCCCTGAGAAGAAGCCTCTTATCATAACATGGATAAGGACAACATAGAGCCATAAGAAGATAAGCCCTGAAAGAGGGGTGGAAAGTCAGGGCCAAAGAGATTTGTGAATACATTACACTGTTAGTTATTGGACTTTCCATTAGTCTGGAAGGCAAGAAACTGTAAAGTGACCTGACAAGGGGGTGAGTAAAGAGATGGGTCTGTGGGACTGGAGTGTTGTCAGCCTGTTATATTACATCCAGCCATGAAAGGTCATCCACACCTCCTCTTCCCTCTTTCAGTGAGGATCCTTCCAGGTGCCCTTTGAGGCAGGAGTGAGGGAACTCCTTTTCTCCCTCCACAGCCTATCTCTGGGAGATGTCATCAACAAACGTTTGTTTTGACTGTTCTCTTTGCTAATGTATCTGTAGTGAGTCAGTATGGCCTCGTGCTGACTCAGAGGCAGAGGAGGCTGTGCAGAGGCCCTGGTGGATGGGCCCGGAGCCAGAACACCAGTGGCCCGCCCCTCAGAGGGAGGGGACCAGGGCTAGAAGGGCCAAGGGCAGGGCTCGGGACCCATTAAAACCCGGGCCTCCGAGCAGGGAGGAGGCGCCTGCATGAGCTCCCCAGCGCCAAGGGCAGAGGGCCTGTCACCGCCTGGCCAGGCCAGAAGAGCAAGCCCCCAGCGGCCCCGAACACCCCGGATCCAGATGCCCCAGGGGGACTACTCGGACTTCCCAGACCTGTCAGGACCCTCACGCCAACAGAGACCCCCCGCCTTGGAGGAAGCCCCGGACGTGGCCAGACCAGCGAGGGTGAGCGACTCCGAGACCCCAGGAGCGGCCTGCCCCAGAGTCCCGGTGGACCCCTGCAACCCCCAGGTCCAGGATCGCCTCGGGCCCACCGTGCTACCGCCGCCAAACTATCCCAATGACATCGACATGAGCGACTGGCCAGAGCCCCCGAAGGTGGATGATTTGGAGGAGACCGACCCCGCGGGACCCCCTGACCAGATGGACTGGGACCTTCCCCCACTGGAGGTAGAGGTAGGAAGTGGCCCAGGGAACGACGCTCCCGAACCCATGGCAGTGTGTTGTGGCCTGGATCCCCACTGCCGTGGTCGTGTGTGAGCGACCCCCAGGGCCCCGGGCCGGGTCACAGTGGAGTGGGAGGGCCTGCGACCCCCTACCCCCCCTCCTTGACAGGGTCAGCCCACGCTGGGCCTGTCCTCAAACCCTCGTGCTGTTGCCCCGCCCCAAACTGAGGGCTGGGCCTGTGCTCAAACCCTGGTGCTGCTGCCCCGCCCTGAACTGAGAGCTGGGCCTGTGCTCAAACCCTTGGGCTGCTGCCCCACCCTGAACTGAGGGCTGGGCCTGTGCTCAAACCCTGGTGCGGCTGCCCCACCCTGAACTGAGGGCTGGGCCTGGACTGTATTATTATTGTGAACTGCTGCCTTGCCCTAGACTGAGGGCTGGGCCTGTATTGTATTGCAACGGTGAACTGCTGCCCCACCCCGAACTGAGGGCTGGGCCGGTGTTATAACCCTCTTTTGGTTACCGCCCACCCTAGGCCCAGGACTGGGCGTCCCAGGACTCCTACAGTATCGTAAATTGACTTCTCCAACAAGCAGGTTGCATTCCTCCCATTCTGCCCATCAGAAGCAGGAAAGTCCCCCCTGTCAAAATCAATGGAACAACCATTTTATCCTCTTAGACTCACCTCAAACTCTTACGTCTCCAAAGATACATACAGAAAACCCCCTACAACAGCTAAGCAAGTGGCAAGCTGAGATCAGTGCTACGAACTAAAAGTTGTGTGCAACTTGCTATATTTATGACTCTGTCTCTTCATCCCACAGCCAGGCCCACTCATTTGTCTCTTCCACTACATGTAGCTCTTTTGATGGAAAGGGAGGGACCACAATACATCTTGTTCAGGGAGGTAAGAAAGATGGAAAAGCCAAAGCTGTTAAGGGAAACATACACATTTTATTCACACTATTTTTGTACTTAACAGGGAGCAAACCCTTAAATAATGGAGGGGACTTCATATTTATGGTTTAAGAAGCACTTAGTCTGCAGCTGATGTCATCTTAACAAAAAAAGGTGGTTACTCAATAGTAGACACAAAATATGTTGCCAGTCAATACATCTGTTTTTAGAATGAAGGCCAGTCTCTTTTCAGTTTTATTACTGTGTATTGTTTCTACTCTTTTGTTGTTGTTGTTGCTGTTCCTTTCACCCATTTTAAAGAAATGTTTTGCATGACCATACTTGGGTTCTCTAGAAAACTGGGCTATAATTTATAAATTAGGCTATAATTGTCTAGGTACCTAAAACTTTGTGGAAGATCTGGTATGACACTTGAACTGAGCACTTCTCCTGAAGCATTACAGTAAGAGGAAAGAAACATTCCTTTGATCAAACGAGCATGGAGGTAAGTAGGTAACTCTGATGCTGGGGTGATCTTACCAAAACAGTAGGGATGAATGTGGGATTTGCAGGACATCGTGTTTAGAATGCTTTTGTCCCTCAGTAGATATTCTCAACCACTTTAGGACCCCAAACTTCTCTTCCTTAGAAGGACGTAAGTCGTTCATCTTCATGGGAGTAGCTTACTTCCCTGCTGGTGCGTATGGCTGGGGATAGACGAGGGATTTTACCACTTCTCACCCTTATCTGCACTTTCCTTCACAGGAAGTGTTGGGTAATTGCTGTGCTCTTCGGCACAATTTGAATCACAATCTGAGCAGGGGAATAAGGCTGTGTCTACACTCCATGTTTTTTTTATAATACTTTTTTTGATGTCCCAAAGTCAAAATAAGTAAAGTCAAAAAATTGCATTCACACAGCCACAATATTGTGGAATGGAGTGCACATATTTAAAGGGCCCCAGTCCGAAACACGTGCTTTCCTGGGAAAAAAGCAACAGAACTCCCAGTGCCAGCTACAGCTACTATCTACCTGGGCATGATGGGAACCCTCCTTGGCAGCCAATAAAGCTGATAATAGCTGTGCATTTTTCATATTCAACCTCAAAGTGTGTGTGTGGGGGGGTGGGTCAATGAAAATCATTTGCAGACCTAGAGGTGTTATTTCCAGGAAAAAGCCCTCTTATCTCAATGGTGAGGGACAGCTCAGTGGTTTGAGCATTGACCTACTGAACCCAGGGTTGTGAACTCAATCCTTGAGGAGGCCATTTAGGGGTCTTGGGGCAAAGAGATTTAAAAAAATAAATTGTGACCTATGGTGATAGGCCCTGCAGTGAGTTCAGGGGACTGGAGTCTGTGACTTTTATTTTGGCAGATGAAATTTAATGGGGGTAAGTGTAAGATAATGCACATTGGGAAAAATAACTCCAATTATACATACAATATGAGGGGGGCAAATTTAGCTACAACAGATCAGGAAAGGGATCTTGGAATTATAGTGGATAGTTCTCTGAAAACATCCACACAGTGTGCAGTGGCAGTCAGTAAAGCAAATAGTATGTTAGGAATAATTAAAAAAGGGATAGAAAATAAGACTAAGAATATCTTATTTCCCCTATATAAAACTATGGTACACCCACATCTTGCGTACTGCGTGCAGATGTGGTCTCCTCACCTCAAAAAAGATATATTGCCATTAGAAAAGGTTCAGAAAAGGGCAACTAAAATGATTAGGGGTTTGGAACAGGTCCCGTATGAGGAGAGGCTAGAGAGACTGGAAATTTTCAGTCTAGAAAAGAGGAGACTGAGGGGCAATATGATAGAGGTATATAAAATCACAAATGGTGTGGAGAAAGTGAATACAGAAAAGTTACTTACTTGTTCCCATAATATAAGAACATAGTGTAGTTCAAAGTTGTCCAGTCACTTTGAAGTACTGGAAGGTGAGCCATGGCTAGACGTGTGCTGGCACTTTGAAGTTGAACACTTCAAAGTTGCCGCAGGGGGGAATTTGCTTAATGAAGTGCTGCATATGTACTGCAGCACTTCATTAATAAACTTCCGACACCCTAATTACCATCCTCCCTTCGAAGTAGGGAGCTAATGTAGACAAGCCCTTTAAGTTTAACACTTCGAAGTTGCCACGGGGGAGAATTAGCTTAATGAAGTGCTGCATATGCAGCGCAGCACTTCATTAATAATCTCCTGACATCCCTACTTACCATGCTCCCTTTGAAGCAGGGAGCTAGTGTAGACAAGCCCCTGGAGAGGAAAGCAGGGCACGTCGAGCTGCCTGTCCCAGTTTATGCCATCTATGAACTCCTGTTAGAGCAGCTCTCCAGCCCTGAAAGTTTCTATGATCAGAAGGGTACTAGAATTGCAAAGTGAATGGTTCTCTGGCTGTGTTTGCATCATGTTTGCATTCACTTTCTGCAAATATTCTAGAAAATGAGTTCACTGCCAACTATGTCACCCAAAAGCAGCCTGTCTGAAGTGAATATAATTGCAGAATATTAACAGAGAGGAAGCTGTGCTAGTCTATGCACTATCAAAACAAAAAGCAGTCAAGTAGCACTTTAAAGACTAGCAAAATAGTTTATTAGGTGAGCTTTCGTGGGACAGACCCACTTCTTCAGACCATAGCCAGACCAGAATGGATTCAATATTTAAGGCACAGAGAACCAAAAACAGTAAGCAAGGAGGACAAATCAGAAAAAAGATAATCAAGGTGAGCAAATCAGAGAGTGGAGGGGTGGGGGGGAACGTCAAGAATTAAATTGAGCCAAGTATGCAGACGAGCCCCTATAGTGACTCAGAAAGTTCCCGTCCCGGTTTAAACCATGCATTAATGTGCTGAATTTGAATATAAAAGCCAGCTCGGCTGTTTCCCTTTCCAGAACAGTGTGATAATTCTTCTTCAGTAACACACATACCTTTAGGTCATTGACAGAATGCCCTATTCCATTAAAATGTTGATTAACTGGTTTGTGGATCTGGAGTGTTTTGATGTCTGTTTTGTGCCCATTGACCCTTTGTCTAAGGGAGTTAGAAGTCTGTCCAATATACAAAGCATCTGGGCATTGCTGGCACATGATGGCATATATGATGTTAGTAGAGGAGCATGAGAAAGTGCCCGTGATTCTGTGAGTAACCTGGTTAGGTCCAGTGATGGTATTTCCAGAGAAGATATGTGGACAAAGCTGGCAGTGGGCTTGGTTGCAGGTAAAGGTTCCAGGACTGGTATTCCCGGGGCATAGACTGTGGCTGTTAGTGAGGATCCTCATGAGGTTGGGAGGTTGTCTGTAGGAGAGAACAGGCCTGTCACCTAGGGCCTTCTGGAGTGTGGCATCCTGATTAAGGATAGGTTGTAGGTCTTCAATAATTCGTTGCAGTGGTCTGAGTTGGGGGCTGTAGGTGATGACCAGTGGTGTTCTGTTCTTGGCTTTTTTGGGCCGATCTTGGAGTAGCTGGTCTCTGGGTATTCGTGTGGCCCTGGTGATTTGTTTTTTTACTTCTCTAGCTGGGTAATTCAGGTTTATGAATATTTGGTAAAGTTCTTGTAGTTTTTGGTCTCTGTCAGTTGGATCAGAGCAAGTGCGATTGTACCTAAGAACTTGACTGTAAACAATGGATCTAGTCACGTGTGCAGGATGGAAACTAGAAGGGTGTAGATAAGTATAGTGATTAGTAAGTTTTCGGTACAGTATGATACTGATCAGGCCATCCTTGATTAGTACTGTAGCGTCCAGGAAATGTATTTCTTGCATGTTGTAATCGAGGCATAAGTTGATGGTGGGGTGTAGATTGTTAAAGTCTCTGTGGAATTCTTCTAGAGCCTCTGTACCATGGGTCCAAATCATAAGTTAATTTTGCTTAATTTTATATGGCTAGACATTCAAAATGCAGTGCCACTTTTATGGAACTTTTGTCCCATGCCCCACAGTTGTATACCTATAGGTATCTGCAAGTGGCTGTACCAGATTCTAGAGCATTTTAATCTATTGAACAACAGGCTCAAGGCACTTTGAAACTGGATAGTGAACTATAAATCTAACCCTGTAAATAACATCTTTAAAGATTATCTGCATAGTTTCCTCTAAATCTTTCCACGTGTAAGGCCAATGGACTTTTAGGTGTAGGATTAATATCAGATGGGTAGCCAAGTTAGTCTATATCTTCCAAAACATCTAGCAGTCCTGTGGCACCTTATAGACTAACAGATTTTTGGAGCATAAGCTTTCATGGGCAAACACCCACTTCATCAGATGCATGAGTGGAGGATTTAAACCCTCTTCTGGTACCTCCCACTCATGCATCTGACGAAGTGGGTCTTTGACCACGAAAGCTTACACTCCAAAAAAATCTGTTATTCTATAAAGTGTCACAAGACTTCTTGTTGTTTTAGATACAGGAGGGATAGAACCTGTCACCTCAGGCCATATGCACTACTGCATGAGCCAAAAGCTCACTGACTCTCAGTCAAGGTAATAGAACACAGACCTCACCCTTTCTTGTCAATGGTCTCAGTGCATCTGGGGTTACATACTTTTCTCAGCTGAGGATGTGGATCCCAAGCTTTTGAGACCTTCCAGCAGTTCACCTAGCTGAGCACCCAGCTGTAAAGCTGACAGGCCTGGGTTTACGTTAGAAGGGAATGAACCTGTAATCATAGGGGCTAAAGCCAGGCACTCTCTTGCATGACATAAAAGACTCAGACAGGTAGCTGTGTTAGTCTCTAGCTTCACAAACAAGAAGTCCTGGAGCACAACTTTCAGCTGAGAGCAGAGATTTCGCTCTCTCCTGTCAGCGATCTCAGTGACTCTGGGGTTACATGTAAACGTTACCTAGCAGGTCTTACAGTTTAAAATTTGAAACTCCTAAATTTTATTGAAAAAAAACCACATTAAGTGTTATAGCTAAAAAGAAACCTTTTGTTCAAGGCAAAACAAGTCTTTTAAAACACTTTTTAACATGCCAAGAATTTCAGAAAAAGTTTGTTTTGGTGCAACCCTAAATGTATTGTCAGAATTATCAGAGGAACCTAAAATCTATTTGCACAAGCCTAAGGGCTATGGTAAGGTGGTGCTTCAGAATATGTTAATGAAGCTCTTCCATGAATATGCAGTGCTTCATTAGCATAATGGCAGCCTTGCACGCTTCGAAACTGACAGTTTCGAAATGCACACCGCCCATATAGCCAGGGGGCCTTGGAAACAACTCCCCTGATTTCAAAAGCCCCTTCTTACCAAAACCAGATGGATGCATCTGACTTTTGGATGCATCAGACTTCCCAAAAGTCAGATGCATCTGATGAAGCGGGTCTTTGCCCACAAAAGTTTATGCTCCAAAGTATCTGTTAGTCTATAAGGTGCCACAGGACTTCTCGTTGTTTTTGAATAGACAGACTAACTCTGCTATCTCTCTGATACGTAAGGCACACAGTAAACTCTTTCATATCCAGAATTCTATCACCTGGAACTCTCATATAGCTGGCACTTCAACCGTAAGTAAATTTTAGTTACATTTTCCATAAGTACAGTATAGTGAAAGTAAACACAAATAAATACAGCAAATACAGTGTAATTTTTCAGTGTACAGTACTACTGTTGCTGGTAAATAAAGTACTCTGCCTACATTTTTGTTTTGTTTCTTAATATCTAATCTTGTTTTTATTTAGTGTTTTGCATTGCTAGGTATACCTCTCTGTTACCCTGAATATTTGAATATCTGGCAATCTCCCAGTCCCAGAGCTACTGGATATGAAATGTTTATTGCATAACACTTAAAGGAAAAAGTAAACCAGTGAGACTAAAGTTACCAGTGGCTTAGCTCAAAGAGCAGCATTTTATCATCCACGGATGATATAAAAACTGAAGTTAATAATTTTAAAGATGCAAAATTATTGCTATGGAAACTAATTAGTTTTATTATCCCATCAAGGGAAATTAATGATGAGGTGGAAATTTGATTTCTAGCTTAAAGGGCAAGGCACAGACAAAAAATGACCTTTACAGTTTTGACAGCTGAAGGTGAGCAATAATTTGCAGGTGGATGGTACCTGCTGAGTCATAATGGGAACTGTTTTCTGCAACCACTTGTTTGAATTTGAAATGCAATGGTGTCAGTGGGAGTTTTGCTTGAATAAAGCCGGAAGGAAGGTGGCAGGATTTATATCTGGTACTAGAGAGCTTTATAATCTAGCATACAAAGACATAACAAAATCCAGTGGCTGAATGTTCAACTCAGGCTATACCTACACTACAATCTTAAACTGACCTATGTCAGGTTGACTTACAGCCCTTGTGATAATTACTGTGGTGACTGATGTCCACATTACCCTCCATCTGTTCTTGGTGCATGTCCTCACCAAAAGCACTTCCACCAACTGAAGAGGGGCATTGTGTGGGATTGAGAACCAGGGCGGGTCAGCTCCATGAGGTTCTCCCCTGGGAACCCAGTAGCCTAACAGAATTTCTGGCCTTCATACTCCCAGTGGGGACTGGAGTGGGGGCAGCTGATCAGGACTTCTCATTCTGGCAGGGAGAGCCACACCCTGGAGTCCAGACAGCTGTTGTGCTTACAGCAGGGAGTGGAGACACTAGTCAGCAGCTCAAACCCAGTGAACACAGGCTGAATACGAATCTAAGAGGGTCCCACATGACTGCACAAGTGGTGGAAGGCAGAGGTCTTGCGTATTTGTACTGGACAAGCTGTGTTCATACTTCCAGTGAGAGAAAATGGGTAGTAGTTGGCATACAATTTAGCAGAAACTTTTTTCATTGTTGTTGAAAAATATTTGTTCAAAACCTGCCAATGAAAACTCAGGCCTGTGCCAACCAGAGCTTTTCTTTTGCTACAAGTCTAGCTGTGTAATCAATCACTCCCTCTATTGCTTGACAGAGCCAAGAGTCTCCGTGTCAAAGTATGTCCCACATAATTATTCCTACGTTTCACCTAATCAACAATTGCTTCTAGTTACTGCATGGGCTGACTAACATCAACCCAAATCTAGCCTTGAGAAGGTGTTTAATTTGCCTGAATAAAAAAAAATCATTTGTAACAGAACCTTGGGGTAAGAAGCTTCAGGAAAAAAGCAGCACTGCTCCATGATCCTCTTTTCTTAATATGTCCTCTCACTGTTATGATTAAATTTAAGTACAGAGTACTTTCCACCAGAGCATATCTAAAAATACCTACTAATATGTATTTACTTTCCTCTGAGTTATTGTTTTTTAACTCACGTTTTTAACTCATGTTCTTAGAAGAAGGAGACACATAACTGTGTGACTAAAACAACTCTTACTGGGATTTTAATCTTGCATTTGTTAGGACACCACTTGTGCAGATGATGGCTTTTTCTCTCTCCATTGAGGTAATGAGGCAAACGCTTCAGCTGAATTACACTGGAGATTTTTGGCACTCTTTCAGACACCTCAAGGAAGAAAACACAATTGGTTCCAAATGTTGGTTCTCTCCTTCACTTTCTGAAGGGAGATGTCATGGCTCATTGTCTAGATCCTTTAGACATGGACCTTACATTTGGATGGGGCTGTGGCTCAACTGTGCAGCAGAGCATCAGGTGGATATCTGCTCCCTGACAGCTGTTTGAGGATTGGCTGGATGATAACATGGAGCCACAACCCTTTTTAAGTAGCCGGGTCAAGTGCTAAATATATGTGTACTAGGAACAGAGAAAGGAATCTACCATATAACATAACAATGCCAACACATCAGATACACTTGTTTGTTATTAGTCTGTGTATTGAAAAAGAGATTTAATAAAAAGTTAAAAATAATTTCATTTTTTTAGAAAAAAATTCAAAATCTTTTGGGAAAAACCCAGAAATGTTTGGTATTTGTGAAATTTTTCATTTTGACCTTGTGGCGAAATGCTAACCTCAGAAATGGTCTGGAGCATCCATGCAGCAGCAGATCTTCTTACCTCTTCTGCATCCTGCTACTGGGCTGGGTATTCTTATAGAATAGGGCTTTGAATCCCTGTCCTGTCCCCTTACTTCTGTGCTTCTTCATCTCTTTCATGCATCTTTCTTACTTGCTCTTTTCCCTTGACTTCCTTCCAGCCCTTCACCATTTGTTTCTCCTTCTGGTCTTTCAGCCCCAGGCTCATTTTCTTTTACACTCGTTCAAGATTACCGTGTTCTATGGGATTTGGAATAACCATATGCTCTTATTAATGCTACCTAGCTGGAGGACTCGGGCATCAGCTCTTGCTTTTATACAGTGGTGAATAAATCTAAAAATGTGGTTTAGTCGCCCACCCTCCTGCTTTCTTTCGCTTTTAACCCTTAATAATACCCATCAGTCTGGGACTGGCAAGGTGGGGAAGATGACATACCTTGGTAGCATTCAGGGATGATCAGAGATGAACCTACAGTGAACTGGTGAGCAACTGAGCTACAATACCAAGTGGTTGGGATAAGGACTGGAAGCCCAGAAAGTGATGTTCCCCAGAGATGGGCAGCAGCTGAATGGGATATGGATTGGAGTAGGAAGTGGTCCAGGGAAGGTGGCTGGAGGCTAATCCCATATGGAGACAGACAAAAAGCTGAACCAGCTTCACAAAGCCCTGAATCAGAAGATGGTGGAGAAGAGTTGGCTTGCATTTCTCTACATACTTTAGTTAGAGATCTTACATATACTTTTTTTTTAAATAAGGACAATGTGCACTATAAGTTTCTCTTCAAAGAAGTATCTGATGTCCACGTCAGCTAACCTATCTAAAAAACAGCCTTTTTTTCAGAACCCCATGAGCATAAAGATATCCAAAAGCTCCTTGCTTTGGATGTTCACTGCGCACTAGTTTTTAATCTGGTAAGAACAAAGACCTGTTGGATCTCTTTCCAGTTGTTTATTACCTGCATGGAACAAACGAGAGTGCACTTTATAACAAGGTAACAACTTTCCAAGTAGATCACTATCTGTATTACCATTACTACAAAATCAAGGACATTCAACAAGAGCACACTCAAACTTTATGGCATTTATGGGTAATGTTCCTAACATGGGCATCTACAGAGCAACAAGGTCTTCAGTCCATACCTTTCCTAACCATGAGAAGCATATAATAGTCAGCCTCAAAATTAACTAGTTACTTAACACTGCTTCCATTAATAGAATCACAGAAATGTGGAAGTGGAAGGAATCTCAGTTGATCATCTAGTTCAGCCCCCCTCAATATTATCTAGATCCACTCTGCCAGGCGCTTGTTTAACCTGCTCTTTAAAATCTCCCATGAAGGAGATTCCACAACCTCCCTAAGTAATTTGTTCCAGTATTTAACTACCCTGAAAGGAAATATTTCTTAACATCTAACCTCAGACTCACTTGTTTCAATTAAAGTCCTTTACTTTTTCTCCTGTCCTCATTGAGTAAGGAGACATATTTATTGTCCTACTCTTTATAACAAATGTGTATGTACTTAATGACTTATTATGACCCTTTTAGTGTTCTCTATGCCAGACTAAGCAGACCATTTTTTCCAACTTTTCCTGTAGGTCATGTTTTCTAGACTTTTAATAATTTTTATTGTTCTCCTCTGGACTTTGTTCAATGTGTCCACGTCTTTCCCAAAGTATGATGCACAGAAATGTACACAGTGCTCCATTTAAGGCATTGTCACTGTGAGTAGAGTGGAAGAATTATTTCTTGTGTCTTGCTAATGCATCCCAGACTGATAGTCTCTTTTTCTGCAACAGTTTTATTTTGTGACTCATTTAGTTTGTGATTCACTGTAATGCCACATTCTTTTTCTGCAGTATTCTCTCAAAGGTAGTTGTATGCCATCCTGTACTTGTACAATAGATTAGTCCTTCCTAAGTGGAGTACTTTAAATCTCTTCTTTATTGAATTTTATCCTGTTTATTCCAGATCATTTCTCCAGTTTTTCATGATGCTTTTAAATTCTAATCCTGTCATCCTAAGAGCTTGCAACCCCTCCCACCTTGGTATCATCTGCAGCATATTTTGGTGTACTTTCTATGCTATTTTCCAACTCATTTATGAAAATATTGAATAGAACTGGATCCTTGTGTGACCCCATTCAATATGCCTTATCAGCTTGCTTGTGAACCATAGATAACAACTCTATCATTATGGAAATGAGTATGGTTTTCCAACTAGTAGTGCAACTCCTTGTAGTTGGTTCATCTGGCTATATTTCCTCAGCTTGTTTATTAGAAGATTATTTGAGGTAGTATCCAAAGCTTTATTAAAGTCAGGTTATACCACATCTACTGCTTCCCTGTGTCCACAAGGCTTATTTATCACATTGCCTGTCTTCTGAAGTGTTTGTATTGTTGGCACTATCATCAGCATTTGAAAAGTATACATAGAGTAAAAGGAAACCTAGCACATTTCTGACATTGGATTGTGACAAGCTACTTCTATAATTCTACATATGTCTTTTTTTTTTTAAAGCTTGAAGTAAGAGAGTGGAAAACCAAAAAAAGCTCAGAGTCACATGGCTTAAGGAATACAATGTATATTAATATACTGATTTTTATCAATACAATGCCTCTTTTGTAATAGCCACACTTAAAAAAGACAGTTTATTCAAGGACTATAAATTTTCTGTGCATAAATTTCTTAAACGGAAATTGTACAGGAACAACTGGCAAGATTCTACAATACACCCACACAATATACAACCGCAAAGTTACTATGCTTAGCTTTTTGTAGACTGTCTGAACTCTCCCAGCAGAATATGTTAATATATCTTCATACTTGTGTGCATTTAAAACCTGGATATTTGAAGCAAAGATGTAAACAGACATTTTATGTGCATCGCATTACATACACTGAACTATGAGAGAGTTTTTAAAGAATTATAAATATTTTACTGAAAAACAGAGCCCGTGGTTCAAAAATATAGGCACTCAGCATGCATGAGTCTGGTCCAGAAATCAATGGGACTTTTTCTTTGCCTGCAAAGGGCACTGGATCAGGTCATTGACACTGGATTTGCAAATAACTGTATTTTTATAATTGTCTAATGTCAAAAAAATGTTTCTTTAGCTGATTTCTGTATTCATCTTTGGAATGGAGTTATTGAGGGTAATTGAAAAGATGTTACATGTCTGCAGTATTCCTTCCAAGGCAATCATTCTCCATTTTGTATTCAAGTTACCTAATTTCTCATCTGTCACAAAAGGTTTTAGCTGATGTTTTGACAAATGGGTTACAAATTCATGAAAATAAACTGTCATTGTAATGTGCATATTTTCATGTATCTTGAAATATTATTTCTTTTAAACTTAGTTGCAGCACTGCCAGATCAAGCCACTCACACTTACTGAGATTTTTATAAAGTCAGCTCCCATGTCCTAGACATTTTGCAAATAGTAACATTCATTGCACAAATTTTAACTATGGCCATAAAATACCCTGAACTAATCTCTTATGTTCAGTAAAGCCACACATCAGCTCCCCTTCTCCCCTAATGCCTGCAGAAAGAAGTAAACATTGCAGTGGGTCTGGAAAGTTGACAAATATGCAGAGCTGCGGCAATTCTGAGATTTGGTAAAAGATCTCTTCCAGAGACCATCCATCAAACTCCTTCAAATTTCATAGCAATATTGTTTTCATTTAAAGAGAGACTGTGAGAGAATTAGATGCATTTTGGAAATTAATTTTATGTTTTAAATCCTGAATTTCCAGGGTATGTGAATAACTGACAGATGTCAAGCATGTATCAAACAGCTGTGGCATATTTTGCTCCTAAAGAACCTTTGAGTCAGATTCTTATGTCAGTTATTCCAATTTAAATCCTGAATAATGCCACTGTGGTTAGTGTGATTATCCTAAACCTCAGTGATATAACTGAGATCAGAATTTAGTTCTCTATTCTTAAGTGATATCTTGGTGGTTATTTGTATCCACTACAGCAATTATCTCTTTTTTATCCTAGGAAAAACTAGGAAAAATGGCACAACTATTGGTGTTCATAGTCGTGTTCAGAAATAGGTTTTAATCTGTTTTAAGTGAAAGCAATCATTACAACAATGCATACCAACCTTTCTACTTTGATTGTTTTCTTCTTTAATTGTGTTTAATTGTGTTTTTCAGCTAAAAATCCTTGGGAGAAATCCTGACTCTGTTGAAATCAGTGTTAAAGCTTTCATTGATTTCACTAGAGCTAGGATTTCTCCCTTAGGTACCAGAAGAGTGAGCTACACTATACTCATCTCAGGAAATCCCAAAAATACACCTCAAAAATATCTTTGTGGCTACTGATTCTCTTTATAGCAAGTAGCAATATTTTAATTTTAATTAAATATAATATAATGTAATCTTTTAAGAAGCTGATGGTTCCATTATAATTTAAGCTGCTTTTAAAAAGACATTAACTGTAGACTTTTACTGACTTCTGCATTTTCTCATATAATTACACTATTGAAAACAAATAATATATTTTAAAAGTTCTATGCCATACTTTACAAATAAAAATATTGAAAATAAGAATAAGCTTTCTGATAAAGTACCCATATCCATGTACATAAACAAACCCCAAAGTTTTCTGAAATGTAATGTCTATTCTGTCATTGGCCTGAATTACTGTATTCTGCTTTGCTATAAGGTAGGACAATACCTATTTTTAATCAGAAATCTATCTCACAAAATACACTTAGCCTTTATGCACTTGTTTTTAATGTGCATAAAGACTAAACAGTCATATGATAAGTATTTTAACCATATTTCTATATATATTATAGAAAAGATACTGTATAATATATATACTGTATAATATATATATATTATAGAAAAGATTTGTTTGTTGTTCCAGTTAACACCTAATGTGAATTAAGTGGATATGGCTCTAAAGTCCATCACACACTAATACTTCTGAACTATACAATAGTTCTTGTTAAAGGAAAAGGGGAAAAATCTGATACTGTAGCCACAAAGGGGTATTTCATGGTTAAGCCTTTCGGTAGCCTAGCTTAAACAGTGATAATGCTGGATTTTCTAATTATTTCATCAAATGCTATTATCTCATCCACCCTGTCTACGCATCAGAAATCTTAGAAATTTCCCTTGCTGTCTATCAGCAATAGGACTGAGACATTAAAGGTGCAGGATTGACAAATTTATGGTCTCACCTCCAAAGTTCAGAATGTCTTTTAAATCCTGCTGAATGCCCTCAACCCATGTGGGGCAAAATCCTGAAACTTCTATTAAATTCTGATTCAAACAATGAGATTTAGTAATCTTCAGTGGCAATCTGCCTGAGTATGGGCAGTGTAAAAATGGGAAACCAATTTCAAAATTTGGTTCAGTGCCTTCAGTGGAAAACAGGAGTATGCAGAAGCTCTCAAGGGGGTGCTCAACACCTTGGGCTTTTACTACAAGAGGTAATTTTAAAACAAATACTTGTCATCTAATATGAAGAGATAGGACACTAAAATTTTAGATTTTTGTTTCATATTTACCTAAAAGCTTCTAAAAATGGGATCACAAGGTTTCTCTACATGTCCATAGGAACACACATTAGCGGAGGAAATGTATATTGGGAAAACTATGGCCTACGAGGACAAATTTCTAAATACTTAGACATGGTTTTGACATATAAAATTTGCAAGTGCAAGTAGTTGCAGCTCCCTGTAGAAAGCTCAGGTTAGATTGTACCCACAAATTTTATGCTACCAGGTACTTAGGCATTTAAATGAATGATTTATTCTGTTTTGTAGATACAGAAACAGTGCTCCAGTTAAGATTCCAAAGTAAGCCCTCAGAGTTAATTGAACAGCACTGCTGTTCTCTGAAGCACTATGGAGATCTTGATGATGGATAATTTTTTTATATTCCATAAACAGCACATACATCTTGCAAATGACTTTGCACTGGGAACATGATTCTAACAGAGTCATACCCAAGTAGTGGTGTCAGTACCAAAACCTACAGTTCAAAATAAAGGGATGGAGTTCAAGTTATGGGTCTGGAGTCTGTTGTGCCAAAATCCCATGAACTGTTTTTACCACAAAAAGATGGAAAAGAGGCATGATGATGGGATCTCATGAGTTCTTTTTTTTTTCTTGAGTCAAAACCTCACAATATTTCAGTCCAAAGTTTTTCAAGAAAAAGCTGCTTGAGAGAGAGATTGGCCATATCTTAACCTGCACTGAAAAATTTACCCTTTAAGGTGTGGAATTCAACGAAAACCAAAACTGAATTTGTATCTGGGGACAGAGAAAGCGAACAGTGTTTATCATAATCACTCTTTCGTAGGTATTTGACCATCAGGTTCACTTGTTTGAATTTAATTATGAATACAAGTTGGGTGACAGTCAAAATGAATACAATTGTAGCTATGTAATTTTTTATGTCTGTCCACATTATTTTAGAAATATATTACTCAGGAAGCAGCTCTTCGTTATTCAGCAGGAAAACACTGATCCATGTTAAACAAAGATTTGGTGGTACAAGACTATGTTTTATGACCAAAACAAAAAAGCAGTCAAGTAGCACTTTAAAGACTAACAAAATAATTTATTAGGTGAGCTTTTGTGGGACAGAGCCACTTCTTCAGACCATAGTCATACCAGAACAGACTCAATATTTAAGGCACAGAGGACCAAAAATAGTGATCAAGGTTGACAAATCTGAAAAAATGTTATCAAGGTGAGCAAATCAGAGAGTAAAGAGGCAGGGGGAGGGGGGAAGACCTACAACCTATCCTTAATCAGGATGCCACACTCCAGAAGGCCCTAGGTGACAGGCCTGTTCTCTCCTACAGACAACCTCCCAACCTTATGAGGATTCTCACCAACAGCCACAGTCTATATCGCAGGAACACCAGTCCTGGGACTTTTCCTTGCAACAAAGCCTGCTGCCAGCTTTGTCCACATATCTATTCTGGGGTTACCATCACTGGACCTACCCAGGTTAGTCACAGAATCATGGGCACATACTCATGTTCCTCAAGTAACATCATATATGCCATCATGTGCCAACAATGCCCAGATGCTTTGTATATTGGACAGACTTCAAAATCTCTTAGACAAAGAGTTAATGGGCACAAAACAGACATAAAAACACTCCTGATCCACAAACCGGTCAGCCGACATTTTAATGGAGTGGGCCATGCTGTTAATGACTTAAGAGTCTGCGTCTTATTGAAGAGGAATTTTCACACTACTTTGGAAAGAGAGGCTGCTGAACTCTCTTTTATATTTAAATTCGACACAATAAACATGTGGTTTGAACCAGGATCCAAATTTTCTGGGTCATTATAGGGGCTCTTTTGCAAACTTGGCTTAAGTTAATTCTTGACTCCCCCCGCCCGGCCCCTCTACTTTCTGATTTGCTCACCTTGATAATTTTTTTTCTGATCTGTCAACCTTGATTACTACTCTTTTTGGTTCTCTGTGCCTTACATACTGAGTCTGTTTGGTGTGGCTATCATCTGAAGAAGTGGGTCTGTCCCATGAAAGTTCACCTAATAAATTTTTTTGTTAGTCTTTAAAGTTCTACTTGATTGCTTTTTTGTTTTGATAGTATACAGACTAACACAGCTTTCTCTATGTTTCATGACCTTGTCTCTGAGCTTGTAGCCCTACTGAAAGACATTCCAACTGTAGGGCAAAACCATCCTAATTTGCTCATACAGGGTGGTATTGCTACATGTGCAGGAGTCAGACTGAGTCCTATGAACCACTGAAGCCCTAATTTAAAGGTCTGAGATAATCTTAAATGGGAGTTAAGCGGTGGACAGTTTGGCCTCTCCATCGGGCTCAGTTCCATTTGTAGTACCCAGAGGCACTGAGACCTCATCTGGAGTGAGTGAAGTCTCTGCTCTACAGCCTTGGCTGAGAGCTAGCTGGCCTTTAGCTCATGTGGTAGAGTGCAGGGCTTTAGACCCTATACTTGCAGGCTCTCTTCCTGGTGCCAGCAACCCGGGTCTGTCAGTGTTATACCTTCACGCTGACTTGAGTAGGACCACTCACATGAGTAAGGCAAGCAGGACTGGGCTCTGTGTTTGTACAACAGTGACCTGGATTTGGAACTTAGGAGGGCTTGATGCAAAAGGATTTTTAACCTGTAGAATTAATAAATAATATAAAAATCTAGTACAGTTGAATTGTGGCTAGATTGGAGCTGCCTGGTTACATATTAGTCAGTGAAACTTAAAATGAGCAAGTCAGCTATAGGTCAGCATTTGATCCTCAAGCAGAAGCAAGAGTTTCATGTGTTCGTTTTAAATAACCCTTACAAACATTTCTATGTACATGTCATTGTGTTTTCATACTCATGTGAACAAAACAGATATCTTAGAGTTCCTCCCCCTGCCCCGCTCCCCCAGCCCCAAATCACAAATGTAAGCAGGGCCAGTAAGTTAAATGGTATTTACAACCAGGGTTCATTGACTAAATTTTACCTGCCATCCCAGAGCTTGTATATTGGTTCTATGGTAGAACAGCACTGTCTGTTTCGTATATAATATGCCCTTTTCACACACATCAAAAATTTACCCAGGGCCTTAGGAATACTCAGCTGCTGACGTATAGGGGGAGTTGATAAAACTTGAGGTAGTGGAGGTGGTTTTGGAATTCCTGGGTGAACAGCCGTTGAAGCTTGTGTCCCGCGAAGCAGGTGTTTTCTTATGGGTGGACTTGGAATGATCTCCCTCACTGGAGTCATACACCACTGTTGTGCTGGGCTCCATTCTGGAGACAGTGTACACACTGCTTTGTCGGGTGGGATGAAACCTGGCTGCCTTGAGCTCCAGCTCATCATAGCTGGACATCTGGATAAATGGGCACCAGCGGAATGCTCTCTTGAAACCAGCTCGGAATCTGAGAAGAAAGACACTGGGTGAAGCTGCACAGGCAATGTGGGGCACTGAGGGAGGGAAGAAGTGCAGGGTCAAGTGCATTTCCACCTACATTTCTGCTCAGCTTCCTAGAGGGAAGGGAGAGGGGCTCTGAACTTCTCCTACTGCACCTCCCTACTGGCCACATTTGTTCCCTGTCCCTGGTAGCTGGGTCTAGGCAGGGACCAGAAAGGATGGGACAGAACCACCACTTCTCATGTGGAGTGTGGTTGCTTTGGGTTGCTGCCTCTGTGTGGCAAGGCTGCGGCCTGCAAGACAGGCTGGTTGATGAGGTACCAGCTGTCTGCTCCTTCTGGTCCCTGCCTTGGCTCAGCATGTTTGTGGCTGGTTCAGCTCCTGTGTCTGGCAGCCTGGTTGGATGGGTAGTAGAAGAGGGGGCTGCCTCCCCGGCCAGTTTATTTCTCAAGCTCTTGGTGGCTTTATTCCAGTGCTGCTCATGGAAAGACTGAAAAAGGGGCAGATATGTGAAGGTAGGGGCAGCATCATCTGTGGAGAGGTAAAGGCACGTATTCTGAATCGTAATTATTTAGCCCCTGATCCTGCAATCTGATCCAGACAAGCCTTAAATAATCATGACTAGATTGTTCAAAATGATTAGCATTCACAAATCCCAAAGAAGGCAATTGCAAATGCAGTCCCCATGAAAATAAGAACTTAGAATTATGTGTAACTTTTTTCAGAATCTCAAACTCCACATACGTTAGTACTAAGTTAAAAGGCTATGAACATTCATTTTATCATCTGATTCAGACTGACATATAATGGAAATGTTATGATACAATCAATAACACTACAATGAAAGCTTTATTTTAAATTGCATCCTGACTGCCTACCCCATAAAGTCATGCTATTTTTGGAGCAATGATTAATTAGCATACTTATAGATTGCACATACACCAGCAACAGTAACTTTACATTTGGGGCATTTTAAACAATTAGGGCTTGGTTTTTCAAGCCTGACAAGTGGAACTTCCTATTTTGTTTCAGGAAGGAGGGTTCTTTCGAAGACAGGGTTTATTTTTGAAAATGCCCCATCTACACTGCTTTTTTTCTTTCGAAAGAATCTCTTTTGAAAAGAGATTATTCAAATGAAGCATCAGATATGTAAATCAGCACTTCATTTGCATTTTTGATTTCCCTTATTTGATTTCCCTCATTTCAAAAGAGGAATGCAAGTGTAGACGTAGCCTGGGAGAACAACATTAGCATGGAGTACTAATTTGAAGGAGGGTGGGTGCTAATCACAGGATACATGTTTTTTTCTTTCATTGGGAATCTTTACTATTGAAGTGAAAATTAACTCTTTTTTCACATGCAAATCATTATATTCTGGCTAAACTCACTTCCCCCCATCACTTCATAGTTTTCACTTACCTCTTATTCAGGCAGCAGTAGATAATGGGATTATACATTGTGGAGCTCATGGCCAGCCAAAAGCTTGCTAGATAGATTTGCTGAATGTATTTCCACCGATTTAAGTGTTGGTAGATCCCAGTAACTATGAAATATATGTGGTAGGGCAGCCAGCAGATTGCAAATGTCAATACAACGACAATCATCATTTTTACTATCTGAAAGAAGGAAGTAACAAGGCCATCTTATAATATGCTATTATGTTTTTGACTGAGCACAAAGCTGTCCACACCACAGTACCATTGTAGGCAGCCCCCCTGGGACCTCCTCTTGGTAGTCTCCCTATTAAAGTCAAGGAAGTTGAAGCAGAGATGCACCTTTTTACAGCATCTTTTGTTTTGAATTTGAATCTTTTCTATTTCCATTTTTCTCTGGAGAACAGCATACTCTTCTGTAATAGTATGAGGGACTCTTATAACATTATCTGCATTGAACATTGCACCAAAAATTGACACTGTCTGGATTTTTTCAATATTACCATTTTCCTAGGTCATTAACCACAGAATAAGGTTACCATATTTTCCAGGTAGCCACCCCTGCGTGGTTTTTATTGCTCCAAAGTCTATAATAGAGATAAGCCGCCTCTCCAGCAGCTAAATAATTATATCACTAGGCCCTTGCTAGTAAATAGGACTTGAGTGAGCAGTGACCAGCCAAGAATGCCCACCAGCATCAACCTCCTTCCTTAATGTAGTTTCAGAGGGTGTACACCCAGTTGTTGGACAATTTGTTCATCGTCTACATCTTCCCTGGCTTTGCGTGGCATCACAGCCCCCAAATCGCAATAAAAGACAAATAAAGAGAAGCTTTGGTCAGTATGAAAGGCATGGAGAGAAAGTCAAGCAAGGCAGATGAAGTAAGTCTTAAAGAAGAGTATTTCTAGCTGCCATCTTGCCCTCATCAGCTACAGAAATTGCTAGGCCAGTCATTCTCATCACAAAATGTCAGCAATAAGCATGCTAGATTTTATTTTGTGCTTGTAAAATGAAAACTAGCCTGACTAGGCTTACACTGGAAGTCTGTTGGCTGTCTCTGTGGATGTATATGACAAGCAGAACTGGTATTGCAACGCCATCTCTGAGTAAAGTTACCTGTCTCTTCCAGTGATCAAGCCCCTGTTTCAGGTTGCTTCAACTTCACCGGACTTTAAGCCCTGTCAAGTCTCTATCTCACGCTGATTTTTTCAACACTTCGTCTAAACCTGTTCAACTTGTATAGTCTTCAACTACACGAACACATGGTCATGCTTTTCACACTCAAATTACTTTTCATTACATTTTGCTACCCAATTCACTGGGCTATCTACGATGTGGAACAGTTGTATAAAAGATTTTAGAAGTTCAGATCACTTAGTCTACACGATACACAGTCACCCTCAGTTGCACGCACAACGGCTACGTCTACACGTGAACAGTACATCGAAGTAGCTTATTTTGATGTAGCAACATCGAAATAGGCTATTTCAATGAATAACGTCTACACATCCTCCAGGGCTGGCAACGTCAACGTTCAACGTCGACGTTGTGCAGCACCACATCGAAATAGGTGCTGCGAGGGAATGTCTACACGCTAAAGTAGCACACATTGAAATAAGGGTGCCAGGAACAGCTGCAGATAGGGTCACAGGGTGGACTAGCGCTTCCGGGGCAACAGCTAGCTGCTCCCTTAAAGGGCCCCTCCCAGGCACACTCAGCCTGCACAGCACGTGGTCTGCAGAGCCATAGGCACGCACACCTTGAGTGACGCAGTCATGGACCCCCAGCAGCAGCAGCAGCAGCAGCAGCAGCAGCAGCAGCAGCAGCATCAGTCAGAGGTCCACCCAGCTGCCCCTGCAGGAGCAGTGCTCGCCCTGCTCGATGCCATGCAGGAGGCAGCTGAGCACCTCCTTGCCACAGAGGAGGAGCTGCCTGCAGGGGAGGAGGATGCAGCCCCCAACCCTGCAGCACCCTGTCGCCCCCCCCCCCGCCACACACGCCACCACCTGTGGAGCTACCCCACGAGCACCGACTGGCGGGAGCGGCTGGTGCTCGGAGAGTGGGACGACGACTGCTGGCTCCAGAACTTTCAGATGAGCCGGCAGACATTTCTGGAGCTCTGCCAGTGGCTCACCCCTGCACTGAGGCACCAGGACACCACCATGTGGCGTGCCCTCAGTGTGGAGAAATGGGTTGGCATCGCTGTCTGGAAGCTGGCCACTCCAGACAGCTATCGATCTGTGGGCCAGCAGTTTGGTGTCGGCAAGGCCACCGTCGGGGCTGTCCTCATGGAGGTAAGAGGACCCACGGGGGGAGGGGGAGGCAGCTGTGGCTGGGGGGGTGGAAGGGGGCCCTGGCAGGGGACAGGAGGGGAGGGGAGGGGGGCCCTGGCAGGGAAGGGCCACACACACCCTGCACACCCCTCATTGGTGCTCTCCCATGTGCTTCCCCTGCAAGTCGTCCGCGCCATCAATGCCCTGCTCATCCACAGGCTCATGAGGCTTGGGGACCCAGATGCTGCCATCGCGGGCTTTGCCACCCTGGGCTTCCCCAATTGCTTCAGGGCTCTGGATGGGACTCACATCCACATCCGCGCCCCGGAGCACAGTGGAGGATGCTACCTAAACAGGGGCTACCACTCAGTGGTCCTCCAGGCCTTGCTGGAAAGCCGGGGCCGTTTCCTGGACATTTATGTGGGCTGGCCTGGCAGCACCCACGACGCCCGGGTTTTTCGGAACTTGGGCCTGTGCCGCTGGCTGGAGACGGGGACCTACATCCTCCAGTGGGAGATCCCTGTGGGGGACACCACCATGCCCCTCTGCGTCATCGCAGATGCGGCATACCCCCTCCAGCCCTGGCTCATGCACCCTTACACGGGCCATCTGTCTGCCAGCCAGGAATGCTTCAACCAGCACCTGAACCACGCGCGCCAGGTGGTGGAGCGCACATTTGGCCGCCTCAAAGGGCGCTGGAGGTGTCTCCTCACCCGCCTTGATGCGGGCCCCACCAACATCCCCCAGATTGTGGGCACGTGCAGCGCCCTCCACAACCTGGTGGAGAGCAAGGGGTAGGCTTTCTTTCAGGGCTGGGCTGTGGAGGCCAGCAGGGCCGATGTGCAGCCACCTGCTGCCCCTAGTTGCCAGGTGGACACCGAAGGGACCCGGGTCCGGGAGGACCTGCGGGCCCAGTTCGATGAGGCCGCAGGGTGAACACTGGCAGGCCCCCACTGCCCCCCCCATCCTCCACAACACTCCCTGCCCCTACGCCCACACCACAGCGCACCCAAGAGCCCCCCCCGAACCTTTCTTGTAAAAATAAAAGCAGACAGTTGTTTGTCAACTCAAATATCTTTAGAACTCTTATTATTATTATCAACAAGACTAACTAACTATGTACAGGGGAAATCTAACTTAGAAATGTATATACATTATAAAAATAGGGATAACATGAAAGGGGAAGACAAGGAAGGGGAGAACTATTTATATGGGGGGGTAAGGATCAGCATTGTAACAGGGGTCAAATATACAAGCTATTTACAACAAACTAACTTAAACCTGGGGGGAATATATACAAAGGGGGGGGCACGTCCTGGGCCCGACACCCCTAAAGTCCAGTGCTGGGAGTGGGCAGCAAGGATCCCTGCCTCGGACTCAGCCCTGGCTGGGGCTGGCTGGGGGACGGGCGGACTGGGATATACGGCCGGCGAGTGTCAGCTGGCCCCAGGTCCCCCTCAGCGGAATGGCCCTTGGTGGCGGGTGGCGGTGTGACGGTGGACGGCGCAACGGCTGAAGTAGTGGGTGGAGCAGCAGGTGGAGCAGGCAGGGCGGGTGCTGCGGCGGCCGGCACGGCATGGGGGGCCAGGGAGTCCGTGATACAGTTGAGGGTCCCCATGTAGGCCCCCCATGCCTCCTGGCGCCAGGCCAGCGCCTGCTCCTGCAGCTGGAGGTGGCGTTCCTCCACCCGCAGCCGCTGCTCGGCGACCTCCAGCAGCTGATGGTGGAGGGCCAGCAGCTGGGGGTCTGTCGCCGTTGGCTGGTGGTGCTCAGTCCGCCGTCTTCCCCGCCGTGGCGCTGGTCAGTCCTCCGCCGAGGGGCTGGCCTGGAGTGATGGCCCCAGAGGGCTGTCCAGGACCACTGACGCCTCGCTGGCGCTCTCCAGTCCTTCCAATGGTGCAGCTGCGGAACACAGGAGGAGGGGAAGAAGAGTGGAGACAGCCATTAGTGTGTGCCCTGAGCCGTGGTCCTTGTCCCCCGACCCCTCTGCTGCAGGTTCCCCGTCCCCGTCCCCAGGAGATGCTGCTGTGATGGGGTTCAGGGGTCCCCCTGCACTGCACCCCATCCGCTGGCAGGAGTGACGCTCACTCAGCAGGTACAACAGGAGGTTTATTAGGCAACAGATGCCCAGTTTCTCACAGAAGCAACAGTACAGCAGTCAGAGACAGTCCTTCCAACCCGTCCTGGGGAGAAGACCCCAAGGGGTGCCCCTCTGGGGTGTAGCTGTCCCCCTCCTCAGGCTGGCTGCCTTCTAGCTCTCCCTTCCCCTAGCCTCTAACTGCCACCCTTGATTCAAACCCAGCTTGGCTCCTCCCTCCTCTTTGTTCAGGGCAGAGGTGTAACCTGCCAGTTGTAGCCCCAAGATCATCCTTAGCCACTGGGAGCTATTCTGCTTCTTGTTTCTCATATGTAGCCTGAGTCTCGCATTTGCACTCCCCCCACTCCATCACATGCTGCTGCTGCTGCTGCTGGGTGTCCCACCCCCTCCCCCCGGGGGACCCTAGAGGTTCCGCTCCCCCCAGCCCTGGGGATGGGGCATGGCACTGTCGTGCTGGGCGGGGGGCAGGGGCTGATGCACTCTTCTGAGGGACTTGCCACTGCTGTCCTTGGGGCCATGGTCATCTGGGCATGTGGAGGGCCCTGGTCATATCTATTACCCCCGGCCCTCAACCCTGGGAGGTGTGCACCGGGGGGGGTACATACCTGACGGTCCACTCCCACGGTCGGGGGACACCCGGGGGGGGCGGACGCCCGGCTGGAGCTCCTGGATGGGAGTATGATCTGGAGGCCGGCGTCACTCGAGGAGGAGTCCCTCTCCTCCTCCTCCTCCTCCTCCGGTGCCCCTGGGGTGGGCTCCTGGGGGGGCCCCCGTGGTGCGGGGCTTGCCTCTGGGGCGGACTCCGCCTCAGGGGCCTGCTGGGGCTCCTCGGCCAAGATGTCAAGAGTGGCTGGAGGGGAGGAGGTGTGCCGGGGGCCCAGGATGTCCCTGAGCTCCCTGTAAAAGAGGCAAGTGATGGGGGTGGCCCCAGATTGGCCGGCCGCATCCCGGGCCTGGGTGTAACCCTGCTGCAGCTCCTTCATTTTACTCCGGACATGATCCGGAGTGCGGGCAGGGTGACCCTGGGCAGCCAGGCCCTCGGCCAGCTGAGCGAACGCATCTGTGTTCCACCTCTTGCTCCCCATTACCTGGAGCACCTCCTCCTCGCTCCAGAGCCCCAGCAGGTCCTGAAGCTCAGCCTCCGTCCAGGAGGGGCCCCGCTGCCGCTTCCCCGCCTGGCTGCTGGGCTGTGAGCCTTGGCTCCCCTTGAGGGGTGGTCACCTGGGGGCGCTTGGGGGGCTGGTGTGTGGCCATCGCAGCTGGGGTGGGTGTCTGTGGCACTCAGAGATGTGCAGGCTGGCCGTGTGTCTAGGCTGCCACCTTCACGTTCTCTCAGCTTCCTGCACAGGAAGGAAGGGGGAGGGCAGCTTAAAGGAGCCGCTCCACGCGGCCACCATCGAGCTCAGGGGCTGGAGAGAGCGTCTCTCAACCCCTCAGCTGATGGCCGCCATGGAGGACCCCGCAATTTTGATGTTGTGGGACGCGCAACGACTACACGTTCCCTACTTCGACGTTGAACGTCAAAGTAGGGCGCTATTCCCATCCCCTCATGGGGTTAGCGACTTTGACGTCTCGCTGCCTAACGTCGATGTTGACTTTGAAATAGCGCCCAACACGTGTAGCCGTGACTGGCGCTATTTCGAAGTAGCGTGCACGTGTAGACGCAGCTAACGTGTATTTGTCTATGTATATCACATACTGTCCACATTAACAGCACTCTGCATCCATAAGTATCTGTTTCCACCATTTGCTTGGGATATCTGTCTATCCAGACAGATAGATATAGATATAGATACACACACTGTACAGAGAAAGAGAGAGTATCCATCCATTTCCTGAATATGGATCTCTGCCTCTACTTTTCTGAACATATAATAATACATTGTGATCTTTCATGAGTAGAATTTGCCAGGCAAATTTGTTGCACACATCTGAAACAAAGCCAGAAATACAGTGTTGAAACACACCGTGATTTGGATTAGGTTGTATTTCAGTCTTTTGGACATACTTTCCAGGTGTTCATTTGTGATGAAATTACTCCTGCAGTTATAAACTGTACTGCTAGAAGTCTTGGTGCATACTTTCATCACATTTTAGTATGTAAACCCCTGATTTTCAGATGGGTGTGTACTTGGTCTCTAGTTCTGCGGCCACATTTTTATACCTGCACGGAACTATGAATTCATATAATTAGAGCTCTGTGCAGACGCAAAATTTGTATTTTCATGAATATATGCAAAATTGAGCTACGGATAGCCACATTCATATCCAAGGATGTGGCTACCCATGGATAAAAAACAGATATCTGCCAATTTGCAGAGTTGTACAAAATTTGTATTTGTGTCCCTCTCTGCAGAAATGAGCTGTGACTATTTGCATCCATATCCATCAGTGGCTGCTGATACTTGTGACTATCTGTGGATTTGCAGGGCTCTACAGATGTTAATTTACCAGTGGGGGAGAAAATAGGTGGAAAAGGGAAGGCAGCTAAAGAAAACCAGACCACAATTCTTTACCTTCTAAAAAGTCAGGTCAGTCTATATGCAAACCATCCACCTATACAGTGCTTGAGGAACTGAAGCAGCAGAATCTTTCAATATTGTATTTGGTTTAAACTGGCTGCACATCGTGATTTTCATACCCTGGAGCTACAACAGTGACATTACAAGTTACCAGTCCTGGCATCACAAAAATGTGTTAGCCCCACAGTTTCCTGAGAAGGTCGCCTTTCTGTTTCTAACACTTAAACTGTTACAAAGGCAGCTAAATGTGTAAGTACATAAAGGACGAGTAAGTACAAGGCACTCTACAGAAGTTGCCAATTTAAAAGATCATTTGAAGGTCTCCTGAATAAGTAGAAATAAGCCAGTTGAATGTGGGGTCAGCTTACAAACCTGTTGCTGTCTCTGTGTTGAATTCAGCGTATGGAAATATTACACAAGCATTGTTGTAGAGGAGAAATTATTGAAGCAAATTTTTTCCATAGTCATACTGGACTTGTTTGCTGCTCACACTGTGAGCAGCGAACAGGGGCAGCAGCTAACAGGGAAGGGAGTTTGCCTCTGGGAGTTCACCGAGGGAGGAGCCCCGTGTTTGTTGTCCTTTTCAGGTATGGTGTTCCACCTGTGCCCTGCAAGGCAGCACTATCAGGAAAAGGAGTCTCTGAAGAGAAGAGCCTGAAGAGCGATGGGGGAAGGTGGACCTGGGGGCACTGAGAGCAGCTGGGGGGAGAGGGGCCAGTGCAGTGAGGAGGGTGGACATGGGAGCAGATGGGGGTAGTGGGTTGGGGAGGGTCCTATGGTGATGGTAGCTGGGGGGGGTGTGAAAGGTGGGGAGGAGGGTTCCGGGGATATTAGGTCATTGCTCCACAGGGAGCTATGGTGACTCATGGTGACAGGGAGGTATGAAGTAGTGGGATCCTTAACCACATTCTCCACACCCCACTGCCTTGTGGGTCATCCTGGGAAGGAGAAAGGCTAAGGGAGTAAACCTGACAGAAAATCCGGAGTGGAGTCCGAAGGCGGTTCGGTGTCAACTTCTGGCACTGTCCCGGCAACTCCTGCAGCTGAGCTGGTACCAGACGTGGAGGTTATCCTCTCCTTCAGACTATATCAGTAAAGCCAAGAGGGGGACACTGGTGTCTGGGCAGCCCAGAGTCTCCATAATAAGTGTCCAGGCTCGCGCCTGAAGAGGTACTCCGGCGTCACTGAACAGCGTTGCATCAACACGGGAGGCAACAGATACCAGTTATAAGCCCTTGCTCGATTGGCGTAGAGAAGGAGCGCCTGGGGTTGCCTTCGACAGTGGGAGAGATCCTCGCATCTCACTGGACAGTCACCGCCCACCTCAAGCTGGGCAGCCCCCAGCCAATAGGGTACTGTCCCACCAAAGTTCACCTGCCTCGCTGGGTGCGTGAGGCTTAAGGTTCCTGAACCTGACAAGTGACTGAAATTTGGGCACCAGGCAAACCAATAAGAAAATCAACAAGAAATGAGACACATCAGCAATTTAAGTTTGCTTGCTGGAATGTGCGGACCATGCTGACCAGCTTGACTGAAGATCTTCAGGCCATCAGTGACACCCGAAAGACCGCTGTCATCAACGAGGAACTGAAGAGCCTCCGAGTTGATATCACTGCACTGCAAGAGACGCGACTCACAGATTTGGGATTTCTAAAGGAAAAGGACTACACCTTTTTCTGGCAGGGTAAAGCCCAAGAAGAACCCAGAGAGCATGGTGTTGGCTTTGCTGTCAGAAACACCCTTCTACAAATGGTGGAATTAGTCATGGGTGGATCAGAAAGACTTCTTCGGATCACGCTTCAAACTTGCGCCGATCCCGTCCACCTGATCAGCGCTTATGCTCCAACCCTATACGTCACACCAGAAGTAAAACACAAGTTCTATGGCGTGCTTAATGCTGCTGTAGCGCAAATACCTGCTCGTGAACAACTGTACATCTTGAGTGACTTCAATGCAAGAGTTGGAGCTGATTGGGCCTCATGGCCTTCCTGTTTAGGACACTTCGGTGTGGGAAAAATGAATGACAATGGACAGCATCTCCTTGAACTGTGCACGTACCACAATCTGTGCATCACAAACACATTCTTCCAAATGAAGCCACAGCACAGAGTGTCGTGGAGACACCCACGCTCGAAGCACTGGCATCATCTAGACGTGGTCATCACTAGGCATAATAATCTCAAAAATGTCCTTCTGACACGCAGCTGTCATAGTGCTGACTGTGATACAGATCACTCGCTAGTTTGCTCCAAGCTCAAGCTGAGACCCAAGAAGCTGTACCGCTCTAAACCTGCTGGAAGGCCCCGCATTGACACCAGAAAGACGGCAAACTCGGAGAAAGCTGAAAAGTTCAGAGAGACCCTCCAGGAAAATCTGCGCAGTGGCCCTGGGGGCGCCGATGTGACATCCAAATGGCAACATCTGAGGGATACAGTTTACAACACGGCCTTGTCAGTGTTTGGAAGAAGAGCTAGAAACACAAACAACTGGTTCAAAGCTAACTCCGATGAGATGATTCCAGTCATTGAAAAGAAGCGCGCTGCACTCCTAGAGTACAAACACTCGCCGAACCAGAGTACCCAGCAAGCACTTAGAGCAGCCAGAAGAACAGTACAGCAGACAGCCAGGTGCTGTGCCAACAACCACTGGCTCCAGCTATGCAGCAGCATCCAGACCTGTGCTGACTTTGGTAATCTCAGAGGAATGTACGAGAGTATGAAGAAGGCATTAGGACCCACCCAGAACAAGATGGCACCTCTGAAATCCAAATCTGGTGAAGTCATCGCTGACAAAGCCAAACAGATGGAGCGCTGGGTTGAGCACTACTCCAAGCTGTACTCACGTGAGAACGTTGTGGTTGATGCAGCCCTCGATGCTGTCGAGCTCCTACCAGTAATGGATGAACTGGATCAAGAACCGACTGTGGATGAACTGAAGAGAGCCATCGACAGCATTGCAGCAGGAAAGGCCCCTGGCCAGAATGGTATACCACCAGAGGTAATCAAGGGTGCCATGGACACACTCCTGGAACCCCTACATGAGCTACTATGCCTGTGCTGGAAAGAGGGTGAGGTTCCACAGGATATGCACGACGCTAACATTGTAATGTTGTATAAGAACAAAGGAGACAGAAGTGACTGCAACAACTACCGTGGAATCTCCCTCCTAAGCGTCACTGGTAAACTGTTCGCTCGCATCATCCTTGGCAGACTCCAGAAGATTGCAGAGAGAGTGTACCCTGAATCTCAGTGTGGATTCCGTGCAGAGAGGTCTACCGTTGACATGGTCTTCTCTCTAAGGCAGCTGCAGGAGAAGTACAGGGAGCAGAAGAAGCCACTCTACATAGCCTTCATCGACCTGACCAAGGCCTTTGACCTGGTCAGCAGGTATGGCCTGTTCAAACTGCTCCACAAGATAGGCTGTCCCCCACGGTTACTCAAGATGATCCAGTCATTCCACATAGACATGAGAGGAACAATCCAATATGACTGCGCATTATCGGATGCTTTCAGAATCAGGAGCGGCGTCAAACAAGGATGCGTGCTTGCTCTGACATTGTTTGGGATCTTCTTCGCACTCCTCCTGAAGCATGCCTTTGGATCTTCAACAGAGGGCATCTTGCTGCACACAAGATCTGATGGGAAGCTCTTTAATCTTGCAAGGCTGAAAGCTAAGTCTACGGAGCGGGAAGTCCTCATCAGAGACATGCTGTTCGCAGATGATGCTGCTGTAGTGTCTCACGCAGAAGACCAGCTTCAAAAACTGCTGCATCAGTTCTCCAAAGCGTGCAAGGACTTTGGGCTTACCATCAGCCTAAAGAAGACAAACATACTCGGTCAGGATGTTGCTGAATCCCCATCAATCAGCATTGACAACTATACGTTAGAGGTCATCCATGAGTTCTTTTACCTCGCGTCCACCATCACCGACACCCTGTCGTTGGACACCGAGCTAAATAGAAGGATCGGAAAAGCGGCCACATCTCTGTCCAGACTCAGCAAGAGAGTGTGGAATAACAACAAGCTGTACACTCACACCAAAATGCAAGTCTACAGAGCCTGCATCCTCAGCACCCTCCTTTATGGCAGTGAGACTTGGACCCTGTATGCCCGCCAGGAAAAGAGGCTGAACGTCTTCCACTTGCGCTGCCTCAGGTGCATCCTTGGAATATCATGCAAGGACAGAGTGACCAACACCGCTGTCCTCGAGCAAGCTAGAATCCCAACCATGCACACCCTCCTCAGGCAGCGTCGGCTCCGCTGGCTTGGCCACGTCCACAGGATGAATGATGGAAGGATTCCAAAAGACATCCTGTATGGTGAGCTAGCCTCTGGCAAAAGACCTCCCAGACGCCCCCAGTTGTGCTACAAAGTTGTCTGCAAGAGAGACCACAGAGAGGTAGACATCGAGCTGGACAACTGGGAAGAGCTAGCAGACGACCGCAGCAGATGGAGGCAGGGGTTACACAAGGACCTTCAGAAGGGCTAGATGAGGATCAGACGGCTAGCAGAGGAGAAGTGAGCGCACAGAAAGCACACTAAGGACTTGCCAGACACCCACCACATCTGCAAGAGATGCAGCAAGGACTGTCACTCTTGTGTGGGTCTTCATAGTCACAGTAGACGCTGTAAATGAAGTCCTCAATTGAAACTATAAAGGGCGTGATCCATAGTCTATGCAGACTGAAGGATGCCTACTACTGGACTTGTAGGCTACAGCTACACTAGAGAGGTATTTGGAAATGAGATATTTCAAAACATCCATTTAGAAATATCTTATTTTGAAATAGCACAGCTATGCACAAAATGCATTTTAAAATAGCTGGGTGCTATTTTGTAATAAGCAGTGGCTACACTACTTCGCCCTTCTGGAAGGGGCATGTAAGTTATGGAGGTCTGAAAATACAAAAGGAGGTGCTGATATTCAGCACCTCATTTGCATAATGGTGGCCCCATGGACCTTTGAAAGTGCTGATTTCAAAATACCCCATGTAGCCGGGTTCCTTCAAAAGGGTGCCTTGATTCCGAAAGCACCCTTCTTCCCAAATTTTTGCAAAATGTCAATGAAAATTATTTTTTCCTCTGTTGTCAAACATTTCTGCTGAAAATTTTCAACATGTTGATGAAATATCAACACCTAAAAATCTTTCAATTTTGAGTCCTCTAGGCTACATTCCCAACACTCTCTGCCGCCCGGTGAACAGGGAGTTGAGTACAGCCTGGTGGGGGGTGGTTGAGGATGGGGGTGGCCACAGGAGCCAGTGCAGAGACCATGGAGGAGGCTGGGGGATGCCCAGAAGTCCCCTTCTGAACTCTCCCTCCTCTAATTAAACCTGTCTTTCCTCAAGCGCCAGCATTCAAGGTTAAATAAAAAACCCATTTCTACTATTTTTCATTGCAACTATAGAGTATTTCAGCTATATTATGGATTAAATAGGCTTTTTGTGGGCTAGCCTGGCAACATAACTATCCTTATGTCTATCAGGGTTCTAAACAATTGTCTTATAAACAAACATTTGGAACACAGCCCATTCATAAGCTGGGGCTTTCGTGTACAGGTATTTTCATAATCACGAAAAACAAAAAACAAAAAGCCTCTGTCTTATGATCTCATTCTTTTGGACATATGCTTTGGGCCCATCAGCCATGTGAAAATCTAAACTCAGTTTAAAATCTACAAATTGCTCTAAATTAGTGTGGGCCTATATTCCTATAAACATGGAAGCTTTTTACATCATTTTCACAAACCTAGTGATTTTGTTACCTTTTCAGTCTATACCAACAATACTTGCGAGATAATAGTGCACACAGGATGGGAACAGTAAAGAATCATGTGGTTTGAAGGCACAGATAGTCTTTCAATCAGATGAGACAGGTGACAATTTCAGCACTTCATAAGTTATTTTGTTCTTCTGGTTTATGAACCACTTTCTGGCAATTTAAAAAAAATATCTGCTTCTGCATTCTATTTGCATAATCCAAAAATAAAAGTTCACAATCTTGTTTTGTTATTTAAATAGGAAGCATTAGAAAAGATAGGGACTTCATGCTGACTGGTTTCACTTTCAGCTATGCAACGCCTCTGTTTCTTAGCTTCCTAAATTTGCCACCATCTCCTATAAACTCTGACCTTTGCTTACGAAATTAAAGCCATTCTGACCTTTTTTAGAAATAGATTTGATTGCGGGCATTGTTATACCACATTTCACAGTTGTTGCTTGTTCCTTTGTGGTGGCAGCTTTGAGTTTTGTGGAAAGAAAATTATCCAGTTTCTCTGCAGTTCTGTCAAGTACAAAATGAATGTGGAATTTCCTCCAGTCTTCATAATTTGCGGTTGGATTTTGCTTAACTGTCACAAACCTGGGTTAATCCACAGTATAAGGAGGGAGAAGGAGGAACTCCAAATGGGGCGCCTGGTGTGGTATGGAGTAAAAAAAAGAAAGAAGGAATCAGAAACTAGAGACGTGAAATGTTTCTTAGGAAATCTAGTTCATCCCCTGCCAGTGCAGGAATGTAGTGCATTCAGAGCTTTTCCTGTTTTCAAAAGGCTTAAGTGGGAACTGAGTGATTCTGCACTAAGGTGGCTGCATCTCCATCTAGATCCGTTAGACTTGCGTGCCTTTTACATTAAGAATGTAATAGTTATCTTCCATTAACTTTCCTATTTAACCCTGGATTTTGGGTCACATGAGTCTCTCTCTAAGCCAATGTGCTGAAAGTGATGCATAGTGTGAAAGTGAATGTAGAGGCCTCTTTCAAGTACTTTAGATAGAAAGTTCAACAGATAAAGTAACTGGAAGCAAGAGGCCAAAACATTCTTCTGCATCACCGAAGAGGAAATCACTTTTTACCCAGCTCACATAATTTATACTTGCTATTTCACAGATGGCAAAAGGTTGCTGTTCTCGAGGAAAAAAATTACACTTGAATAGGTTGTTGGCTGAAATTAAATGAGAAATCATTAGAGCAGTGGTGGAAGAAATGCAGAGGCTTTCAGAGGAGTCATTTTGGAGGAGAGTGCAGTATTCGTGACCTGGAAGATGGGCTTAATGCAACAAAATTGCTCAGCTTTAGAAGATCAAGGAACTCTACGAAGGGGCAGAGCCTTCATTTTCATAAGGTAGCAGAAGAAAATAGAGGAAGATGATCTTATAGCATTTATCTAATCATACATAAGTATGATCTGTCCCTAGAGCTTGTTAAGTCCCTGTTTGACAAAGCCCTGACTGGGATTGTTTAGTTGGGATTCTTCCTGCTTTGAGCAGGGGGTTGGACTTGGTGCTCTCCTGAGGTCTCTTCTAACTCTATGATTCTGTGATTCTATAAGTACCAAGTTTTGAATGGCTCAGCACCTGCGTCCTACAGGTGGGAGAAAGCACAAGGACTCCATTTTTCTCTACTGCACCCGCCATAATTTTGCTATTTGGACAAGGGAGAATCGGAGTGAACTCTAGCATTGCTGATAGTGCATGTTAGGTCAGAGGGCTCATGTCTAAGTGTATTTCTACTCTGCAATCAGATGCTGTGATCACAGTTCTGTATACATACCAAACCAGGGTTATTCTAGCTAGCTTAGGTACCAAAGCAGTGACACTGTGACAGCATGGGCTTCAGCACATGCTAGTCAATCAAGAATCTTCTGCAGGCCACACATAAGTCTGTGCAGATTCACTGTTTCAGTACCGGAGCCAGCTAGATAAAAGCTAGCTTGGGTGTGTCTATGCAAGCTCCAATTCCACTACTAAAACATTGTAGCAAGATGGGGTCAACAGTTTATTCACTGTTCAGCCAGTTTCCACAGCACCCATGATAGGCTCCTAATCCGTCTTCCTTCCACCAAGAGGGAGCAGGAGGTGCTTTATTATTTCCTGCAATGTGCTACAGCTGTAAAAACCATAATTCAGGCCTATGCTATTAAAGTGATCTTGATCACAACTTTTCTTTTCTGGTTTTGACTTACTATTGTGATTCTAAATTTTGTACTTTACTAGGTTGAAATTTATGCCTGTGTAATTGGCCAGCACAAGGCTTGTTCTTCTCTTACGTTCTTAGCATAGAACTACAGTGGAAACTAAAAATGGTGCATGAGCCTTAGTCTGGCTGTTAGCACAGGCGGGAATTTCATGTGTGATGGGCACAAATGGAAATAAGTATGAACAGACTGAGTGATTTATTTATTTAGGGCATACAGGAAAGGCAGAAAGCACATTTCAGCTCTAGAAATGGGGATCTCAACATGTGACCTCTAAAAATGAGAAGTACTCCCTTAAAATTTAAAGTAGCTTGCATAGCTTAGTATCCTTGGAGACCAGCACGTGCTATGACTGGGGAGTGACCTTAAAGGTCTTCTTCATATATTCACAAGTTCAGTTAAATGCTTGCCTTTATAAGTAAGCCCTTTTCCCAGTAAATCTGTATAATAAGAGACCATGTAAGATGATTATCACATTTCTTTAACATTCATTATATGAAAGTGTCCTGGGGGGAAAGTGCTAAACATTGAATAGAAGAGCCACTTATTTTTTAACCCTTTGATGTGAACAAAACTGTGTTGCCTGAACATAAAGATGGTACTAGTCTCTTAACAGCACTTTTTTTCAAAATACATGGCTCAATTCAGCTTGCAAAGCAGTTGTTAGACCTATTATTTTATTTCCATTATAATCATGCATTTCAGAAGGTAGTAGCATCTTTCTTCAAAAGGCTGAAGATGTTATTACCTCAGAGACAAAAAAGAAAAACAAAACCAAAAAACCACACTTATGAAACATGTGTTGATTATTTCATCTAAATTGAATTAGAAGTAAATTAATGGCAATGTTGTTCAGGTTTTACTTTCCATATTTTAAGTGCTTGACTTCTCAGTTAGAAAGGGACTGTACAAGAGTATCCATTTTGTTAAGTACAGTAGAATTGTATCCAAACTGGGGAACAGCACTTCTGAGGACACTTCGGCCACGTCTACACTAGCAAGTTCTTTCAGAAAATCCAGCCCTTTTTTGAAAGATCACATGGAGAGCCAACACACAAAATGCGCTCTTTCTATATGAAATGAAAAGAATGTGTCCCTTCTTTCAGAAGCCCTCTTCCGCTGCTGGATTATAAGGAGCACCTACTTTTGAAAGCTTCTTTCAGAAAAAAATCACGTGCAGATGCTCTGTGGGCCCTTTTTTTTAAAAAAAAAGCAGTCCTCACGGTGATGGATTTTTTGATCCCTGCCCCTTTCTTTTGAGAGAGTTGGGGCTGTGCGTACGTTCTCTATCAAAAGAGTGGATTGATCTTTTGATCTGCTTTTTTTGTGCTTGGACAGGCTCATTCAAAAGAAAATCTACCAGAAGATCATCTTTTGAAAGATCACTCTAGTATAGACATGGCCTTTGGGAATGACCATTGTCACAACTTTTAATAGAGTGTATTGAGTATCGGTTGTGCCTGCTCAGCTTTGCTGGCTACTGTGGAAACAGTATAACAGTCATTTCAGCACCCTGCTTTCCCCCTCTTTCTCTGCCAATTATGTTTCTAAGGTGATGAGGTTGTGATGGGGTGATCAGGCACTTGTCTGGAAAGGGTTAATGTGGAGTGAGAAGAAGACTATTTAAATCAATGGGCCACAGCTGCTGGGACTCTGGTGATTAGGCAATACCTTGATTGGAGGGGGGAGCTCAACTGAGAAGGACCAACCTGAGCTGGGATTATAAAGGGAGAAAATTGGAAGGAGGTAGGGGAAGAGCTACATGGATGGGGCTTTTGTCCATCTCTGGGAGAAGAAGGTGTAGAACTACAGAGGCAGGCAGCCTCTGGTTTCTCCCTGGAAGGAGAGAGTTGGAAAGTGTAGAAGATGCTCAGAGAAAGGTAGCAAGATTCAGTAGGGAATAGACCTTGGTTGCCGACTAATAGGTCCTTGGATTGGACGCCAGAGTACATGGTAAGCCTGGGTTCTCCTACTAGCCACTGAAGGCAGTGCCAGGGAAGACTGTCTGAAATGGTTGGCTGAAAGAAACCTTAATATCACACCAGAAAGGAAAGGACCAGCAAACCTTACTTCATTTACATCTGCTGCAGGAAGGCCATAGTTCAAGGGTCTGCAACCTGTGGCTCCAGAGCCACATGTGGCTCTTTAAGGACTATTGTTGTTCCTGACACTATAATTGCAAAGTAAAAAATCCTCCCAATTATTTTTGATATTTTGGTGAACACCTAAAAGACCAACAATGAACAGCTCCTATCTAAATAGGAAATAATATGTGATCTTCAACATTGGATAACTGCCTCTTTAATAGAGTGCATTGTGGGATATGTGTGTGTGCTGTTCTTAAAATAGGGGTTAAAAATAGTATGGCTTGACATTATTTATTCAGGACAGTCTCGTATTCACATGTATTGTGATTCTTGAATTATTGAGTTTTTAACTGAATTCAGAAAAATATAGCTCTTCTTGCTCTTTTGGTTGCTGACCCCTCCAATAGTTATTTAATAAATTCTAAAATTAACCACCAAAAAATCTTCCGGACCAATGGACAGATATATTAGGAAAAGGCAAATGATGCCTGAAAGGAGTAATCCCATTTTAAAAAAATCAAAACTTGTATGGTCAGCCTAGAATATTTTGGTATGGGTAACTAGTTTTGGTTTCTTTTAACACATTTTAAGGAAATTATTTTTCATTCTTTCATGTCTCAATTTTTGACCAGGGCGATTCATGAGTGCTTGAAGAGTGAAACAATAAAATCCAAACTATGATGCATGACAGTGAGCTGTTTTTTCAGTGACTAAACAGTCCATTTAAACTTTATATACAAGATCATGGAAAGGATTTAATAAGTTATTTGAAACACTTTATAAGAATTTTCTCAGAGTAGAAACCTGACTGGTTCTGTCATTGTAGGCTGTGGACCATGGAATCGTTATGGGTACTAAAATTATTCATGGAACCTTAATAAAGTTCAAGTTAATGGTATCCCAAAAAATGCCTCAATAAAGTTATATACCTCGATACTGTATTTGTGTTTATTATTTTCTTGTTTTTAATGTCAATGAGAGCCTATTTTGGGCAGAAAACTGCAAGCAGTCTGCACTAGGTGTAGCTTGATCATGGAGAATATGCTACATCATTGCCTACAATGGGGCTATCCTGCCAATTTAATTACCTATGTCTCTCTAGTGTTGATAATGGTTTAAAAGGGCAGTTCAAAAGGACTGAATGTGTTGACTTACTCCATGGCTTTTGTGTTCATCCATCCTCGACGCTAATTTCATTTACCTTAAATCTGAAATTAATTTTCATTAAGTCCAAAGTCCATTCATATAGCTTCATTACCCTAGCCACATCTCCTGCTTGTTTGCATTTAGCAAACCAAGCATTGAAGTTTAATGGTGTAATTCATCTCATAATTAATTCTGATGGACATAATTGGTGGCTTCATGAACTGGCTAAATAATTTCATGTTCTGAGATATGCTCTCTGTCAACAAATCTGAACACATTCTACTTCATCCGGCACCCTCGAGACCATTCTCTGTCCTTGACATATTTTAGTAGCGGACGCATCTCTTATCTTTTCCTATAAAGATTAGGAATTACCTTACAGATAAACAAGCTTTTATTTAGAGAAAACATTTTTAATGCCCTTTCCTGAATAAAAAAGGGCTTGTGTCTGTCTGAGACGAAGCACAGGAGAACAAAGCTCCAAAAGTGATTTAACTGCTCCCTGAGGAGTATCTTGCTTTATGTTTAACGAAAAAGTGGCAAATGCAGAGGATCATGGCTTTGAAACTTGTCTTTCTCACCAATTGGAGCTGGTGCAATAAAAGATACAATCTCACCCACCTTCGGTCTCTAATATTCAGGGGAAAACATGGTTACAACAACACTGCACGTAACTTTTGAGGCTAGTAGTTCCAGAAAGAACATCTGGGTTACAGTACTGTAGTAGCAGATAAAAAAGAAAAACACAGGTCAAGGCAGGTGACAGTCACTTGGGTTATGAAACTTGGTAATGATGTGCCATAAAAACATAATTTAATGCACAGGTTAAACTTTTCTATTCCAGCACCCTTGGGTCCTGATGGGTGCTGAATGAGAGAATTTGCCAGACCACGGGAGCTCAACATTTTCTAGCAGCCTTACCAACACTTCCACTACTTACTGAGCTCTTAGAAGACATTTAGGGGTAAATTAGAGCTAGATAACAGTCCAGAACATTGAAAGCCAGGACTGGTGGCTGCAAATAAACTTTATGGGACTGCACGAAATATGGCCACACCCATGATAAGTGGTCATCTGGTGAACTAAAATCATGCTGGATTATGGGTGCTGCTGGGTGAGAGAGTGCCAGACTAGAGAGGATCAACCTGTACTTCCAAAAAGAAGGTAATTTTTAATCTCCGATGCACTTAGCCCAGTGTTTCTCAACCAAGGAGCTGTGTACTCTTGGGGGTACACTGAGGTCTTCCGGCGTTCATCAGCTCGTCTAGATATTTGCCTAGTTTTACAACAGTCTACATAAAAAATACAACAAAAACAAACACCAGTAAAGTCAGTACTGTCTAAAAGTTCATTCAGAAAGTGACTTGTTTCTACTGCTTCATATGCCTTATGCTGAAATGTAAGAAGAATATTTCTATTCCAATGCATTTATTTGATAATAAAATGGCAGAAAGTCAGCAAGTTTTCAGTGGTAGTCTTCTGTGATATTTTTTGCAAGTTTTTGTAAGTAAGTAGTTTTTAAATGAGGTGTAACTTGGTGGTATGCAAAACAAATCTCATTCCTGAAAAGGGTACAGTAATCTGGAATGGTTAAATGGCACTCGTTTCAAGACCTCAGATTATGTTAGGACCATGTTTCTCAACTGGTGGTACACGTACCCTTAGGGGTAAGCAAGCAAAGTCTGGGGGTACTTCAAATTATTTTTGAAACAGGGTACTTTATAAAAAAAACTTGGGTTACAGTCAGTTCTAAGTCAGGGTTCTAAGTCAGTGTTGAGAAACACCGACAGAAAAACATGAATGGTGTATGGAATGGCTATTAACTGAAGGTAGGATCTAAAGCTTTCAGAAGAAAAATGTACTGAGAATGTCTGCAATCTAATTTAAATAGTATGTCAATTATTTGGAGCACAGGAACAGTAGCTGGATGAAGGTAAAGGGTCCTCTTCTGATAACACACTGTGAGAGCATGAAAGACAACATTATTTAAGGTTACCAGTGATGAGACCCTGAAGTAAAATGTATGAGAGCTCAAGCGTATGAAACCTATTGAGACTACTGTCTAATGTCAGACCACAACACCACCACTTCTTTAGTATTCTTCTGTATTTCATGCAGGATGGAGTGGGTGCATACAGGTTGGACCTCTCTAATCTGGGGCTCTCTGGTCCAGTAACATGGATGGTGAAGCATCATCAGGGACCCCATGGATACTCTGGGGCATCAGGATCACAGTTGTTGTCAGACCAGAGAGCTGGCTGGCAGCTGGGAGTGGAGTCCCAGACTGGGGGCTGGTGGCCCATCTCTCTGGTCTGGCAGCAGAGCCTGGTGGATGGGAACAGGCTGGTAGTGGCAAGGGTTTGGGTTGGTAGCCAGGAACAGAGCCTGACAGCCAGAGCTGGAGCTCAGGGGCTGGGCTGGAGGGCTGGAAGCTGGAGGCCAGGCTGAGGGGCCGGGGGCTGGCAGCCAGGAGCAGAAACTGACAGACAGGAGCAAAATCCAGAGGCCCACAAGAGAGTGGCTGGAATTGACTTCTGTGGTCCAGAAACCCCCCCTGATTCAGGACTGGTCATGTCCTGAGGCTTCCGGACTGAGGAGCAATAATGCCATATACACAAGCCTGCGGCTGTAGATATGGTGCCTGGACATGGCATTATTTCAGCTGTCTGCATGTTCTGATAATCTGGACAACATCTTTTTCCTGTAGGGGTTGTGAGGACTGCCAGAGACAAGCCAACACTAGTTCCTGATTTGGAAATACCATCTCATTCATTAATTTGTTAAGGATCACAATCTTAATATTCTACCTGTGATGGAGAGAGGGCTCAGTTCTACATGTGAGGAGCCCAGCAGAGTTCTGCTTGTCTGTCTACATGTGGAGTGTGGAGAAATGGCTATTTTTTCCTGTGCTTTATTGATATTTTGTAAAATTTATATTAAATATTGTTTTCAGCACATTACTGTAAAGTGTTGATTTGGGGTGTCTTAATCTAAGATTGTGTTGACCCTTTAGAGGTTCACCTGAAAAAAATAAAAGTTTTTGTTTACCAAGAGCAACTTGTCACCCTTTTATTCTGTGCAAATTTTTGAACTTTCACATTAGATTGTAACCCTGCCTCAGACACATGTAATTCTGTGCTCTTTTTGCATTTGCTTCCCACAGAGAGTTGCTTCTCAAATTCACATCAGAGATCCAAATCTTGACTTTGTTACATCCAAACAATCAACAAGCTATTTGAAATGTTTTACATCTAAAGAAGAAGATCTGAGATATCTCTCTGGTCATCATTATCTCATGCATAGTGCCAATTAAATTAACCAATTAAATAGAGGTGTCTCATCTCACTGGTTATGCATCCTTCCTCTTGGAATCACTATTTTAGTATCTAGCTTTCCAAATTTGTTCACATAATTGACACTATGGCACCTGTCTGCTTACCAATTTACTTCCTGGGATTCTATGGTCTTGTCTATACCAATCCCCCACAGTCAATCTAATCTATGTGATTTCAGCAAATAGCATAGCTGAAGTCAACACACTTACTGTGGCTTCCTGTGTGTCGTAAGATTGGAGATGACTGCTCTCCCACCAATGCTGGCTACTCTTCTAATCCTGGTGGGGTACCATCATTGACAGGAGAACACTTGGAGATTGACTTATTGTGTGTAAGAAGATGCAATAAATAAAGGGGCAGTGGATCAATTGCTCCAGCATCAATCCCTGATGTAAGGGAGACGAACCGTATGACATAGTAGGAAACTCTACCTGTACTTCCAGGCTGATTGGACCTGGGACAGGCCATGTGTAGCTTTTATACATATTGCAATGAAGAAGGAAGTTGATGTGAGGGTGCAGAAGCAAATGTTGGAGTCATAAAAAAGACATACACAGTGGAATATGATTAGCATAAAATTAACTGGCAAAGGTAAAGTTAGAGGAAAGATTAAAAATGAATAGGGTTGAAATATAGAACTTTCTATTCATGGTCTAATCGTTGATCCAAAACTCCTATTTTATCAAAACAATCTTTGTCACAAAAATGTTATACCAGAAATGTATTGCTTTCATCTATTCTTTGAGAAATGATGGGAAGCTATTACTTTCTATCTGTATTTTGATCTTTAAAATGTACATTGGATAATCCCTTTTTACAGCCTCTGTAAATTTATAAAGGGAATTGGAATTGATGACCAAATAAAACAGAGTGGTTGAAAAGCTAGGGATGAATGTGCATTAAAAATGTCAGGGGGATTGTGACACTGACACTGAAGAGTTTCCCGTATTTATTATTGAAAGCTTCCCATCTATAGAAAATTGGCCATGGAAATTGTTTCATTGTGAATATGGTTATAGAATGAGACCGAAGCACAGAAACACAAGTCAGGTCTCATGGCAAAGGTTTAATAAGAAGGAAAAGTATCTGCTGATTCTCAGGTTTCTTCTACACTATCACTCTCCTATTGGAGGTGTCGTGGTGATGAGGCAATATGAAGCAGGCTAAAGAGGCACTAACATGCATATTCAGCACCACACTAGCATAAAGACAGCTGCACGGATTTTGAAGTGCAGACTTCGAATTGCAGATTGACAGTGAAGATGGGGGCAGCTTTGAAATAAGTGCTCCACTTCAACATTCCCTTACTTTGATCTAGTTCTGTGGGAGTAAGGGAATGTCGAAGTGGGGCATTTATTTTGAACCTGCTGCCATCTTCACTATCAATCTGCAATTCGAAGTTTGCACTTTGACATTCATGCAGCCACCATTATGCTAATGAGGCACTCAATATGCACATCAGCCACCTCATTAGCCTTGCTCCAATTGCCTCATTACCATGGCACCTCCTACGGGAGAATGATAGTGTGGAAGCAGCCTCCATCTTGGTCTTGTTCTAAAGCTCAGACTGGTGTTGGGTAAACCTCAAAGAGGTAGATCAATGAAACAGATGGGACACATGCAAGTTCAAATGTGTGTCCAGCTGTATCCTGCAGACTTGTGTAAGTTAGCAAAAAATCTCTCACTCCATTTCCACTAAATTCTGGTCTTGGCTTGACCAGCAGTGATGCAACAATAGCCTCTGTTGGAATACTTTTATCCTTTCCGCCTAGTCCTGGCTGAAACAGAAAGCTGAGAGACTCAGAAATGGAAAGTGGGGGAAATCTAAGACAAAAATAATTTCTGAATATCAGGACATGACTGAGTTCAAGCTTTGAGCACAAATTGGTGGAGGTGCTACTGCAGCTGGGGTGGGAACCAAGATCACTGGTCTACAGGTTAATCTGGCCCTGAGCTAGGGCATCCTATGCGTGGCAGATCCTCTTCTCTCTGGCTATGGTTACACTAGCGAGTTTTGCTGACAAAACCCTAGTTTTGCCGACAAAACTGGCGGAACCTCCATACACTAAATGAGTTTTGTGGACAGTTTGTCAACAAAACTCAGCATTTTCACTGGCAGCGTTCTGCCTCTCAGTCATGAAGCATAACACTATTGTTGGCGGATTCTGTTGACACAAACGCGGTATTGATACTCTGTGCGGGGCCTTCTCTCAACAGATAGGCATCAAGAACAATGTGCAGCCTTGTCTGCTGTGCTTCTGAGTGCCTGTTTTGTTGAGAGAGCAGCTGGGCAGTCCGACTGCTCTGTTGACAAACCAGAGCACTCTTCCAATCGGCTTTTGTGTGTGGCCACACTCTATCAACAGAAGTTTTGTCAGGAAATCTTGTCCGACAGTGACTTCTATTGACAGATTGTTGTAGTGTAACTGTAGCCCCACTACCTGGGAAACTGATACTCTCTAAACTTCTGCCATATTGTCCCAAGCTTTTGAAATGCTGCAAGACTGGGGCCCTCCAAAACATCAGAAATGGTTTTACTCATCTCAAGTTGTAAGGTGCTCCTCCCTCAAGATCTCAATGTTAATTTGAGAAGAATGTGACGATGTGGGAGATAAGTATAGACAGACAAAATGGGAATGTCTTCAAAGCTGTTGATAATTTAATTTGTTTGTTAGGTCTTAGCCACTTTCTTTGCAAACTTCCAATGCCTTCTTTATGGCTGTGTTTATGCTAGGAATGAACTTTGAAGTTAACTTTGAAGTTAGGCACTACTTCGAAGTAGCCAGCAGAGAGTCTACACACACTTTCCCTTTCTTTGAAGTTAACTTCGAAGTAGGGTGTGTGTAGACACTCAACTGCGAAGTTGCTTACCAACTTATGTCTTACATGTGCTGTTCATCAACTACTAGCATTAACCAGCATTCCCAACAATCTGTACCCTTTAGCTGCACCTCACTGCAAACGTCAACCCCCCAGTGCTGTTGTATATTTACCCCTTTGCAATGCCTTTTTTTTTTGTGAAAAAAGAGGAGCTGGTACTAAGCCGGCTGCCTGCTACTCCCCCCACAGCCAATCCCGTGGCTGGGGCTGCCAAGGTGCTTGTACTTAGTACTGGGCAAGTACCATCACAGAAAAAGCACTGCTCCTTCATAATAAAATGTAATCATTGCAGGCCCTCCATGTGTTAAGTAACTAGCCAAAATTCTCTCCATTTGAATAAAGGCAGAATGGTAGCTTTTAATTAAGGTTTGCAGGAAGAACAAAGGAGAACCTAACTTGGAACCTGGTCTATCAATTTGCCTTTTTGAGTTTCCAAATACCAGTCGCTTCACAAATCATATGTGAGATTGCAAAAGTGTAACTGAAGAGCTATCCAAGGGCTCCACGACTAACACTGCTGATGCAGTTGTTGTACGCTTCATGCACTATGAATCCTCTCATTGTACATTTGCAATGCATGAATTCCAGTACGCGCTCACTTCAGGCAGAGAGAGAATGTGAAGAGGCATGAGGAAAACAGGGGCTTACCATCATGTTAAAGTAGCCATTTCTAATATCTTGTATATATTTAAAGTCCTAAACGGTTATGGTCTTAATGAATTTAGTAGACTATTAGCAAAAAAAAAAAAAAAAAGAAAAAGGCCGTTATTCTCTTCACAGCCCTAGCTTTCCTCACACATTCTTGATTTATTTTAGCCACTACTATCCAATGTGCTGAATTTCTTTGTGCAAGTAGGAAGGTTTGGCTCTCCTCACTCAGCAGCTTGCACTTAATGTTTCCTTCCAAACTCCCTTTTGCAAACTGCATTTGTCACACAGTCATTTCTCAGTTTAACTTCACTGTCAAATCCTGGGCTTCATTCACTGCTACGTTTTGTGACCTACTGAGGAGGTGCAGGTAATGAGCAAGATAAATGCCCAGTGAAGAGATATCACTGTAGGGTTCTGTAATAATGTCCCTGTTACAAATACAGGCAAGGTTATTTATTTATTTTTTTATTGGATGGGTGATATTGTGATGACAGATTAATTTGCTAGCTGAATACCCTATTAAAGACCTAAATAGAGAACTGTGGAAACCTTTAATTTTGCTTGAAAAGAATCTAAAGCATTTAGCTACTGGGGAAAAAAACACAATTAAGTACATTTTCCAGATTTCCTCACGGATTGCATGTCAGTTTTCACTTGGTTTAAAATTCATTTCAAATAATCTCTTCAAACGAGAAGAGAGCTGAGCAATGACTAGTAAGAAAGTCTGTTAAAAGACGGTTTCTTGAGCAGACCTGAATGACTGCTTCTTTAAAGCAACATCTACACGATGATATAAATTCAAATTTAAAGTGGTTAGCTCGATTATGCCAAGTTACTGTCTTCACTGTAATAATGCTCAGTTTAGGGAGCGCTAATATCAATATCATAATAAAGTTGCAACTGGGAGGCTACATCTACACGAGCCCCAAACTTCAAAATGGCCATGCAAATGGCCGTTTCGAAGTTTACTAATGAAGCGCTGAAATGCATATTCAGCGCTTCATTAGCATGTGGGCGGTCGCGGCACTTCGAAATTGATGTGCTTCGCCGAATGTCTCGTCCCAACGGTGCTCCTTTTTGAAAGGACCCCGCCTGCTCCGAAGTCCCCTTATTCCCATGAGCTGATGAGAATAAGGGGACTTCGAAGCAGGCGGGGTCCTTTCGAAAAGGAGCCCCGTCGGGATGAGCCGTGCGGCGGTGAAGTGCATCAATTTCGAAGTGCCGTGGCTACCCACATGCTAATGAAGCGCTGAATATGCATTTCAGCGCTTCATTAGTAAACTTCGAAATGGCCATTTGCATGGCCATTTCGAAGTTTGGGGCTTGTGTAGACACGGCCGGTGGGTGTAGCATCAAGTTTGGCTGGTGTGGAATCTCCATGTCTTTGAGGTGAATTCATTAGCCTCCAGAGGCTGACTGGAGTTGTTGTACCTGGTCAGTTTTCCAGCTCCTCCAAGTGGCATGGAGCTGGGAAACTCACAGCACTGCTGCATCTAGCTCCCAGCTCCCTGCCACTCTCAGGAGCCAGGAAACTGACCAGAGCAGCACCTGGGTCCCAGCTCCTGTGAGCCAGGTGCAGCAGCACTGGTCAATTTCCTGGTTTCTGCAACCTGTGGGGACCTGGGAACCAGGCAGCAGGATGAATGCTGCCAGCAGCAGAGGTGCAGGAGGGTCCAGAGGGAGGGCACCGACTGTGGGGCTGAGAAAACTGTGGGATAGGTTCCCACAGTGCACGGCTGCAACAGTCAATGTTTGGCCACTCTAGTGCAGCAGCACTAACTTGACTTTGTGTGGACTTTGTGAGATGAAAGGATACTCAAAATCGAATTTATAAAACCCAGACTTATAAAATTGAATTTAATAAAATCAAATTTATCTGGTAGTGTAGATGTAGCCTAAGAGCTGCTGGTGCCTTGCCTTCCAGAAAAAGGCTGTTTAATGTCATTTCCAATGTTTTCCCCACTGAGTTTTACTAGCTATTAATCACATGGATCCAACTTGCAGGTGGTAGCCTAGTAGGCATCCTTCAGTCTGCATAGACTATGGATCGCGCCCTTTAAAGTTTCAATTGAGGACTTCATTTACAGTGTCTATGGTGACTATGAAGACCCACATGATAGCGGCAGTCCTTGCTGCATCTCTTGCAGAGGTAGTGGGTGTCTGGCAAGCCCTTATTGTGCTTTCTGTGCACTTGCTTCTCCTCTGCTAGCTGTCTGAGAAACAGAGAGGGAGCCGTGCTAGTCTATATACTCAAAGCAAAAAGCAGTCAAGTAGCACTTTAAAGACTAGCAAAATAGTTTATTAGGTGAGCTTTCGTGGGACAGACCCACTTCTTCAGATCATAGCTATACCAGAATGGACTCAATATTTAAGGCACAGAGAACCAAAAACAGTAATCGAGGAGGACAAATCAGAAAAAAAAAATCAAGGTGAGCAAATCAGAGCGTGGAGAGGTGGGGGAGGAAGGTCAAGAATTAGATTAAGCCAAGTATGCAGACAAGCCCCTGTAGTGACTCAGAAAGTTCACATCCCAGTTCAAACCACGCATTAGTGTGCTGAATTTGAATATAAAAGCCAGCTTGGCTGCTTCTCTTTGAATAGTGGTGCGAAAGTTTTTTTCAGTAACACACATACCTTTAGGTCATTGACAGAATGCCCCATTCCATTAAAATGTCGAATAACTGGTTTGTGGATCTGGAGTGTTTTGATGTCTGTTTTGTGCCCATTAACCCTTTGTCTAAGGGAGTTAGAAGTCTGTCCAATATACAAAGCATCTGGGCATTGTTGGCACATGATGGCATATATGATGTTAGAAGAGGAGCATGAGAAGATGCCTGTGATTCTATGAGTAACCCGGTTAGGTCCAGTGATGGTATTTCCAGAGAAGATATGTGGACAAAGCTGGCAGCGGGCTTGGTTGCAGGGAAAGGTTCCAGGACTGGTATTCCTGGGGTATAGACTGTGGCTGTTTGTGAGGATCCTCATGAGGTTGGGAGGTTGTCTGTAGGAGAGAACAGGCCTGTCACCCAGGGCCTTCTGGAGTGTGGCATCCTGATCAAGGATAGGTTGTAGGTCTTTAATAATACGTTGCAGTGGTTTGAGTTGGGGGACCTTCCTCCCCCACCCCTCCACTCTCTGATTTGCTCTCCTTGATTTTTTTTTTCTGATTTGTCCTTGATTTCTGTTTTTTGTTCTCTGTGTCTTAAATGTTGAGTCTGTTCTGGTATAGCTATGGTCTGAAGAAGTGGGTCTGTCCCACGAAAGCTCACCTAATAAATTATTTTGCTAGTCTTTAAAGTGCTACTTGACTGCTTTTTGTTTTGATTCAGGACTTGGGTGAGTGAAACTGACTGCAACCTATACATAGAAGATATTGCATTTGCCCCCCCGAAACATGGCTGTGCTACCCATGCCTGAATGTGAAGAGTGATTTCTGGGCTCAGAAACACTTTTGGTAGCCATGACCTTTCCATTCCTACATCATGCTCTATTCTAAGGGTGTGATTATTTGTATTGTCCAGGAGAACCTCTTCTATGTTCTTTTGTACGGTGTTGAAACAATGGACGTACGAAGGAATATGGTTTAATGCATACTGCATCAGGACTTTGGAAGACTTTTTTCCCTCTTATTGTGGAGCGATAGCACGCTAGAATTTTATAGGTAGATGGCCAGCAAGTATTCATTAATTTAATTAGGGCTGATAGTTATTTACCTTAACATACTTTTTATATTCCAGGATCACAGCTGTGTAAGACACAACACTGCAGCACTGTTAGCAAGCAGAATGTATTGCTATCCTTCTATGTGAATTTTTCATTGTGATGGAGAGCTGGTGGGAGAGTTGGAATATCTGATACACACGAGTATTTCACAAAGTGTTCCATTCAGTTTGTTATGGCTTATAGGATTATGTTCATTATTCACAAATGTTTGTATAATGTTGGGATGACTTCAGTCAGATAAATTGAATATGTGCTCCTCAAAGCAAGCTAGCATTCCATTTTTGGGCCCCAGATTTGAAAATTTGTCCACTTTAAAGACTTTAAGCACAGGTAATTATTTATCTGAAAATGAATGACATAAGGGCTGATTTATCTTGTTACCATCACACTTAAAAAGTTCTGTCTTCCACTTCGGAAGCAGAAACAATACAATCAGAACCATGTGACCAGCTGCAAGACTTCTGAGTGAATTGTCAGTGTAAAGGTTCATTAATGAGCTAAAAACTGAAATATTAATTAGACTGATAGTTACAACTAATGAAATACATCAAAAATTGAAAGGACCAGTTTGTTGATTCTCACTGTAAAAGGTGCTAATTTCTAATGTATAGCATTCATTACTTAATAGGTGAATCAGCTCTTATTTATGTACAGAAGTAGGCCAGACCCCAAGTTTATTAAGTCAGTAGAAATATTCCCATTGACTTCAGTTGACTTTGAATCAAGGCATTGAGGACTTGGGCCACATCTAGACAACCCATTAGCGCAGTTCTGCTGCTGTCAGTGCTATGCTAATGACATTTCATGAAATTGCAAATGGAGGACCATTTGCAAACATGCATGGCTAAGTAGCATAGCTGTGCAAGATTTCACTCTCGCCAGAGGGAGGTGCTGGCAGAACAGGGACCATGTTGCATAAGGGACTGGCTGAAGAAGAGGCTTAAGCCAGCAGAGGCATGTCCACAAGGGCTCTATCCTGCCACCTCCCTGCTCTGTTGAGAGCAAAATCTCACACTGCTATGCTAATTAGCCGCGCGAGTTTGCAAGTAGTCCTCCTTTTGCAATTTCGTGAACTGTGATTAGCATAGCACTTCTGGCAGCAGCTCTGTGCTAATGAGCCATCTAGATGTGGCCTTATTGTTCAGAGAACAGAGAAAGTTCCAGAAATATTACTTTAATTCTGTAATGCGGCAGCTCTTCAGCTACCAGATCTCATGGACACAATTATATTCCTTGGTCAATGTTGCTCAGGCCCTTAGAATTGGAGTGAAGAGGTAAATTCCAAACATTTACTCCATCTGTCTGAACAACAACTAAACTGAAAAAAACCCCACCACCCTGCCAAAATTAATTGTAGTTTTAATTGAGAATCCTTTAGCAACTGTCACAACTGCCATTCTGTTTGGAATAAAACACTTCCAATACTTTACAACATAATTGCTAGTGATTTCAGCAGCAAAAAAATCAATACAAATTTACTTAGCAAGGTTTAATGGAACGGTACCTTTCTCTTAGCTTTGAGATGCTCATGGTATTTGTCAGATGTGTCACCTGGAATCTCTCCTCCCCAAAGGGTAATTCCAACTATGGTATAAGTGATACCCATGACAAGCAGTGGAAAACAATATACTAATACGATCACAATGACGTGATACCTGCAATGAAAAAGCACTGAGCTGATAAATGATTTGAAAGGAACTAGGTTTTTTTTTTTTGAAAGTGTAAGAAGTACACAAGACGCTTTTTCTTTCTAAGGGGTTAGAATCTCAGACAGAGTAAATGGATGCCCATTTCTACCAGCTGTGGATTTGGCCAAGCATTATTTGTTTATTCTTTTACTGTTTGTCACGGAGGTCGTAAGTAAACTGCACTAAGAGGAGACAGAAAATGGTTTAAGATCTGAAATCATTATCAAAACATATAGTTCTGATTCTGATCTCTACTGTTGTTAATGAGGAGTAACTCATTGTCAGTGGAGTTACAGCACTGTAACATAGTGTCAGTATGACCAGTTTTCTGGGTAGGCTTAAATATTGCACAATAAAATATGCATAAACAACTTTTAAATCAAAATAGTTGAAACATTGGCATCTTCAGCTATTCAGATCAGAGTATAGGCTTCCTCATTCAAACAACAATGTATGGGGTTGCCTCAAAATCCTATATAACAAAAGTTATAGCTTGGTGGCAGTTCTGCAAAATGGTACTGAAGAGTAAACACAGAATTTTAATTTGGTCTTGAGAAGGCATATGAAAGACAATCTTCTTCCATACACATTTGTCACTCAATCCCTAATTCATGTGGATTCAGGGCTAGGTCTTTATTTGACATAAATTGGTGTAGTAGATTCAATAGAGCAATGTCAATTTACACGAGATGAGGAAATGACTGAAAAACTCTTCATACCATCCCATGAGTGGGGGATACGAACTATGAAACACATTTTAACATTTTTGTAGAATTCAGAAAATAGATGCATTCTAGATATAATTTATTTATATTAGCTTTATATATTAGAAAGCTTGTTTTATGTCTTTAAAATATCAGGGTTTGGTTTCCTAGCCTACAAGTTATATTTGCTAATCCCTCTGCAAAATTGAAACACTCTTACAGCTTAGAGATAGCCATGCATGCATTTACAAGAGAAAATGCTTACGTAAAGTGCTGTTTTGGGCCACCTGGCCATGCTACATAGCAAAGAGTTCTTCCAGGCATCACTCTAGTTCTGGAATAGAGGCACTGGGGAAACGCAAGCAGGAAAGCCAAAATCCATATACTCCCAACGACCACCTTAGTTACAGTTGCAGACAGTCTTGGCTTCAGGGGATCGATAATGGCCATGTATCTGTATAAAAAACAAACCAAAGTCCTTCACATGAGACATCTTCAGGGATTACTGTGTTCCTGTATCACACCAGCTTGTGCAAAGAAGTGAAAAGAATGGCTTTTCTTTTTTCTTGTCTGGATAACATCCAATGGTATTACATTATATGTTTCAGATGATCAGTGATCTGACCCAGCTACCATTAAAGTCAGCTGGAATTTTTCTTCCATTTGTTTTAATGGAAGTTGCTCCAGGCTCTTCCTGTGTGCCTACACTGTTGTTGAACATTCATTGCTGACCCATGCTAACTGATTCAGACTCATAAGGCTTGGACAAAACACCTGTTTAATTGCAGTGAAATGTTTGCGCTTGGGCAAAAGCCAGGCTATAGATCCTGTGAGGTGCGAATGTCCCAGGGCTTGGGCTGCAGCCCGAGCCCAAAAGTCTACACTGCAATTGAATAGTCTGAGTCCCCCAGTCATGAACCATCTGGCATGGTCAAGTGTGGGTATCTAACTGCAGTATAGACATAGACTACAAGGACGTATGTTCTGTAACTACGGGGAGGAGGGTGTCTAACAATGGCAAAGAAGGCTTTGTTTTTGTTTCTGATTTTTTCTCCAGCTAAAGGAAATGAGGAATATTGTTAGAATGAATATTTTATGTACCAAATACTTGAACTGTTCTCCCTACTGTTTCTGTCTCTCTCATAAAAGGTGAAAAGGGGAGTTAACAGTATATCTCCCATGATAATAAGGCTGATGATTCCTTATATCAAACTCCAAATATACTGGTTAATGTTGGACAGTGATTGGGTCACACTAACATTTTGACCTCTATATTCACCAACATTAATACAACAGTGATGTCATAGAACTACCTGCAGGAGTATGACAAAGCACTTTTAGCTCATGATTAAGATAGGAGGTGTCAATAACTTTTTGCATCAGACAACAGATATGTTGTTAATATTAAAACTCACAACCAAATTTTAAAAGTTGCATTGGTGTCCAAGACCAGCGTATGGCTACAGTCTAATTTAAGAGCAGCTCTGTAACTAGAGAAACTGACACATACCCATGCATTTTATTAGACAGGCATTTAATTTCAAGCAATCTGCAGTACAAACCAGGTCAGATTGTGACTACCCCTGCTTAGGCATGCAAGGTGGGAAAATGGCCAGAGGAACTTTATTTCCTTCTTCCACCCCTGTGCAAACAATGCACAAGATGAAGGTTCTAACAGAAATCTGTGGCTATGACTGGAAAATTTTGTTGATGTTTGAGGCAGAATAGCATCCATCCAGCTCTCCTGTTATGGTACTGGCTGCACATTTATGTTGGTACTTCATAGAAAACTACCAAATTTCAGTGACTACAGCCTCTTCAGGAGGACACAGGATAAAGGGCATGGTGGAAGGAGCAGGAGCTCTGGGCAGAGGTGTGAATTAAAAAGTGAAAATCAAGCTAGTCTTTCTGCCTTTTGATTTCTCTCTTGTTAGGAAAAAAAAGCAAATTAGAAGCGGGATCTCTGGTCCTCATCTGTCTGTATTTAACATGCTTTTTACATGTTTCTGCATAGCTCTGCTTTGATCTCTAAACTGAGTTCCAAATTAACACTTTCTCCACTAATTTCCTGGATCACCCTTCATTTACCAACACTTGATTAAAAGACTGATTCACAAAGGGTTGGCTTTCATGATTAATTAGCACATTGCAAGATCTGGACCAAAACTGTCTTTTAAAAAATTATTTTTTGTGAAAAGCACAATAGGTCACAGAATAACTAAGCACGTTTACCTCCTAAAGTTTTCAAAGTCATGAAACTGGAAGCCTGGAACCAGAGTCCTCCTGAATTCCAAACTCCCTGCCATGGAGCCAGGACCCTGGAAGTCCTGGGATATGCATCCAGATCTATGGCTTTGGTCAACTTGCCACCACCCCCTTACTGCAACAATTGAAATTCCTAAGCCAATGGGTTCCCTATACAGCATGAATCTTAAACAGGCATCCCTGCGATTCTGGAAGCCCTGGAGTCTGTGGCACAGGGCAGTCTGCATAGTAGGGTTGCCTAGAGCTCCAGAAGAAGCTATCTAAAATAGACAATCTTATCTATTTGAGTCAGCAGCTCCCATGAGCTCAGGGAGCATATTTTGTTTTAGAAATACCATGTGTCAGAGTTCCTGAAATGAAACTTTACAAGTACATGTGAAATTTATTTATTTATTTTTGCTTCAGTCCAAACCAGAACAAAGCCCAGTTTCAAAATGTCCCAGAACTGAAAATCAGTACTTTTGGCCAACTCTGATCCCTATACCAATGTTCTATATTCTGTTTCCTAAACTGTTGCTTTTTCCCTTTCAACAACTGCAGTTGTCTGAGTTGCAAACAAGGGCTGGGTCTACCCAACAAAGTTTTGTTGACAGAATTTACTGTAGACAGAATACATCCACACGTAACAGAGGCTCCCCCTGTCGATGCGCCATGAGTTTGGTCTAGAAAACCCCAGTTTTGTCAAAAAAACTCTGTAGTGTAGACAGGGCTAAGGAGTCTAAGAACATAAAAGGTTAAATTGTCGTGCTTACTTCCACATAGTATGTACCTGTTATGAACATATTAAACACTGCCTCTTAAGGGATAAAGAAAACCTAGATGAATATGAACATGAACTTGGATGATTTATGATAAGCTATTTTTGAACTCTTAGGAAGAATTAATGTATGTTCAAGTTTCACTGGATTATCACTCATAGGCCGTGTCTACACGTGCACGCTACTTCGAAGTAGCGGCGCCAACTTCGAAATAGCGCCTGTCACGGCTACACGTGTTGGGCGCTATTTCGAAGTTGAAATCATCATTAGGTGGCGAGACATCGACGTCGCTAACCCCATGAGGGGATGGGAATAGCACCCTACTTCGAAGTTGAACGTCGAAGTAGGGCACGTGTAGACAATCTGCGTCCCGCACCATCGAAATAGCGGGGTCCGCCATGGTGGCCATCAGCTGAGGGGTTGAGAGACGCTCTCTCTCCAGCCCCTGCGGGGCTCTATGGTCATCGTGTGCAGCAGCCCTTAGCCCAGGGCTTCTGGTTGCTGCTGCGGCAGCTGGGGATCCATGCTGCATGCACAGGGTCTGCAACCAGTTGTCGGCTCTGTGGATCTTGTGTTGTTTAGTGCAACTGTGTCTGGGAGGGGCCCTTTAAGGGAGCGGCTTGCTGTTGAGTCTGCCCTGTGACCCTGTCTGCAGCTGTTCCTGGCACCCTTATTTCGATGTGTGCTACTTTGACATGTAGACGTTCCCTCGCAGAGCCTATTTCGATGTGGTGCTGCGCAACTTCAAAGTTGAACGTCGACGATGCCAGCCCTGGAGGACGTGTAGACGTTATTCATTGAAATAGACTATTTTGATGTAGCGTGCACGTGTAGACGTAGCCATATAGTGAAATACTAAATACCATGCCCCTCCATGCTGTATGAAAATTGGGTTATGAATATGAATATACATAACTTGAAGATGGTTTATGCACAATGCCTCATGTAACGTGTCAATTTTAAAGTTACAATCTACTGAATCTGTATATCCTATTTTGGTGCGTGAAATTCTTGTATGTGAAGTTAGAAATACAGTGTATGACTCTAATAAATGTGTTAATGAGAGCCACCAGGGATGCTTTAGTATCTTAATGGCTCAGTAGTCAAAACAATGAGCCCTGTAAGTTTTTATTCTTCCTGAAAGCCCAAACTGTGGTTGGTCCCATGCCACCTGTTACTGGAATTCATCTTGAACCTGGTATTTTCTCATGGGGTTGGAGCATGCTAAACAAAGGGTTCTTGCCCTGGGGCGGTGGGGGAGGAGGGAGGCTATTTAAGGAATGGAAAACAATCAGTTATTGTCTGAAGCTGGCCTTTGGAACTCTTTGCCCAGGTTAAAAGGATACATATAAAGAAACATAGCAACAAAAGAACTCTGGGAAAATAAAAAACCAAAAACAACCCTTTAAACTCAAGCCAGAATAAAGATCAGCTCTGACCAAAACATTGCCTGAGAGAATATTGGGGTAAGAATTCTCATGAACCAAGTTTCTTAGTGTATTAGCATCAGTTGACATTTTTGTTTATTTTAACTTTGTAACTTAATGTGGTTGGATGGTTTTCACTTGCAACCACTTAAATCCTACCTTTTATACTTAATGTACCACTTCTATTTATTATCAAGCCCAATGTAAATAATTGTTACATGAGGGGAGCAACCACTGTGAATATCCCTCTTTTGTTGATAAAAGGGGTGGACATTTTTATGAGCTTTCTCTGTGTAAACTTTTACACAGGCTAAGAGGGATTTATATGGGGGTTGGTTTCCTGGGTGCTAAACCCTTGTAGATGAGCCCTCCCAGAGCTGAACTGGTTCAACATCTGTGTTGCTCTGCAGGTGGGGAGTAACCTCAACTCTTTGCCTTGTCTGGGAAAGACAAGAGCTTCTGTCCCAGCAAGAGAGGACGGTGGGGAGTCCCAGAGGGCACGAAGGCATACATCATTGTTCTGATCAGCAAGAAGACTTCTGTCATCCAACCCATCACACTAAATCAGCAGCAAATTTACGATAGGGATTTATTATGGCATTCTATACCCACTCGCTCCTCCAGTGAACAACCTGAACATCTGCCTACTCACCTTTCTTTCTTTCTTTCTTTCTTTCTTTCGTTCTCTCTTTCCACCCTCTGTATTGTCCCAACCCAGTTTTCAGATTTACTGAGTGCTAGCAAATCGCACTGAAGTCAGTGAGAGTAGCAGGTGCTCAGTGCACCAATGAATCAGACAGTTATAAATTTGCAGTAGTGTCTAGCACTGCAAAAGATATGAACCACACACCTGCAGATCTGGGGCGGATGTGCGTGTGAAGCCTGCAAACTCTGTAAAGAGCTCTGACATTTTGACCTACGGGAAGAAGTATGTCACTTATCAACAACAGGAGGATTCTTACTGTGTGTCAAAGCTGCAATCAGGCGACAGAATGTAATGCCGTCACACACGTCTAAGCCTTGGTGCTGCATGAGTAGTGCTGTGCCCCCACAGAGGCCAATTTACTTCCATAGAGCACCAAGCAACAGTCCAGTTGATACGTAGTGAGTATAGGATTAGAGCCACAAAGTGTCCAATCTTGCTTCCACTGAGGCCAAAGGCAAAAAGTTCTCACTGGTGTCATTTGGACCTCAGAAAGATTTTGGTAGTGGTGGGAATAAACCGATACGCTGTGTGTCTGAAAAGCCAAGCCGCAGATGACTGTTTCAACAAAAATAAATGGGATGTATATGTCTGTGAATCAAAAATGCAAATCAACCAGAAAGATTTAGTGAAAAAAATTAACCTCTATGCTTGTTCATCGTGACAACCATGGTAACAACTGTTATTATCCCATCCAGCATAAATACCAATCAACACATGGAAGGTAATTACAAGATAGGATGTCCATACATTAGAAAGGATATAGCTAAATACACCTAATAATCAATGACAAGTAAATATGTGTATTCAAAAAATTCAGTTGCCAGCATCTACAAGAATGACCTGTGAATTATTCATCCCCTGAAGTGAGTTTCGAATATAACTATCTGCTTTTAAGAACCTTTCAGCAGCAGTTAATATTTAACTTTCATCATTAAACTTTGCTACTTGGATTGTTATGACTGTATTGAATAATCAGAAGCCTTCTGAAAATTATCCTAGGTATAGGATGGTAATCTTGATGTCATTGGGCCTGTCCCAGTCATCGTCATGGGGCCTGTCCCAGTGCCTATTAATTCAATAGGAGTCATTTCACTGATTTTATCAGTTGGATCAGGTCTCAGAATAAAAAGCTGTAATGTAATTGTTTTCAGACACTTTGGCCTCCATTTTCTTCAGGACTGATCTTATCTGCTCTGGTAAAGAGAGACAAATATTGTTTTCTTCAGATCAGATCAGTTGGTCCAGCCAAGGTCCAGGATTTACTGAATTGTATTTGTTTGTTAGTCCCCTAAATCAGGAAAATCTGCTTGGCTATGTCTACACCACAGAGTTATTTGGTATGTCTACACTAGCTCAAATCTTTGCAATGGCCATGCAAATGGCCATTTTGAAGATTACTAATGAGGTGCTGAAATGTATATTCAGTGCCTCATCAGCATGCCGCCAGCCACAGCTCTTCAAAATTGCCTCTTTTTGCTCCCACGTGGCTTGCCCAGATGCGGGTCCTTTTCGAAAGGACCCCACCAACTTCGAAATCCCCTTGTTCTGCTGATAGGAATAAGGGGACTTCGAAGTTGGCAGGGTCCTTTCGAAAAGGACCCCAATCTGGACGAGCTGCACGGGAGCGAAATGCGGCAATTTCGAAGAGCCGTGGCCAGTGGCATGCTAATGAGGTGCTGAATATGCATTTCAGCTCCTCATTAGTAATTTTTGAAATGGCCATTTGCATGGCCATTTCAAAGATTTGTGCTAGTGTAGACACGGCCATTTTGAAATAACAGCCCTTATTTTGAAATAATTTTGCTGTTATCTACACTACACACATATTATTTGGAAATGAAATAGTGGGTGCATTATTCTGAAATTGGTAAACCTCATTTCAGGAGGGTGGTGGCTACACTGCTCCTCCCTTTCAGAAGGAGCATGCAAATGCAGCCAATTGGAAATGAAAATTAGGTGCAGATTTAAATATCTCACACCTCATTTGCATAGTTGCGTGGGATCTCGATTCTGGAAGAATCATAGGATTATATGGCTGGAAGGGACCTCCGGAGGTCATCTAGTCCAGCCCCCTGCTTCAAGCAGGATTAACCCCAACTAGGACCTTGTTAAGCTGGGACTTAAAAACCTCCAGAGATGGAGAATCCACCACCTCTCTAGGCAATGCATTCCAGTACTTCACCACCCTACTTGTGAAGTAATTTTTCCTAATATTGAACCTACTCCTCTCCTTCTGTAACTTCAGATCATTGCTCCTTGTTCTGCTATCTGACACCCCTGAGAACAGTTTCTCACCATCCTCTCTGGAGCTCCCCTTCAGAAAGTTGAAAGTCAAAATAGCCATGTACATGGGGTTCCTTTGAAAGAAAACCACTTTTGAAAGCACCCTTCCTCCTAATTTTTTTCATTTTGAATTAAATCCACTTTTAAGGCCACAGCTTGTAGGAATATGTAAATGATTAACAGGATATTTAAATCCCCACCTCATCTGTAATTTCGATCCTGTGGATTTACATACCCCCTCCAAAAGGGAGGTTGTGTGTAGACATGGCTTATGTGTCCGGACATGCTATTTCGGAATAGCTGAGTGCTATTTCAAAATACATTTTGTGTGTATTTAGAAATATTGCAGAACAGCTGCCTCAAAATATCTTTTTTCAAAATAACTCTGTAATGTAGACATAGCCTTTGACTCCTCAGGAATCATTAAAGCTATGTCTACACTAAAGAGTCTTGTCAACAAAACTTGCAGAGTCCACACTAAAAACACATTTTGTCGACATACTGTCAACAGAATGGGGCACTTTTGTCAACAGCCTTCTGTCTCTCCCCATGAGGCAGAGCACCTCTCTTGACAGAATCTGTCAACAAAAAGATGTGTGGAGGCTCTAGGGACCCTCTGTCGACAGACAGGGCTTCTGGGTCACCAGGCAGCTCTATTTGTTGTGCTTCTGGTTGGCCGTCCCATTGAGAGAGCAGCGTAAAGAGAGGGTCTTCTGGTACAGTACTTCACTATACACATGCTTGCTTTTCTCAAAGCTGTTATTAGTTACCCAATATTGTCCACTGCATTTGTATTTTGACCTGGCTGGTAATTAGGAAAATCAAAGATAAAGGGGCAAGAATCCTACTTCTGGGTGGAAGTAATTAAAACCACTGCAGTCAAGGATCTTCCATGTGAAGTCCTAAAATAAGGTGAATGTGTCAGACAAGTTGCATAGTACAAATTACAAGCAGCCTGTGTTTCAAAGATGATGAGTACCTGGAGTGGTGGGGGGACTTAAACACAAAAAAGCTAGGTTTTAAACAGCAACTAGAGGATGTTGGAATTCCTGTGTTTATTAAGTTCTCTGCTGTGACACATCCTGATCCTCTTGGGTAATTCTGGAGTGTCAAGAAATCTTTAAACACCCCTCATCTTCATTTATAATAAAAGATTAAAATATAATTATAAAGTTATGTATATACACAACAGTTCTAAATATACTACAGATTCTTTAAACTTATTTACATGATTAGGTCCCCTTATCAGTTCTCCTTTTTTAGATAGTCCTGAGCAATACTTTGTAGATCAGGTTTTGGAGGAGATTTGATCCGTCTTCCAGAGTCTGGTCTCACTTCTGCTGAGTTTATACATGATGTTCTGTGTACATGGTGTTCACTCCCTGATCAAGTTTTTGTGGACCCAGATCTTCTCTTTCTTGTGTTCAAAAATATTGAAGATTAACCTGATTTTACTGGAGAAGTCCTCTTTGGAGTCTCTACGAGGTAGGAACTGAGAGTGTTTGTTAAGTGTCAATAATGCCTTGGTCTCAGATCAGGTAGTGCTTTTCCTCTGTTCTGAAGATATGCCATATGTACTATGAAACAGTGCTTCCAAAATGGTGATAATGAATGTAGCTAACGGTATAGGTTCTTTAGCAAACGAGATGTGCTAGACGTGTGCTGTAACGTCTAACCTTGAGAAGGCTTTGGCTTCTGATGACTGAGCTAATGTTTGGTCAGCTCCGATAAGTATGTGTGTTTCTCTGTACAGTCTTTACTAACTTTTGCCAGGTCTACACAAATCTGGATTTTATTGCGAGTTTTGATCAACAACCATCCCTGAACACCAGTCAGTGGGCTCTTCTATCTGGGAAATAACCCCATGCCCTCCACTCTCTAATTCTTCTTTTGACATTGCCCAGCAAGGGTATATAGGAATGTGCAATGGGGCTATAAAAGCAAAGAGAGTTGCTGATGGCAGCAGTTTTATTTTGTATTCCCTTGACTGCATTTTGAGCCCTGTGAAGATATAGGAATACATCTCCTGTGTAGCTTGCTTTTTGCTAGAAATGCATTCCACTTTCTCTGCTAGTTGTAGTTCTTATGCTGGTGATAATCCCAGCAGAGGAGTTATCTAACTTCATATTATATATGACTTGTTGAAGAACTTTCCATCCTTTCTCCAGTTTCCCAAAAGTCAATGTAATGTTGCTAGCATGTGACAGTAAGGCTACGTCTACACGTGAAGCCAACATCGAAACAGCTTATTTTGACGTAGCAACATCGAAATAGGCTATTTCGATGAATAACGTCTACACGTCCTCCAGGGCTGGCAACGTCGATGTTCAACTTCAATGTTGCGCGGCACCACATCGAAATAGGCGCTGCGAGGGAACGTCTACACGCCAAAGTAGCACACATCGAAATAAGGGTGCCAGGCACAGCTGCAGACAAGGTCACAGGGCGGACTCAACAGCAAGCCGCTCCCTTAAAGGGCCCCTTCCAGACACAGTTGCACTAAACAACACAAGATCCACAGAGCCGACAACTGGTTGCAGACCCCGTGCCTGCAGCATGGATCCCCAGCTGCCGCAGCAGCAGCCAGAAGCCCTGGGCTAAGGGCTGCTGCCCACGGTGACCATAGAGCCCCGCAGGGGCTGGAGAGAAAGCATCTCTCAACCCCCCAGCTGATGGCTGCCATGGAGGACCCAGCAATTTCGACGTTGCGGGACGCGGATCGTCTACACGGTCCCTACTTCGACGTTGAACGTCGAAGTAGGGCTATTCCGATCCCCTCATGAGGTTAGCGACTTCGACGTCTCACCGCCTAACATCGAAGTTAACTTCGAAATAGCGCCCGACGCGTGTAGCCGCGACGGGCGCTATTTCGAAGTTAGTGCCGCTACTTCGAAGTAGCGTGCACGTGTAGACACAGCTTAAGTGAGATTGCAGTCTGACAATTAGTCCCCTTGAAGAAGGCTGACTGAGGTAATTAGAGTTAATTATCTAATTAGGTGAGGAGGCTGGGTGTGCTAAAGCGCCTATTAGCCTATCAATTTAAGACTGATAAGAAGGGCCCAGGAAGGAAGTGATGAAGACAAGAACCAGGTGGGCTGAGCCTAGTCTGGCTGAGATCTCAGAGAAGGGAGATTTCTGCTCCTCTCAGGCCCCGGGGAAAGGGCTGCAAACATAGGGAACACTACATAGCATTGCTGCACAGGCCCATAAAGGCATTCGTGGAACATAAGCAATAGCACTATGTGGCATTCGTGGAACATAATAGCACTACGTGGCTACACAATCACTGGAGATGGAGTCATTCATCTGATGCAGAATGTGCTTTAAATACATAGTCCCACCTAGAATCTTAGTTCACCTTTGCAAATCTCTGTCCTGAGAAGGTTTAGCATATGTTCTGGCAATGAACGGACTGCCTCCCCCTATCAGTTTTAAATGTATGGTTTCAACCATTTATATTCACCCTAAGGATTCCAGTTGTTCTCTGTAGTTGGATACAGTCCCCAGAAGTATGGGCTCATTATCTGATTGGGTTGATTTCAATATTCTTCATGATCTGCACGCTCTTGCCATGAGTCCCATTTTGGGACATCTACTTTCTGCCTTTCTACCAACAAGCTCTGTCTTGCGAAGTCTTCTATAACTTTCCCAATCTTCCCTCCGATTAAGTTTTTTTTGGTCTCATTTTCCCATTATGCGTTGTTCTTATGATGTACATTTGGTCTGTCTGCTCCTTTCACATTTGGGTTTTTCCTCATTACCATGCAAATTTTGTCTGAAGCAACTGTTTCTTATGTACTGTTAGCATGCAAGTCACAAAGCTGTTTCCTTCTGGCTTTCTGTATACTAGCTAGTGTGAATGTAATGGAAGTATGGGTCTAACTGAAGATGCACTGACAAACTGATGCCTCTTATTTGGTCTCCTTCTATTCCATACTTGGGATGATCAACAAGACTATGAAGTGCAATAATAAAAGTCTGAAACTTTTCCTTTGTGCCTGGCACCTCCTACTAAATTTGTCCCTTATGTATATAATATTCTCTCTGCCTAAGAAACGGGCATCAAAAGCCTCTTTCACTTTCCCTCATAAGAAAAGAACAGAGGAATGATCACACTTGATCAGACCAATGGCCCATCAAGCCCAGAATCCTAACTTTTGACAGTGACTGGAGTCTGATGCTTCAGAGGGAATTAGCAGAACAGGGCAATTGACTTCATGATCCATCCTCTGTTTTCCAGTCCCAGTTTTTGACAGTCTGGAACTTAGGGACATGCAGAGCATGTTGGTGAGCCCAGTCATATTTTTGACCTTCACGACATTCCTGGGCCAATTAGTTCCACAGGTTGACTGTGTGTTGTGTGAAGTACTTTCCAATGTTTGTTTTGTTTCTTCTGCCTATTAATTTCAGTTGGGTGACCCCCTGGTTCTTTTGTTATGTGAAGTGATATAACACTTCCTTCTTTATTGTCTCCTTTCCACTCAGGATTTTATAAACCTCTGCTACATTCCTCCATTAGTTTTCTCTTTTCTAAGTTGAGCTGTCCTAGTCTTTTTAATCTCTCTTCATATAAAAGTTGTCCCATAGCTGCCGTAATTTCTGTTGCATTTCTCTACAGTTTTTCCAATTCTGATAGGCCTTTTTTGAGATTGGGCACCCAGAGTTGCATGCAGTTTTCAAGGTGTGGGCATACTATGGCTTTATACGCTGCCATTATGAGCCTCCATTGAGGTATGCAAGGTGTATCAGCAACAGCTTTCCCAGAGTTCAGCAAAACATCTGTACGTGGACAGACGTGTCCATGGTAAAAATTTTGAGTCCTCACGTAATTTTTCAAAAAATGAATGATTGAATGACATAACCCCTGTCCTGCCAGGTCCAACACTAATTACAGGAACTTAGTCAATTGTATGTCATGTAACGTGGTGGTATCAGCCCCTGAGCATCAACCATGGCTAATACCAGAGTATTTACCTGGTATTCTTGTGCTTTCTCTGTTAAAGCAGAGGTCATCTAGAAATGCTCAATTTTTTGGTCTCAGCTGCCTGAATTGCCAAAAATCAGACTTCTCTCACAGGGCCTTTTTCACTACGGGCTCCATTGCTGCGCTGAGATGAGGCTCTGCCTCCTTCCTTATTTACATATTCACTATGCTGCGAGTTGGTGGGCAGGGGTCTTATTTTTTCCTTTACCCTTTCTGCAGAGAGAGTGGTTCCTCACTTGTGAAACCATGTAGTATAATGGCAGATGAACAATGAGGAGTCCTATGGCACCTTAAAGACAAAGAAGATTTATTCGGACATAAACTTTTGAGGGAAGTACCCACAATGTTAGATGCATAGACACAAAGATCCAAAAGCGGAAGTAAGTTTAATACATGAACCATAGACCAGGAGATAAATACAGCATGTGTGTGTGTTTTTATTTCTTCAGGAAGACTGGAAATGCTCACATTTGAAAGAATATCCTTTTCTTAAAACAAAAATATCACGCACACGTGTGTGTTCTGTAGAAAAGTGGCCTAGCATCTGTTTCTGGCAGGCAGATCCTTGAGAAGTACTTGACCTCAACTGAACTGGAAAAAAGTATTCAGGAAGAAAAGCCCCATTATTCTGCATGCTTGCTCCAAGAAGACAGAAATGTATTGGACTAGACTAGGGTTACCATACTAGATATTCTATAAAACATTCATACAACGTAAGTTGGTAGATACTGACACAGATACACTCCCTTTCAGGGGTGTCCTCTTTTTTGAAAGTTCAGACTAGACTAGAAAGTCCAAGACTAGACTGAAATATGTGGTAAATCCAAACTAAGACTTGTAATTATTACCATTATACTGTAAGCGAAATCACTGAGAAAATGGACTTGGAGACTGCAGTGCTGTTAGACCGAACTTCAGCCTTTGATTTGAACTTGTCAGATGTTTCCTGCTTCAGTTAGTGGAATTTGGGAGGAGAGATTATTGTAAGATTATTGTAAATGTCTATGGACATTTCTACCCATGCTACTTTTGGAGAGCATAGGGCCACATGATTTGGAGTCCGGAAGAAGCTCTTTTGGACTCCAAAACAGCATGAAGAAGCATGGTCCCTGGGGGATCTTCCGGGAGGAAGTTCTCCTCCCTGAAAATTTACTGAAGAAGGAGCCTCCAGAAAGAGGAGTTCCTTCCAGAAGATCCCCCAGGGGCCGTGCTTCTATACGCTGTTTTGGAGTCCAGAAGAGCTTCTTCTGGACTCCAAATCATGTGATCTTATGCTAATGAGGTGCTGGGAATTTACATCTGTTCCTCATTAGCATATTCTGGGCCGTTTATTAGCATGCCACTTTTGGAGAAAGTGGCATGTGTAGAAATGGCCTAAGTGTCTGGAAAGACCATTGGGGCAACCTTTCTTTTCTTCACTACATGGAAGAAAGTAGACAGATGACACTCAGTGAAACAGAAGAAAGGAAAAAAATCTTGTTCAGTGCAGAACATGGAAGAAAAAAAAAGGATGTTGTTTGTGCCCAAACTAGCTAATTATCAATGATTCTGTTCACAGGCATATTCTGAGTTCACAAAGTTCATATAAATAAAGACACACAGTTTTAGTCCTGTGTCTTAGATTGGCTGACCCTAATGCCACCTATAGAAACTTATTTCATTTGTTTTCAGAGGGAGAGAGCACTATAACCAGCCCTCCAAAATAATGAGATTTGTATTAAAAATATTACATTTGGTATCAGAGGTCAATACAACCATACTGTGCAACAGATACTTCACAAAAGTATTGGATCTGAGTGGTGGTGGTGGTGGGGGTGCTATGTCATTTTTTTTTAAATTACCACAGATCTCAAAGTTTTTACCACAGACACTTGCGCTAGTGTACAGACACATGGCTGACCCATGCTCAGCTTTCTTTTGTTTTTGGTTTTTTTCCATTTGATACTTGGACTCGCATTTTTGTTTTTCTCTGCAACTATTGGAGCTAGAAATTGACTTTTAAATGAAACCTGAGATATTCATTGTGGAAAAGCTCCAGCTTTGCCCTGGGGGTAGTGCACTTCTAGCCAGATAGTGTTTGCCTCAGAAGTTTGCTATGTCCCTCAACATACCATCTCACCCTTTAGAGGCAGGGGTCCCAACCTACTGAGCCATCCTCACATAGGCCAGTCTGGAGTGAACCATTCTTTAGTACCAAACTCCCCCTTCAGGTGTGGCCTCCATAGTGGTGCAGGGAGGCTTGTGGGGAACCTGGACCCTGCATCTGCTCCAGACTCTGGCCCAGAATCCCCATTGGCAGTGGCAGAAGTTAGTTATTCCTCCAGCACCAGAGCCGCAGTTTTGCCCCGGGCCACTTCCTCAACCAACTCCTCCTTTTTCCTGGTACCTGGCCTCAGTCTTCCATTCTTCCCCAGCACACCTCTCCATGCCCACTACTTGGCTTTCTTGCCCTCTCTGAAGCGAGACCTTTTTAAACTAGCAGGTACCTCATGGGCTGCAGGTGTTCTGATCAGTTTGCACCTTCTGGTGAGTTCTTAACTTCCTGACTTAACTGAGTTGAAGCAGCCCCGCCCTGGTCACCCAGTGGCCAGTAAATATATCTTAAATTAGACTTCAGTGAAGAGAAGCCTGGCAGAGGTGGGGAGGGAGTTGTGGAGGGTGGAGACTGCGACTATGGTCCTCCTTTTGCTTCTCTATCCTTTAATGCATCTGGGCAGAGTTCCTCTGGGCAGTGTCCACCAGCTCCCTTGACGCCTTCACTAACCAGGGAGTGCTGTCTGGGATTCTTTGCTTGATGTCCCCTTCTGGCTCCCTGATTTAAACCTTATGACCTCCATGCCTGTTCCTGTTTTCTTTTCAGTTGTTCCCCAAATTACTTCGGTTCCCGAGACTAGTGGATCCACCCTGTAGGATTGCACCCAACCACTACTCTGATCCCAATAGGATTAGACTTTGGTATCCCACGGGTCTGAGTTTGTCCCATCATCGAATCTTAAGACAGAGGCTATAAGAAAGCATCAACTCTCATGAGACTCACAATAAAATTGTTACATAGGCAGGGATAATCATAGAACACTAGAACTGGAAGGGACCTCAGGATGTTAACAAGTCTAATCTTCTCCTCTCATGGCAGGACCAAGCACCATCTACATCATCTCTGCTACATACTTATCTAACCTCATTAACTGAATTTTGAAAATAACATGTTCAGATAGAGCAGCTTCTTCCACCCAATCCATTTATTTGGAAATGTCACTTTAGAGGACTCTCGAAGAAAATTTCTTCCTATAAAATCCCAGTAGAGTTAAATGCATATTTCTGACAGTTTTAAAACAACCACAACAACAAATCTCTGACTACAATGTCCCATCCCCACAACTTCTCTACATACAACATACTTGAATACAAGATATAATGGAAGTCACAGTACTGCTTCTATGTACTCATATAATATACTGTGTACTCATACAATTAGGAAGAAAGGTAATTAAAATTTGATTCCTAGTACAATCCATATTTATTGTTTAAGAAGATTTTTATATGCCTCTTTCTTTCTTCATATAAACTTTACTGGCAGATGGGAGAAAGAGCATATGACACTTGGTTTAAATAAACAAAAAAGTGTTTTTACAAGTTTTTGAATCAGAGACATCTGGTATTTCATTTTACTATTTGAAAGATGTCAGCAAGGGGACCCAGGCTCCCAGTTTAATTTGTTTTCAGCTGTTTTAGACACACATTTTGCATTGTCTAAAGTGACAGTAGGCTGGGCTATTTTGACAGTGGTGTGGGAACAGGTCCCAAGGATATAGCCTTATCCCTCTGAAAGAATGCTATATTAGGGCCAAAGCCTATTTCCACAAACCAGCTGCAAGTAAATGGGATAGAGAATTAATACCATAGTAGATATGAAAGAATCTTTTCCTCTCCACCTAGTTGTTATGCTGCTGAATATTGGAGCAACCTCCACCCTCACCTTACGCAGGGGTCTTGGCCAATAGGTTTGCATAGTTGTGGACCTATTACCCACACTTCGCCTTTTCTCTTGATGCTGCTCAAACGTCCCAGATTTAGGGAGAGAAGGCTAGCTCTGTGGTTTCAGCATTAGCCTACTAAAGCCATGGGCATGAGCTCAGTTCTCGAGGGGGCCATTTAAGGATTTGGGGCAAATAAAAGAAAAAAACTCACATCTGTCAGGGATGGTGAATAGGCCCTGTTGTGAGGGAAGAGCAGCAGAATGAACTTAATGACCTCTAAATGCCCCTTACAACTCTATGAGATAGGGGTGTGTGTGTGTGTGCATATATATATATATATATATATATAATATAATGATTGCTGTATAAAATGTACTGCCCTGAAGCACTCTAGTTAGTATAAGTGGTATCATCTTTGTGCAACAGAACCATGGTGGTCCTGCAACACTAGGAACCACCTGTTCAGTAAAAGGAGCTCTTCCTCAACTGCCCTTCCACGTCTTCTATGGCCCTCACTTTCTCCGCCATGTCCATCGCCTATTTCTGAAGCTCCCCCTGACAATGACTGCCATGCTTAGACAATGACATCATGTCCTTCACCACCCTGACTCAAAACCAATCATATCCAGGCAAATGCAGTAGCTATATAGGTGATGAACATGAATACCTATCTTTACAGCTCCTTCATTTTTCTAATACTACCATATCTCTTCTGCAACCATCCATAGCCTCTAGAAACTTTCCATGGCTGAGGATTTTTACGTATTTGCATGTAGCTGTGGTCCATAGACCCTTCCTTTGGACCTCACTTCACCATACTGTGAAATAAAAGGAACAAGTGTTTGTAAGGAATAGGTGATAATTTAGAAATCTATTTCCCAATTTCCTGTAACGTTGTACAACTGGAAAGCTTGTGGAGGTGAGTTTGGCCAGAGCCAGCAATAGCTGGCAGGAGTTCATTGCATACACATGCCTCAAATGGTTTGTCTGGAGTAGAATTGAGAAAGAGATAGGTGCCAATATGGAGTCTCTTAAAAAGGAAAAGCTCTCTTCTGTATGCAAAACAGCTAGTCTCAGAATTTTTAATGTTTAATAACTAATACCTTGTAAGAGGATTAAGTGATAATCCGTTATAACAACTGAAGTTTTAACACTGTATGTTTAACTAGCTTGAAGGATCTGATTTCAACCCACAAAACCATGTTATAATTTGAGACTGAGGTTCTATGCACAGAACCTCTGGATATATGGTAGAGGTGTTTGCTACTTCAGTAGCATCATGTTATCTGGCCTGGTAGCTCTATGTATTCGAAGAGCAAACAAACAGACCAGAAACTAGGCAGGGCAGGGCCATCTTCCTTTTTCACCATCGGTAAAGTAGAAGAAAGGATAATGCTGCTTCAGTGTGAACATTTCCATTGAGCACCCACCACATTAGAAACCATCTGCCTCAAGATGGTTTCTACAGTTACAGCTTTGGGAAAGTGGGATTATAACATGGATTCTGAATTGTCCATCCCCAGGCCAAAGACTCTAGCTTGAATTCTTCCCTGCGATTAATTTTGTCCCCAACATACTTTTCTTTACAGAGACTGACCACAGGCTCCTTCTATTTCTCCACTGCACATTCTCTCCAGAAGTACTTGCTAGAACAGTACAATAACGTGTTACAAATACAAGGCAGCTTGTTTTTTTGACTGTGAAAATGTGTCAGGTTTTTATAGCAACAGTTGTTTAGAGTTATATTTGGTCACATGTGAGTCATACTAATATAAACATTTAATCTGCCCAATGTAACTCATGAATGGTGTATAGCATTTTACAGTAGGTCGGAAACATATGAAATGTGTGTGCTAAAACACATTAAAAAATATTTTTTCAAATTTTCGCCTAAAAACAAGCAGGTAAAATCTTCAGGTGATGTATCTGTTCAGTGTTTCATTAATATCAATGGAGTGCTACCATTTAAATCCATTGAAAATCTGGTCCGTATTGTGGGGCCACTGTGCCAATACCCACTCGAGTCAGTAGGAAGTCTCCCTCTGGCTTCGGTGGGATTTGGCTTGGGACTGGTCACTTGTCAAATTTAAAAATACAGTCAAAAGTAAGGACAGCATCTCTTCCACATCCTCAAACCCAACAAAATTAGAAGCCCAATAATATTCCCTTTCCTTACACACAGACCAGCCCCTATTGTGTCTCTCTCCTTCCCCACGTTCCTGAAGAAATAGATGGGCTTGCTCTTAAGATCAGAAAATCCCAGTTGTTCTGACTCATGTGGAATAGTCAGTATTTAAGCACCTCCTGGGCTATTCTACTGGCAGTTCTTTCTTTTGTGCTAAAGGGGTTGCAGCTGGAGTACCTCTGTGGGTTATAGGTAATGTCGTGTGGCATGGAGAATACGGCAGTTTCTAAACCAGGGTGATCTTAAGCCTGTTTTACCTGGACATATCACCTCAGCAACAGACTGTCACAGTTCACCCCACTTGCCTATGGCTTCAGTTTCTGTGTTGTATATGTAAAGATTCTAGAAATGTCCACAGGTGCCTTCCTGTGCCCCCATGAGGGAAAGCTGGAATAATCAGTCTATTTACTTCTTTAAACAAATCAAATCCATTCACTTATACTTTGCAGGCACTACGGTGGCAGGGAAGAAGACTGTCTTTGCTTCTCTCAGAATCATTGAAGAGAAGTTCAAAAAAGTCTTAAAAATGCAATTGTAGGCAACATTGGAATTGGATCAAAATTTTGACCTTTCAGGGACCTTGATAGGTAAAGCAGATTTCCTCACAGATACAAAAAGTGATCTTTCTCTTTCCCGCCATTCTCAAAAATGAGAGAAAATTGAAGCTAGTAATGAAAAAATGTCAATTTTTTTCACAAACGAGCCACACTTTCCCTTGTGGCATTTACTTTCATTTTGGGTTATTCTGATTTGCAATATGTCCCTGGTAATGCATTTACTTAGTCTTAAATATGAGTATTCCTTGGATTAAAGAGATTTATTTTTAAATACAAATGCCCCCCTCCCTGTCCCCAACATGATACTGTTGAAGAAGTCCAGCAGAATCAGCCTTCCCAGCTCTGAAAGAGCTGAGGAGCACTCTTCCTCCTTCTGATCCTACTGATCCCATTCTGCTTAATATGTTGTTCGCATTTTATTAGCTATGTATGGCAGAGATGGGTATAAACGTATCACTCCTTGAACTACTTTGGGGGTAGTTAAGACCTGAAATTTGCTACTTTGGCAAATTGCTAATAAGAATAATTTATTCCAGGAAAATGGTTATTTATTTATTTATTTACTTATTTATTTTCAGACTCATCACATAAAAGCAAACCTAACTCAACTGTGAATGGTTTTACTGGGAGCAGAATACCAAAATTGTGTAATTTATATCCCAGCTTTTAGGCTAATTATGAAATTAAATAATTAGGATTTTTTAAAACGTTGGTTAAGGGAATATGTATGTCATGAAGAAAGGCCCTGATTAGCAAATAGAAGGGAGGCTTTGTAAATAATAAGTTATAAGGCCAGAAGAAATGACGTAGGAAGGATATCTGGTTCAAAAGTAGCTAATGAGATAAGAGGAGGTTTCTAAAAAGATGGCCTATGACTGAGAAGTATAACTGCAGATAATTTAAATTAAAATAAAGAATCTGACTTAAACTTAGCCATCAGAACCCTTCCCAACCCACGCACTAGTTTTCAGTCCTATGTGAATACACATGCAAAAGAAAAACTGTTGGGTTGGGAAGCAAGAAAAAGGAGAAAAAAGACCTTGAGAAGAGAGGAGGTTTTAAATCTTATCTGGATTAAGACTAGAAGTAAGTGTGAACTGTCTCAGATTTAAACAGAGCAGGACAAAAACTACTTGATGTTCAAATCAAGAGAAGAAAGTGGGGATTACTGGGCCACACTCTCAGAAAACCATCACCCAGTATAATCCAACCAAGCTCTCAAATGGAACCCAAAAGGAAAATGCAAAAGAGGAAGACCTTGGACAACATGGAGAAGATCTACTGAGACTGAAGGACATAAACTGGGGCACTCCTGGAGTCAGCAAGAAGTTTTGTCTCAAGCCAGAGTGAAGTGAAGACTTGTAGATGAGCTATGCTCCACTGGGAGTACAAGGGTTAAGTAGTAGTATTAGTAGTCTGAGATTGATTTTTAGCAAACATCAGTAATGGGAAATGACATTGCTTGTTTATTAAAGAGTACAGAAAGGAAACTTATAAACAGTTCATTGCTAGTACCCACCTGATCACAGTGAAATTGAGCAATATGAATTAAGATTCCCTGGTTTTAGCCTATTGGTAAGTACCTTGAGCAAATGTTTATAAATGTTTTGTTATTGTTTGGATGTAGTCATTGCTTTTTATTTAGGCATTTTAGTCATGTTTAGACCAATTCTATAAGTACCACTTGGCCTAGAAAGTAATTTAGAGTTAAATAAGTGGTGGTTTTCATATTGATCTTAATGATTTTAAAATTCATTAATAATTCCAGGAAACCCAATTCCCATTAAAGTTGATTGAATTTCCATTGGCGACATTGGAAGTTGGACCAGACCCTTCAACATTAAGCCCACTTACATCTTATTTAAATTATGTAAAACTGAAAAATTAGATAGCTATAGGTGTTCATCAGTATTTCACCTCTGCTGAGTCAAGGCTAGAATGTATGAAAAATAGCCATATTGTGTTTGGGGAGAGGGAAAATATGTGACAATATTTTCCTACTGCAGTGTAGGCTTGTAAAAAAGAAATATTTTCTATTTTTAGAAGATCTAATATATTAATAATACTAAACTATTCTTCCTGTAAATTATATACTCTGTCAAAAGCTAATGAAGATTGGAGGACAAAAAACAATCTAATTATCTAATAACAATTTATCTGAATTTTGTGGGTGAAGGCTAATGGAGTTTTTAATTTGATAGAGCATCAGAAATTATGAGTGTTAAATTATAAATTGTAAGACCTAGAGGTGGAACAGAAGTTACTGAAACCAGGAGCTAAAAGTGGAACAATTAGCTATTATCCTTCAGTCATTTTCCTGTTAACACAGCTAGATCTCAGCAGCTGTAAATTGCTGTAGCTCCAAGGGCTTCAATAAAGTTATTCCAACATATCTGAGTTAACTATCTGGTGCAATGTATTCAGAGGATGAAGGAGGAATGTGAAGAATGAAAAAAGAGAGGCGCAAAAATCAAAGATAGTCTTTTTATTTAAACCAGAAAATGGGATCCGTGAGCTCTACATTGTATTTCTGACACTGCCACATACTTCCTTGGTGACTTTGGGCAGTTCCTTTAAGTCCCAGTTAGAAAAATGGCTGCTAATTTTGAATGTATGTATAATGAGTATTCTAACTAATAGGCTGACGAGATGACCAACTTCTCCAGGGGATGGCAGACAGGCCGTGTCACTCTAAGGTCTCCCAGGTAGCTGCTCCATGCCAAAGGGAGAACCATCCTCGATGAGTGGCAGTAGCTGGACTGGCAGGAAAGCGTCCTTTGCTGACGTAGTGCTACCACACTGGTGCTTCTGCTGGTGTCACTTACTTTGGTCAGGGGTATTTTTTTCCAAACCCTTGCGTGCTAGCGTAGACTTAACGTAAGACAACAGTCCACCATTCAGTCAATTGGTTATGTAGATAGTCAACAGTGTCTCAGAGGCCTGTGCATCTCAAATTGCGCACTGAAAAACTGAGACAGTCGAAAGTAGAGGGCATGTTGGAAAAAAACAGCCTTGATTGCTCTATGGGGAAGAATGCAAACTAATCAAGCTCGGAGGTCCAATCAAAAACTTTTAATACTTGCAAAGTGGCTAGATCAGGGGGTCAGCAATCTTTCTGAGGTGCAGGGCTCAAATTTGACCTTTTGATCTCTATGTGTGGTCTGAGTGCCAGTGATACTTTCTAATGTCACATATAGTACTACTTACAACGGCCACATTAATAAATACACCAAGATGAGGACCTTTACTGTTTAGTTGGTAGTGTAAGCTGGTCTTTTGTTACTCCACAGGTGGCATGGTTTTGAGCAAGCTCCCAGCTTCATGGGGGAGGAGGCTGAGCTCCTGTCTCGTGATGAAAATCAGTTCACATGCGGCTCTTGGCCTCCATGTCAGGGGTTGCTGACCCTTGGGCTAGAGCTATTCAGATGGAATGGCAGTGTACAAGTAAATTTTTATTATGTGAATGTTTGTGTTGCTGTGATAAAAGTCCTATGAAAGGAATATATTAAAGTGACATTCAGAGCAAGAAACCTAACTTTGACCCAGCTGAGGAAATTAACTGTCTGGGTACTCAGATATTCTCTAGTACAGATTTCAAAGGCTATGTCTGCACTAGAGCGATCTGTTGACTGAAGCTAATGTCAGAAGATATCTTCTGACAAAACTTCTGTTGACAGGTGGTGGCCAGACAGCAAAGCGGATTGAGAAAATGACCCACTCTGTTGACAGAGAGTAGGCCAAACTGCCTGCCACTCTCTTGACAGAATAGTCCCGAGAACTCTGTCAGATATGGTCTCATGGCTGGCAATCCCTTCTGGGAGCCTTAGCGAGGCGTGGCTTTAAATGGACCCCCCACCTCCCTGATCCCCATTCCCTGCCCATGCTGAAACTTGCCTCCCTACATGTGGGACAGCACAGCTGCTACAGCAGGGCTTCGATGCTTGGAGAGAGGCACAGTGCTGGCCAGCTAGCCATGGTGCCAGAGCAGCCCCCAGGCTTGCACTGGCCCCACCCAGAGGTGCATGAGCATCTGCTGTACCTCATTATGGCTGCCCTCCTCTTCCTCAGGGAGGGTAAGCCTGACACCACATTCAAGGAGCATGCCATTGCTGCCACACAGGCCCACCTCTGCTCGCTGCCTCCAGGTGCTCAGGCTGATCTGGAGGCACAGCACATATTCCGACTGGTGGGACTGGTCACGGGGCAGTGGGATGACCAGCAGTGGCTCCAGAACTTCTGCACATGGAAGAACACCTTTTCCTATACCTGGCTCACCCCTGCAGTCAGGAGACAGAACACTCAGCTGTGGCCTGTCAACAAAACTTCCTAGTGTAGACATAGCCAAAGTGCACAGCTTTTACCAGCTCACAGGAATAAGTCAAACAGGCAGACATGAGCGAAAGGATAATTAATATGTACGTGTAATGAGAGGAATGGGGAAAGGTATTGCTAACAATCACAAATAGAATTTGCATCCCAGGTTAGTTAGCAGACTGCCTTTCAGAATAAACAATTATTTTGTTTAGGCTCCATTTCGGGTCTGAGCTCTTTGAACAGATAGAGTGAAAAAATAAGTACAGTGAGTAAAACATGGAAATATATGTGTGTAATATCCTGTAATTAGACTTAAGATAAAAACTGAAACTGAATGCTTTGTATGTGCTAATGTGGCAACAGGTTGGTCATGTTACATGTTGGGCCCGTGTGATGAATCCAGTGTTATCAGTCAGGAAAATGAAGATAAGGGACTGAGAACCCCTGAGAAACCCTCTTTATACATTATTGCTGTCACTGGAGAGAGCACAACTCACCAAATGCAAAACATTCCTGATATAAAGAATTTCACTTTCAGTAGATTAATTTTTTTGGGGGTAGGTATGCAGCTACCCCTTTTTCAAGTCTGGACTCCGAGAAGATTTTAGTATCTATGGTTCCAGGACTAATTCACTAATTTCTGGCTATGATGCTGCTACAATAAATGACTCATTTTAGTATGCACTGTATTAGCTCATCTGGCCAGGATATGCGTATTAAGATACTACAGGTTGAAGCTCTCTCATCCAGCACCCTTAGAACCTGACCGGTGCTGGATGAGAAAATTTACTGGACCATGGAAGTTCAATATTATCTAGCATCATTACCAACAGTTCCACTGCTTACTCAGCTGTTAGAAGACATTTGAGGGTAAGTTGCAGCTAAATAACAACACAGACCATGGAGAGCCAGGACTGGTGGCTGGAAACAAACGTTATAGGACCACGGGGAACTTTGCAACACCCATGATAAGTGGTCACCCAGCTAACTAAAATCATGCCAGATAACAGATGTTGCTAGAGAAGAGAGTTCCAAATTAGAGAGGTTCAACCTGTACCTTTTTTTTTAGCAAGGATAAAAATGATTGCACATGGAAAGAAACATATTGCATTAAAGTTCCATATAAAATCAATCATGTATTCACTTCAGGAGTAAACTCTTGCATGGATATTTCCAAACATAACTAGCAAAGGAACCACCACTGAAAATAGTGGGCTTTTGGGCTGCAGAGATCAAGATGATTAATCTTAAAATATAAAAAATATGAAATTAAGGATTTTTGAATGTGTTTTCCCCCAGAGCAATCAGTTATCATGAACGCATTGTTTGGGAGGACGATATTTCAGAAACCACCCAGTTGAGGTGCCTGGGTAGCTTGAAAGTTTGCCTTGCTCACCAACAGAAATTAGCCCAGCAGACGATATTATCTCGCTCACCTTGTCTCTCTAAGGAAGGTAATAGCAGTTTTGCTTAAATGAAGGCTGCAGGATGGGCCTGATCCAAAGGGGAGTTTGGATTTACTGGAAAGAAACAAGATTTCCAGTTTCCAAGAGCAACACTAAGCATAGAGCGAAAAAGAGCTCTAACACTGTGCAATTAGGTCATAAACAAAGGCAGTGAAATATGGAATATTAATGTGTTCAAAAACAGTGTTTAGATAATTTTGCTTAGCAAGGGAAGGGTGGATCACTAGAGGAAAAAGAAAATATTGACTTGAATACAAAGAACACAAGACACAGGCACAGAGCTGCACTTTTAAGAGTTTCTTGTGTTAAAATGAATGGAGTAGATCAGTAATTTTTGTATTGTAGAAAATAGATTGGATTTATTGTTTCCTCTTCGTTTAAGAAAGCAGTGGTAATTAGGACAGTTGGATCCCCGTACATTTTGCTTTGCAAAGAGGTTACTGGCATCTACTGTACCCTGGAGTGTGGTTCTTGCTGCTTGAACACAAATCACCCCTGCAGGTTTATTTGAAGCTCTGACAAAATGCCCCTTTCTATCCTAGGCTGAACCCTTGCACCAAAAGCACCTTTCGAAATCAGCAAAAAGATTCCTGCTGTTTCTTTGTATTAAGCCCTACAGCATTCTAAAGGTCTTAAGAAATAGGTTAGGTGGCTAGTTACAGGGAGTGGCAGCAAGGGAGTGTAATTCAGGGAACGAGGTTCACTGCCTTTACTCCTTTATAGTTACAGGCTGTGTCTAGTTTGAGGCTCAGCACAAGTATTTCACATAGCTCTAGTTACAACTGCCTGACTCCACATGAAAGAGTATAGTCCTAGGGTGAATGGGTGTGCATCCCATGCTAACCCTAATAAGGTTAACAAGGGCATGAGAGGCCAATAAGGTTATACTGCTTAACCTGAGAGAAGGAGGGGCAGAGTTAATTGAGAATGAAGGCCAGCTATGGAAGGAGTGGGATGCAGTGCAAAAACTGGGAAGCAAAAAAAGAGAGGGGATTGCCAAGGAAGGAGACGCTAGTCCTGAGATGAGTGTGGTTCAGTGACAAGGAAGTTTATGGGGAGAGGAAGTCCTGAGTGCCCATTCTGGAATAAGCAGCCTGGTAAGAATGTAGGAGAGGTAAAATAGCCATGGGAAGTTGAGTAAGCTCCTGAGGTAAAAGGAGAGCGGGAGGCTTGTCAGGAAGGAGCATAGAAACAGGGATGAGGACTAAGGATTTGGATTGCTGGTTATAGGTTCCCTGGGGGAGCGCGCAGTGTAATGAGGGAGCTGGCTTCCTCTTCTAGCCACTTGTATAGTGGCATTGTACCTGGAGCTGGGACTGGACACTGTCTGGAGATAGCCTCTGGACTGCTGGATTTGGTAACCCCACCAAGGGTGGATTAAATCCTGCCTTGGCCACAGAGCTTACTTTTGGGGAGAGGTGACTGTGGCAAAGGGACAACTGCAGCGGGGATGCCACCACCTGGGGAGAGAGCTGCTATGCCACCCCTGCCCATGAGGAGGTGATCCTGTGGCGAGATGAATGATCATGTGAGTGAAATTTGGAGTAGATACCCGAATCTCCAGACTAGGAAATTCAGAATGCATGCTAAGATGCTTATTTTAAATCTTGTGTATTTATTTCTCTGGAGGCCTTGTTTTGCCTTGTCAGAAAAAAGTACATTCTGGGGAAAACCTCTTATGGAAATCTTATCAGGATGTTGGGATAAGATCAATTTTTAATTTGAATTAAAATGTGAATTTCATACTGATAATCATCTGAGTGGAAGTTAATTATAACACACATATTCGTGCATGACTGAAGCACTGCATTTTAACACGTTCAATGTTTCTTTTTTCTTTTTTTTGTACTATGAAACAGTTATGACGGCTGGTGGAAAAGGAAAATGTGTCAGCAATTGAATTGGACCCAAAGAGTAGAAGTATGACAATTGTTTGCTAGGCTTGGTATCAAAGCCTCCTCATAAAGCTTTACTCTTGGTATTTCTGAATTTTTCCCCAAGGAACCTGAAAAAGGGCAAATAGAAATGAAAACTGATATTGGAAAACATCAAAAAAATCAGACTTCAATACGAAGCATTCTTACAAGCCCACAGAGTGGCTGTGGAAGAAAACTAGATATTTTACTTCTCTGTTAGAGTGGCAGCTAAATTTACACAGTGAATTAATTTAGACTGTGAATAATTTCATTAACCTCAACTGTCTACATCCCTCAGCACTTCTTACTGCAATAGACTATCAGCTTCACAGACGAGTCCACCTTACTCTGGAAAGGCCTGTGTGGATCCAGTCACTTCAGACTGCGCACAGAGTGGACAAACCATATCCCTTCAGGAACTTGACCTGTCACGCAGCAGAGAGTCCTAGAAGGAGAGTCCTAGAATCTGGAAGGAAATCCACATCACTTGAGATTTTGATCAATGCCCTTCTTGACAGTTGACAGCACCTGGGGCAGTGAAGAATAACCAGCACAGTGTGAATGCTAATATACACAGTCAATAAAACTTGCTAACAGCTATCCATTTTTTGAGTCTGAGAACCTTGATTTTAAAAGCTTCTTGTAGTGTGGGACTTACACATCTGCACAAGAGGAGCTGTTTGTTTAATGCCAGTCCTTTGGTAGCATTCCCCCCAGTGTTTTAAATTTGTTTCTGTGTGTGCATGGTTTTTAACTATTTTTTCTTAACATTGTTTTCTGGACATGCTAATTATATTGTATTTTAATTTGGTGTTGTTTCCTAAGTGCCCCAGCAGACTACATAGAAGTGATTTATAAATAAAATGATAGTAAAGTAACCTTTGCATTTTGATAGTGCCTTTGTTGTGGGGACATCCAGCATGTAACAGACAGCAATGAACTAAGATTCATAGCACCTCTGTGAAGTAAGCATGACAAACCGATCACTTGGCCCACTTCTAAAATGAACGTGTCTGTGCTGTGGAATGTCACACTCATTTAACAGCAGTTAGACATCAGTTTAAGACAGGAAGTGACAAATGAAATATGTCCAGTTGATAAAGTTGGAGTAATCTAGATTGGAGTTAAAACTTGACCAGGATACCAGAAGCAATATAAATATGACATGAGATCTTTAATGAAAGCAGCCAGGAACCCAACATTTTGCCTCTTCTCCAAGAAGTGGCATCTTTGAGAACAGTGTCCTATGATGAATATGTGTCCCATGAGGTTCCTGAGGGGCTGGGCCTTGGATCTTCCTTGGGGTTCCCAGCCAAACTGTTTCTTTATGAATTTGCAGGGACGTACTGTAGAAGTGGGTGGGGAAGGGTCAAAAGATACAGAGCATGTGCATTTGGGGGTCTGGCCCAGATGTTTCAGTATAAAAGAAAGCAGCAGTGGCTGCTGTTCTCTTGCTTGCGATTAAGAAGCGGGGAGATAAATACTGAAGGGAGCTGTGTATTTGTTTATCTCCTAGCAAGAAAAAGACCCATTGCACAATTGATTGTGACCCCCTCCGTGGGTAGATCGTGTGCATGTGCTTTTCTCTCTGGGCGCAGTCGTCTATGGGGGAGGGAGATGTTTTCTGATGACAGGCCATGTCCAGCTCTCCGAGCCCAGTCCTTGTTCTCATAAATAAATCAGAAGGAATAATGGCACTTAATGAATTTCCAACACTTATGTGCCTTTCAACCTGTTAAAACCAAGCCAAACATTTCAGGCAAGTTTTAGATCCATCAGGTGGAGCACAGGGAGTGGGAGAAATGGCTCTTAGCTTAGTTCAGAGACACCCCAATCTTGCCTCCCTGGGGACTTTGTACCCCCTGACACCTTCGTCTTTGATTCCAGTCTCTTAGGATAATTAGCAATAAGTGGTGTAATGGAAGATCTCAATTTTTTCTCTAAAAGCACACAAGGCATCAGGCTAGATATGAATGAAATCTTAGGGCCAGATCCCCGGTAACCACTAAAGATGCGTTGCAATCTGAGGACATTACATTAGTGGGTGGACATAACTGGCTTTATTCTGTATGTTCTCTCTCCCCTTCAGCAGAGGGGTGTGGGTTGGAGCTGAAGGTAAAGTGAGTTGACAGCAAGAGCAAAGCCAGAGCAGCGTGCTCTTACAATAATGGGCTGGCAGAAGAGCCCCCTTTGGCCCCAGGAGCAGAGGAAGTACAAAGCTGGCTTAGAACCACTCTTCTCTCTGCTCTGTCAGCTGTACTGAGCAAGAGTGCATGTGGCTGAGAAGTCAGCCTTCAGACTTACAGTTTGGTGCAATTCACAAGGAAATATTATGCCCTGCTCTGTACAAAGAATATTGCTGCTGTCTTTGCACTCATTTATACAAAGTTTTTAAATCTTCATATGATTGACTGAACATTTTAAAAAAATTATCACCCCAAAGTTTTGTATTTTCTAGCTAATTATGGGAGCAAATAGCTTACGTATTCTCTGGTATTGAAATAATTATAAGTGCACTTCAGAAACAAACAGGAGTGCTTCCTAAGGGAGAGCCACAGGCTGTTCCCATCCTCTTGCACGGTCTTTCTAGTGAAACATTTTTGCGAGCATTTTGGCGGTCATCTCTCTCTCTCTCTTGTCAATAGGAACAGGGTGAAGCTTTGTTCCTGTCCTGTTATCTTGCATGATTATAGCCTTTCTTGGGCTGACTGTTCAGCAGGAAATCATATGCTTGATTAAAAACATCATACCTCCTGTAGCCACACCTACTGGCACAGAGAAACAGCAACGTGAATAGCTTCATTAGCTCAGATCAGGAAGGGCAAAGCAAAAAGCAGTTTTCTTTTGGGAGAGTTACTGCCAGCCGAGTTTGAAGTTGCTATTTCTCTGCTGAGGAAGCAAAGAAGAAGCAGATGCTTTGCAGGGATGAATCCTTCTCAGTGACTGCCACTACAGAAATATAAAGAGGGAAATTTGAAATGCTTCTCCTAATCACCTCAGGAGTATAGATTGTCCAACACAATGGCATGGACTGTGTGGGCAGAGCATCTTCTTGGGCACAGAGCAGAGCAGGTGCAGTACAACTGAAGCTGAAAGGACGGGAGCAGAGGCCGGCTGCTGAAGTCGTCACACAGGAAAAGCAAGTGAAAAAGAGAGACTAAAGGAGAGGAGGGAAAAGATGATGAGGAGAGAGACTGAGAGGTATATCAGACAGAAGGGAAAAGGAGTTAAAATGAGCATGAGGAAGGGATCTGGAAAAGATACTGTGAAGATTCACGGCTGATCTCTCACACAGGCAGAAGGGCCGCCATGGTTTGTCTTCACAGCCCGCTCAGCGTTCATCACTCATCCCCTCACCTATTTGGCTTTCTCACACAGGAACTTTTCAGTAGAGAGGTTCTATCTCCTCCCTCCCACTCCTCCCCTTCACTCACCTGTCCACAGCAATTGCCGTCATGGAGTAGATGCTGGCGAAGACCGCCGTGATGGGGAAGAAGTTGTGGAAGCGGCAGTATGCCTCCCCGAAGTACCACTCGCTGTGCAGGGCATAGATGAAGTTGATGAGGGTGTTGAAAGCAGCCATGGAGGCATCCGAAAAGGCCAGGTTTACCAGGAAATAGTTAGTCACTGTCCTCATATGCTTGTGAGCCAAGATGATCCAGATGACAATCAGGTTGCCAAAGACAGCCACGGTCACCACCCCGCCATAAGCCAGAGACCACAGGGCAATGCGCCAGGAGGGCTGCACAAATTGGTTGGAGAAGTTGGCTGTCGAGGGAGCTATAGGGGAGGAAACATTACCAGCCTGAGCTTCCAGAGGCTGCCCCCAGTTGCCTCCTGATCCAGCAAAGCTTGCGTTCCAGCCGATGCTCTCATTCGCCCTCCAGCTGGGTGAAGGTATAGAAGTCATCCTGAGTGTCCCCCCTCGTCCCAGCAATAGGAAAGTCTCTCCCGCTGCTTCCCCTCCCCAGGAAAATAAAAAGAAAGAAAGTTGATCAACAAAATAAGAACAGCTTAGTGGCAGCAAGAGAGGTTATCAGAGCAGGTTTGAGCCACCTGCAGTTATGCTGCTTGAACCATGAAGGATGCGACACAAGGTGGACAAGGAGAGCTGCTGCTTGTGAGTAGTAAACGCTGTCCCCTTCCCTTTCTGTGCAGCCAGCTCTCACTCCGCTTTGCTAAGGAGACGGGGATCAGGAGCTGAGGCACCTTTCATAGGATTGTGTGTTCCCCGGCGTCATAAAGGGAGTGGGGCGAGGACACTTTTTTCTCTTGGTCCTCCCTCCTCCTCTGCCCAGCTTTCATTCACTGTGAGCAGCATGCACTCTCAGTAGCTTTGAAAAAAGGCACAAGGAGAATGAATCCTCTCTCTCTCCTCCCCCACTCCCGGCTTCACCTCCCTCTTTACCCTTTCATGCTCATGCCTCCTGTTTTTAAGACTCCTTTCCTCAGCTTTGCGGGGTTCTGTGTTATTGGAATCTGTTGAACTCTCCACGTCTCAGATGCTAATAAAAACCCAACATTTGTCACTTCCATTCTGCGTCCTGTCCGAACTTCCTATGAAACACACTGGGCATTCTGTAAAGGGCAGCAGCCCATCCAGCTGGCAGTATTGTGGGCCATCAGATATAGCCCTGATTTGTATTAACACATTCTTTAGAGCAGTTTATTAGGACTCTCTTCTTATGCTCCTCTTTTATGTTTCTCCTCAACCGAGTTTTCATTTGACTGCACGCTGCTTATTCCTGCTGTTGCTACAGATCTAAAGGACTGCCATTTGTCATGAGATAAATGAATGACAAATCTTGCTGCTTTCTATTTGCACTTGATATGTAATAACTGACTCTGTCAGGAAACATTTAAAGTAATTAGTCTTTCCTTATAGAATAATCTCTGAATCTTATAACACCACCAGTATCAGAGGGGTAGCCGTGTTAGTCTGTGTCTGGAAAAACAACGAGAAGTCCTATGGCACCTTATAGACTAATTGATTTTTGGAGCATAAGCTTTTGTGGACAAAGACCCACTTCATTAGATGCATCAGAGGCATCAGATGCGTCTGACGAAGTGGGTCTTTGCCCACAAAAGCTTATGCTCCAAAAAATCTGCTAGTGTATAAGGTGCCACAGGACTTCTCTTGTTTTAATAAAGTCACCAGTTTATTCAGCAGCTCTTGATTTCCATTGATCAGATGATATAGCTCTTTGTGGAGAATTGACAGTAAAGTAAGACTTTCCTAAACCTGGGGAAATCAGCAGGCTTTCAATTTCTTTGTACCAAAAAAAGATCCAGTAGTCCAGGTTCATCATTTTTTTTTATTTTGTACAAAATCTACTTTCTCTGAATTCATTGGGCAGATGTAAACATTTTTAGTTTACCTGAATTTCTTGCAACAATTTATTATTTTGAGCAATCAATATAGTTATGTTCATTGATCAATGTTAATTTCTAACCTGGACAAGGTAACTTATATGGGTTTATAACCTGATGTAATTTCTAAAACCACATTTCTTCATTCTTAAACTGCAGTTGGCACAGTGATTATGATTTGTACAGATGTTGATTGCAAGAAACTCTGATATCTATTGAACACCAATTATGGGAGGCATTGTACTCTGCAGGCAGTGGGTGCATTTTGGTGCCAGTCTAGTCTATACTGTAACAGTTAAGAATGAATACTTGCTATCAGAATATATTTTCTTTAGGCTCTCAGAGTTGAAGTGTTATTTTGTGCCGTCTCCTGGCTGATGTATTTACTCAGTGCACTGCAGTTAATTGAGCAACTCTGATTCTTTGCCAATGCACTGGGGGACAATTTATTTGATCTTTTGGGCATCTGTTGGGAATTGTAGGAAATCACTGAAGGACAATCAGCACGGGAGTGATTCATCTTGTGTCCTCATTGCAAATGTGAGGGCTGCCTGTATGCGACTATTACCAAAGTTTACGCCTCTTCCCCCGTGAGAGATAGGCTATCTCAGGTTGAAAGTACCAGTGCACTCATGGGGTAGATTTATGTTCGTGAATGGGAGCCTGGCTAGTCCAAGTCAATGTGGCAGTAAAGACAAGCCCTGTGAGAGTCTGACTCTGTTTCAGGAGTGTTCAGGTGCTGATTTCAGTAATTAAGGAGTGCAGAATTGACCAGCTGTGACAATTTTTGCAGTTTTCACTGTATTGAGAGTTAGTGGTGTAAATGGTTGAGTAAAAAGGCCTAATTCAAGTGCACTGTCTTTAAATTCTTTGGTCTGTTTTTTGTGATTTTTGTCATATATCTGTAATTTGGATACCTACAGTCTTTCCTTTTCAAGGCCTCTTGCAATCTGTTTCTGCATACCCAAATTCTGTTGTCCTGACTCATGTTAATATTAAAGAATAATGGGCTCAGTGTGGCTTTGCCACAAGCCCCGAAGAAGGAGAAGAGCGTGGTTCCAGAAGCAAATTGGAAACCGGATTATGACTCAGGGTACACATCTGTTTTCTGGTTCCCTCTTTGCTCTCACAGGGAAGAATTCAACCACATTCCTGTTTACTGAACAGATTAATTCCTCCGTCACATTGGTTCAACTGTACCAACTGGTGCTTGCGGATGGGCCAAACCAGACTCCTTCATGGCTGCCCAGCCACCAGTTTGGAAGGGAGTGAAGTGGCCCTATAGAGATTACTCTCCACAAGGTGCTACTACCCCCAGTTTGGGTAGTCAGTGCAGAGCTAGCCCCAGTCTCATGCTATACAAAAAGTGCCATTGGTAAACTGAATCCTTAAACTTTAAATTCAACAGGACAGGTTACTTGATGTCTTCTATATATGTTAAGCATCATGCGCACCATCAAGGCTAGGGTCACCATAAGCTTCAGTTGCACCGTGTGGGAGCCACAGGTCTTTGAACTCAGGAAGTGTTCTGCCGGCTATGTGTTGACTCCTATACACTTTCTGCTGGAGCCCCCTCTGGACAAATGGGAAAGCTGAGGCAATCTGTGACTGCTGACCGTTATAATTTACATATTCCTCAGGAGTTCCATACAGTTATCCATATAGGACAGTTTGGACTTTCCTCTTTCCCCACATCCCAAAGCTGACATATTTGTGGTGTGTCGGCAGATACCTGAAAAGGGAGACGACTAAGAGAATGTCTGTCCAATGAGGGAAGTGGACCACTCTAATCTGGACAGCAAGGGTCTGAGCTTGGTAGCCAGATCAAGTATGCATGGGCTTGGGATTTAGGATTGCTTTGGGGATTTACTGAGAGAGTCTGCTTGAAATGCTAGGGGTACTGTCTTACATCCTTCTGTGCTTGGAGTTTCACACAGCCAGAGCTTTAGAATCCTGAGGGAAGTGAGCGTGACCCTATGGAACCAGCAAGAGAGTGGAGCAGAACTGGTGCTGTTGCCTTCAATGGACTGAAGCAGACAGGTGAGTAAAGCTGTTTCCTAACCCTCACTTGACGACCACTAGATTTAATCAGGATAATGAATAAGGACTGAGTGCTTGGCCCCAACTAGCAGGACAATTAATTAAGACGGTGGGATTCGCTGATCATGCATTCCTTATACACTCTTTGATTTGTTACTTTTATTTTAAGCAAACATTTCATTTTTTCACAAATTGAAATATACTTAAGCTTTCATATTCCCAAGGCTTCCTATGCATTTGTGAATGGGAAAGAAACATTGAGATGGATCGTGATTATATTTTTTCATATGCTGCTGGAACATCCTTCAGCACTTCATTATAGCTATTGTATACATCTTGTAGCTTAAAGCTCCAGCAGAAACCTTCCATAATGAGCATACAGTGGAAACTTCAGCATTCATCCTTACCTCCATTTTGTGAAAAAGTCTTACAAGTTATGCTGGTGTTTTGGGAGTACTGGGAGTTTGATTTCATCCTTCACGTTCATGCTGGGCACCACAAAAGTCCTTGCAAAATCTCTCACAAATAACTGCTACAGAGACCTGTACTAGGAAAAATGGTAGACTGCAACCATATGGATGTATTCCGAGACAGCATAGCTATGTGCGGTGGATAAACTCCACTATTGCTATTTACTTTGGGGATCTCCCACCCGATCAGTTGTTTGTGATTTCATTCTCTAATGTGGACCCAGTTTTACAATTTCATTCTCTTCTTTCATCTGACTCACTGGGTGGGCTGCAGAGTACGGCTTCAAGGAATGAACTTTTTGGTGGCTGTTGGATCCTTCAGAAGTCTTCCTCTACTGGGTTTCTTCTTGACTACTTTGAATTCACTGTTTATCAGTCTATCATTCAGATATTTACAGTGGAAGAATTGCCGTCCCTCAGAAATGTTCAGCACTGTCCGATTTGTTCTGGCAGCTTGTGTGCATTACACTGTTGTCATAAGCCTGGCTGCCTGCACGCGTTATGACCAAATACTTCAATTGCTTTTATTTCTGGAGCTGTTCTTGTAAAGCAGCTGGAAAACTGTTTGGGTGCTGAGGCCTGGGTTTTGTCCACCTACGTTGAAATTCTCTTCTCTGTGCCAAGCCTTAGTAACTTCGCAGGATGTTGTTGGGGAGAAGGGAACTCCACAAGGGTGTATGTGGGAGCATCTGCATGAGAGGGGGCCAGAAGAGGGAGAGTGACAGGAATCATTCTGTCCAAGCCTCAGAGCAGCAGCATAGCTTCTCTGCAGATGATACTTTATCTAATGGCCAGAATAGCCGCACCAGCCCCAGTACCTGGGCTCCGCAGCACAGAGTGGACCAAGGGAACATGTAGCAACAGATCATCTGGTTCCAGATGTGCCTTATTTCCTGCAACCCTTCTTTGTCTCACAGAGGTATAAGTTCCCTGTGTGCTCCCTCTCCCCATTTCCACCTATATCCCTTCTAATTTATGAAGCAGCTGGCTAGTTTTTCTGGAAGGGTTCCTGTACAATGGCACAGAAAATGGCCGGATTTGTGCTTCACCACAGAATACTACTGAGTGTTGTCCGGCAGCAGCAATGTTTGCTCAGTGTCCAGTGAGGAAGGGCATGATGTTGTAAAAATGATGCTTAACTATACTCATTTCTGTTGGTTTTATAATATGTCTATACAAATGAGATCAAAACTGGCAATATTTTTGGATGTGGCTCAAGTTGACAGTCTTAATATGATGCAGGAAATACTATGATAGCAGGGTTTTGATATGAAAATGTGTTGATACTTTTGTATACTCTATTAATTTTAGTACTTGCCTATAGCATGCTTCCATCCTAAGTCTTCATAATAGATATGTAGGATTGATGCCACAGATAAAGGAACAAACGCAGCAAAGAGTTTGAGAGAGACATTCCTACTTTACATCACAGTGCTGTTTACTAAATCCATTGTGATAAACGTAGACTTCGAGCAACACCTCTGTCTTTCTAGCTTAGGTGTTTACTCAATGTAATACATTTCAAATGACTAGGATTTTCATTCAGAGTTCTCAAAAATAGATCAGCATCGTGAGCTTAATCCAAAGCCAGCTGAAATCTTTCCCTGTGGGAATCATTCCTCTGACTTCAGTGGACTTTGGATCAAGCCCTACTACAAGAAGGTACATCTGCACAGCATGTGACAGCCTGGGGTTGTGAGTCTCGGAGCCTGCGTTCACGATTTGTGATCATAGGACTCATGCTATCATGCTAAAAATAGCTGTGTGGACATTGCAGTGTGGGCTAAAACCTGGGTTTCTGCAACAGATTTATTTACATTTATTGGATAATATTTTAAATATGTGACACTATTTTGTGCATGAAATAAAATCCTCAGCACAGAATGGTCATAGCCTTGGGATTCTGTAATTTAGCACATGCTACAAGCTCATTGATTTTAATGTGCTTTTCCTGAGCGTAATTGGGAATGGAAATTGTCCCAGGACATTAAATCTGCTTCGGTGCTTTCAATTGGACAGATAAAACTGCAGTCTCAAGAAGCTGCCAATATCTCCCCCTGTAAACTATTAATATTCCACTTTTTGATAAAAATAATGTAGGACATATGAATTAATCTGGCAGTTGGCTGTATCTGGAGCTTAAGAAGTTCAAGTTTGTTTCATGTCCTTGTCAATGTAAAATACGTTATTTATTTATGTGACATGATGTGGAGAGTTCAGGGGAATAATAGCCGAGGCATCATAAAGAAGAATTTGTTTGTTGTTGGCAGAATGATGGCATTTTAGGGGCCTGAAGTCAGCCTTAACACATAATCCCAGTTCAACTAGTTTACAACTGTTCAATTTTCTGCTGCTTATTTTCAGTCTTTTCTCTATTTCAGAAGATGGTATTTTAGAGGGGCATAAGGTAGAAGGTATTTGATAAAATTTCCCCACCATTTCCCTTTGGGGAGAATTGGGCAAATGCATTTGTTGGAAGTAGTCCTCTAATATTCCACAAAGAAATTGTATATCTACTCTGTAATGACCTTATCCTTCTTAATTGCTCTTTGAACTACATGACCACCCAGCAGGTCCCATGCCTCTTTTGCAGGTAGAACAGGCTCCACAAAAGGATCAGTCTCTGCTTCAGACGTTACACATCTGTCAAACCTATTAATAATATATATAAGAACACAGTTGTGATGCTGGATAGCAAATAGCATGAAGTATGCAAGCATTTACCTAGGAAGTGCCTTTCCCAATAGAAGTGGAACTGAGTCCTAAATTAATTCTTAAGATATGTTCATGAGCAGAGTTGCATCAGGTTGGCAGAATTAAGAATCAACACAGAATTAAGAACCAATAATCATTATTATGTTCATAGCATCATTCACAGCTGTGCCTGATTCTTTCCTTCTTTGTACATTGTTGTCGTTATTTACATCTATTTTTACTGAGAGCAAATGAGTGCAAAATATGGCCAAAGTCCAATGAAGTTAGTGAGTAAGACCATAAGCAGTGCAGATTGCTTGCTATACAACTTTATCTATTTTAAATGTTCCCTGATGGGAATTCCAATGACAACATATATTAAAAAATGGGTCTTCAATTTGTGTGGGGCAGTGGGATGAGAAAGTAACTTGAAGGTACCATGCTCAATCAATGGAGTGGGAGATGGTTATCTCACACACTGATGATATTACCCACTGGTCAGTATACAGAGTACCACTAGCATGATCTACAGAGGGAGTTGTTCAACAGCACCTCTGACTCACTAGTGCTTGGTACCAGTGAGGATAATGAATCTGAACTTTGATACTTCCCATTAGAGTGATAGATTCTAAGATTTCCCTACTGTTATTTTCAAATGCCCGTGGCACTCTGTTGTAGAATCTGATGCTATAAATACTCTCAAACTCTTGCTGTTTGCCTTGAGGCTATATACATTTTCACATTGTATTTTGGGCCCCTATTCTATAGGCTTGGTTGCCTGGAAGACTATATCTCCCACAATGCAGTTTGGATTCCACTTTAACCAAGTTCTGTGTGGTGCATCGTGGAAGATATAGTCTAACCTGGGAACTCAGAATCTAGGGGACCAAGAGATATCAGGTTTCAGAACCACAGCTCCCTTGAGACAATGTGCCACTATAGAAGAATGTGGTTCAATATTGAACTGACTTGAAACAAAGCATTTCAGGTAATTTCCATGAACTGAAATGAAACATTTTGATTTAACAATATTAAACAATAGGCAATTGGAAGTGTCAATATGAAATATGTTGACAGTTTAAATGAAAAAAATAATTTCCATTCTGATTTCTTTTCTGCTAGCTTTAATTTCATTTTTTTGTCCTGGTTTGGAATGAAAATATTGAAATGACAGACTTTCCTATGGTAAGGAAATTTTCAACTTAATTTGGCTCTACTTTTTTTGGGAGCATAGTAGCTGATGATGCTTACCTCTGAGGACTCATAATCATTTAAAGGCCAATTCTGCATATGTTATGATATCCTGTCATTATAGCCATAATTTTCCTTTGTACCATGGTGTGAACTAAATTATTCCTGTATTCTTTATTATTATTATTATTATTATGTATTCTTTATCATCTGCATCAGCATCTGGGCTAAATAAATCTGATACTATAACTACAATTTTGGAACATTTGGATGTTTACATAAAACTGATTTAGTTTGAAAATGAAAATTAAGATTTCCTTTGGTACTAACTCTCTGTGACTTTAAGGCTGTGTCTACACTAGCCCCAAACTTCAAAATGGCCACACAAATGGCCATTTCGAAGTTTACTAATGAAGCGCTGAAATGCATATTCAGCGCTTCATTAGCATGCAGGCGGATGCAGCACTTCGAAATTCACGCGCCTCGCCGCCGCGCGTCTTGTCCCGACGGGGCTCCCATCAGCTCATGAGAATAAGGGGACTTCAAAGTAGGCAGGGTCCTTTCAAAAAGGAGCCCTGTCAGGACGAGCTGCGCGGCAGCGAGGCGCATCAATTTTTAAGTGCCGTGTCTGCCCGCATGCTAATGTAGCGCTGAATATGCATTTCAGCGCTTCATTAGTAAACTTCGAACTGGCCATTTGCGTGGCCATTTCGAAGTTTGGGGCTAGTGTAGACGTAGCCTAAGTGAGATTTGTCCTCTCCTGGTTTCTGTCCATAGTAGAAAGACCAAATAATGGTGCTAATATTCCTATGAATTATCAATAAACCCATAGTCCCCTTGACTGATATAATAATGTGAAGTGGTGAGGAGCAAATTTTTCCTAATATGGATCACTTCTTAATAGAAAACTTCCAAACTAGACCTCATGCCCTTGCATTTACAACTGCAAAATGTCACTGAATCAACTATGGTAGAGTCTGACCAGAGGATGACCATTCCATTTCAGAGCACCTTTCAGGGTTTTGAAATTTATTTTCTTTTCAATACAGAACCAAATATTTTGATTCTGATGAAACAGCCTGTTTTATTGAAAGTACTTCCTGTCAAACACTATCCTTCCACTTTTAAACTACAGAGATTTCTCAGAAAAATATGCTAAGAAAGCATTTATTTAGTTATTTTAACTATCAGAATAATATGATTGTTTTGTTTTGGAATAGACTTTACAATTAAACTCATTTGCATATGTAGGTTCTGACAGTGCCCATCACTGGTATCTGAGCAACTTAAAGAATTTTTTAAAAAATAAGTTTTTAATCACCCCGTTTTCATTTCATCTTCCATTCCAATCTTTGGAGTTCCTCTCTTCTAACTCCTGTGGACATTTTTTTACTGGCTAGTTCTCTTCCTCCATGCATAGATCATAGGGAGGGAAGATTATGAACATGATAATGAAATTCATCTTGCAGCTTGATTCAGTTGCATGCAGGCAGCTTTTCTGAAAACACTTGGACAACTGGGCTCTGTTTCTACGAACGTTGTTAATTTCATTACCTATATTTTTGTGGAAAGAAAGATATTTGTGCATGAATAAAAGTATTTGGTACTTGCCATTTATTACTCTTTGGCTGCGTTTCCACGTGCCATTTCTTCCAGAAGTGGCATGCTAATAAGCTAACTGGAAGATGCTAATGAGGCATGGATGTAATTTTTCCATGCCTCATTAGCATAGTGGCACGTGGTTTGAGCTTCTTCCGGACTCTGAAGTACATGTGGAGGAAGAAGTGGCTTCCAGAAGGAGGATGCAAATTTTCCATGCCTCATAACATAGCGGCACATGGTTTGGTGTCTGAAAGAAGGTCCAAAAGAAATCCTCCTTCCAGAAGATCCCCGTAGGCCGCGGGTCTCCATGTGTACTTTGGAGTCCAGAAGACCTTCTTTTGGACTCCAAACCATGTGCTGCTATGCTAACGAGGCATGGAAAATTTGCATCTGGACCTCATTAGCATCTTCCATTTAGCTCATTAGTTTGCTGCTTCCAGAAGAAGTGGCACGTGGAGATGCAACCTGTCGCTGTGTCTATACATGCCCCTCCCTTTCAGAAGGGGCATGTTAATGAGGCACTTTGGAACAGGTTAATGAGGCGATGACATGCATATTCAGCATCTCATTAGCATAATAGCAGCCAGCTCTGCTTTGAAAGTGCTGCTTTCAAAATGCAGACTGGCTATATAGACGTGGCGCTTTGAAATAAGCCCCACACTTCAAAATTTGTTTGGGGAATAAGGGAATTTTGAAGGATGAGGTTTATTTCAAAGCACTGTGTCTATACAGCCAGTCTGCATTTCGAAAGCAGCACTTTCAAAGCTCAACTGGCCACCATTATGCCAATGAGGCACTGAATATGCTTATCAGTGCCTCATTAACCTGTTCTGAAGTGCCTCATTAATATGTCCCTTCTGAAAGGGAGGGGCATGTGTAGACATGGCCTTTCTGTTTAAGTCTTCCAATCAGGGTAGGTAAATGGTAACCATGTAACTAAGGGACCACTTACACATGCGTAATATTAACGATTTATGGCTGATCGAACCGGAAGATGTTTAGACAATTGAGATCATGAAAAATTACACACACCAAACCACCAAAATAGAAATTCCTTTCTCACAAGAGTCTCTGGTGGTTTCCCTTCTTAAGAGGGACTCCTGTTTCCTCTGTCTGTGTGTGTATTTCAAGTTAACTGAGCCATGACATGGTTGTACAGGGATTAGAACTGCAGCTTTGGTGTAATTAGTCCTTGTTCCTAATTTAGTTAGAACCAATAACTCCAGCTAGGTATTCCAGGTAATTAATTCTACTGTGCTCTCTGCAGTCCTTGCAGAGCCCTGATAAACTCAACTGATGGTTTATTTCTGAAATACGGTGACCCTTTATTCTGGAGAGGGTGGGAAGAAAAAAAATTAGGATAAACCCTACATACACAATCAATGGAAATAATACATGATTTTCATAAACTAGATGGGGGATACTAGAACTAGATACTGGAACAGTGTGGATAGCTGGGGTGGTGATAGCCATTGAACCAAATTATAAATCCTTATATGATAGAATACACTACAAGCCAGGGGTGTGTGACTGCGCCCCTACTTCCAGCAGCTGTGAAATTAAGTCATTATCTACTCAGCCCTCTTTACTGACATATGGTGTTGGCCACAGGAGACAGGGTGGCTGTTTCATGTAGCAGGGACAGAGGGTGACTCTTCTGTCAACCTGTCTTGGAATCAGGTCTGTAGGATTCTCTAAGAGAGACAAAAAAGCTAGATTTTCTTCATCTATTCTTAGAAAGGGGGCAACACTTGATTCAGTGGAAAAATACCACAATTGTTATAATTCAGACTAGGGCACCTCTCTGCATCAAGTTGCCTAGAGTGTTTCCCAGTGGTAAGATTTACACCTTGCTTGCTGCTCCATCACAGGGCTGTTTTACCTCACTAGCTAATTTTTTCTGCCCTGAGTGCTATTATCTCTTGCCAGTATGGTCATTTTAGTGCCAAAGTTACAGATTTTCAGAATTTAGAAAATCTGCCTTTCAAAAGTGCTACTTCTGACCTAGGAATCCATCACATCAGATCTGTATAATAGTCAGGTAAGATACTCAGATGGATTCACAGGAAACACATTCTAAGAATTGCTACAGTTGACCCTTTGTACTACATCCTTGTTCAGTATAGTCCAGTTTTTATAAGATTCTGGTTTTATTCATAAGGTTTCAAAAGCTCTCTCACCACAATGGACTTTCTACAGTTTTTTAAGTCTTAGGGAAGACTTCGCTGAAAAATAAATGTCTTGATGTCTTTAATATTTGTAACCAGTGTGAAACAAAAGCAGATTAAGGACTTGAATGATCTGAAAGTTACAAATGCCAGAAAACTGTACAGTATTGCATTTACCAGCATATTATATACCCCATCCCCTAGCAGCTGTACATCTACTAACGTAACTTTTTGGGTACTTTTTCCACCTCTGATTTTAGGCTTATTTACGTGACTATATATGCAGAGTAACTATGACTTTTGTGGAGTTATTCTGCATTTACACTAATGCAAATGAGATTAGAGTGTAACTCCAACTGTTAATGTTAATTTTATTTTCCGTCATTGTTTGTTTCCCCCACCACTTTTCTTTTTTTCCTTACACCTAAATTTACGTGCTTTCAAAGTCTTTTCAAAAGCAGTCCAGGCTAAAGGAGATACAATTTAAACAGGAATTATAACACATGACTTGTGTGCATCTTAACTCTGTGGCCTATTTGTAATACCAAATGGGCTTGTCTACACTAGCCCCCTCCTTTGAAGGGGGCATATAAATGAACGAGATCGGTGAATAGCAATGAGGTGCTGCGCTGCATGGGCAGCACCTTATTAGCATAATTCCAGCCACACGAATTTCCAAGCTGCTAGCTATGAACTGCTGGCATGCAGTATAGCCATGGGCACTTCCAAGTACCCATTCTACTTCGAAGTTCCCTTACTTCCAAAGCTTTTTTTTTTGAGTACTTTCGTATGCTGTTGGGTTGTTGTTTCAAATAAGCAGGGGGAGTGGGAGGAAAGGGAAGCAGAGCCAAAGATAGAGTATTTCCTTACTTGTACTTGAAAAAAATACTAGAGGAAACTTAAAATATAAGAAACGACATTTGAGAAATAATTGCTTTGGACCTACATGGAAGGCATTCTGTAGGAAAAAATAGTCTTAATATTCATTCCCAAAAGTTTCTTCATTGTATTTTAGTTCAAAATCAATTAGGCTCACAATGAATACACTGTGGACACAGGAAATAGAGGTCCTTTGAGCAGGATGATAAATGTAAGCTGATAGGAGAGTTTTTCCCATTGACACTTCCTGGTGCAAACCCTGAGGTAACAATTTATGGCACATCAACTAGAGCTACATTATTCATGTAGATGGATTTGCACCCTGTAGGTCAATTTTCTGCAGTAGTATAAACATGACTTTGGCTGAGGTACTTTTTGTTCACTACTTCTGTATTTCCCAGCATGGCACACAGAACTTCCTCTCTTTTCTCTCATTTTCTCAGTACCATAACTTCCAGAAATACAAACTGCAGAAAAATAGTATTTGAAACAACTAATAGCAATAATGGCATCAACACTTTTGTCAATTTTGTTACATTTATCATTACATTGAAATATCCTAATCAGATGCATTAAGGAAAAATTATTTGAGTTATTTACTATAATTTCCCTTCACAAAATGCAATACTGATATAGAACATGATGGGAACATCTGCATCCTTCCCAATCTCTTATTTGGCTTATGCTGACTCTTGCACACATATCTCCCGAGATCTAACACAAGAGCCGTGTCTACACGTGCACGATACTTCGAAGTAGCGGCACTAACTTCAAAATAGCGCCCGTCACGGCTACATGTGTTGGGTGCTATTTCGATGTTAACATCGACGTTAGGCGGCGAGACGTCGAAGCCACTAACCCCATGAGGGGATGGGAATAGCGCCCTACTTCGAAGTTGAACGTCGAACTAGGGCACGTGTAGCCGATCCGCGTCCTGCAACATCGAAATAGCGGGGTCCGCCATGGTGGCCATCAGCTGAGGGGTTGAGAGACGCGCTCTCTCCAGCCCCTGCGGGGCTCTATGGTCACCGTGGGCAGCAGCCCTTAGCCCAGGGCTTCTGGCTGCTGCTGCGGCAGCTGGGGATCCATGCTGCATGCACAGGGTCTGCAACCAGTTGTCGGCTCTGTGGATTTTGTGTTGTTTAGTGCAACTGTGTCTGGGAGGGGCCCTTTAAGGGAACGGCTTGATGTTGAGTCTGCCCTGTGACCCTGTCTGCAGCTGTGCCTGGCACCCTTATTTCGATGTGTGCTACTTTGGCGTGTAGACGTTCCCTCGCAGCGCCTATTTCGATGTGGTGCGGCGCAACATTGACGTTGAACGTCGACATTGCCAGCCCTGGAGGACGTGTAGACGTTATTCATCGAGTTGCTACATCGAAATAAGCTACTTCGATGTAAGCTTCACATGTAGACGTAGCTAAGATGTGCTGCAATAATGACAATGCTGAGCTTTTCATTAGCAACAACAATTACAGTCTCATTTTCAAAAATGTTATTGTTATTAAGATAATCAAGTCGTGATTAATGTTCTTTTACCTCATTTGTCCTTTGCCTGGTGTCTACCCTATTGGGGGTATTTTCATTTCTGGCTTCATCATTCATCATTTAAGATGACTCACTCGGGAATTCGTCATTATTTGGGGCATTTTCTGCTTTTCCCAGGGTCTAGGGATCTGGAAGTATCCCATGGTTTCATTGTCCTCACTGTAGGTCCTTCGTGTGTCTGACCATTAAGGATACTGTTTGGCAAAAATAAATAGTAGTTGCTGAGTACTTTTTGTTCACATAAAGCCTCTTGAAAACCGGCTTAATTTTTTACATACTTCTGAGTTATAGAAAGGCAGTAGTGTAAAAATAGACATCATGTTACCAAAAGCCAAGTGATTATGCTAATTAGATCATAAGAACACAAGAATGTCCATAATGGGTCGGACCAAAGGTCCATCTACCCAAGTATCCTCTCTTCCAACAGTGGCCAATGCCAGATATCCCAAAGGGAAAGAACAAGCCCTATTGCCCATTCCTAGCTTCTGACAAATAGTGGCTAAGGACACCATCATGTCTTGTTTGTAAGGAAGTAGCTGCTCTGAAGCTTCTGCTAAGCCTCTGAGAATGCCTCGTGAACTGTTTCCAGAGATCTGAGCATTCTCTGGCCTAGTCTAACTTAAGTTTTTTTAGCATACCTAACCTGCCAAAATTTTCCTATTGTGGACATAGTCTGTTTTGGCCAAAACAAACAAACACGCAATAATACTCCCCCGCCCCAAGAAAACCAAAAAAAACCCCACCCCATGTTAATATAGATTACTTCACTCACTGAACTTCTGTAAGCTATACTTCCAAAAGCACTGTTATGCACTAAATCTACAGTAGGGCTAGTGCTGCCATATTTTTTTTTTTTGAACCAGTAGCCTCTGACACTGCTATTTGAGAAAATATCTGGTTAAAGCGAAGCTTCAGTCTTTACTGGGAAAGTGCACATTTAAGCATTGGACTTCAACCAACTTCCCTCTGAATGCAAAGAAGAATGGTGTCTGAGGTTATATCAACCTGGAAGTAGAGCAGTACCCACTGAATTCCCCCCAGAATGGCATTGGACTGAGCAGGCATATTAACATTTTCTCATTATCATGGAGAAAAAGTGTCTAAATACAAGCCAAGCAATGCTACTTTTTGCGTGCACAGTGTGCAATTCTATCATTTCACATGAGAAGAGGAGGAGACTGTGGATGGGTTTAATTTTAGCCTCAACTAAGTGGGTCTTATCTCATGACCTAATACATTTGTTAGTCTTTGAGGTGCTACAGAACTGCTTGTTATTTGTGAAGCTATAGACTGACATCACTACTCCTCTAAGACTAGTACAGAGATATAAACCCTATTTGCACTATGTCTCCAATAAGATTTCACATCAAGGTAAGTTAACAATCTGGAAGTAAAACTCATCAATAAATGCATAACCCAAGAGAGAGCAATACAGACTATGTCTACACCAGACTTTTAGCTTCAAGTTACTTTATTGCCAGATAACTTGAGACTATGTATGCTGTTACATTGAGATAGATAACGTGACTTTATTGGCAAAACGCTTCACTGTAAAGTAAGCCTTAATATTTCAACCAATATTTATATATGAATCACATTCATGCGGTTTCTAATGGACATATAACTAAGAGACAGGAACCTAAATCTTTACTCATAAGAATGTTTTTTTAATTTCATTAAAATATTCATCTGTTCATTTTTAAAAATCATTATGTGTATAATGTATTACAATAATAGTATGCCACCACCAATCTACTGCTTATACGATTGCGAACTATGAGTACAGACATCCTTTCAAGCCATTCTTTCCAACCTGTTTCTTTGTTTACCTAGAATTTATAACTGTTTCTGTCATGACACAATGTTCAAGGAGCATTTCTAAAGAAAGAACTGTGGTTGTTATATCAATAGGGACAGTCTCCATCATGGTCTTTCTGGAGCTTACAGGCCATTATATTGGGTCATGAATTCCTATCTGGAAGTTCATCCCTCTCCCTGTCCCTTTATTTAGTTTGGTCTAACAAAGTATTGCAAAAACCTTTTCAGAAATAAATTCTAAGAGGACCCAACCCTGCAGATAGGCATTAACCTTTGCAGCATTTCATGCATTGACATAAGATATATTTATTCCCTAGTTTGTACGCTTGCCCTTATTCTGCTATTATGACAGGTTTGTGGATTTAGTTAGACTTCCTGAAGCAGAAGTTAAATCACTGAAAAGCAGCAGAGGGTTGGGACCAGTGCCACCCCCTGGAGGGTGCAGGGCTTGAGACAACCCCCACCTCTTTCCATCCTTCCTCCTTCACCACTCTCCATCTCCCTGCCCCCATTATGCCCTCTCCCAAACCTCCTCTTCCTCTCCCCTCCTCACTGAGCTGCTTGGCCCAGGGGATTAGCAGGGGGCCTGGCGCCAGCAGCAGGGGTTGCCCCTCCCCTGCACTCACTGTGGTGGTGGGAAGCAGAGCAACCTGCTCCCTGGGCTCCCAGCCACATTGTTCTGCTTCCCTCCACAATTGTGAATTTAAAAGGAGTCCCACACCACTGATAGCAGTAAAAGGCAGCATCAGCAACAGGATTAATCTCCAGTGGATGTGTTGACTGAGTTCCCTCTCTGCTGCCTGCTGCAATAGATACTGCTTCAGCATTGATGTGAGAGGAGAACACTTATTTAAAATATATTGGGTGACATTGCTGGTTTCTCTTCAAACTGGGTCTCTTCTTTTCCTGCTATTTCTTTGCTTTCTTTCCACTGCACAACAACTCCTTTCTCAAGGATTTGGTCCCTTAGGGATCGATCATAACTGTTACTCCAGCCTAGAGACTCTCCTGGGAGTAAAATCCTTTTTCTAGCATAGATGTCAGCACTCCTCGCTCGCCAAGGCTAACAGACTAATAGTTATGTATGTCCAAAGTTGACTTAATACAAAAGTCTGTTCTCCACTGGGATTTTAGTCACTAGAGTCGCTACATGCGTATACATTACTCTTCATTAATGTAAATTAAGTCTACATTAGGGGGTTGCGTTGTTAGCTAAGGCCTGACCTATGTAGGTTTGAAGTCTTTATGTCAAGACTGGATTATTTCAGTAATTCAGTTAGAGATTGGAGGTGTATTACAGGCATGGGTGGGTGAGGGTCTGTGCTCTGCATTGTGCTGGAGCTCAGACTAAATGATCGTGGAGTCTCTTCTGACCGGATGTCGGCCCCTTCTTTTCTTCATCAGTAACAGATATCCCCCTCTTTTAGGAATCCCACTTTGTGTGAGAGCTCTAATCCACACCTGGGAGGAGAACAGCAATTTTTCCTCTCCTCTGTAGTAGGCCAGCAAGCATTTCCTGTCCTTACTGCAAGTTGAGGTATATACACACCATCACAATACCAATTAACAGACAAGTGTCTTATTTCTCACTTCTTGGGTGCATTATTAATAGTAGTAAATATTTTTCATTATTGTTAGTGCCTTAAAGCCCCATTGGGGTTGGGACTCATTTAAGCTTTGGTGATATAAGACCACAAAATAGACAATCTCTATCCAAGGGACTACATTTTCGTAAATATTTTCATAAAACAATGATTGTACTTTTTCACCAGCCAATAGTCTATTCTCCCTGTTAGTGTTGAAACAGGTGGGAAATGAGAATATTAAATCTGTACTTGCAGGTCTTCCTTACTGTGCTCAAAAGATCATTCTATAAAATCGAATCTTGGAGTATTCGGCATTTGCTAAATGGACATGCAAGTGTCTATTAGCATTCAACAATGCTGCATGAACAGATTTCTCTTTAGTCTCCGCAAAACCAATATGCAGCAGCATATTTGGCAAAGGACATTTTAAAAGCAAAAGTAATTCTTAACATTTTTAACATACATTCTCAAACTTGAGTTGTAACATTCATTCTGAAAATTTACCAATCAATATCCCTCTTTCAAGAATTATCAATTCTTCATTTTTTTTTTTGTTCAGCTTTAGGTTTGGTTGGTATTTTTTTTTTTGAGAAAGTTTCAGGGGTGACATTACAGAGAGATGGCATTCTGGCATGATATGCTTAATCTCTTTCTCTTTTAATTCTCTCTTTTAATCAAAGAAGAGAATTGTCTTCTCCTATGTACTGTCAAGTCTGATCAATTTCAAATGACCTGAGTAAATGAATAGAAATCAACCTTCTAGGGCTGTTTTGACAGTTGTGTAAAATTTACCATCTAAATTATGCCCTCTGGCAATTTGCCAAGAGTATGAATAGTCATAACATCTTAATGAGTTGGAGTGATTCGTTCAGTCGTAACACTCAGTGGAATGTTAGCTACATTGTTATGTCTCCTGGAGAGGAATTTACAGTTGACAATCTGTACTTCCCAGGGAAGAGGTTGCATACGTTATTAAACCTCCATGCGCAAATGCTTTATTTTTTTTCAAAAGAGGACAAGTGTATACACATTTTCCTATAATATTTGTACGTTAATTTTAACAGCAAAATCAGGCATGCTTCATTGATGCAGCCTCTGCGTACGGCTTGCCCTCCGACTGCAGATTAGAGTGTGTTTTGGGCGGTTACTCATCACCGCTCAGTAAATACTATAGAATGTTATAAATCAATGTGAAATTGCATCTGTTAACTAGACAGTGTCACCCAGCGCAGAGTAAAACAGATCTAAGATCAGAATTCCTTGTGATGTGTATTGTTTTATTTTGCTTAGTAATTTATTTTGATCTGTTTGTTATCACTTGCAACCATTTGTACCCTTCTTTTGTTTATTATTAAACCCAGTGTCAATAATTGTTAGCTGTGAGGGGGGAACAACAGCTGTTCATCTCCCTCTTTCATCAATAATGGGGCAAATTTTATGAGTTTGCTCTGTGTAAAACTTTTATGCAGAGCAAGACAGATTTATCTGGGGGTTTGATCCCACTAGGGCTGTGCACCTGGGAACTGGGTCGAGTCCCCGTGACTGAACCATCCCAGAGGTGATCTGTTCTCAATGTCTGTGTTATTCTCCTGTGGATTGTAACCCCAATTATGTGCCATGCTGGGGGTGACCAGAGCTTCTAGCTCATCAGGACAGGGTGCTGCCAAGCCCGAGAGGGCAGCTAAGTAGGCTCAGTGGTATGATCAGCCCACTGAGTGACAGTCTTAAGGGGATCTCTGTGACCCTGCCCATACAATTGCCTTCACTTAGGGTAAGCTGTCTTTGCCTTAAATATATTCTAGTAATATTAAACAGAGGGAATTCATCGCTTCACATATAAGGTTAACACATCGATTACAATATTACCAACCAGTGTGGAATTAGTCTTCTAACATCTTACAAGGCATGTTCTGTACAAACATTATTGAAGGGGTGTGTAGGCTGCATATGAATATAGAGGTGCTTACCATCATACCTTCCTCGGGTGAATTCAAGACTGCCGACCTGACTCTAGAACAGGCAGACATTCAGTCAATGCCAGTGATATTATCCTCAACTGCTTCTTAAACTGGAAGAACAGAGAATTTGGTGTCTGTAATCAGAAGGTCAGAGCTCAGGACAAGATTATCCCCATTAGGGAACACAATTCAAAGATTTATATTTCAGTCAGTTTTAGACAAACAAAGTTATTGCTGCCTGCTCACCTGCCAGAAACTAATGTGTCTAGAGAGCTGTGTGTTTTTATGCCTTTGCTTTATGCTGGAGTCCCAGTCTGGAATTAATTCAGGCATATTGCCCATTTAACACTGACTATAGTATTGGTTTTCTTTTACTGAAACATGGATGAATAGCAGTGACTAGAGAGACTGAATATGATGCCTGTGGGAGAAATAAAGTTAAAGTATAAGAATGATCTTCAGCTGGGGTAACTCAGCATAATTACATCCCCTTTACCCAAGTTGAGAATCGGGTTCTGTGCTTACAGTCTGAGATCCCAGCTGTGTTAAAATCAATGGGAATTTTGCTTTTCACTTGGCTTAGCCCCACACTTCCGTCCATATGAATTTATTTGTTCAAAGAAAGGTTCAGTTTTCAGTAAGAGTACCTTGTATTACAAGGGCACTACAGTTTACTTGAACTACATGAAGAGTTTTCTTTAATTTGAATAAATTAGGCTGGGTGCTCTGTATTATATTAAAGGAGCCCATATAATTGCCTTTTCAGAGAGAAGATGGTTAAACCTATGGTTTGCTGAAAGAGACCTGAAAATTTATGGCAACTTGGAAGAACAATTCTTTTTTTTCTTTTCTTTTCTTTTTTTTTTAAATGTACACGAAGCCACAAATCTGTTTCCTTGTGCTTTCTGGGTGATGATAAATGCAACTATCATAAGAAATTGGTTTTGGTAATAATAAAAGCATCTGGATACAGGCATTTATAATGACAGAAGAATGATCAGTTTGCATGCAAGCATGAAGATATATATCCCCGAGCCTGCAGATGTTGTGCATGTTTAACTTTATGTGGAGGAATAGTTTTGTTGATATCAGTGGCACTACGACTATGCAGAAAACTTACATTGGCATAATTATCTCTTTCAGATGTGTGCAGAAGTATAGCTGTGTTGACCTAACTTCTCAGTATAGACAGAACTAGGTCAAGGGAAGAAGTCTTCCACTGATATACCTTCTGCTGCTCATGGAGCTAGATTAACTACAAGGACAGGAGAATCCCTCCCTTCATGGTAGTGTCTATATTGAAGTGCTATTGCAGCAGAGTGCTGCTGTGGCATTTTAGTTGTAGAAGCAACGCTGATAAAAATAAAAAATGCAGGAAAATTCTCTTTAATTTTTCAAAATCTATAATGAGAAGATTTCATCATGTGTAAAAAATGATTTTTTGCTCATTTCCCTTTTTCAAAAGTGATTTTTTTGCCAAACTGGAGCGGTATTTTCAATTTCAAAAATTTTCCTTTACTAAATCAGAAATGATAAACAATGAGAAGGAGTCAAATGTTGATAATGGTTTGTGAATATTTTGTTCACAAGTGTTATACAATATTTTCCTTATCCATTCATTTTTAGCATTAGAGCTCCTGTGGTACACTTTGGGATGCAGTATGATGTTTAAGAAAAAAGCATGAGTCCTCTTAGCTTTGGAATCTCTCAGCCTCACATCTATTAATCAGAGTGAAGATACACATGCAGACTATGTTTACAATACAGAAAACTTTCGAAAGAATCTCTTCTGGAAGATCTCTTCTGAAATAGCTTCTTTCGAAAGAGAGCATCCACACAGTCCCACTCTTTCGAAAGAACAGTCCAGAGACAGAAAAATCAGGCCCTATGAGGACTGCTCTTTTGAAAAAAAAAAAAAGGCCTGCAGAGCATATACACACTTTTTCTTCTGAAAGAAGCTTTCGAAATAGGGTGCTCTTCCTGAAAAGGGGTAGGAAGAATGATTTTGAAAAGAGTGCAACATTCTTTTGGTTTACTTTTGAAAGATCTTTTGAAAGAGCCTCCTTTTGAAAAATCTTTCAAAAGAACTTGCTAGTGTAGACGCACCCTTAATGTTGAAATGTTCTGATTAGTTAACTCATAAGCAATTGAGGTGATCTAACTTCAGTGAAGCAGGGGTAGGGAATGTTTTTCTGTCAGCAACTGCTTCACCAAAAAACAAAACTACACAACAACCCCAACCAAAACTGCCAATCAAACAGAAATAAAAAATAACCCTCGCTTACCTGGCACCCAATGAAGAGCAAACCAGCCAAACCTCCTCAAAAATAACAACAGCAATGAAACAAACAAAAAAATTCCCTTCACTCTGACCTCACCCTAATTCATACAACTGTGGACACCAGGGCTTCGCTTACCTTCCAGCCTAGCAGTGTGTGTGTGTGTGTGTGTGTGTGTGTGTGTGTGTGTGTGTGTGTGTGTGTGTGTGTGCGCGTGCGCGCACACTAGGACTTGGGACTCTCCCCAGTAGCAGGGCTAGCCTGCGCTGGTACTCCAGCCCTGTAGAGGGGAACTGAGGTGCAGAGACTTGTCACAAGACTGGAGCACAAGTACCAAATCACCTTGTTGCTGCAGGAAGCTGTGAGCTTTGTGCAGGATGGATCAAGGTAAGTCAAGGGTCAGATAGATTCCCTACCCCTGTTCCAAAGCTAAGTATAGATAATTTTTCCATATAGATCCCATTTTATCTCAACAAACTGTACATCTCATTCCAGCAGGCCACTTCCAAGTGAGTGTAGGGGTTGGAAATAAAGTTGAATTCCTAGTGTCTTCAAAAGCACAGAATTCAGAGCTGCAAATTGGCCTGTTAATGTGACATCTTTCTCAGCAGTCACTCAACAATGAGTAGAGGTCTATTGGTGCCAAGGGCAAAAGGTTCACTGTTTTTCCACAAGTAACTCCTGGTTTAGACATGGTAGGCTCTTTAGACCGCCTACACTACTTAAATGGTATATATCCATAACATGCAGCATGTGAGGTCTCCACTGGAAGCTTGAAACTCATAGTCATTCTGAGCTGTGTGCTTGGGTAACATTTAAGCAATAACGTAACTAAATTGAAAACTATGATTTGAGGCAGTGGTTCTCAAACTTTAGCATTCCAAGGACCCGACTTTTGATTTAAAATTGTTTTGCAGACCTCCAAACCTACATGTGCTGGCTTCTCATTTTTCCTGGGGTTCCTCAACCTCCACTCAGCTGTAGGCCCTATCCCCACTCCCACCAAACTACCAGGACATATGTACTAATCTGCAACACCAACTTTATTCCCAAGGGACAACTGTTAATTTATAACTGGCTCCATTTAGCACTCACAAGAGCAGAGGCAGCCTTTACCTGCAGTTGAATTCTCCTTAACAGGACAACATTTTTTCTTTTTTCTGAAAACCTCATCAGAAATGGCTTAGTTTGCTGATCCTTAAACTGAAAGCCTGTAGATTATAACTGATGGGAAAACATATAAGTTGAAATGAAAGAAATCAACTCTGAGTTGAATCATCACTACTACCAGTGACAAATAAAAATGAGTTGCCCAGTATTACAAACTTAACAAACCAAACCTTACTACAATATAGCAGAGGGAATGGGAATGTGTTGTACTGTGGATTCCATAAAAGACATACCTTTAACCGAGTTTTCAGAAGCATGTCAGATGTTTGGGTTTTTAATTAAAAAGAGAGGTTTCCATAGGCTTTTTTTTTCTTGCATCAGGTAATGGATCTTTTGATTAAATCTCTCAAATCCCCATTGTGGTGTTCTCTGAGAGCAAAGTCTTTATTTCCTTCTAGAAGTAGCAAATACTTGGGAATAAAGCACTCATTAATTTTTTACTGTTGCCAAATTGATCTAGATGTGATGTATTGGTAAAAATGTTGTTTCACAAAATTGTTCTCACAATTTAATTTTGGCAAGTAGACTCTGGGTGGCAATAATATACAGAGACATAACGTACGGACTGGAGAAACTCATTTCTTGTTCCATGTCTTCATAGAGGCAGAATGTTATCTAAGGAATTCTTTCCAATTAATCTGATGAGGAAAGAGCCCTTTAGCTCTCTGGTACCAGCATCCACAGATTCTTTTATTGGTGACAGCGATGAGAAATCCTGAGCTGGCATATATGCTTACCAGGTGTTCTAGCAATGCCCCTATGCCTCAAGGAGACAAACTAGCGTTCCTTGGTGCTAAGCAGTAGCTTTCCAGAGTGCTCATTGGTTTACCATGTATACACACCCTAATGTTATTCATTTTGTTGTAAGAATTCACACATCCCTTTTAATATAATTACAGGTGCAGGAAGTGGTTTGATGGTATTTTTTTTTAACTTTGCATGTTATGATGCTTTTAATGAAAAGCTAATATACCTTCTGACACAATACTAAGGATTAAGGAATCATGGTGTTGAGTGTATGTAATAGGCTGACTGTGGGCAAATGTTTGGAAAATAAACCCGTTCCCTGTAGGAGTGACATCATGATGTATCTATGCAGTCAAAAAGGGACAGAGGTAGCTTTCAACCACGAGCATCCCCTGTTTTGGGCACTCTTTTTCAGTTCTCACCCCATCTTTAACGTCTGCCTTCAGGTCTCTACACCAGCTGTTTCTTGCGCAACCTCTTTGCCTTTTCCCTTGTGGGTTCCAACTTAAGGCTTGTCTTTTGATGTTGATGGTTCTAAGGGTATGTCCAGTTCATCAACATCTTCTCATCCTGATTTCTTCTTCAGCAGGAAGTTGGTGAGTCAGTTGCCACATGTCTTGGTTGTTGATGGTGGGTGGCCAATGGATCTGGAGTATTTTATGGAGGCAGTTATTGATAAATGTCTGGATTTTTTAGCAGTCCTCTTTGTTGTTCCAAGTTTTTACTCCAAGCTGTAGGACTGATTGGACATTGGAGTTGAACAGCCTGACCTTGATCTGAGAGCGAGGACTGGGAAAGCAAGAACAACATCCGGAATTCTAAGCAGATCAGAACTCAGGCTAAGATCAGGTTATTCAACTCCAACGTCAAATCAATCTTTTCGACCACTATTGGTCAAACAGTAACTGAAAACTGAACTTATTTAACAAACGCTTTTGTGAGTAGGAGTTCCAGAGTGTGTGTGTAACAGCAGTAATAAAAACGAAATTGGACTCAATAATGGTGTACTCACTTGTTTTCATTGCTGTCATTCTAGTCCCTTCCTTTTCACACTGTCATTGTTTAAACCCATTCTTTGTAATTTGACTTTTCTGGGTCAGGAATGGTATAATACAATGTATTTGTACAGTATAGCAGGTATGGAGCTCTGACCCTGTCTGGAGCTGTGTATGTGATGCCATAAGAGAAACACAACTTTGTTATTACTTAATCTTACACCGTTTATATCTGCCATTTGTGTGTGGATACTAGAAAATAGGTGTGTGTGCAAAATGTATTTGAACTGTGATATTTTCAAGAATTTTACCATCAAAATTTGTATCAAAGTGGATATTCTTTATTAATTTGTTCCTTGGTATTTTGTAAGATACAAGATTTCAGTCTTCCAAACAGGAAGCCAAAGTAATACCCTATTAAAGAACCGTTCACACAACTTGAATACTCAAGTGGAGAGCTTGCAACTCAGCCATAACCTAAAAATTGTTCATGCAGCCTATTCAGCTAATAAGTGTTAACTACACTCACAAAAATCAGGATCTGCTCACAAACCGAAAACAAAGAAAAATACATTTTAATTGGATATTATTGCAATGAGTAATTAGACTAATACTGATAATAGCAATCATGCAAAAGGGTATGGAACAGCTAGTAGCCAAATCCTTGTGTAGTTCCCCGTAAGATGTTTGAAATGTGTACATTCTCATAATCTTAATGTTCGACATAGCTGAGAAGAAAATATATAGGAGCAATAATTATTTTTTATATATATATATATATATACACACACACACACACACACACACACATAAATATATATATATATATACATATAATTTGAATTGATCTAGACTGCTTGTGTGTGGTGGTGGGAGGGAATTCTAGCTCTCTCATTTGAGGAAAGTTTTCTTTGATCTTCCTATTAGCAGGGTAGTAATAGAGAGAGACTAAAAAAGTCCTTACAGGTTATGAGTTTACCAGAAGCCATGCCAAAGCACTTCCACTGTCTGTATCAAAGCCTACCTAACCTAACATTACCAGGCACTACCATGCGTTTTAGATAAAGAACTTCTCCTGTACGGTTTGAAACACAGCACTAGGTGCCACAGGAATCTGCTGAATGAGCTATAGTTCTTGGCTGATGGGGGAATTATGGCGCTATGGGGGTTTAGGATTGTAAATGTGGAGATGAGAATTCCTGTTACACCATTAAATGCATGCCACTGCAAACGCTGGACATAGACTTATCTTTCATCCACCACACACACCTTGTCTTGGAAACAGGCAACAGAAAACTTAAAAGGACATAACATCTAAGGCTACATCAACACTAAGAGCTCTGAATGTGATTCCCAGTCTTGTATTGACCTAGCTACAGCTGCGTGGGGAGGTGGGTTACCTATGCAGATGGAAGAACCCCTCCCATTGGCATATGTTGTATTTACACTGATGCTCTACAGCAGTGCACCTGTGCCGTTGTAGCAGTTCAAGTGTAGACAAGACCCAATTTACATAATTTGTCCTGAGCACCATATTAAAGTATTTTTGAGCTGTTTGGGAACCAGAATTTCAGTTCATGGCAAATGCCAGTGTTCTGACAAAAATGTTTGTTTTGAATAGGAACAAAAACCGGAAACTAAAATTTCCCATGAAATGAAAATTAAACAAAAAAAGTCCGAGTTGGGATTATCAAAACAGATCATTTAGATAACTTTGAATCTTCGATAAAACCACATTTCAATAAGGTACAATGTTTCATTTTGGCTTTGTTGATTCATATGATTAATGTCATTAATAAAGCTAAAATGAAATTAACCAAAATAATGTGTCAACATTATCATAAGAAAAATTAAAATGATTTGTTTAGACTTCCCCTCAGCTACCTTTTTTTCCAAAATCAACCCATTCCCATGAAATATTTCAGTTTCAATGAATGTGAATTTTTTTCTGACAGAAAACTGTTCAGCAGGGAAGTGATTTTTAAGCTTTTCATTCCCATTTCATAAAGACAATAGATTATGAAGCAAATAGGTCAGAGAATAGTCTGATAATTATAAAAGTAGTATGCTTCACTTGAAGCTTTCTTTTCTGCACCCTCCTTTCCTACACTCCTCTTCCTTTACAGCTTCTCCTTAACAACAAATACCCCCCCAATCCAGAAACCAAGTACCTGGCATACCATTTTAGCAGAAATGACAAATACAGATTCATATGCTAATTCATCTGAAAATGTCTTTCTTCCTGGAGAGGGGTCTTCATCCCTCTGTCCCCTGACCCCAGTTTGTACAAAAATATTCAGTGAATCATTCAATCCTTGAATATTCTCTGCCCCTCCCCATAACAGAATAGTATTGATCTATTTTAGAGTTTAGCTCTGTGTCTTGCTTTCTCTGCTCTATATCTTGTTTATGGAGATGTTCTTTCCACTAAACTTAATAGTCCAGCTCCCAATGAAAATCAATGAAACTGCCCTCTGTGTCTTGGAAAATTTCTGCTTAGATGTATCACTGACTTTATTCAGAAATCAAGCCAATGGAAATACTCAGAAAAAAAAGCACACTATGGTAACAACAACCCTTAACCACATAGCTCCAAAAGAAGTATGCAGAGTATGTTTTCTGAGTAGTACAAGTATAATACAAGATATGGGGACAACACTCTTCAAATTTGCAGAGGAATGTATTCTGTGAAATTATGTGGCGTATATGTTCTTCCTTCTCCCATAAACTTTATTAGTGCTTCAGCCATGGCTTCTGTGTTGTTGCAGTGAAACATTTTTTATTGACTATCTCTTCTTTTATACAAAGAGAGACGACAATGCTACATTTTGTCACATGAATGAAACCACAATTATTTCAGGTAAGAGTCCAGATTGTATTTCAGTCTTTAGTAGCAGTAGATAGTTATCTAGGTGCATTTTAAATGCCTATACGACTACTAACATACAGTGGTCTCCAACTTTGAGTATTCTGTCTGACCCTGGTTTTCCCTTTCCTTTCAGTCTTTATTTTTGAAGAGCATTTTTCTTTATAACAAAGAAAATAACCTGAAAACAGCATCTTTCCAATGATAAATCTCTGAAACCAGATGAAGGAAGAAAATTGCCTCAGTCTTGAACTCTAAATTAGAGTATCAGACCCATAATGGTGAGAGCCCCTGCTCCATATGACGTAACCTCTCCAGTAATGTATGTTGTGGCATATATGTTTCCCTCACTGCATGGACATTACATTGGGAGCCTGAGAGTCAATGGGAAAACTCCTACTGACTACAATAGCATCAGGAATGGACTTGGCTTGGGGGAGTAGCACCCCCACTTCAAATTGTTTATGCTGGGGGAGGTGGAAGAGCTGGAATGATATAAGGGGGATCTAAGGGTATGTCTACACTGCAGCTTGTGGTGTGCTACCCAGCCCAGGCACAAAACTCAGCTACCTCCACCCAGATTAGCACATTAACATTAGCGCAGTGTGTGTTGTGGCCCAGGTGGTGGGTCAGACTATTTGTCCAATTCTGAACCCTAATTCCCTAAATTGGATCTTGGGTGGATCAGCCAAGCTTTTGCCTGTGCTGTTAGTTAGCGGTCTCAATGTTGCAGCACAGAAACAGCATGGGCTAGCTTCCCAAGCTCCACTGGGCTGAGAGTGCTGGGCCTCAGTGGTTAGCCAAAGAGATTTTGCTGGGTCCTGGGAGGAGTCAGCTCTGGATACCCTGGAGTGTGTGAGGCCTCAGACAGAAGGGGTGGGGCGGAGGGCTAGCTTCCCCCAGTCAGCCCTTCAGCACTGTGGGGTCTCTGTTGGCGATTTAAAGGGCCTGGGGCTCCAGCTGCCACCACTGTTACTGAAATAATCCCTGGCCCTTTTAAGCTGCCAGGCCCTGGGGCAGCTTCCCTCTTTGCCTCCTATTCCTCCCTGTAGGCAGCTCTGGAGCTTCCACAATATTCAGAGATAAATTGGAGCTAGTGCAATTCTGTCCAGCTGTGGTGGGATGCATACTCCTAGTTGAAATGCAGGCACTCTAAAAGCCCTGGATCTTGCAGAGCAAAGTTCCCACTGCAGAAATCAAGGCAGATGGCAGTAGACTGTCTTTAGAGTATCCACACATAAGGCCTCCCACAGAGAGTATGCAAGAAGTGTGGATTGTGTAGAAGTGTCATGTTGGGGCTGCTCATAGCATTGTGGCATCCTGGGTTTTTCTGTTGGAAATAAGAAGACAGGGACAGGATTTTTGTAACTTACCCTCTGGTGCCACATCGGTTATACTAGTAGCTGCTCTGACCCCAGAAGCTCTGGGGGGCTTAAAGCCACCATGTCCCTCAATTCTCCAGGGCTTTTAATTCTGTGTTCTGTACCTCACTCTGAATCTGCAGTTCCACATGTACATACCCTACCACCCGTAAAAGGCCTCTGTTTGCAGAAATGGTTATTCCACTGAGCAATGGGGGAGTTCCTCAAAAACCTTATTTGGGGTCGTTCAAGAGATGTGCATCACCTGTTTCATCTATGGTTAAAACCATAATATAGCTCTGTGGCCTGTGCTCTGCAGGAGCTCATGATAGATGATTACAGTGGTCTATTGAACTGGAAATCTCTGAATATTTAAAAAAAAAACAAACAAACATTTTTATTTCCCGACATTCAGGGGATTTTTAAGGATTTACAATTACATATATTCTCATAATCTATCATCAGCCTTAAAAGCTGTCTCCAATTATCTCCTTTCGTATTTACAAAAAAAGAAGTAAATTAATGTTCTGTATGAGCTCCTGGGCTCTTATAATTACTTTGAAAAACTCCTATTTATCCTATAGGTTGACAACTGCATAGCTGGATTTCTTTTTAAAACATTGTAAACTATTCTTTTGTCACTAATCGTTTCCTGGCTAATTTAGAGTCTAACACATTATGGTCTTACTTATGACTCATTGTCAATGATCCAATAACAGCTTGAAAGGCACCAATAGATTATACTGTGTTGCCACGTTTTTTGGCCAACAGTGTAGCATTTCATTCTCCAGTGTTGTATGATTCAGGTCTCTCTGCTCAAAGGGCATATAAAGGTTCTTCATTTTTATTGCCCTTCCTTGTCATCTCAGTGAAGGCCATATTTAGCCATTGATATTCTGGAGGCCAAGGACACCAACACAAACTCAGTATGTCTTTCATTGCTAAGGAACATGATATTTAGTGTAAAGATGGTCTGGTGGATAGACACTGGACTGGGTCTTAGGAGGCTTGGGTACAATTCCTGGTTCAGTCACAATATGTGACTTTAGGAAATTCCCTTCATCTCCTTTTACCTCAGTTTCTGATCCTGTGAAATGAGCCATGTATTTCTGCAGTCCTGAGTAGAGTGTTCAAAATATTAACCCTATCTGAAACTGAGTTAGGGCAGATGATGCTTTCTCTTCAGTAATCTTCTATATTTGTGTGTTTGTGTTGAGCTGTGCACTGAACAGGAACCTAGGCAGTTTCTTATTGTAACATAATCCAACTTTGCAATATGCAACATAGACCTCAGTCATGCAAGAGAAGACTTGTGAAAGGTAAGGGACAGAAGAATAATTTTTGCAGCCACTTATGGAAGGACTGGGTGACAGAAAGAGGAAAACAAGTTTGCTATCATGATGAAGTTGCTGTGAGACAACTAATAAGGCAAAGAAGAACCTGATCTTGTTTCATCCCAGCCTTGATTTTCTCACTTGGAAAACTGTAATGGATTTTTATATTAAGGAAGACATCAAACAATAATAACTGAAGCTATAGGTGAATTATTTGATGCAGCTCTTGATTTACAAATTTCTTGCCCATAAAGGGTAATTGCAATTACTTACAACCTAAATAAAAGCATGTTTCAGTCAGGAAACACTGGTTAAATTAATAATGGCTTTCTTAGCTTTAAATTAAATTTAGAATTTCACAGTCATCTATTAGAGAGGTAGCCGTGTTAGTCTGTAATTTCGAGAACAACAAGAAGTCTTGTGGCACCTTATAGACTAACAGATATTTTGGAGTATAAGCTTTCATGGGCAAAGACCCACTTCATCAGATGCATGAGTGGGGGGGAGGTTTCAGAGGGGTATTTAAAGAGTGGTGTCCCAGTAAGAGGGAGGGCCAGAGCTGACAAGGTCTATTCAGCAAGGTGGAAATGGCCCAGTCTCAACAGTACTTATCAAAAGAGGAAAAACAAGTCAGATCAGACAGGGGGATGTGAGCCTCTGTCAGAGTCTAATGGGGAGCTATTAGCACCCAGAGCAGAGAAACTACCTTTGTAAACTGCGAGCCACTCCCAGTCTCTGTTTAATCCATGGTTAATGGTGTCAAATTTGCAAATAAATTGCAGCTCAGAGATTTCTCTCTCCATTTGATTTTAAAAATCTTTTTGTTTCAGAACTGTCACCCTTAAATCTGCCAGGGAGATTGAAATGTTCCCCCACAGGCTTCTGTACATTACCGTTCCTGATGACTGATTTATGTCCATTTATTCTTTTACAGAGAGACTGTGCAGTTTGGCCAATGTAAATTGCAGCGGGGCATTGCTGGCACATGATGGCATATATTATATTAGTAGATGTGCAGGTAAAGGAGCTGCTGATGGTATGGTTAATGTTAGGTCCTGTGATGTCATCACTGGTGAAGATATGTGAGCAGAGTTGGCAGCGAGGACCGTTGCAGGGGCTGGTTCCAAGCCTAGAGTCACTGGTTTGTGATTTGTAGTGGCTGGTGAGGATTTGTGTAAGGTTGGCAGGCTGTCTGTAGGAGAGGACAGGCCTGCCTCCCAAGGTCTGTGGGAGTGAAAGATCATTGTTCAGGATGGGTTGCAGATCACTGATGATGCGCTGGAGAAGCCTTAGGTGGGGGCTGTATGTGGGGTCAGTGGTGTTCTCTTGTTTTCCTTGTAAGGCCTTGCAGCAGTCATCTAGAAGCTCAGTGACATGCGTACGTTGCATTTTAAGACTGAAGAGATCTTATTAATTCAAAAAGTCTTCAAACTATTTGTTTTTACATGAAGAAAAGGCATGTACAGATTTTTTTTTTTTTTACAGTTCACAGACTTTGAAGAAGTTCACCTGTCGTTCTTTGAGGAGAACTAAACTTGATGCTTAGTAGAATTAATGTACCTTAGAGCTGGTTTTGGTTATCATTAAATGCATATATAGTTCCACAAATAAATATGGCACTCACTATACAATCAGAACCAATACTAAATGAGTAACAATAGGTTTCCATGGTGCAGGAATTCCATTGCAAAACCAAAAGTAAGATCGTACTAATTGAATAGGGTCTTTATATCCTGAATGCTCCAGGAAATAGGTAATGTGTGTAGAAACTTGAATGGCAGGAAAGAAACTATTCCGAGTGGCAAGACTAGGCTTGCTGGCTCACATTCCTGAATCCCTACACCCCAATCACAAGAGGCTAGATGAAAAGTAAATGTACTGTCCATGGTGCAAAATCCTTTGAGCTTCATTATGCATCAGACTTCAGTCCATATTTAAAAGCAGAGATAATAAACATGTCCAGATAACTACTTGTGCATGTCCAATTTTTTAGCTAATCAGTGTAACTGTGAATTTAAAAAGGCAAAGTTTGAGCAGCTTTTGGCTGATCTCAAGTAGTCTTTTTGAAACTTCCACACTTCCAGGGTCTCACGTCTATCACAGGTGGCATTTAGAATGGACAAGGGAACAGGGCTGGTCCTAACTAATTGGTGGCCCTGGGCAAATGGGGGCCGCCAGGTGGGGGACAGAACCCTGGGGGGGGAGGGGGGCTGCTGCACCCTCCCGGCAGTGGGAGGGGGGCAGGTGCACGCTCACAGCTGCTGTGCCCTCCTGTGGGTGGGGAATGGATGGCTGCACCCTCCCGGCTGCTGCTCCCTCCCACCGGGCCCTATTGCACTTCAAGCCTCCCACAGCGCGCCCTGGATGCCAGGCTGCTCAGCTGCAGCCCTGCCCCTCCCCCAGCCCCATGCAGCAAGGGCCTGTTGGCTCTGGCCCCACATGGGCCAGTCCATTTAGGTGGCCCCAGTCATGGCCTGGCTTGTCCACCCCTCAGATTGGTCTGTAAAGAGAAAAGCTAACCCACAAATCAGGGCCAGCCATTTAAAGCTCTTGATAAGCGCACATGTCATGAGTTGCAGAAGGCAAATTGCACATGGTCCCACAGATTCATGACAAATGTGGTGATTAAGCAAAAATATAGTGGGGTCCATTTCAAGAACAGAATATCTGATTTACCATGAAAAACACATAAAAGGGCAATGAAAAAATCTGGCAGAGTCAATGCGGCCTGGAGCATTAGCCACCAGCTGGATGAGCAGCAGCAGCAGCAGCAAAGAAAAGTACATGTGCAGTAAAAAACTGATTGGTACATACATACTTTGTGTTAATTGGTACATACATACTTTGTGTTAATACTTTGTGTTAATCCATGCCTGTTCTTTTTCCTAAATCATCTTTGTGGCCACTAGCCTTTTCTGTCTGGATACTGTGGATGTAAGAACCACATAAAGCTCACTGAGGGTCAGCGTATTCACTTTTTTCCAGCTCCATGGATTGATTGTGCTCAGATTATTCAGGAAAAAAAATTCTGCAGTTCTTTTGCTGCCCCTATATCATCTGGCTAATGGTTCCACAGGTGTGTGTTTTGTTTTGGTTCCACTGATCAAATGGCATAATTTGGAATGGTTGTCTCACTTGTTACTTGTTTTAATTGTTTGGATTCTGTCCAAGACCTCTTCCACTCAGCTTTCCCAAGAACCCAGTTTGACACCTGATTTTGTGTCTCAGATATCTTTATTAGGCATACAGCCAAAACAACTTCGTTGATCAGATACAATAGATCCACAGTTGCACATCAGCCTTTTCCTTTTCTACACATACATATATATACAGAATTAATACACAATTGGTTCTTCAGATTGGTTGGGTTATTTAAGCAGCCTCTGTACAGCATGCTTTGTTAACATGTTACACATTTCTATTTATGCCTTCCCCAGTATTCCAGGTTTATCTCTTTTGCTGTAAATAGTACCATGGTATTCATGGGGTTAGAATGAAACAAACAAGAAATAGGTAGCATGATGAATTAGTAAAATCATAGATGCATCTGAGAAAGTTACCTTCTCACAGCCCATGTTTAATTCATCATTACCATAATCAAGCTGAGGTTGTTGATTAATTTGATCTTCTGCATTGCCTTGTGTCTGACAAACAAACTATATGCAAAAAACCACTTTGGCCGCATTTACACTAGTCCCTTGCTTTCGGAAGGGGCATGGTAACAAACCACGTTGGCAGATGCTAATGACGCACGGCTATGAATATGCAGTGCCTCATTAGCATAATGCTGGCCACGCGGGGTTCGAAAGAGCTGCTTTCTAATTGCATGCTGCCTGTGTATACGGGAACCTTTTGAAAGGACCCCGCCCCAGACTTCAAAAGCCCCTTCTTCCTATTTGGTTTTAGGAAGAAGGCACTTTTGAAGTCCGAGGTGTCCATTTCAAAGGCCCTCATTTACACGGGCAGCATGTGATTCGAAAGCAGCACTTTCAAACTGCATGTGGCCAGCATTATGCTAATGAGGTGCTGCAAATTCATGGAACGCATCATTAGCATCTGCCAATGTGGACCATTACCATGCCCCTTCCGAAGGGGCTAGTGTCAATGTAGTCTTTGTCTGCATAATTGAATACCATTTTCCCTAGGATCCAACAAAACAAAAAGAAGGTTCATGAATGTATTGTTTTGTAAATAAGGAAGAGTAAAGCAAATGTGACTGGCAGGAAGGAGGGTATATTTGCCTCTGGGATGCAAGAGTCTGATACCTCTATTTATACTAGTCTGATTAATTCCCAGACAAGCTTCTTTTTTAGAAAACTCTAGATTGGAAAATCATTGAAGGGTGTATAAAATATATCAGCCAACTAGAGCAATACATGGTGTGGAAATTGCCACTTTGCAGAGAGCATCAAGCAAGGAAAATATACTGGTATAACATTCATGAAAATCTAGTGTCCATAACATTCTTTCCCTCTCTCTTTCTCTCCCTCTCAGAGGACTGTGGGACTGTCTGGGATAAGATGGAGGAGGATGCCCTTTGATGTTGTTACTTTTCAGGGAAATGGGACTCCGTTTTGTGTTTGTGGGATGAATTTCAGGATTTATCTCATTTTAACAGGCTGGCATGGAGAGAGGGGAGATCCTTCACTTTACTGTGGATTCTGAGGGTTGAATGCAGGGCCTTGGACAGCAGATTGTTCTTGTAGACTCTACCTTTGTGGAGGAATGTGTTCTAGTGGAAGGTAACAGAGATTTAAAAATGTAAGGTGTACTTTCCCTCCTGAGCAAGGCTGTTGTGTAGGGTGACTGCATTGCCCTGGGGCAAATATGGGACAGTGGCCTCCAGGGATGAAGGGCTGTTGTTCCATGTCTGGGCTCCTGAGTGATGGGGCAACTGCCTACAGTGAGGAACCAAGGATGGGGGCTACGCAACCTCCTGATAATGGGGAGTGGAGGATGGGGCCTCCACAGCCTCCAAGCGGAGGTACCAGGGAATGAACAGGCTGCCCCATGGCAGAGCTCACCAGCAGATTTTTTAAAGATTTTTTACGGGGTTTACACCTTCATTTGGAGTTTAGCGATTAGACTTGTTCATAAGCAGCGGTCGACTATTGGAAACATATTTGGCACATGGGCTGTTATTTTTGAATTTGTAATTTATTTTCTTGTTTGTTACTGGCTTTTTATTCTGTACCCATTTTAAAAGTGCCAAGTTTCTCTCTCTTCCCTCCACTGTCTCAGAAAAATTAAAACATTATCAGCTCAATAATTGAGTCTCTTTTACATTGTTTGGGCTTGAAGTTTGGTTTAACACAACAAAGGAAGACAGTATTGAGACCCATGAACAGTACGGGCCAACCTGTGGATCCCTAACTCCCACACAGGCAGACCAAATCAAGAGTGGGCACCAAGAGCCTGAGTCAAGTGACTGTCTGTTGAAGATTGTGAAGAGATGCTTTTAGCTTAGTCGTGGAAAACCTTCAGGAAGGGTTACTTGGTATTGAATTAGGCTAATGGTGGGCTGGTGAGGACTGTCATGATTAAAGCACACTTCTAAGACTGACTGTGCAGACCCTGATCCATGGTCACTGAGTGCAGAGATGTGAGCTAGGAAATGACCTGAAGGACTATCCTACCATAGCATATGTGGTGTCAAAACCATTACCAGTAACATCAGTTCTGAATGAGGATTTCTAGTTTCTGATGGGAGATGAGAGGTGAAAAGTTTCTAAGCTGGAGTGTGTCTTACAATACGTTACACATTCTGTAACTGATATGCAGCCGGACACAGTCCTCTGCACATTGATTGGCATTCCCACTGTCAACACAAATTGGACGTGTGGGCAACATAGTCTCCTACAGATCACAGAAAGGATGTGTTGTGACCTATATAATCCTCAACAGTTAGACTTTGCAGGAAGATGTTGAGCTGGTAGACAGGCACTGCAAGCTTGGTGAATATTCTGAAACGTTTGGCAAGCACTTAAGGGCTCTGGAGAAGCTGTGGCCAAGCTGGTGAAAATCCATAAAGCTTTTTTGAAGTCAGTGGAGTTGAGCTAATTTGCACTAACTGAGGATCTGGTCCTGTAAGTGTTACTTGTTTGGCTAGTATCTGAAAAGGGACTGTCATCTTTAAAAATTATCACTAGTAAGAGTAGGCTGTAACCAGCATCTGTTTCTATTAATGTCATATTTATTCCATTCTTCTTTTCATTACTATGTAACATGCCAGCACATATATGAAGTATCTAATACAGTTTTAGAATTCCAAGAGCTTTCTGAATCATATAGCTCCTTCTTATGACTTTGTACGCCTCTTCTTCTGACACAAGTTATTAATATTATCACCTGAAAGACAAGAAAACAACACCCAAAACATGAGTGAGTTTTCATGGTGTACCTCCCATAAGATCACATTCATGGTCTGATATGAGCATTTGAGAATGTAAATATGACCTAATCATTTTCATTTTCTTTATGGTCTCAGTTATACTGGGGTTCCTGACCACAGTACAAGATTTGACAGAAGTACTGCTTGAGTGCTTCAAAGAGAACAAATTGTGTTTTCACTATTTTTTTAAAAAATAAACTAGAAAAAGCCTTCCCTTATCTTTTCTCTTCAGCTGAACTGATTTTAGGGGCATTCCATTCAAGTTCCATCAAGATGTTAGACAGCATATTAGACCTCTTTAGATAGATACATTTTTGGAGAAGAAAACGTCTTCAAACTCCATTGAATAAAAACTATTTGGAGGGTTTTATGGTGAAACAGAATAGAAGAATTAATCTACTTCTTGGACAGGGAGAACTGGGATGAAATGCTTAGACTGGGGAGTCTGATAAGAACAAAACCCACCCAAAAGAACCTAAGCCCCGTTTCATTTTTTTAAGATGCCAATACTGTGTGATGATTTGGTGAAATCTCTTTAGATTCAGTTTATGAATTCTGTGTTAGATTGGTCTATATATGTTTAAGCTCCTATTATCTGAACTGTATCCTTGTCTCTAGTCCTCTCTAGAGTCAGTATTATGGGGAGGGTCATCAGAGAGTGTGCAAAATAAGTGGGCTATTAAGTTGCCAGAGACTGTTGCTGCTAAAGTCTATCTACCCAGTGACCAACAGGAGCTTGAAAAACAGAGAACCAGCATTTGGATCCAAACACATCACCCTGGGAAGTGTTCAACCGGAGAGCTCTACTAGGTTATGGCAATGTGTTTACACACAAAAATAATCCTAATGCTCCCTTTGATGGCTTGGCAGCACCAACAGACCTTGTTCTCAGGGTTGTAGTCATCTCAGATTATTCCTGAGGTATCGTTCTCCTAACACTCAGCTCGAGGACGAAAGTTGAGTCTTAAACTCTGAATAGGAGTGGTACAAAATCAGCCAGAGGAAACACGGCACTCTTTGCTTTCAGTCCCATTAAGCAGAGAAGAGTTGGGGACTAACTGTCCTCTTCTCATTTGACAAATTGTCTGGGTAAGTATCACTTGCTCTTTGAATTTTACATAAATGGAATTGAGAACTGCCACAGACAGAGTGCAGAGCTGGGTGTATGTGCAGGAGGTCATATCAAGTACTGGGCTGGCTGCTGTTGGTGCAATGCTTCGCGTGCCATGAAGCACCTTGTCAGTGCTGGGTGTGTGTGTGTGTGTGACTGCTGGAAGAGACAGGTCTGGTCACGAACGTCTCACAACAGACCCTGCACAGTCCTGTTGCACCACAGGTATCAGGCTGCAGTGTGCAGACCAGTGCTCCCCTTAATTATTTTTTCACCCAGGGCTGGAATAAATTTTATGTGCACTGAGGCATGTGGGGATGTGTACCACTCATAGAAACACATGCTGCTGGCTGTGGGCAGGCACTCTGCTAGTCAGGTGGCTGGTACCTGACTCTCTTCTGGGCAGCTGCCCAAGTGCTCAGCTTACAAGGAACACTGCTGCTGACTGGCACCTAATGTGCTCAGTCACAGAGAAGGAGCCGCGTTAGTCTGTGTTCTAACAAAAACCCCCCAGCAGTCCTGTGGCACTTTACAGACTAACCAAACAATGTATCAGGTGATGAGCTTTCGTGGGGCAGTTCTGGAAATGCTGAACAATGTGCTTAGTGTGTGAGACTTGTCATTCTCTAGTGCAGGGGTCTGTAACCCAGGGCATGCATGCAGAGTCGCACATGAGATGATTTTCATGCACTAATGGTTAAGCTTAAAGCTTAATAGATCTTAATTGATTTATTAATGAAGCAGTTGTAAGTAGGATTATTAGTGACTTTAAAAAGTATCACTGGCACTTGGACCGTACAGAGGTTGAAAGGTCAAATTTCAGCATTCTGCCTTGGCAAGTTGCTGCCCCTGGCGCTAACTAATAGCTAGGGTGACTAGATGTCCTGTTTTAAACAGGACAGTCCCATATTTAAGGCCTGCTGCAGGTATCCTGGCTTTTATTGGAAGATGAGGAAATTGTCCCTTATTTTCTGCTCCCCTTCTAGTATCAGCTAGTTCTGTTGCTGGCTAGAGCCCTGCTTGCCACCTGCCTGCCAAGCAGCAAAGAGAGTGCATGTGGGAGGTGGAGATGGGGGGCAGGAACATAGGCTAACAATGGAGGTGGGTGCACAAGGTTGGTGGTGAGGACAAAGCTGCAGCGCACTGGGCCAGGGTGCACCCTCTGCCATTCCATCAGTGCAACCCCTGCTGCATGCTGGCTCTGGAGCATGGGTGAGGAAGCAGCACTCTCCAGCATATTCCCCTGGCAGGCTCCACAGCAGGATCCCAGGCAGGAAGTTAGCTTCCCTCTTCAGCTGCCGCCTCCCTTCAGTCTTGGATCCTGTCTGGAGGGAGTGTGGAGCTGCTCCATGTCCTGGGCACCCTACTCTGCTGAGCCATGTCTTGGACCAGGATCACAGGAGCCCCTGCAGTCAGGTTCCCTGGGCCCTGGTGCACAACGCAGCCATAAGGCTTAACTCCTTCCTGCTCGTGCTGTTGCTGAGGGAGAGATGGTGGTTAGGTTATGTTGGTGGCCAGCAGCAGGCGGAAGGTGTTAGCTGCCTTTTGACCCTGTCTGGAGAGGAAGGGACAAGCTGCTTCCAACCATGGTGCGGGGCAGAGGGAGGGGAAGAGGAAGGACAGAGAGATGAGCCCTGCAAAGACACAGGCAAGGTCATCCCTTTCCCACCCCCCATGGCTGGAAGCAGCAAAATTCCCTTGCTATTGGCACAGTGACAAAAGATTACATTCTAGTGTGAGCCCTGGCAGAAATCAATGGGGGGATGTGACCCGGCTCCCCCACACTTCAACATCAGTGCCTTAGGAAGACACAGTACGAGTAGATATGGGTCTATCCCAGGGGCCCAGCCAGGCACAGAGGGTGGAGAGCACTTGGCAGGGAGAGTTGGTCTGTCAGTCATCCCCCAGGTTTCAGAGAGGGGTACAGGTGTGTGTGTCACCCTCTCAGCACGTGACCCATAGAGTCTTAAAGATAGGAAAGTAAATACAAAAATCCAGCTACGGAGTATCTCTTTTTAACCAGAACTCAGTCAGCTTAATGTTAAGTTGAATGTTTGTACTGCATAGTTCTGATTGACTGCTGTTGAACTTACCTGAATATGAATAATTTTGCTGGGTGCCCAGCCTAGGGAAATATGGTCGCTCTACTAATTGGTGGTCTTTCTAATGGGAATTTCATTGCTTACAGCATACAGAAATCACAGACCCCAGGATACTGTCTCATGCAAAACCACAGACATTATGAAGCAACAGACAATCCTGTCAGTCCTTGAACCTCTGCATTGAGGGTGTGACCCTCATTTCAGTCATACATATTCAGTAGCATTTTGAACCCACTCTGCTCTCTTCCACTAGTCTGAGCAGAACAGAATGCGTCCCTTTATCATCTTGATCAGTAGCAGCCTCAAAGTGACTAGCTCAGTGGGTAATAATATCTCTCTCCTTTTCATTTCTGACTAGCGAGCTATTTGCTGTGTGAAAAGAAAACAATAAGATAAGTGAAGAAGTAGAATGAGCACTTACAAATACCAGGTAATTGCACTGCCTATGAAATGAAAATAAAAAACAATTAATTATCATTTCGCTTTTTTTTAGCAATCAGTCTGAAAACCACTTATGTTTCATTAAACTGTTGCTGGTGTTGTGATCATGCCAAGTCATTATTCAAGTACTTGGTGTAACTTAAAACACTGGATGAGATGGAGGTACCCTTATTCAACTTTACTCCAAAATAAGTTTCCTTCTCCACTGACTTCAGTGGGACTTATTGTTATGTAAGTTTCTATTTAATATGTGGGTAAGTGCATCACAATCTCTCAGAGCACAGATGATGCACCTAATAATAATGAAGGCTGATTTACTCTGTTATTTCTTTTCTTTAAATTCCTGAAACAAAGCCTTTTAATAGTGCAGCAATAAAACTGCAGTTATGGCATGTGGCGCACTGATCCTTGAAGCAGGGTTATTTCTTTAATTGGAAATACTTTCGTGAAAATGTCCTCTGGAATTTACAAAGACGTCCTGCAGGATATAAATTAGCTATTTTCTGTAGATGGAAATTACTCTTAAAATCTGTGGAGAATGATAGCCTTTATATAGCATTTTTCAGCCCATAAAGGAATGGTATATCCCTATTGTACGCATTTCTGTGTTAAACAGTCTAAATATGCAATAGGAAGATTGTTATCCTCAGCTCACTGTTTTGGCGACTTCTTCATAACAGATTTAACACAAATCTCTGATCATGGTGGTCTGAAGGAAGCAAACGATCCATTGCATTCTCCTGTTTTTATTAGACAATCCCCTGGTCTTGCTTCCTGCTGCAGAAGAGCCAATGAATAGCAGAACCTCAATGATGACAGCGAGGTGGAGAAGCTGTAAAGGGTACGGCTTTAGGGCAGTTCTTTCCACGGGACCACAAGGATGGACTGGGGAATGATCGGGCTGTGGTCAGCCCTCAGCTCTGCCTAGAGTGTGCTGCACCGTATGACACTGCAGTCTGGAGCATGCCATACAGTGCTCGGGGCTGGGGGGAGCAGGGGGAATTTAACAGGCACTGGGCTCCAGCCACTGCTGCCCCAAGGCAACTGGCCCTCTTAACCCCCTGCCCCCGACCAGTATCAGCAGCCCTGGCCCATCACCCTTGTTGCCAAGCACCTAGAACATAACAGGTGTGAGTCCTCTATTCAGAGAAAGCTGACGGCCATCAATTATTCAGTGGAAAGTCTCCCTCTGAACTAGAAACCAGTCTGTGAAGGAAACTGCATATCTTCCCGCAGGAGTAATTTTTTTTTTTTTTTGAAAATGCTCCTGTTCCTGCTTATTTATTTCCTATTTGTGAGAAGCTGAAGCTTTATCTTTCCACAACCACAATGACAGATACTCTTATCTACTAGAAGGCAAACAGAAAAATAACATCTCAGGAGCTGTTCATCTACTCTGGCTCCATTGCCTGCACTGAGCGATATGTATTCCAGTTTCATAGCTAGGACACCAACAGAACCGAGAAATGAAAAGAGTAACTAACTTCAACAAGGTCACCAGAGTGCCTGTTAGCTCAAATGCATTGAGAATGCAATGTCTTTGAGTAACAATGGAACTTGAAGTACCCATACTCACAAGAATACAAGGACAGGCTATTTTTAAATCATATTTATAATTTAATTAACTGTTTCAATATACCTTAGTAAATGAAGTGAACAAAATCTATAATTTAGTCCTTATTAAAATGATTTTCCTGCAGACAGGCAATTTAGAAATCTGTAGAAATTGAAAACATGAGGTAAAGCTAGTGAGAAAATCTGTGGGTTCTATTCTATAGGCCATTACTTAATAATAACTTTCTTACCAAGCAGGGCTCTTGTGAGAATTAGCTAATATTTGTACAGCTGTCTGAAAATATATATGAGAGCTGTACAAATTCTCATTAGTATTACTACTCATAAATCCTTATGCTAGAAAAATATGGACCAGTAGCATCCATCCAAACTATGGGTCTAATCCAGTTCTCATTAAAGGCTTCCATTGTCTTCAACAGGAATTTAGCCAGGCTATATACATGATAAATTCATTTTGGCTTCTCTGTACCACTTATGGAAAAATCTCTCTCTTAATAATTTTTAAAAGAAATTCCATTCTCTACACATTTAAACATGTTAGTTCTTTTGAATGGTGCTGGATTGAACGTAAGAAGGTAAGTTTTCTTTCTAATCACAGGTTCTGTGCAGCATGGGGAGTAACCACGTAAATTTCACCATCTGTCACCTCCACAATTGTTCAGCCCTGAAAAAAAAAAAACACGCCTAGTAGTAAGAGAGAACTTTACAATTCTTATTACCTTGACTCCTCCATTTAGACTACTATCCATGGTGCTATTCCAAAGTAGGTGATGGATTCAGTCTTTGGAACTGGCCTGATGATTAATTTCAGATTTTCCATCAGTTAGCCACTAATTGCTAGAAGTTTTAGTCTACATTCTGGTGAATTTTGAGTAAATATCTTCTCCAGTATTTAACTGCAAAGTCCACATTAGTCAGCAGTATTGATGTAACACAAGTAGCAATGCTAAAATACATAAAACCCGGATCTGGTTTTGACAGTGAGGGGATTTATAAATTATCTTTGCATGTAAATATCATTCTGAATTTTCCTCCAGTTATGTTATGGAATCCAGAATAATGGGAATATTCAAAAAATGAAAGTGATTTAGAGTGATTCCACTCTCTTTCTCCCAGTTCTTAGAGACTCACACCTTTCTGAAGTACAATAGAATAAAGGTGCACAAGTCAAATTCATTAACCTGTGTTTCTTGTTTTCATTTCCTCTTTACTTTACTTTTCTGTCAGTTGTTCTATGAGCTTTCTTCCTGCTTTGCCCCTCCAAAAATTCATTTCCTCTCTTTTCCCCTTTCCTGGGGCCTGATTCTGTAAAGTGTGGGGAACTTTCAACTGCTGCTGACTTCATTGTAAATTGGAGGTGTTCAACATATGACATCTTCTGTTTTCCTCACTGTTCCTGATCTTCCTATTTGCACTGCTTTTTTGTTCTCTTCTGCCTTGCTGTTTGAGTTCAGATGTCTGTCTTCCTTGGACAGACAATGAAATTGAAATAGGAGCAAAGTCCACCTATCCCTTCTCTAGATTAATATAAAATTCTTCATCCCAGGCATTCTTGTCTGTTTGGATATGGATCCTGGCCTCCATCATCAGCACATCTGCACCACAAACATTAATTTTATTTTATATAACATAATATTGTGCTTCAGAAATTAGTCATTACCTTACTCCTATAGGATAATTAGCTTCGTACTACAGCTGAGGAAAATCTTAAGGGAAGTGGTCACAGAGGAAGTTGCTGTCAGGGCTGGGATTAAAATGCAGGAGATCTCTATTCCATGATTATTCTGTTAGGCTATGGCTACACAGAGGCTTTATTTTGGAATAAGCAATCCCGGAAGAGATTTTCTGGAACAGCTTTTTTCGAAATAGCACACCTATACACAAAGGCTGTGTCTACACTAGAAAGGTCTTTTGAAAGATTTTTAGAAAGAAGAGGGCTCTTTTGAAAGATCCAGCAGAGCAGCTACACACAAAAGCATTCTTTCGAAAGTAAATCGAAAGAATGAGGGGCTCCTTTTGAAATAGCTCTTCCTTTCCTGTTTCAGGAATAGCGCCCCCTTTTGAAAGCTTCTTTTAGAAAGAAAATGTGTGTAGATGCTTGGCAGGCCCTTTTTTCAAAAAACCAGTCCTCATGGGCCCTGATTTTTCAATCCTTGGCCCATTCTTTGGAAAGAGCAGGGGCTGTGTGGGGGAAGATGCGTGGGGAAGCAGTTTTAATCTTTGCCAGTCCCCCAAAACTAGCTCTAACAGTAAGACAGAACATGGGAAACTGACACAGTGGGTATGCTCTTTCTGCGTGTAACAGAGCTATGCCCAGTGGGTATGCCTGCTGGCCAGTTGCAGTGATTGAGTAGGATAGGGGCATGGCTGATGGATTGAGGGACTCCATTGGTCATGTTCGTCTCTTCGTGAAGTGTAGAGCAACAGTCGTTATGCAGCATGGTGCTGTTCCAGCTTGGAGGGAAGGTTTTCTTCTCATGCTTGACAAGCCCAGCAGGAAATACTTTGTACACAGCTGCTGTTACAGATCCAGACTAACACGGCTACCCCTCCGATACTTGATTCCAGGGAATGGGATCCTGGTATACTGGCAAAGAAAACAGAGCTTGTTTGGAGTGAATTCCTAAGGGATACAGAGTTCCCAAAACATGGAAACAGCTATAGTTCCACTCTGTAAAGAGGCTGCACTGTGTGACTATGCAATCTACAAATGCAGTCCATGTGGGACCAAGCTGAGGAAGCAGGCAAATTGGTAATGACACTGTGACCAGCAAATTTCCTGGATTCCTGTTCAGTTTCTCCACCTCCTAAATATTCAGCGCTTCATTAGCATGCGGGCGGCCGCGGCACTTTGAAATTGACGCACCTCGCTGTGCGGCTCGTCCCGACGGGGCTCATTTTTGAAAGGACCCTGCCTACTTCGAAGTCCCCTTATTCCCATGAGCTGATGGGAATAAGGGGACTTCGAAGTAGGCGGGGTCCTTTTGAAAAGGAGCCCCGTCGGGATGAGCAACAGAACTAGCTGATACTAGAAGGGGAGCAGAAAATAAGGGACAATTTCCTCATCTTCCAATAAAAGCCAGGATACCTGCAGCAGGCCTTAAATATGGGACTGTCCTGTTTAAAACAGGACATCTAGTCACCCTAGCTATTAGTTAGCGCCAGGGGCAGCAACTTGCCAAGGCAGAATGCTGAAATTTGACCTTTCAACCTCTGTACGGTCCAAGTGCCAGTGATACTTTTTAAAGTCACTAATAATCCTACTTACAACTGCTTCATTAATAAATCAATTAAGATCTATTAAGCTTTAAGCTTAACCATTAGTGCATGAAAATCATCTCATGTGCGACTCTGCATGCATGCCCTGGGTTACAGACCCCTGCGCTAGAGAATGACAAGTCTCACACACTAAGCACATTGTTCAGCATTTCCAGAACTGCCCCACGAAAGCTCATCACCTGATACATTGTTTGGTTAGTCTGTAAAGTGCCACAGGACTGCTGGGTTTTTTTTGTTAGAACACAGACTAACGCGGCTCCTTCTCTGTGACTGAGCACATTAGGTGCCAGTCAGCAGCAGTGTTCCTTGTAAGCTGAGCACTTGGGCAGCTGCCCAGAAGAGAGTCAGGTACCAGCCAGCTGATTAGCAGAGTGCCTGCCCACAGCCAGCAGCATGTGTTTCTATGAGGTGCGTCAATTTCGAAGTGCCGCGGCCGCCCGCATGCTAATGAAGCGCTGAATATGCATTTCAGCACTTCATTAGTAAACTTCGAAATGGCCATTTGTGTGGCCAGTTTCGAAGTTTGGAGCTAGTGTAGACACGGCCAGTATCATTTAAAAGAGACATTAAGAACTTGTTCTGTGGATATGCCAGCTATATGATACATCAGTGAAAATGTAGAATAACTCCACTGACTTTACAAAAAGTCAAAACAAAACCAAAAACATGAGCAGTCCTGTAGCACCTTACCCCTGAAAGCTCATTGCTTAATAAATAAAATTGTTAGTCTTTAAGGTGCTACAGAAACAATCTGATGAAATGGGTGTTACCCTTGAAAGCTCATTACCTAATAAATAAAGTTGTTAGTTTTAAGGTGCTACAGGACTGCTTGTTTTTGTTTTGTGAAGCTACAGACTAACACAGCTACTGTTATGAGACTATGCACTGGCTTTAGGACATCAGAAATTTGAATCAGAAAGTAGGCAAGATCAAATGACTTGATTCTTTCATCATTAGTGAAAAGAGCAATTCTAGTTCCTGTTCCCCATCTTATTCATTATTGCTAGATCAGAAATAAATATCTTAGCAAGCTGCTGCTCCTCATAGGATGATTTCTTGCTGACAGTTTTTTTCTGGACAATTCAGTTGTTTCAACTAATCTGTGTAAATGCAAAATGACTTGAAACCGAAAAATAAAGCAACTCTTCAGAACCAGCCAGCCCTGACCATTGAGAATTTATCAAAACACGTCAGAGATGATTTGGGAATAACCTTTTTGAAATATTTACTTTTCTTCTTTTGCTCATGACGCACTTTGGCATTACAAGCTATGTGGTGGTGAAGGGCTCTGAGGAGGAAAGAAATCTGTCAGCAAGGTTTCTGCTAGAGATAATACAAAACAAATATTCCATCTTCCAAGACCAGCATATCCTGCTGTGCTGTGGAGTATGATGAAGAAACCCTTTCAAATGCCGTTCTCCATACTGGTTCTTTAAGGCTCACTGTAGATGAATAATAACAGAGAGAAAGCCATGCTAGTCTATATACTATCAAAACAAAAAAACAGTAAAGTAGCACTTTAAAGACTAACAAAATAATTTATTAGGTAAGCTTTCGTGGGACAGACCCACTTCTTCAGACCATAGTCACACCAGAACAGACTCAATATTTAAGGCACAGAGAACCAAAAATAGTAATCAAGGCTGACAAATCAGAAAAAAATTATCAAGGTGAGCAAATCAGAGATCAGTGGGGCCGGGGGGGAGTCAAGAATTAGATTAAACCAAGTATACAAAAAGCCCCTATAATGAGCCAGAAAATTCACATCCCGGTTCAAATCACATGTTAATGTGTCGAATTTGAATATAAAAGAGAGTTCAGCAGCTTCTCTTTCCAAAGTAGTGTGAAAATTATTCTGCAGTAAGATGCAAACTCTTAAGTCATTAACAGAATGGCCCACTCCATTAAAATATCAGCTGACCGGTTTGTGGATCAGGAGCGTTTTTATGTCTGTTTTGTGCCCATTAACTCTTTGTCTAAGAGAGTTTGAAGTCTGTCCAATATACAAAGCATCTGGGCATTGTTGGCACATGATGGCATATCTGATGTTAGTTGAGGAACATGAGAAAGTGCCCATGATTCTGCGACTAACCTGGTTAGGTCCAGGGATGGTATCCCCAAAATAGATATGTGGACAAAACTGGCAGTGGGCTTTGTTGCAAGGAAAAGTCCCAGGACTGGTGTTGCTGTGGTATAGACTGTGGCTGTTGGTGAGAATCCTCCATTGTTTACAGTCAAGCCCTTAGGTACAATTGCATTTGTTCTGATCCTACTGACAGAGACCAAAAACTACAAGATCTTTATTAAATATTCATAAACCTGAATTACCTGCCAGGAGGAATAAAAAAACAAATCGACAGGTCCAGATGAATACCCAGAGACCAGCTACTCCAAGACAGGCCCAAAAAAGCCAAGAACAGAACACCACTGGTCATTACCTACAGCCCTCAACTCAAACCACTGCAACAAATTATTAAGGACTTACAACCTAACCCTAATCAGGATACCACACTCCGGAAGGCCCTAGGTGACAGGCCTGTTCTCTCCTACAGACATCCTCCCAACCCTATGAGGACCCTTACCATCAGGCACAGTCTATACTGCAGGAACACCAGTCCTGGGACTTTTCCTTGCAACAAAGCCTGCTGCCAGCTTTGTCCACATATCTATTCTAGAGATACCATCACTAGACCTAACCAAGTTAGTCACAGAATCACGGGCACATTCTCATGGTCCTCAACTAACTTCATATATGCCATCATGTGCCAACAGTGCCCAGATGCTTTATAGATTGGACAGACTTCAAACTCTCTTAGACAAAGAGTTAATGGGCACAAAACAGACATAAAAACACTCCTGATCCACAAACCAGCAGCAGTGTCTGCCAGTGAGTGAATATGCAAATGAGCATTCATTTGCATTTTCAAGACCACCCATTTGCATACTGCTGCCAGCGGTTCGGGTCAGTGTAACCATAGCCTGTGACTGTAGGGTCCATGTAAATGGATAGTAACAGGGTGTAGGAGGTTTTTTCTGCAAGCTAAAGAGGAGGTTAGGATGTTTCCCTGGTACTTACAAGAAGGCTGGCTAAAGTGCTGGCATGTTTCTTGTGTACCCAAAATTTATGGTCAACAACTCATATCACATGCTGCAGGCAGTGTAATGCTGCAGCTGGTACTGTAGACCACTCCTTTGTGAAGCACCAGACTCCTTACTGCTGTGAGCCCTTCAACTCTGTCCTGTCAAATCCTGTTCAGACCAGCAGGACTTCTGCTGCAGAAAACACATTTTCCCTGCTTGCTGTCACAGCTGTGGATAGGGTAGAATTTGTTCCTGAGAAATTTAAAAAAAAATTAAAATAATGTGGTGGGCCAATTATTTTTGGTTTCATTCCCATCCTTCTTAGAGCCGCAGTATTTAGGATGCTCAGGTTTTGGCTTCACAAAGGTTTATGTGCCTCATTCTCACAGCAGCAAGATTTCTTTTAATCAGTGTGCTGTGAAGCAGGTCTAAATGATTGTAGTTTAATTTTGTTTTGATTCTTGTCATTCAGAGACATTAGACATTTCTTCATGAAATATTCACTACTGTACATCCTCTGACAAAAGTACACAAGCAACTGAGATATTTTAAATATTTTTATAAAAATCCTTCCATCCCCCTCACTAACTGATAAGTGCAATATCTAAGCATCAATTGTTTTCAATTAGTTGTGAAGATATTTTCATAACAACGGATTCAGATTTGATTGTAGTAACTACAACCCGTGACATCTAGTAGCAGTAGGCATCCTTCAGTCTGCATAGACTATGGATTGCGCCCTTTATAGTTTCAATTGAGGACTTCATTTATAGCGTCTACTGTGACTATGAAGGCCCACACGAGAGTGACAGTCCTTGCTGCATCTCTTGCAGATGTGATGGGTGTCTGGCAAGTCCTTATTGTGCTTTCTGTGCGCTCGCTTCTCCTCTGCTAGCTGTCTGATCCTCATCTCGCCCTTCTGAAGGCCCTTGTGTAACCCCTGCCTCCATCTGTTGCGGTCGTCTGCTAGTTCTTCCCAGTTGTCCAGCTCAATGTCTACCTCTCTGAGGTCTCTCTTGCAGACATCTTTGTAGCGCAACTGGGGGTGTCCGGGAGGTCTTTTGCCAGAGGCTAGCTCACCATATAGGATGTCTTTTGGAATCCTTCCATCATTCATCCTGTGGACGTGGCCAAGCACGACATCTGCATGGTAAGTGAATGAAGGAAATGCCTGATTTCAACAGCTGAATTCATTGTGTTCTGCTCTGACATTTGTAAAGAGTCTGTTGCTCTCAGAAATAACAGAAAACCAGTGGTGGAGCCACATACTTCATGCTCTTGATACTGCAGACTTTAAACCAAATATATATAGTAATCAATTCTCCAGACAAATGAATTTATGAACTGATCCACAGTATGTACTTGAAGAAATCTGACTGACTAATAACAAGAAGTCCTGTGGCATCTTATAGACTAACAGATATTTTGGAGCATAAGCTTTCCTGGGCAAAGACCTGCTTTGTTAGATGAAGCTTATGCTCCAAAATATCTGTTATTCTGTAAGGTGCCATGGGACTTCTTGTTGTTTTTGCAGATACAGACTAACATGACTACCCCTCCAAGACTGACTAATGTCATTACTTAACTTTCCTTATTGCTCTCCCTTTCTGTCTTGATGTCTACGATAAAAACAATAAGGCCTTTTCTACTGGGAGATCAAACTCTTGCAAGTTGATGTAGTGGGTTTAGTAAAAATGCACTAAATCCATGGTTGATCGTGCTTCCATCTACTCTGGTACTCCACAAGAAGGAGAAGAGTTAAGGAAGTTAATGGAACAGTTTCTCCCATCAACCCTCCCACAGTGAGGAAGCGGTGGCAAGTTGACCTAAGGTTTTCAGCTCCAGCTCCAGTATTCACATAGCTTTAGTTGCATACCTTAGGTTGACATTGCCCACCTAGTGTACACCAGGCCTTAGACAATTCACATAATTGAAGTTAAGTTCATGAGGAAACCTTTGCAAGATTTGGGGCTAAATGTTTAAAATGGCCATACTACATCAGACCAAAAGCCCATCTCACTCAGTATTCTGTATTCTAACAGTGACCAGTGCCACGTGCCCCAGAGGGGATGAACAGAACAGATTTCACACTGATTGCTGTCAGGGATGCCCCTGACTGTGCTGCTTAAGAGATACTACAAGGTTTCCAGTCTGAGGTGCTTTATGCACAGCAGAAAGGCTGACACAGCTGCTGGTTCCTGCAATATCACTAACATTAGTAGAAGAGAAGAACTCACTTTATCATGTTGCAGCCTCTGTTCACATCCTGGGGTTAGTTAATATTAAAGCCATGTGTTCTTATTTAATCATATTGCTTTGTCTCTGAAGATAACAATTACATTTATTAAAGATTTAAACACAAAAGAATACACGACTCTTACAAGACTTTGTAATTTCACTGAATACTATCCAGGGTTATAAAGTAATAGTTAAAGGCGGAACCACTCTAATCAGGCATTGTCTCATACTGCAACATCTATAACCCAGCATAATTTCAGTTAGCTACAAGACCACTTATCATGAGCGTGGCCAAGTTTTCTGAGGTCTCATAGAGTTTGTTTATACCCATGAGTCCTGGCTCTCAGCGTTCTGTGCTGTTATATAGTCGTAAATTACCCTAAATGTCTTCTAAGAGCCCAGGAAGCAGTGAAAATATTGGTAATGCTGCTAGACAATATTGACCTACCACGGCAATGACCTACCTCTTCTCTGGCACTAGTCAGGTCCCAAAGGTGCTGAACCAGAGTGGTTCAACCTGTACTATGAAGAAATCAGGATTAGTAGAGTCAGTGCCTGCCAGAATATTTCTTCATAAGAAATGTAAAATGGCATATCAATCAATAGACTGTCTGAGTGTTCTGCATTATGGTGTGACTTTTAACATGGAAATAGAATAGCTAGAGTTAATCAAACATCACAAGGAAAATGTATATTCATTGTTAAAATAATCATGTAGGGCAGTTACCATTAAAATCTTTTCAAGTGCCTTTGTGAGTAATGAAAGGTTTGTGTTCCAGGTTCAAAATATAGGCCTTACTATGTATACTGGAGTAATAACTGCATGGAAAAATATTGTGAGGGTTTTAATGGTGATTACTATAACACATAATACATTTTAATTCATTTTAAAGAATAAGCTGGAAAAAATGAAGTCCATATCAGAGGTTGAAAATGTTGAGCCGCAGCCATGGCATTAGCCTTTAAAAAAGGAAATATTCAAGGGAAGGTAGGATGGATCACTTGACTTTTGAAGTACTTTAGAAACTGGTGTTCAGTGACACTTCTGAGAGAATGTCATAGGGGTGCTATGTTTAAATGACCTAAAATAGTGGATGTACCAGTATGTGCTAAAACTATAACACCTAATATTGTTGCTAGGAGCTGGAATTTTGGGTAACTTTCAGAATGGCTACCCTGCCCAGTGAAGGCAGCTAGAGGGAATTTTGGGAGTTTTCTCTAATTATCACTGAGTTTTCTAGATTCAGACAGTATTACTGGCATTGACAGTGTGTACCTCTACATGCAGTACAGTGAGAGGTTTTAGGCTGGCAGCTATTTTTTGTAGAAATTGGATGACACAAGAGCTTCTCAGGAAGTTTCAAGAACAGATTAAGCCAGGCTAGTATATGTGAGGAGGCTGGAGGTGATACGGCAAATGGTCTCTAACATGTAACTAGAGGACAAGGAAGAGCTGAGTTAAATCTAATATAATTCAGAGTGAAATCTAATATAAACTTTTAATCTGAAATAAAGAATAGTCCCATTCTTTCCAGACAGAATTGATGGGATCATGAAATGTAATATATTGTACCATTAGGCCATTAGTGCTTCCTGCATAATAAATGTTTGACTTTTTGATTGCCTTTACATACTATATGTTTTGATTTAAATGCTTGTAGCATTTGGTTGAAGTCAGTCAGCATTTTGGAACTTATCATCATTTGGAGCCCGGGTCCTGGAGGCACAGGCAGCCAACAGGAAAGAGTAGTCTGGAATCTTTTTCTTTCACTAGCAGCTGTTTTCGCCCTTACGATAACAAGGGCAGTAGTCCAGAGCTGGGCTGGAGGCGGAGCCAGGCATCTAATAGGCGGCATGAGGGAAAGGGTATAAGGTGGAGTAGATGGGTGGGGTTGTTTTGGGCTGTGGAAAAATCAGTCCTAGAGTGGTTCACAGTTCCAATCAATATTCTGCCATTTCTACCTGCAGAACAACATTTATATATATGGGAATGCCCAGTCTGCATAACTGGAGGTAGCTTCTATTTTTTAAGGTAGCCATATGTTGTCAGCAGTCTTTCAGACCTTCATAGTCTGATATTTTTTACCTTGTGTTACAATTATAAATAAAAAGGTTAATATAATAAAACAGAATTTATTGCTAGGGCTTTTTTGGACAAAAATTAATTTTACATAAATTTGTTCCACTGCAGATTTATAACGGAGTGACTCTGATATGTTAGCAGAACAGCTATGTGCACAGCATTGAACATCATCGTATTAAGTGGCCACATCCAGTAGGTTCTTGAGTGTCACCGGTCTTTACAAACTTCTTAATAATGTTGAAAAAAATTAATAGATTTTAAGGCCTTAAAGGATCATAATGGGCATCTTTTCTGACTTTGTGCATAACACAAGCCATGGAATTAAACCTAGTAATTCCTACAGCAGAGAAGATTATTTTTCCATTCTAAGTGATCACTCTAAAATCTGAGCGCTTGTAGCTGACTAAAGCATTTCTTTTAGAGAGATATCTAGTCTCAATTTAAAAACATGAAGGTCTACAATAAAACATTAAGTTGGATTAACTATGTGACTCAGGAGTGTGAAAAATCAACGCTCCTTGAATGGCATTGTTAAGTCAACCTAACCACCAGCATAGACAGGAATAGGTTGACAGAAGAATTATTGGAGCTAAGCCTTGCCCTCTCTTAGACAAGGGTCTAAATCCAAGCTGCAGGAAGGTGGGTAGCTCCTTTAGCAGTTTGAATGAGGGAAGATACATCATCATCATCTTAACTTGCATGTGGTAGGTGGACTCAGAGGCTGCCCAAAAGTGAACAAAACAGCCGGAAGGGGAGGGAAGGAGGCCTTCTCTATAACGTGTAGTCTGGTGGTTAGAGAACATAGGATGTGGGGAAAAATCACTTCAAGTCCTTGCTTTGCTTGAAAAGAAGAAAAGATTGAAGGGCTGTGCAGCCTCTCAGATGAGCCTGCTAACCACAGGGAGATGGTATTATTCTGATAGGGGGCTCATTTAGTATCTCCTATCAAAATGGAGTGTACAGGGCACTCACCTGAGAAGGGGAAAATCCAAGAAATAAATGGCTGAACCGCTTTTGCTGAAACTTTCCAAAAACGTAGTCTGAGGCAGACCCCTAAGGTAGACAACATCAGCTTAAACAACAGAAAACAAATTAATGGTAACGTTAGACAAAGTGTAATGTAAAATGTCTTGCATTGATGAAGAAAGACTTTTTGTTAATTCAGGGTGTAATTACCAATGTATAGAATTGAAACAGCTAAAGGTCATGATTTAGATCAGTGGTATCCAATAGGAATTCAAAGAAAACCACACTTGTGGTTGTCATCGTTCCATATTCACCCCCCCGCCCCCGCTTACTCTTACTGAATGCTCTTCACCAGATCTAGGTACTCCTAACCCCTCCATTCTAAATCCCAGTGACCCACCAGAACTGCCAAGGCAGCTACCACATGCTTTTCTCACGATGAGATGGGGTGCGTGTGCAGAGCCAGCACGTGGCGCTCCCCATGTGTGGCTCTCAGGGGGAGCTGCATTACTGCCTTGCAGCTTGACGGCTGTATTTGCCACAATGCGGTGTCCTATTTGCCACACGTGGAAAGTGGTGACCCTATTGGACACTGTGGATTTAGATCTTGCTGCAAACATGATGTAAGCGCACAATTATCCTTGTGCGACTGAGTTATCAAGTTCAACAAGCTACGCCATATAAGTAAAGATACACAGATGGTTAATTGCTGGACCCAGGCTCAGTTAACTTAGGGGCTTTCATTAGGATTTTTCCTCTGATTAACAAGATGTGTTGGGGACAATTGAAATACTATGGCTGAAATAGTGCACACATCAAATTTAAGTGTGCTCAAAGGGGCACATATTTACAACCCATTAATTTAACCAATGCACTGAGGTAATTATTTAGTGGCTTCAGCCTCTAAAGGGCATGACAATTTATTTTTCTTCCACAAGCTCTCCTTTTGTCACACCGGAGATCCATTATTATCTTATGGTATTTTGAATGTGTTGTCTAGAGAAATAGTTGGTTCTGAGGATGCACTTTCATTTGTTTCTCCTTCAAAATAAGTAGCTAACTGAAGTGGCATTCTTAAGTAGCTTCTTCAAAGACAAACTGTCTTTGGTATTTAAGGGAGAAATAAGTATTTTTTCTCTTCTCTTTTGGGCCAGCTAAATCAGTAGCTGTAAGTCAGCAAAGCTCCACTGAAGTTCATGGAGTTCCACTGATTTACATAAATTGTGTTTCTGATCCAATATTCTAAGATGTTAATGCTTCCAGAAAGTAAAGGTCTATTTTGATTAGAAAAATACTGTTTTACTATTCATATCTTGAATAGGAAAATTCTTATTTCCAAGATTCTTTTTCTCTGTCTGAAATCTTAATTTCCTCCCCTCACTTAGATTTCTACATGGCCCACATATTATTTGTACCTCACAATCACAAATGGACTTTTACAGTAAACCTTTGATATGACGGACTAATGGGGGGCAGGATGTCTGTTTAAAGGTTGAAGGGTCATAAGTATTTTAGCCAAATACAGTGAATCCTTCCCCTTTAGAGCCAAGCTGGGAAAATCTTAGAGTTGCTGGATAAAATCATACGCTAAGAATTAGCAGGTTAAGAAAACATAACAAGTAGAAATAATGAAGAATTACATGTCCTGAAATGCTTTGAAGGAAAGAGATTATTCCTCTCCAAATTGTTGCCAATATTGCAGAAGTCTGCAAGATTGCAATGGGAGGAGTTGAGCATTGCTTGAATTATCGCCATAGAAAGATTTACATTTAAGCAAAACAAACAAATAATAATAAACATCCCAAGCAAGAAACGTTTTTGCACAACAGTTTACTGCCTCTTTTTTTGCTTACAGTACAGTATCTTCCCAATTGCTTAGGCAGGCCATCCTACTTGATGCATCCCTCAGGGCCTGTCTCTGTGTCAATCTGCTGCCCTCAAGCAGACATAACTCCCAGTTTCTCTCCTGTTCTTCAAGCAGTCTTTATTTATTTCACTGCTCTTTGTTCCAGTTTCCTGTCTCAACTTCCCTGCTGACTACCACCAGGCTGCTGCTGGACAGAGTAGAACTTAAAAAGTATTAACATGTGTATTGCCCTCTGAGTATTAATGACGGAGTTAACTGAAACCTGATTTTATGCAGACCTACAAAACAACAGAGTGTGGATTAATCCTATAGCAAATACAATAACAATGGAGGGATATGTAATATCCACAAACAATATCAGTATATTTCACATTCTCCACATTTTTCTATATTACATAGAAAGTAAGAAAGAAAGTATAACAAAATCTCTAGTGTACTTTCTGGAGCTTTCACTCATAAGGAGCTCAAGGTGGACCTGCTTTATTTTTTCATTTGTTTAATTTAATTTAATCTTTCGTATTTATTGAGAAGGGAGAAGTCATTATGCCAATGGGAGTTTTTCATGAGAACTGCATGCAGAATTTGACCTATGATCTTAATTTAAGAAATATAAACTCAATTGCTTATGCATAGAGATCTCACAAACCAACCTTAAATAAGAAAGGAAAACAGCTTCTTGGGTCATATGCACAAACAAGTCTTGTGATTAAAGAAACAAACATTTCCAAACAAGTTTTAACAAGTTACATTAAACACGTACCCAAAAGGAAAGATAAACATCCCATAACTGAAATGGCTGAATGGGCTTTATTCATTCTCACAGACAACCTCACAAAACTTAATAATATTCCCTGGAGTGTTGGCTTAACTGTGGCAAACAGCAGAAATTGAGTGAATTGGTCTAATTGCTGTAAGTAATTTTGAAGTTCAGAAAACAACTAATTACCTTCCTATTTCAATTATCCAAATGTAATGGGGATATTAAATAGTTTAAGGTAATTCAGGTTTGGATTGTTGAGGGAAATTTTCAAAGTAATTTTTTAAATAATCTTGTTTCCAATCATGTCTGATATCGGATCATTGAAGTTCAAAGAAGCTAAAATAAAGTGTACAGTAATTGATAGAACATATAAAAATGGAAATCTGAGGTTAAGGAATTTCCAAATCCTAAATTTAAAAAAAGAAAAACAATACAATAAAAAAAAACTGTCAAGGTGGTGCTTTCTAGTTTCTGGTATCCAGAGCCACTTAAACTGAGACTCTTTACTGAATCTTTTTAAACCTCAACTTGCTGTTTCCATATCTGAGACCTTCCATATCACCATCATGTTTCAGGTCTTTTGCTAATCATATCTCATAACTCTCCAGTCTCTGTACACTAATAAGGCTCCTTATTAGTATCAAAAACATGCACACAGATAATTTATAATATTATAAATGATAATTAACTGCATTTTTCCATGGTCAAACCATCAGATGATAGATATATTCTTGATAACTGAGGGAGGGATAAGTTCTAGCAGCCCCTGTTTAGAGAGAATTTTAATTTTTACAGAGATTCATAGACTTTAGTGCCAGAAAGGACCATCATGATCATCTCATCTATCCTCCTGAATGTCTCAGGGCACAGAATATCATTCACCAACATCTGTTATAGACCCATAACCTCTTGATGAGTTACTGAAGACCTCAAGTCATGATTTAAAGACTTTCAGGTTACAGATATTCCACTGTTTAAGTCAGCAAGTGATCTGTGCACTATGCTTGATGAAGCAGTAATCAGCCAAGTGCCCAGGGAAGAATTTGGCTTTCTATCATCTTGCTACGCATCTTTCTTTTTCCTATTCTCATTATTGTGGTCTTGAACTTGTCAGGGATTTTTATCCCTCAGGCATTATCGTCCCCGTGGGTCAGGGGAAAGAAGCCTTTGGCCATTAAACATCAATGCAGGTACAGGTAGAATCTAAAGATACACAGGCTGCCATTGAGCAGCCCCCTGTAATGGTCACTCTGTGTCAGTTGGTTTCCACGGTAATGTGAACTCATAAATAATTCATGATCATGGATTTGAATTCCGGGCTCCTGATTGGGCACAGTTGGGCAGTTTCTGGAAACTTCCCAGCCCGGAGGACCTGTTTGAGAACAGGTGCTCAGAACTTTCATATGATAATTACCTCATGAATCATGCATGAACCCTGTCTATATACGTCATGCTGGTCCTGGCATTCAGGGCCCTTGGGTACTGCAGGCAAGGATTCTGCTGACCCTACACGGGAAAGCGTGGCCAATAGGCATCGCTAGTCCCGAGGCCAGGCACAAAGCCGAAGAGGAGCTGAATCACAGCCGCACCTGCGGCACAGAGCTGAAATCACTGCAGCACCTGCCTTTGGGCGGTGCTGAAACTGAGCTAAATCACTGCCGCGTCTGCCATACCTAGCAGCGCTGGCCATCTTTAACAGGAGCCCGTGCCGCCCTGCAGCCTGAAGCGGTGTCATTGCGCCAGCGCGCCCCACTGCACGCTAGCTCATGCTTGCATCGAGGAGCGGCAAGCAGAACCTTCGGCCAGGCCACCGCGTGGCGAACTGGCCCCCCTCTTTGGTGGGGGGTACTGCGTACCCAGCGGCCCAACCAGGGGTCTGCCAACACCATCGTCGCCACTCCGGCCATAACATCGCCTGGCAGTGCCTACCTGGACCATCTCATCTGCGGTAACACCACCTCCGCCATTTTAACTAACTTATCTGACCACCAGCCACTTCTTCACTAATTATTCCAAACACCAGACTTGACTATTTACTTAAATATGACTATTGGACTTAACCACTTACCTTAGACGATTACTGGACCTGACCACCAACTCTAAATAAACATTACTGGACTCATCACCTTTTATTTAACCTTTACATAGGCCGGGCCTAAAGGCCCAGGCCAGGTTTCCCCGTATAATGTAAATATTAATGTTTATATTAAGTAAGTTTAATTATTAAATAATACTGTTTGTATTGATAGTGTTGTTAATAAATAAGTGGCATAAACAATTAGTATATAAACAATTAATTAACATAAGATCATCGATCACCCATCCTATACTTTTATTGCTGAGATTCCCAAGCTATCACCGTACCAGGTGGGGAGTAGCGCCCCCACCAGGACTCTCTTATAGACTGGTGACCACCAGAAACTCCGGGCACCAGCCAGTTGGGGTCAGGGTATTTCCCTGGCCCCCGGTCAGGCAGGAAGTAGCGCCCCCGCCTGTACCCTTAAGGTAACTTGGGAATTGAAGCACCTAATCCCATTTGCCTTAATCAATGTATATTTATATATATACATATATGTGTAAAGTATAGTATAGTATAGCATAATACAATATAGATAGATATATAGGCGTTATTAATAGATAGTTGCTTATTTAATAAAGATAGTACTTTTTTTCACCGTTCCTCCTTTGCCTTGGACTTTCGTTCTCCCCGGCTCCACTAGCTCCTTCCCCCTGGGTGCTGTTTGGGCGGGGTCATGTGTATCTTCCCAGGGCAGTGCTCTTGCTTAACATCGCACGTGGGGTCGTAGCTGGGTTTGGCTGGGTCCTCGGACCCCTAGTGGAGGAGAGGGTCTTGCCTTCCGGTTGGCTACCCAGGGCCAGCCGGGAGCTGCCCAGAGCGGGTGGAGATGCACCTAGTTCCATGCTGCCCAGAGCGGGTGGAGAGGCACCTAATTCCATGCTGCCCAGAGCAGGTGGAGAGGCACCTAGTTCCATCATCTCCCGACAGAACTCTTAAAACTTTACACATATTTACAGATTGGAATTGACTTCAAAGACGAAACAGCATGGTGCACGGAGCCCAGATAACCAGACCTTCTGAATTGTATCCATTGTTTGTAATGATGGAAATAACATGTGTCTGAATTGATCCAGAAAACAGGATGATCTCTGCATGACTAGTGTCCCGAGTCCACATCAGAGGTATCTGTAATGGTCAAATTTCCTGGTAAAATGAAATGTGGTTTAATCTCTGGCAGAAGTATTTTAAACTCTTTGATCTATATTGTACTTCAGAGCCCATTTTTCATCAACATTATCAGTGCTACTACAGTGCGCTGAGATTAGTGTGTTTATGGCATTCGGTTCCCTCGTCATTTCAAGAAAAAAATGTTATTTTAACTTTTTAACACATTAGACTTCTAACTGCAATTTCAAGCAACTTATTGGTGCAGCAATTTCAGGCAACAGGTCTCTTTGCTTTATTAGTGCATGTATTCATTTATTAGTGTGATATAGAAGGGCTGCCCCCATCCTTCTCAGCACTGGCTTGTGACCTCAATCTTAAGCCTATGGTATGGACTAGAGGACATCTTGATGTCTTTCCCAGCCTTTTCTATGAGCCTGGGAAATGTAATTTAGGAGCTGGTTGGAAATTTTGTTCTTGATCTATCAGTCTGCACTGATTAATTTAAATACTATAAGCTCTTTACAGGTTATTTGTGTGTGTTGTTAAATGGTATAACAAATTATTTGATCATATTGTATAACATCCAAATAACTTTATATGGAAATTTACAACTTTTTTTTTAGTTGAGAAATTATTGAGTGGAAATTTACAACCTTTTTAGCAGAGGAATTATGGGTAAGCTTTCTGTAAAAATTAGTTGAACTGAACAGCTGATGGGAACTTAGTCAGTAGAGTTTAGAGTACTCATGGAGAGAACAGGAGAACTGGCAAGTCTGTGAGAACTGGACTCTAAGATTTCATTTCCATTTGTCACGAATCATACAATTTATGAGATCGTCCTAATTTGAGCTGTGGAGCTGAATTTTGTATTTTGTAATTTCTTTCTTTAAACATTTTTTTAATAAAGAGAGGCTTTTATTGAGACCTTTCTTTGCTCCTTATCCAGATATTCTGATCTCTCACTAATGGTACCAGCAGTAACATCTGATGTGATGGATATTTTGACAAAAACTTCCTCACCATTTAAAACCTGTGAAAGGTAATTTGAAGTATGGAGGTTTCAGAAGTAAATCCAGAAGAGAAGGGAAGATACAGATTCTAGACCTAAACTGAAGAGCTTGGATGTAGCTTTGAAATCAGTAAAAAGAGGATCATAGATAGATGAAAGTTACTGTGGAAGAGTGACCAGTATTACTACTGGAAATTATAGGTGTAGTTGCAATCTTGAAATGGAAGGCTGTGAATCAGGCCCAGAAGGAAAAATGTCATCTGAGGGAGACTTAGCAATCATGACTGCTAATATAAATGTTGAGAATGCTGGTAAAGTCAGTGTGCTATCGTGGTGCAAATAATTATCCAGTACTTGACCCATCCATGACATGCTCTGTTGTAACACTACCTGCCATGACACATGGATATGAATAGAGACCTTACGGTGAACTGTTAAAAACCAGTGCATAAACCCCAAACTGGATGTTCTATACTTAGCTTTCACAAACCAATTATCAAGGGTAAGCTTAGGCACTATAACAACCTTAACATGGAGTCACACACAGTCCCCTTGAGTCCTGCAATCTATTTAATTTCCCATATGAGTGAACCTTTGTAACAGTATTCAGGTTACTCCCAGTCCCAAAGGACAGTTATTTACCCCAGGCCCATTGAACTTTAGATCTCACCTCAAAGACAATGCTTGCTGACCTCTAATAAGCTATAGAAAGGTGTATGCAACAGAAAAAGGAAACAAGAGTAATTTACAAGCTTAAATCAGGTAACCAAAAAGACACATATGAGTTACAATCTTAAGTTTCAAAAGGTAGCGGAAGCATCTATGTGCCCTTTGGGTCTAGCTCAGCGTAAGTAGCTAGTCTCATGTTTATGCCTAGAAACTCCTTGTCCTCAAAGATTGCAGGAAGCATAGAGATAATCAATTTCTTCTTGGTAAGGGGTTTTATCATCCCAGTTGCCATATGCACAGAATCTTCTTGTATGACTAATCCTCATGGGGATAGAGGAGGGCAAATAGGGTAACAGACATCTTTTGTCCTCCTTAATAGGCTACAGTTGTCTCTCTGGTGTTAGCGGACCTTTCCTCCTGGGAAGGATGTTGCATCTTCTGTTGATGATTACCCTTCACACTAGTTAATGTCTTTCTCCTGTCTGATGATTTACTCAGTCAGATGCTCACAATACAACCATTCCATAACTACCTTACTGTATGGGATACACATGTTATAAGTTAAATTAATGCATGCAACAACTCACAAGCATTCAATAAATCTAAACACCAAGTACATTCTTGGAATGTTAATGCCTGTTTTAACAATACAAATGCACAAGTAAGTCAGGCTCATTTCAGTTATGTATTTGTCAACATTCATTTGAGACCTGGGGACATTGGGATGAGCTGTCACCTGGTCTGCCAGCATCATACCTGCATCAGGTAGAGGGTTTTCTGAATATTTTTGGTTCGCCTGAATCATTTCAGTACAATTGTCCTTTAACAATTAGTTTTAGTGATCTCTATTAGTGAGCTTAAAAATGTGACCCTCAGATCCAAACTCATAAAAAACTTGCCACGTAGTGATTTACTGAAAGGAAAAACTGATATCACAAACATACCAGATGCCTACTCAACCTTCATCACCATGGAAACCCTTGATCTCAGTGTAGTTAGTTTTAGGAAAGTCCATCAGATTCCTATTTGTTTGACCTTGGCTACGTCTACACGTGAAGCCTACATCGAAGTAGCCTATTTCGATGTGGCGACATCGAAATAGGCTATTTCGATGAATAACGTCTACACGTCCTCCAGGGCTGGCAACGTCGATGTTGAACATCGACGTTGCGCAGCACCACATCGAAATAGGTGCTGCGAGGGAACGTCTACACGCCACAGTAGCACACATCGAAATAAGGGTGCCAGGCACAGCTGCAGACAGGGTCACAGGGTGGACTCAACAGCCAGCCGCTCCCTTAAAGGGCCCCTCCCAGACACACTTGCACTAAACAGCACAAGATCCACAGAGCCGACAACGAGTTGCAGACCCTGTGCATGCAGCATGAATCCCCCGCTGCAGCAGCAGCAGCCAGAAGCCCTGGGCTAAAGGCTGCTGCACACGGTGACCATAGAGCCCCGCACGGGCTGGAGAGACAGCGTCTCTCAACCCCCCAGCTGATGGCTGCCATGGAGGACCCCACAATTTCGACGTTGCGGGACGCGGATTGTCTACACGGTCCCTACTTCGACGTTGAACGTCGAAGTAGGGCGCTATTCCGATCCCCTCATGAGGTTAGCAACTTCGACGTCTCGCCGCCTAACGTCGAAGTTAACTTCGAAATAGCGCCCGACGCGTGTAGCCGCGACGGGTGCTATTTCGAAGTTAGTGCCGCTACTTCGAAGTAGCATGCACGTGTAGACACAGCCCTTGTGTTTCTTAAAATATATTTATTTTATTACTTGACAGAAAAATATATTTTTAATCAGAGACACAAAAGAGTAACAAGAAGGCTTTCTATGAATATATTAGAAGCAAGAGGAAGACCAAGGACAGGGTAAGCCCACTGCTCAGTGAGGAGGGAGAAACAATGTCAGGAAACTTGAAAATGGCAGAGATGCTTAATAACTTCTTCATTTTGGTCTTCACCAAGAAGTCTGATGAAGAAATTACTAACATAGGGAATGCTAGTGGGAAGGGGGTAAGATTAGAAGATAAAATGAAAAAAGAACAAGTTAAAAATTACTTAGAAAAGTTAAATGTCTACAAGTCACCAGGGCCTGATGAAATGGATCCTAGAATACTCAAGGAGCTGATAGAGGAGGTATCTCAGCTTTTAGATATCCTCTTTGAAAAGTCCCTGGAGAGTCCAGAAGTCTGGAAAAGGGCAAATATAGTGCCCACCTATAAAAAGGGGAATAAGAGCAACCCAGGGAATTAAAGTCAGTTTACCTTCTGTGCCAGGAAAGATAATGGAGCAATTAATTAAGGAATTCATCTGCAAACATCTGGAAGAAAATAAGGTGAGAGGTACGACAGCGAGCATGGATCTGTAAAGAACAAATTATGTCAAACCAATCTGATAGCTTTCTTTGACAGGATAACAAGTCTGCTGGATAAGGGAGAAGTATACCTAGACCTTTTATATGGTCTTGTATGATCTTATCAATACACTGAGCAAATACAACTTAGCTGAGGCTACAACTTATACAACTTATAGTAATAAGGTGGGTCCATAATTGGCTGGATGACTATTATCTGAAGGTAGTTATTAATGGTTCACTAGAAGGGCATAACAAATAGGATTCAGTCAGGGTCTGTTTTGGGACTGGTTCTTTTCAATATCTTTATTAATCTAGATATTGGCATAGAGAGTACACTTAGTAAATTTGCAGATGATACCAAGGTTGCAACTGCTTTGGATGATAGGGTCACAATTCTAAACGATCTGGACAACTGGAGAAACGGTCTGAGGGAAATAGCATTGAAGTTTAATAAGGACAAATGCAAAGTACTCTGCTTATGAAGGAATAATCAGTTTCACACATACAAAATTGGAAGTGACTGTCTAGCAAGGAGTACTGCAGAAAGGGAGCTATGGGTCATAGTGGACCACAGGCTCAACTGTGTGATGCAAAAAAAAAAAAAAAAGATTCTGGGATGCAGTAACAGGAGTGTTGTGAGTAAAACCCAAGAAGTCATTCTTCCACTCTACTCTGTGCTGATTAGGCCTCAGTTGGAGTATTGTTTCAGTTTTGAGTACCACATTTCAAAAGGGATGTGAAGAAATTGGACAAGGTCCACAGAAGAGCAACAAGAATGATTAAAGGTCTAGAGAACATGAGCTATAAGGAAAGACTGAAGGAATTGGGCTTGTTTAGTTTGGAAAAGAGAAGACTGAGAAGGGTCATGATAGGGGTTTACAAATACTTTAAAAGAGTGTTACAAAGAGAAGGGAGAAAAATTGATCTCAGCCTCTGAGAATAGAACAAGAAGCAGTGGGTTTAAACAGCAGCAAGGGAGGTTTAGGTTGGGCATTAGGAAAAACTTCATAACTGTCAGGGTGGTTAAACATTGGAATAAATTGCCTAGGAAGGTTGTGGAATCTCCATCACGACCGATATTTAAGAGCAGGTTAGACAGACATCGGTCAGGGATGGTCCAGATGGTACTTGGTCCTGCCATGAGGGTAGGGGCCTGGATTCAACCTCTGAAGGTCCCTTCCAGTTTTAGTGTTCTATGATTCTTAATGTCTGGGAAGGTTCCCAGAATTGAATCATTGTTGACGTTCTTCACTGATATAGAAAAATGAGATTCCTTGATGAATTACAAAAGGGATTTTGAATGAGATTTTTGAGTGCTGTGGAAGTTGTTCACTTGACAACACATTTACAATACTATATCTCTGCAGTGACAGGCTAATTTTAGATTTTAAAAATGCAACTAACTGATTATGTACAATTAACCTTACCTGTAAGAGCCACAAACTTCAACACTGCAATTTATGAAAAGTTCATCCACTACTTCTTTTAGCAGAAATGAAAAACAATTTCATCCAATAACTATGTTCTGATACATTTAGAGTCTTGTGTTTCAGTTACTTGTACTATAATTTGAACTATTGCAACAGTGAAACAACAACAAAATCAGGCATACAGTTTCATTTACTTATTGAGAGCCAGATTCTACTGTCCTTGGTCACATTTAATAGTAACTTCTTAGATTTTTAACTCACAGAATAAGATATTGATCAATCTAGGTAAAGGTGGCAAAGTGGTGCCCATTAAACAGGTTTACTCAAACTGTAAATGATATTTATAAATTTTAAAGAATAAAATGTAAATATGCTCACAGGATACTCTAGTGGTTGAAATATTTATTCACTTTAAATAGGACTAATATATAAAATATTCCTCTCTGGTCCCAGAAGAATAATAAAGTTTGTAAGTTTCCACAGGGCCTTCTGTCAACAGAAAAGGCTTCTGGGACACCATACTAAACTGTCTTCTGTGCTTCCAGGTTGCTGTTTTGCCAGTAAAGGGCTGAGCAGTCCGTCTGCTTTCTGTTGACAGAACAGATCGCTTTTGCAACCTGCTCTGTTGTCTGGACATGATCTATTGACAGAAGTTTTGTTGCAAGGTATCTTCCAACAAATCCCTGTAGTCTAGGCATAGCCTAAATGTTCACAGGATTTGGGTACAATTTTTTTTCCTTCCTGAAGGAAAGACAATTTAGCAGGTACAGCTGCCACTAAATTCTAAACCAGGGGCACCCAAATGTTTCCTCATCAAAGGATACCTTGGCAATTTGCCAGGGGGAAATATGCCACACTGGTAGCCCAGTCCTGCTCAGTGCTTTTTAATGTACCCTGAAGTCCAAAACATGTAGAATGCTTGTTTGTTTCTCTCATTTTTCAGAATAATTTGTATGAAGGGTATAACATAGATTCACATACAGGTATAGTAACTGATGTGACAGGTGTCACCATGAATATAATGATGCACACGATCTTTGGGTAATCTGCTTTGACCCATGAACTTCTAGACAAACTTCTTAGATGATAAAAATAGTATGACATAGGTGTAACCCAGAGGTATTGGGATCATTGAGAGGGAGGGTGAAATCTGCTCTCTTGCCCTAGCTAAGAGCAGCAGAGGCTCATGGCTTTAATCCCTAAGGTCCCAAGTTCAATCCCATCTGTCAACAATCCACCTCTATTGGCTTTATATACACTTGAGCTTTCAGTGGTTCCTAGATACCAGGTAATAAAGGTATTTTTTTAATTGGGTTGGCAGAAAAGTAAGGATACTTTGCTGTTGACTGGTGCTCTTTGGACGCTTTGCTTCACATTTTTTGCACAGGCATCTGAGGGAAAAGGGGTACGCGGGTAGAAACTGGGCAGCTTGCCATTCCATATTCTCCTGCCCTCAAATGCTTTGGGGTCTCCTCAAAACTTACGCTCTTCAGAGGAGCTTCCAGTGGTACAATGAAGGAGGACAGAGCTGTGGTGATATTCTCCTGCCCCTGCATGGACAAAGGGAGATCTATGTGTGTAAATAAAATGTAACAGTAAGCAGAGATTAATCACTTACACTTTTGCTTGGATTTGAAAATGTGTCTATATGTAACACAGGTCAAGGTACAGATGACGTTTCAGTGATAATCTGGGTGGATTTTTTATTTTATTATTTGTGTTTTCCAGAGACATTCATACATGCAAGACAATAATCCATTCTCCTTTAGATGTAAGCAAACCTTTGTTTCAAAGGATGATTAAACCTGTCATGGGAATGACAAATTTCCCTCAATATCTCTTCATACCTGATATGGACCAGCAAGGACTTGGTGATGCCAACTGCCAGAAAGTGCAGCGGGTACACAAGGGTACAGAGATTCCATGTATTCATCAAAAGAATTTCATGTAAATGTCTCTGATAAAAGCCATGTTACACAGGCCATCCTCATTGTTATGAGATATATCTGTGGAAACTATGTGAAGAGTTACATACATATACTAAAAATTACGTTCTTTAGGTCTTTAAGACAAGTTATAAGCAAATAAATATATGACTCACAAAAAAAATCCATTCACTAGCTGAGCTGAACACTAATGAATATATTTTGGAGGCTGAATTAAAAAGCAAATTGGCAAGAGCTATCCCGTTTTGGAGTAAGACAATGAAACAATATCTGGGATACAAATGAGCCTCGACTTACTCCTTCAGTCTGCAACTCCATTGGGCATGGTCTTATGAAGAGGGACTTAACTGGGGGTAATCTATCTTGTAGTAAATAAAGGAATGCCTTGTGTGTCAAGTTTAATTTCTAGAAGCCCTGTTATGATTTTCTTTTAAATTCTTACTGTCATTTCAATGCATTCCTTGATAATAAAGTTAATGTCACACACACACACACACACACACACACACACTAGAGAGAGAGAGAGAGAGAGAGAGAGAGAGAGAGAGCTCTCCCCTAGATCTGGCCAGGAATTTATCAACAAATTGTTTTTAATAAAAATGCTGATTCATGAAAACTGAAAATATTAGCAAAATAGGGCCCAGTTCAATCAATTTCCTAACATAAACAACTAAGGAAAAGAGTTTTGAAATTGTGGATATATTTCAGTCTGACATTTTGAATTGGAAAAAAAAATCCAACTTCTGGTTCAAAAATGACTTTTTCATATATAAATATAAGCTAATATATCTGTAAAGGATCCTTTTGGAAGGTCAAATTTAAATATGGTCAGAAACTATTAAAATGTTTCACAATTATCAAAATAAATAATTTTATATGATGCAAACTGAGAAAAATGAGATCAAAACTTTCAGTGTGTGAATATTTTTGAGCTTTTGACTCTTCATCCTGATTTGAGATGGGAAAAATTTTGAACACAAAAATATTCATGGAGCAGGAAAGAAAATTTCCCACTGCTCTACTCTGCAGTTTTATACCTGATGCCACTAAGTTCCTATCAAAGTTCTGTATTTGCTACAATTTTTATTGTGAGCATTATTTATACTGTTTGACTCCTCTGGTGGGGAGGCTGCTGACAGGAATTCCGGGCTTCGGGCCAGAACAATCAACAGGGCCTTCTGTCCTCCTCCGTGGGACAGAGCCACAAGCCCCCTCCCTGCTCAGAGAAACCCTGAGCTCTATCCCTCAATCAGGGGACCTCTGTGGTTGGTCACAGTCCCATCCCCCGACCTGCCTGGAGGTTCCCCTCCCAGCCTCATTTCACTCTGCCACCACCATCACACCTGCACAGCTGTACCTCCACTACAGGCCCTGTGCCCCTCTCTGTCCTCCCAGCAACCTCCAGCCCAGGTCTGCTCTCCAGCTCTTCTGCACCCAGCTCAGCTCCTTCCCTCTCTGGTCCTGCCAAGCAATCACCTACCTACCTCTGCCTCCCAGTATTCCTGGGCCTAGTTTGGCCTCCTGCCCTCTCTGCCTCCCCACCTCACCTTCGCCACACAATAGGCCTGTGTGCCTCCACTGGGCTCTTTTCTCCTATCCATTCCTGACTACCTCTGCCCTCCACTTTTCTGCTCTTTTCCCTTCCCAGATCAATTCCTCCACCCCCCTCAGTCCTGTTCCTGGCTCCACCCCAAAGCTTGGCTCTCCCCTCCCTTCCCAGCCCAGCTCTCCCCTTCCTGCTCGCTCACACTGCTACAACCTCTGGGCCCCCTCCTGCCCTGCAGCTCAGCAGATCCCAGATCTGGGGCTTCCCACAGTCCTACCCCACTGCCATGGAGCACTATTTTAAAGGTCCTGGGACACGGGCAGGGCTATATCAATGACTGTGGCAGCAGCAGCCTTGGGTCCCCTGAAGTTCATTGGGCCCCTATGCAATTGGCCCCTTTGTCTTACCTCCCCACCTCTGTCGGCAGGGCGGCTGGTGGGTTGTCTGTTCTCTTGGTGTAATTGTATGGAATGATTTTATGTTTGCTCTTTCTGGACCTTCCCTTATTCATAAATCTCTGACTTTTTATCAACATTTTGTTATCTTTACCCAAATCCCTGTGTCATACAATATTTGTTTTTCTTCCTTATCATCTTTCCTGGTAGCGATTGAACTGTAAAGCTATTTGGTATGTATTGCACCTTGGCATAGACTCCCTGCGAGTTAGTTGAAAATGGCTGTTACAGTATGAATCACAGTGTATTTCTCATGACCTTTTTATTTTTCTTCTTATTTTTGAGATAAGCCAGCCAAGCTCGGAGTACATTCTCTTTCTTGATAAAAAGAATTTCATCACATTTCTGAATAAGTTAAGAGAGAGAATCACAAGTATTTTTCCAGGTTTGTCTGGATAGTCTCCTCCCAAGGACTGTAATTTGAGACTTATCTGATCCATTGATAGCTTCTTTCTTGAGAAAATATCATAATGGTAAAACTATAAAGTATAGTGTTTTTAGTGCAGGATCTCTGTAAGGTGCAGGTTGGCACAGTGGGATTGCTGTGATGCCTGGGCTGTCTCTCAAAATGCCTTGCTGGTGACCTGGAGCAAGTGCTGCAGGTTCTGCTATCACTTAGCACAGCTGCATGGAGCCCAACACTCACACAGAGTGTATGAATGCTCCCAAGGACACTCCTGAATTTCTCAGAGTAAGGGACCAGCCAACTTCTGCTCCCCACAGCACTGTACCACAGGAATATACCATCTGATTTATTAATTGTTTCACCACTTCATCTGTTGGAAAGTGGTTCTACACTAGCTCTTGTAAAATCCCTGAGCAAATTTACCAAACACTTTGGACAAACTCACTGGTGAAGAAACATGAAACAAGTTAATTGACTAAAAAGGACAGATTTTAAGTGATTATGGCTACGTCTACACGTGCACGCTACATCGAAATAGGCTATTTCGATGAATAACATCTACACGTCCTCCAGGGCTGGCAACGTCGACGTTCAATGTCGACGTTGGGCAACACCACATCGAAATAGGCGCTGCGAGGGAATGTCTACATGCCAAAGTAGCACACATCGAAATAAGGGTGCCAGGAACAGCTGCAGACAGGGTCACAGGGCGGACTAGCGCTTCTGGGGCAACAGCTAGCCGCTCCCTTAAAGGGCCCCTCCCAGACACACTCAGCCTGCACAGCACGCAGTCTGCAGAGCCATAGGCACGCACACCTTGAGCGAAGCAGGCATGGACCCCCAGCAGCAGCAGCAGCAGCAGCAGCAGCAGCAGCAGCAGCAGCCAGAGGTCCACCCAGCCGCCCCTGTGGGAGCAGTGCTCGCCCTGCTCCATGCCATGCAGGAGGCAGCTGAGCACATCCTTGCCACAGAGAAGGAGCTGCCCGCAGGGGAGGAGGACGCAACCCCCAACCCTGCAGCACCCCACCCCCCCCGCCTCATACGCCGCCGGCTGTGGAGCTACCCCACGAGCACCGACTGGTGGGAGCAGCTGGTGCTTGGAGAGTGGGACGACGACCGCTGGCTCCAGAACTTTCGCATGAGCTGGCAGACATTTCTGGAGCTCTGCCAGTGGCTCACCCCTGCACTGAGGCTCCAGGACACCGCCATGCGGTGTGCCCTCAGTGTGGAGAAACGGGTCGGCATCGCTGTCTGGAAGCTGGCCGCTCCAGACAGCTACCGATCCATGGGCCAGCAGTTTGATGTCGGCAAGGCCACCATCGGGGCTGTCCTCATGGAGGTAAGAGGACCCATGGGGGGAGGGGAAGGCAGCCCTGGCAGGGGAGGGGGGGCCCTGGCAGGGGAGGGCCACACACACCCTGCACACCCCTCATTGGTGGTCTCCCATGTGCTTCCCCTGCAGGTCGTCTGCGCCATCAACGCCCTGCTCCTCCACAGGCTCGTGAGGCTTGGGGACCCGGATGCCGCCATCGTGGGGTTTGCCACCCTGGGCTTCCCCAATTGCTGCGGGGTTCTGGATGGGACCCACATCCCCATCCATGCCCCAGAGCACAGTGGAGGACGCTACTTAAACAGGAAGGGCTACCATTCTGTGGCCCTCCAGGCCTTGGTGGACAGCTGGGGCCATTTCTTGGACATTTATGTGGCTTGGCCTGGCAGCACCCACGACGCCCAGGTATTCCGGAACTCGGGCCTGTGCCGCCGGCTGGAGGCGGGGACCTACATCCCCCAGCGGGAGATCCCTGTGGGGGGACACCACCATGCCCCTCTGCATCATCGCAGATGCAGCATACCCCCTCCGGCCCTGGCTCATGCACCCTTACACGGGCCACCTGTCTGCCAGCCAGGAGCACTTCAACCTGCGCCTGAACCACACGCGCCAGGTGGTGGAGCGCACATTTGGCCGCCTCAAAGGGCACTGGAGGTGTCTCCTCACCCGCCTTGATGCGGGCCCCACCAACATCCCCCAGATTGTGGGCACATGCAGCACCCTCCACAACCTGGTGGAGAGCAAGGGGGATGCCTTCTTTCGGGGCTGGGCTGTGGAGGCCGGCAGGGCCGATGTGCAGCCACCTGCTGTCCCCAGTCGCCAGGTGGACCCTGAAGGGACCCAGGTCCGGGAGGCCCTGCGGGCCCAGTTCGATGAGACCACGGGGTGAACGCTGGCAGGCCCCCCACTGCACCCCCCCATCCTCCACAACACTCCCTGCCCCTACGCCCACACCACAGAGCACCCAAGAGTACACCCCCCGACCTTTCTTGTAAATAAAAGCAGACATTTGTTTGTCAAATCAAATATCTGTAGAGCTCTTATTATTATTATCAAGACTAACTATTTACAGGCAAAATCAAAATTATATATATGTATTATAAATAAGATAAGATGAAAGGGGAAGACAAGGAAGGGGAGAACTATGTACATCGGGGGGCAAGGATCAGCATAACAACAGGGTTCTAATATAAAAACTATTTACAAAAGAACATTAAACTGGGAGGAATATATACAAAGGGGGGGGGCCACGTCCTGGGCCCCACACCCCCTAATGTCCAGCGCTGGGGGTGGGCGGCCGCGACCCATGCCTCGGCCTCAGCCCTGGCCGGGGCTGGCTGGGGGCCGGGCAGACCGGTAGCTATGGCCGGTGGGTGTCAGCTGGCGCCAGGTCCCCCTCGGCGGAAGGGCCCTCGGTGGCGGGTGGTGGTGCGACGGCGGACGGCACAGCGGGTGGCGCAGTGGGTGGAGCAGTGGGTGGAGCAGGCAGGGCGGGCGCAGTGGCGGCTGGCGCGGCATGGGGGGCCAGGTAGTCAGCGATACGGTCGAATGTCCGCATAAAGGCCCCCCATGCCTCCTGGCGCCAGGCCAGCGCCCGCTCCTGGAGTTGGAGGTGGCACTCCTCCACCCGCAGCTGCTGCTCGGCGACCTCCAGCTGCCGATGATGGATGGCCAGCAGCTGGGGGTCTGTCGCCGTCGGGTGGTGGTGCTGGGTCCGCCGTCGTCCCCGCTGTGGGGCTGGTCGGTCCTCCGCTGAGGGGCTGGGCTGGAGTGATGGCCCCGGTGGGCAGTCCGGGACCACTGACACCTCGCTGGCGCTCTCCGGTCCTTCTGATGGTGCAGCTGCGGAACATGGGGGGGAAGAAGAGTGGAGACAGCCGTTAGTGTGGGCCCCGAGCCGTGGCCCTTGTCCCCTCATCCCTGTGCTGCAGGTTCCCCATCCCCGTCCCTGGGAGATGCTGCTGATGGGTGTCCCATCCCCTCCCCCCGGGGGACCCTAGAGGTTCTGCTCCCCCCAGCCCCGGGGCTGGGGCATGGCACTGTCGTGCTGGGGGGCAGGGGCTGATGCACTCTTCTGAGGGACATGCCACTGCTGTCCTTGGGGCCATGGTCATCTGGGCATGTGGAGGGCCCTGGTCATATCTATTACCCCCGCCCCTCAACTCTGGGGGTGTGCACAGGGGGGGGTACATACCTGATGGTCCACTCCCACGGTCGGGGGACACCCAGTGGGCGGACGCCTTACTGGAGCTCTGGGATGGGATGGCGATCCGCAGGCCGGCATTGCTGGAGGAGGACTCCCCCTCCTCCTCCTCCTCCAGTGCCCCGGGTGTGGGCTCCTGGGGGGGCCCCCGGGGTGCAGAGCTTGCCTCCGGGGCAGACTCTGCCTCCGGGGCCTGCTGGGGCTCGTTGGCCGAGGTATCAAGAGTGGCCAGAGGGGAGGAGGTGTGCCGGGGGCCCAGGATGGCCCTGAGCTCCCTGTAAAAGGGGCAAGTGACGGGGGCAGCCCCAGATCGGCCGGCCGCATCCCGGGCCCGGGCGTAACCCTGCCGCAGCTCCTTCACTTTACTGCGGACATGATCCGGAGTGCGGGCAGGGTGACCCCTGGCGGCCAGGCCCTCAGCCAGCTGAGCGAATGCATCCGCGTTCCGCCTCTTGCTCCCCATTACCTGGAGCACCTCCTCCTCACTCCAGAGCCCCAGCAGGTCCTGAAGATCGGCCTCCGTCCAGGAGGGGCCCTGCTGCCACTTCCCCGCCTGGTTGCCAGGCTGGGAGCCCTGGCTTCCCTTGGGGGGGGGGCCCTGGGGGTGCTTGGGGGTTGGGGGGTGGCCATCACGGCGGGTGGGGGGTGTGTGGGCACGGAGGAGCGTGCAGGCCGGCCTCATGGCTGTGCTGCCGCCTGCACGCTCTCTCAGCTTCCTGCACAGGAAGGCAGGGGGCGGGGAGCTTTAAGGGGCCGCTCCACGCAGCGACCATCGAGCTCAGGAGCTGGGCAGAGTGTCTCTCAACCCCTCAGCTGATGGCCGCCATGGCGGACCCCTCTATTTCGATGTTGCGAGACGCACAACGACTACACGTTCCCTACTTCGACGTTGAACGTCGAAGTAGGGCGCTATTCCCATCCCCTCATGGGGTTAGCGACTTCGATGTCTCGCCGCCTAACGTCGATGTCAACTTCGAAATAGCACCCAACATGTGTAGCCATGATGGGCGCTATTTCGAAGTTGGCACCACTACTTCAAAGTAGCCGGCACGTGTAGACGCGGCCTATAAGTGTTAGGTAAAATGTCAGCGTAGTTATCAAAATAAAATAAAACCCACTCAAACTCTGAACTCTGTTAAGCTGGGGAACAACTAGATCAAGATGTTTTTCACCCCACTGGATGTGGCAGATCTGGATGTTGCAGATCACAATACACAGATTTCACCTTGAAATATGGACCAGGCCCCTCAGCTAGAATCTTTAATCTTCTCAGTGTCCTGGTGGCAGGAGGGGTGGGAAAAAGGCAAAGCATGGGCCTCTGTGTTTTATTCTTAATACTGTCAGTCTCCATGTGCTTTGAAAACACAAGTCCAGGCATGTCTGGGGCATTGCTCATTTTCCACACAAAGCTGAATAATTCCGCTGGTGTGGCTTTATGCGGATGAGTGAGTGCATTGTAGGTTCCTTGCTGGACACTGGTTGGGTGCACTGGTTACTCTCTTTGCTGATGTCTCTGGGGAGCTAATCTCTGTCTGATTCTCCAATTTACAATGTATTTTAGTGACAACCATAAAACACATTCACCGAGTTTCATGTGCACTGAGGATATACATATTGGGTGCGTCTACACTTGCATTCCTCTTTCAAAAGAGGTATGCAAATGAGGCAAATCAAAAATGCAAATGAGGTATACATTTGCATATTTTGCATCTCATTTGTGTATTCTAATTTCAAAACAGCTTCTTTTGAAAGAAGAAAGCCAGTGTAGATGCTGCTTTTTCAAAAGTAAGCCCCATCTTTGAAAGAATCCTTCTTACCATTAAATAAAGGGAAGAAGGACTCTTTCAAAGATGGGTTTACTTTTGAAAAAGTAGCGTCTACACTGGCTTTCTTTTTTAAAAGAAGATCTTTTGAAATTAGATTATGCAAATTAGATGCAAATATGCAAATTTATATCTCATTTGCATTTTCAATGTACCTCATTTGTGTGCCCCTTTCAAAAGAGGAATGCAAGTGTACATGCACCCATGCAGATTTGTCCACCTTGATTACAGTTTTTCTGACCTGTCTACCTTGATAACAATTTTTGGTTCTCTATGCCTTATATATTGAGTCTGTTCTGGCATGCTATGGTCTGAAGAAGTGGGTCTGTCCCATGAAAGCTCACCACCTACTAAATTATTTGTTTAGTCTTTAAAGTTCTTCTGGACTGCCTTTTTGTTTTGATATACAGATAGAGAAATGCCTCTCAGCAGATCAGAACCTTTTCCCTGATACTTTAGACGGCATGCGTTCTATGTAAGATCAAAACGATATAAAAATGAGGCATATGGGGGTTGGGCACTCCTCCAAGGAACAGATTGTAGCAACAGGATGGATACTGCTCGCTGCCATAAACAATGCTCCGTCTTGATCCAAGAGGACCACACTTGCACCTTAAGATGCCATTCACTGTTGGCTAGAGTGTAGAACTCTGTAGATACATTTGGCTCCCTCTGCTTTAGCCAAGTCTTGGTATTCATCACAAATATCTGCCTTCTGGAGGTAAAAGCCAACAATTTTAAATCTTGCATTATTAATGGCATTGGTTGATGAGGGAGCCCTATCATTAGGAGATAAAAATATCACACTTCACAAAAGAATTAACACAATTGGAAATGGAAGTGATAATAATAATTATAATAATAACAATAATCTTTATGGTACAGATTGCAGATTTATATTGTTAAATTTGATGTGTTTTTGTTTTCTAGTATTTTACCCTTGACATACACCCTGGAAGATGTGCTGACAGGTAAAAAGAATGACTGTCTGATAACTGACTTGAATCTTAGAATAAAAGGTAAGAGTTAGAGCTTTTGCAATAGCTTCTTCAGAAAGGTTTGCTTTGTTCAGGAGATAGGCCTCTGCAGAGAGCCCGGATGCACTCTTCAGGACTTTTTTTTTTTTCTTTTATAAATACATCTTCATTCACGGGCAGCAAGTATCAGAACCCTCTATGGGGTCTTACTGCTCAATCTCTTGCTTTTTTCCTATCCCTATTATGACTGTTCCTGCAGGCTGCTGCAGCCTCATGAGTCTTCCTCTGGAATGGATCTAGTAACTGAAAAGTGAAAAGCCTTCCAGATTGCCAGACCTATCAGCAGATCACTGAACCTGTGAAAGCATCATTGAGTTTTAATGAAGCCATTAAACTTGGATGTGCCAAGCCAAAGGTATATTTTAAAAAAGTTGTGTATTATTGCAATACATCTACAGGACCTTATATAAAATTTGTTTAAAATATTTCAGTTTGTGGCTGAAGATTATAAAAATGACATCTCTCTTGCATAAATTTTTATGTGCACAAACTGAGTATTCATCTTTGGACTTAACTGCATGAATCTTCAGAATATAAAAAAATTCTTCAGAAAACCACCCTTATTTAAAATACACATTTTAATTTTCATTACTGTTGTACAGAAACTTGCTTCCAAAGACTTCCTGTCCTTTGTGTTCTTCCTTCAACCCCAGGTTGAAAAGAGCCCTTAAAGGGACAACATCTTCTTTTCTTCCACATGGCTGGGCAAATGTGTTTCCTTTTCTTTACTTCTGACTACTTGTTGAACTAATTTTAAGAGAGCCCTGCACCAGAATCAGTACCTGAGTAAAATATAAAATCCTTTGTTAGGCCTAAAATTTTTGGAAACATATTTTAACATAAACATATATGGAAATTTCATGCACATAGCTATTGGTATGGATATCATACAAAATAAATTAGTATTCCCTTTTTCTAAAAGCAATGAACTTTATTATGAACATGCTGAACTACTCTGGCTAATTTAGAATAATATCTTTGTCATAGTGCATTATGTATGTAGTAATCTCGAATGATTACTTTTTTCAGTCTTCAGAGTATGTTTAACATATAAAATCATCTTCGAAATACTGATTAAGAAAACATAAAACAGGGAAGAGCTGAACTACATATTCCATAATATTTAATATTGTATTCAACAGGATAGCTGAATTGCTCTCACTGCAAAGTTTTTACAAGAAAATCTGTGACAAATTTCAGGACATACCAAAAAATTTGTGACTGACATTTCTATTACCAAATTTAATGCTTTTAATTAGGTACTGTCTGCCTGTCTATTCTTCACAATTTGGTATGCAGAATACGTGCTTCATTTTCTTTAGAAAGAAATTGTAGAAGAGTGGGTTTTTTTAAACCCATCATTTGCTACATTTGGGTTCAAGGATTTGGTTGGAAGTGGGTAAGTAGGGAGTGGGAAGAAGAGAAGAGGGAGACAATGGAGAGGGTCCGAGGCCTGGGCAGAGTGGAGGATAGGCCTTGGGCATACAGGGGTGGAGTTTAGGTGGGGCCACAGGCTGTGAAAGTTGCCTTCCCAAGCCGCGGATTTACCCATGTCTTTATTGTTTCTGTGGACTTTCTGGTTTGGGCCAAAACCTTTAAAGTATGGTTCACATGCAAGTGATCCACTGAGTCCAACAGGCTTTTTCATGGAGTGAGATGTTTGCTGATGTGAAAAGTAATAAAAGGTCAGCAAGTTCTTTTGCCAGGATTATATCTATTAGAGCAGAATAGGAGGCTTGGGCAGGTGACAAGGGAGTGGTGCTGGGGGAGCTTTAAAGAATGTCAAGCTGGAAAAAATACTTCATTCTGAAATCAGTAGGAACATTTATTTACACTATTTTTATGCTACTGTAATTGCATTGACTACTGGATTAAGTGAGAAGGAAATCCACCCCATATATACAATGTCAGGCACCAAATTGCAAATTCATATGTTTTTTAATCCAAATATGAATGCATGGACAGGCACATTCTACAATTTGTTCTATTTTATTGTTGCATGAGTTTCCATAACTGAAAAATAAAGGAGTACAATCAGAATAGGTTTGTGAGAAAAATTTTACATCTCAATAAAAAATGTTCATTACTGAGCAGGGTAGAAACTGTTTTGCTCAGCTTTTATTATTACTCATTTCATGCCTATATTTGTGGACTGCTTTAATATTGTGAATGTAGTGATATTTTTACATCATTATACTCCCTTAATTTCTTGACACTACTTTCTCATCCTTTCCTGCATCGTCCTGTACTGACATGTTATAATCCTAACATTACACCTTGCTTTGCTGGTATGGTGTTGTTCTTCATGCTGCCGGTAATCTCACTTGTCTGTTATGTGTTTCTGTAGCTCATTAATGCTGCTTCAATAAGTCTGAACACAGTTTGGCTGCTCCCCTCTGATACTAGGTAATACTCATGTTGAAATATTATGTCTTTGTAGTCTTTCTTGTACCTATACCTTGAGAAAAGTTTTTATCTAATTGACCTACTTCTTCAGATCAATTTCATTTCCAACACAGACTGACATTTATAAGTACAAAGGGCCAAAAATATTGCAATAATAATAATCATAATAATAATAATAATAATAATACATAATTTTTGATCCTCTGCAATTTTTTTCTTGGTCCTCTGTACTTACAAACATCAGTCTGTATTCGAAATGAGGTTGATTTGATGAAGTGGGTCTGTCCCACGAAAGCTCATCACCAAATAAATCATTTTGTTAGTCTTTAAAGTGCTACATTTCTGCCATGTTATTTTGTTGGAATACAGGCTAACATGGCTACCTCCTTGTTACTATTTTTTTCTAATTAATATTTTCTTCATGCCTAAAATGTGTATTTTAAACAAGGAAGGTGCTTGCTGACACAGTAATGTGATGTCTGAGTCTGGAGAGAAAACTGAATTTTTAAAGCATTTTTAAAATTGTCTGTTGATGGCATGGTCAAGTCAGCATGATCTGTGGATGCAAGGTGGTTGTGTGTATTTCAGTAATTCCATGCTTCTGGTGAAGCGAATTATGTAAATTAATGATTTTGAAACTATGGTATGATCTGGGTTTATATAAGAATTGACCTTGGCAGAGTCCTCTAGTTAATAGAGCATGGCAAATAGTGTGTAGGAGAGACAGAGAATTTCCTGCATTATTTGATACATCATGGCTATGTCTGTACTAATACCCCACTTTGGAAAGGGGGATGCTAATGAGACACTCTGGGATATGTTACTGAGGTGCTGCAATGAATATGCAGCACCTCATTAGCATAATCGTAGCCCCGGCACTTCAAAAGTGCTGCTTTTGATCGCGTGCAGCTTGTCTACATGGGGTCCCTTTTGAAAGGACCCCACACATTTTGAAATTTCCTTTTCCTGTTATAAGGGTATTATAATTATATTATCTATTATTCCTATTATAAGGGGATTTCAAAGTGTGTGGGGTCCGTTCAAAAAGGACCCTGTGTAGATGAGCTGCACGCGATTGAAAGTAGCACTTTCGAAGTGCCATGGCTGCTATTATGCTAATGAGGTGCTGAATATTCATTGAAGCACCTCATTAGCATATCCTGAAGTGTCTCATTAGCATCCCCCTTTCAAAATGGGGGTGCTAGTGTAGACATAGCCTAAGACACAGGTCAGGCAAGAGGTAAGCGTTAAGCCTTATAGCTGGAGTCAGGCACTTCAGTAAAGTATCTTGTTAGACTTCCCTTCTATGAAGGACACATCAGAAAGTCCCTATGAGAAGTGAGCAGGACAGGTGTCCAATACTCCAGAGGGACCAGCTTGTTACTAACGATGAGCAGGACTAGCACCGGCCCACCTGAAAGTGCTTTGGGGTCATTGTTCGGCAGAACATGAGGATGTTATACCTGAGCAAGAAAAGGAGATGGTTCTGTCTCTCTGACAACTGATTTCAAACTCTTGGTAAACTTTTCCTTGCTTAAAAATTCCACGAAGAAATGAAAGCTGAATTTCTGTGCAAGCACCTTACATGCAAATGCAATCAAATCCCAGGGACTAAGCTCTGGTTCCCCCTACAGTCCCAGTACTTTAATTGTTGCAATCTTTTAGGGAATTTCCCCAGTGCTGGAAGAATTATGGGTATGATGAACAAGTTGTCTTGCTTACTTCTCCCCATTATTTTTTTCTCTCTCTACTTCTTCTGAGATTAACATTCACTGGTGCATATTCTCATGATAGATATCTGTTCACTAAGTACAAGACCAATTAATTTCATACACAGTGCTAGCTGATTAGGAGACAATTATTATCACAGAAGGGACTAATTTGATCAAATTCACAACACTAGTGATCTATGGTCAAATTCAGCCTTGGAATGTATAGGAGCAACAAGTCCTGACTTCATCAGATGTTGCACCCCTGACATCAAGGACAAGACTTTAGCCACAGGGCACTGTATTTCCCTTATTGGAGGGGTAGCCATGTTAGTCCGGATCTGTAACAGCAACGAAGGGTCCTGTGGCACCTTACAGACTAACAGAAAAGTTTTGAGCATGAGCTTTCGTGAGCACAGACTCACTTCATCAGATGCTGCTTGCATCTTGCAGCATCTGATGAAGTGAGTCTGTGCTCACGAAAGCTCATGCTCAAAACTTTTCTGTTAGCCTATAAGGTGCCACAGGACCTTTCATTGCTGTATTTCCCTTAAAGCTTTCATTACCTTTCTTCCATCCCATTTACACATTCAGAGTTTACCAGAGTAGTCTAACTTGCAAAAGAGAATTCTTGTGAAGTATCCAGTATGTGGCCCATAGCATTCACTGGATGGGGCTATCAATGTGCTGTAAGAAACTTGTTTTTCTTTTTTTTTCCAGAAAATTAAACTGCAAGACAAACATGCATACAAAGACAAAAATTCATCTTAGGCTTTCACAGACAGCTTGAGCTATTCAGATTGGGAGGATAACTGACAGATATGCAATAAAATTTCCCCATATATTTAGGTAATCCTATCACGGTTTGAAAATATGTTTGGCAAATCCATTATTTTATTGTTCATCATATGAAGTAAAGCAAACTGGAGAAATACAGCTGTTTTGTAAGCAGCCCTGATTATGTGCTACTCAACAAACATGTGCTATTCACATTTTGGGGTATTATACTGACATTTGAAAATAGTTATTTAATTAAAGTCTATTAAAATTGAGCCTGACATCATCCTAGATTTTCTGTTAATTGGATATTACATGATTAAGTAAATACAGTCCTCATGTTGCACTGTAATTTCTTCTTTTCATGTATTTACAATGTCTTTTACTCTTTTGCCCTATTTTTGCTGTTCTGGGAATCAGTAGCAAATATACAGCAAAATCTATGCCCCCACATTGAGATCTGGGATTTGCTCAGCCTTTGGAGAAAAAAAAACTGATTGCATTTCTTTTATCATCATACATTTATATTTAATGAATATAATAAAATACCCACTGCCAGCAAATGAAAAAGGGAGGGGTAAAAAAAATTAGTCCTTTCTAGAGTCGAAAAATGATGTTTATCGGACAGGGAAACCAGTTTCCAGCAACACAACTAATATTGTGAAATGAAATAAAAATGCACCCACCAGCAGAGCTGGCAAAAAAGCTAAACAATTGCCAAGTGTACTTTGGGCATAAATAGTGAGCTCAGTCTGGTAAATTGGTACGTGCATTCTATATGGTGCTGAGCACCATCATCCTCTATTGAAGCTCTGGGCATTTGCAAACATAGCGAGTTGGGGTATTCAGAATTGCCCTGGAGGTGCTTACTATATCAGAGAATCAAGGAAATGTTACACATGTCTGAGAGAGTCTGCCAAGTTTAGGCTCAAAATTAGACAAAAGTTTCTAATCAGCAATTAAGTGAAGTTCTGAAACGTCCTTGTATGGGGGGAGTGAAGGAAAAAAATCCTAACTGACTTCAAGAATGAACTTGATAAAATTACAGAGAAGTTGGCATGTAACCAATTTGACTGTGAACATGTAAATGTCTCCTTCAGTGATGGGTTTGATCTACTATAGAGAATTCTTTCCCAGCTATCTGAGAGGTGTTTCTTGTTCACATCTTCATGGTCTAACTGATTACCATATTTGCCATCAGGATGTAATTTCCTCCTGATCAGATGGGCAGAAAGTCTGGGGGGATGGTTGCCTTCCTCTGCAGCCTGGGTCACTTACAGATTTCAACTAACTTAAATGGTGGTTTTTCTGTTACTTGGCCTTGAAGTCATGATTTGAAGAGTTCAATAATACAGCCAGAAGTTATTGATCTGTTACATGAGTTGGGTAGATGTGGTTCTGTGCCTGCAATGTGCAGAAGGTCAGACTAGATGATCTTGACAGTCCCTTCCTACCTTAAAGTTTGAGTCGAAGTACATGTGAATGTCTGGACCCAAATGCTTCCTAAATTAATCTTAGCTGAAGGTCATGCCACTTGGTAACTGTTCAATTTTTCATACCATTGTTCAGAAACTGTTTCCCCCTATGTTTGCAGTAAGCTGACTGGCAACCTAGATGTTCTATGTTAGGCAGGTTTTAATATATCATTTCTGCAAATGTGTACATAGCCTTGCACAGATCATTTTTAAAGCGTATGTCCTGCAAAGTGCTAGATACCTTCACGCCCCCCCTTTGCAGTCAGTGGAGCAGCATTCAGCACCCTGTGAAATTGGAACTGGTGCTCTAAAGTGAACATTTGCAAAGGAAGGAATGTGTGCAATATAAAGGTGAGTTTGATGAACTCACTGCAGCCTGCTCTTTTCCATTCCACAGCCAACGCTTGCACTCCAACTCTTAGCACTCTTAGCCTGAAGAGTTAAGGGAGCAAGTGTAAATCTTCCAAGTTGGTTCAAGTGAAGCTGAGCGAAAAGAAAAGTTAAACTTGTAGTGTTCTTGACCTTCCAGTTACTGGGGGGTAGGAGGGAACCTGGATAGTTAATAAGAGGAACTTGACAAAGTGAAGAGCTTCTGGGTAGAAGGTTGCTTGACTGTCTTGTCTGAGCATTGGGAATGTGGTATATCCCACTTCACACTACATTGCAGTTCAAGGTAAATATTTAACACAACTATATTTCAGTGTCCTTATTGGAGAGTCAAAGTAAACAGTTTGAGAAGTAAACCATAGTTAAATTGTTCAGCCAAATTATCTGTCAATTAATTGTGGCTAACAAATACATTTACAGAAACCAGAATTGGCTCATGAGCAAACATATTAAACACATTAAAAAGGTTAAAACCTCTGAGTTGTTTTTTTTTTTTGTACCATGAATAGCACAACCCACTCTCTTGTTACATTTATTGCTGCTGCTGTAACAGAGGAGAAATTTTGATATAATAAAATAAAAATCAATATGCACTGTAGTAAAAAACTAAAATGTAATAAAAATGCATTATAAATTTCAGATTTCTTTAGAATCTCAAATACTGGGAAAAGAAACAAGTAACTAATAGAACCTACTCTGAAAATCTGAAGGATTAGGTGAAGCAATAACTTTCAGTCTCTCAGCTCCCTGAGGTCAGTGAAGAATTAAGTCAGTGGATAGTCAAGCTTAAATCACACAAAGGATTTGTTCTGGAACATCTTTGAAGGACATTACAGGACAAATATCTGATGCCAGCTGCCTGAATTAGGACATTCTATCCTATAATGTGATAAATATGAAATGTGAAATGCTGCCAATAAAAGATCATCAAAATCAGTTCCTCAACTAGTTTGGAAAAGTCATATTTTCAATATATCTTATAGGCAGGGAACGAGGGGCGGGGGGAGAGCTGAGAGACTTGCCAGGCCACTGGGCAAGATAAAGGGGGCTGCGGTCCCATGCTTCTGGACAAGGCAGGGCCTCAGGTGGAAGAGGTGAGGCTGGGGCAGCCAGCCCTCAGCACTGCCCTGATCATGCCATGCTGCACCCCTCTCCACCCCAGGAAGCCCTCAGAGCTGCCCAGAATGCACCACATAGTGTTCTAGTGGTGATTTGAAGGGTCCAGGGCTGTGGCTGCAAACACTGACACAGTACCGGTGGTAGCCAGGAGACCTGGGCCTTTTGAATTGCTGGGCCTCAGGGCAACATCCCTCTTCTCCTGTCCTCACCCCACTTCCCTCTGCTCCAGGCAGCAGGCCTGCTTACAGAACAGCTTAACTTCAGAAAAAGAATAAAAAATTATCCCACTTGATCACAGATTAAATACCCAAGGTTCTACTGACTGTGGGGGAAAAAATTGCCCTATGCCCTTAACAATTTTGGAGTGGGGACAAATTTGAGAAGCAACTTTTCCCACCTCCCAATTCCATCTGCTGTTATGCAGAAGCTCTGCAGATTTGGAGAAGGGGACATGTGCAGTGTGTTGCATGTTGGATAGGATAGTTCTAATGGAAAATCAATTACCTGGATATACAACCCCTTCCAAAGCCCAATTATCCATGTCAAGATTTCCTTCTGAATTCAGATAACAGCTGTCACTGCTCACCCTCTCAGATAGCTTCCTCTGTCTGCATTGATAAGGTATTCCCACTGATGTCTCTTGTAAGCAAAGTATGTTCTGTCAGCCTTCCTAGATAGAGATCAGCCCATCAGGTGATCCTCTGAGTCTCTCAATGCAATCTGGCCCAGGCCAACAGCAAATGCAGTTTTTCTCCATTTCTGCCTTTAAGAGAAAGAGAAAAAAACTACAGTCAGGGAAGGCAGGAAGTTTTGACATGTGAGTGCCGAGTTCTTGGAGAAAAGAAATCAGAGAGAGACAGGTACATAATTTCTTATGCTTTCATATTTAGGAGTCAAGTGCAGGTCCAAGAAAAATGTGCAGTTTATTCCATTATCCTCTACTGAACACATCCATTACTTTTCAACAATCCTCTATAGGATCTGGAGGCAACTCAGAATTTTTGAAGGCCTTCATTGGTGCTACTTATTGGTGCAAATTTATGCACATATTTATGTACCTTGCTGAACTTAGGAGACATTTAGGCTTTTATTTTTACTTAGAAGCACCTCTCAGCTCCTTTGATGGGCAAGGCTTTTATCAACACTTGATGTGCAGCACTTTGATCATTATTGCATTATTGACATGGTGTCATCTCCAGTTGAAGCTACAACAGCTGAATAACTTCCAAAGATGATTTCAGAATTATAATGATAGTGACTCTCTCATGCCCTTCCAGAGTCAAGCTTCGGCCTCAGAGGTGTAATCAAGAACTATTGGATGTTAGAATCAACCCTAACCAGGTAACTGCTGTAGTATGCATATGGGAGAAATCTTGTCTTTGTCCCTTGTACCCAGTGCAAGCCTATGGGAACGCTAATCTATGAAACAGTAACGCTGTAATGTCACTATGGTCTACTTCCATGGGACACAACAGTTAAGGAGTTAATTACATTATTACTGGAGTGCAAACTTACTATCTACAAAATTTCTAACTGGAACAAAGAATAGACGAGAGTGAGTAAAAAGCATCATGGTATCTTGTAGTCAGGAGAAATGAAAAATGATTCTTAGGAATGATCTCTTCAAGAAGCTAACAAATAATACACAGCAGGCTTGTGGTGCTGTTTCAGTGTGTGGGTGTGAAAAAGGGTCTGCCTCCACACAGGCCAACCACTGAAGAGATCCTGCTTGAAGCAGGGGGCTGGACTAGATGACCTCCCTTCCAGCCCTATGAGTCTATGATTCCATGATCTATTTTCCCTTATCTGGTTTGAACGTGACACTCTGAAACAAGTATCACTTCAGTATCTATTGCCTACTGGACACCAGCACAGCGGAGTCGGGGGAGCAATGTATAAAATACTTCTGACTGCTATCTGTTGGTGAAATATGACATGATGTGCCTGTGGTGAAATTCTCCAAAAGCCGTCAGAGGTAACTCTTGACAGGAATTCTCACCACATGGTAAACTGTTGCTCCCCTTATACAGCCCAGCATCAGTGCCATACATGAATGTAGTGCCAGGGAGAGGTACCAGTTTGGCAATCACTTTGCGAGCTGAAGTGATTTGTTTATAAATGATTTGTTTAAAGAAAAGCCTATCAAGAGAATCTGGCAGGCTTACCCTCTGACTATGCCACAGTTCATCTGCCCTAGTTGGGAGGCATCTCTGAAAGAAGTATTCTTTGCTTGGTTGTGCATGAGCCCCATGCTGTGTGCAGGAGTCACTAAGGAGGTACAGAATCTCATAACCTTAACACTTCGTCATACTTTCATTCAGCCTAGGTGACCATACTGCCCTATTGTGAAGATGGGATACCTGGTAAAATTGTGAGTTCAATGGCAATCAATCAGACCAATGCAGTAGTTCCCCTCCTCCACCCCAACATGCTATAAAACTCCAGGCCCCAGCAGGGGAAGGAGAGGCTCAGTGGTCTGGGCTGGAAGGTAAGGGGCTTGAGTAAGGGTGGAGAGGTAGGGGCCAGCAGGACTCAAGCCAGCTCCATAGGGCAGGACCAGGGTGGCAGTGCCACATCCACCCTGATTCACCCCAGCAAGACGGAGAGAAGCACAGCCAAAAATTATAACTCTAAAGTGGTGGGAGGATCAGCTCAAAAAGTTTGAAAACTTTTCAGGACACAAGAAGGAGACAGCTCAGGGTGCAGAAAGAGGGGTAGCTAGGGGCTGTGTGGGCAGGCAAGTGGCTCAGGGGCTGGGGGTGTTGGCCAGTGGCTGTGTTAATCAGATGATAGCTCAGAGGGGCAGGCAGGGGGTAGCTATGGGTTGTGTGTATGCAGGAGGTAGCACAGAGGGCAGGAAGGCGTTAGCTATGGGCTATGTGAGGCCAGGGTAACTTAGGGGGCAAGAAGAGAGGAAGCTAAGAGCTGTGCATGGCCCGGGGTAGTTACAGGCTGTATGCCAAGAGGACTTTCCTGTGGTCCCTACTCTATGAGGACTCTGATGCTTTTACCAGCTGTGTGAGCAAAGAGAGCTGGGAGCTGAGGGCCAGCTCACCTCCCTGCACCACCAGGAGCACCAGAAGAGGAGGGAACACCAGGTATTGGGGCTTCAGCCCGGCAGGGAGGGGCACAGTGGGAATCAAGGTTCAGATGGGGTAAAGGGGTGCCTGGGATCTCGGCTTTAGCCAAGGGGAAGGGGCACACCGGGAGCTGGGGCTTCAGCCATGGGAAAGGGGCGTTTTGAGGTAGGGGGTTCAGCTGGAGAGGAGGGGCTTGCCTTGGATCAGGGCTTCAGCCCTTTGGCTCTTGTCTTTGACGCTGCAGTAAACCCAGAGTTTGGACATTTACCCCAGCAGCTCCCAGAATCAGGGGCTGCAGTCACAGCTGACTGGCTAGCAGGGACCAAAAAAGATGGTGCAATTTTCCTGCTTTTTTTCACCTGAATACAGGACTGTCCCCTCCACAATGGGGCAGATGGGCACGTTCATTCAGGCTTTGCCAAGGAAGTTTTTGTAATTTAACTAGAGCAGACTCTCCTAGTTACTCGGCTGTCAGTTGACTTATGTCAATAATGATAGTCTCTGTAGTGAACAGGGTCCTCATGTGCGGGCTCAGCCCAGGCTGTAAATTGTGGTTATGTGTAAGGGAGGGAACCTGTGTTACATGTTTATACTGAGCTCCTCAAAATACAGAACTCAAATGTGAAAAAGAATGGGGTTACTCCAGGTATTTATCACCATGTCCAAGAAGTGAATCTGGTCCCAGGTATTTTAATTACTGTGAAATGGAACTATGGAGAAAAGGGAGTTTCTTACATTTAAGAAGAATTTTTAGTTATTATATATGGAAATCTAAGAATTTTTGGGGAGAGAGAGTATGGTTGTTCTGGGGTTTTGTGGGCTTTTTCTCAAACTGGTCAACATTTACAGCTTATTTCATACAACACGGCTGAAATTTAATTACAAAACTGTTTTAGATGCAGTTGTTGTGCTCCTTTATGGTACATTTATTATTTTTCCTAGCATAAAAAGATTGATCAGAAACTGATACACTTGGAAAACTTTGAAGGACATTCCACTTAGAAAAATATTTTATTTCCATAGCCAGGATTTTCTGCAGCTTTCTCTGATTTTGTTGCTAAAGATTTTTGGGTGAAGACAATCTTGTCTCTTCAGATTTCCTCTGCTTCTGCTGGTTAGTCTCTACTAGGAGGATAAAGTTGTGATTGCAAGTCAGATTAATTTAAATGGATTTCACTGGAGTAAAAGCGGAAAATTAGTCCTACTGTCTTCCGTTTATTTGTAGTATCAATAGTTTCCATGGTAACCAAAAGAAATGTCACTGTTTGCAGTGTTGCATTACTTCACACAGGGAATAAACAAAAGAAACAGATTAACTTTTGGGCAAAAGACACAAAAATCCTTTTTCATCCAATATGTGTTTACTAAGCATTCAGTGAACTAAATATAGATAATTAATGGGACACAATTACAGCTTGGTTTGTGTTGGTTGCTTTCTAGAACTATGTAGCATCTCACAAGCTAGGCCTAGAGCTCAAAATCACCCGTTCAATTTATTGTCAGTTAATTCAATTACACAAGTCAAGGTCCTCTATGATGACCTTAAAAAAAGTACCCTTCCTGACAGGTTTGTTCCAGAAATCTTAATGAAACTTTACAGAAAAACGGGATAGAGTTTGCAGCTTGTAGAGAAACCCCTGAGCCAACTAAACAACATTGCCTGCATTCTAGTTACTTCTAGGAGCCAGTAACTGTGGCCATTTCCTGAAATGCCACTTTCAGGGCTGAGGCTTTCTGGACCCATAATAGAGAAGAGGGAGCTAGACTGCTTATCAGATGGTGTCAGACAATCAAATGTATGAGTAGTTTGCTGTTATGTACGTATGTCTGTTTCTTTAATGATTGACTTAGAACCTATAGTTGGCTTGCACTTAGGGGTGGCCAGAAAATATGACTTCTTTCTAGCAAAAAAAATATTGAGGGGTCATTCCTAGGCTGTATCTAGATTTCAGGGATTTGTCAGCAGACGTTTGTGTTGGAAGATATCCTGTGACAAAACTTCTGTCAACAGATCATGGCCAGACAGCGAGGCAGATTGAAAAAGTGATCTGCTCTGTTGACAGAGAGTGGCCTGACTACCCAGCCACTCTATCAGCAAAATGGCCACCCAGACCCACGGCAGACAGGGCTGCCTGGGCGTGTCTACAAATGCCCCAAACTTCGACATGGCCACGCAAATGGCCTTTATGAAGTTTACTAATGAAGCGCTGAAATGCATATTCAGCGCTTCATTAGCATGCGGGCAGCCGCGGCACTTCGAAATTGACACGCCTCACCGCCGCGCGTCTCGTCCAGACAGGGCTCCTTTTCGAAAGGACCCCGCCTACTTCGAAGTCCCCTTATTCCCATGAGCTGATGGGAATAAGGGGACTTCAAAGTAGGCGGAGTCCTTTCGAAAAGGAGCCCCCTCTGGACGAGATGCGCGGCAGCGAGGCGCGTCAATTTCGAAGTGCCATGGCCGCCCGCATGCTAATGAAGCGCTGAATATGCATTTCAGCGCTTCATTAGTAAACTTCGAAATGGCCATTTGCGTGGCCATTTCGAAGCTTGGGGCACGTGTAGACGTAGCCCCTGTGTCCTGTCAACAGAAGACTTCCTGGCATGTTCAGACTGGCATTTTGTTGACAGATCTCTGTTGACAGTGGCATTCTTCCTCATGGCAAGCAGGGTATGGCTGTTGACACAAGTGCTACATTCTGTCAACTTGCTGTCAACAGAATGCACTTGGAAATCTGAACGCTCCACAGGTTTTGTTGGCAAAATGGCCATTTTGTTGACAAACCTTTTAATCTAGACATAGACCCAAGGTGAAAGAAACAGAGTTCTCTCTCATTTCTAAGGAAAAAAACATGGAGCGGGGCTATGTCCACTTTGTTAGAATGGGTTGTTGGTGAACCAGGGACAATTCCTTGCTCTAGGAGGGACTTGAAAATTCATGTCCTATATCTCAGCTGAGTGCCCTCAGAAGCTGGCTGTGGTGGGGTTGGATGGGATGTGTGCATATCCATCTATCCATCCATCCATCCATCTATCCTTCTCCCTGTTTCTTTCTCTCTTTGTCAGTTCCAGCCAGGACATGAGAAACCTTCCCAATGAAAATTTTGTCAACACATACAAATATCCCCAAAAGCTTTAGTTTCAATGAATTAGTATTTTCTGACACAAAAAAACTGTCAAAGGATTCCTGAACAGTTCTACGTCTAATCCGTCTTCTACATAGTTATCTTGATGTAAGTAGTATATACTGCATCTGTTGAGATGAATGGAAGTTGCATGATGGGAGTAGGAGAAGTTCTTTGGTTTGTGCAATAACTGAAATGTTGGGATGGTTGACTTCCTGTTAATTTAGTAATTGAGTGGATAAAATAACTTCAGCTTTTCCTGTTGTCCTGATCATGAGTGATAAGTAATAGGAAATAACATTCTGTGTACTGTATGCTCAGGGGGATTGAGGGTGAGGGTGGGAAAGACCAATATATATATTTTGTCTGTTCTGAGCTGGTGCGGTTGCAAGGCCTGCTCATATCATCCAGAAGATGGACCTGATCCTTTCTTATGGTGTACTCCAGATTTGTGCTTTCATCCTTTCCTATTTTGTAGTTAGCTGAGTTTGTCAGTATGATGGGATCCCAGGGGTACAGCCTGGAACTGGGGGACTGCTGTGCCCCATTTAACTCTCCGGTGTGGGTTTTCTCTCACAATGCTTTGCTAGTGACAAACAGCAAACCCCTCCAGGCCCTGTGATCACTCAGCACAGCCCCATGTAGAGCCTACAGCCACCTAGACTTAATAAATGCTCCCACAGGCAATCACAAATCACATAGTAAAAGGCCCTAGCCAGATCCCCCCAACTCCTGGCACTGTACCCCAGGAATACACCGTCTTGCTCTGTTTGAGATGAGCAATGTAAGTTTATTAATAGGTTCATCACTTCATCAATGGACAGTATTCATATACTAGCTTTTGTAAACCTAATCAAATTAAGGGGCAATTCGGGAAATTCACTGGGAAAGATAAATAGTAAAAAACAAATGTACTGACTATAAAAGGTAGATGTTAAGTGACTTTAAGTGATAAACAAACAGTCAGAGTTATTTACCAAACGAAATAAAATATAAACATGCAGTTTAAACTCTCAGTCATATGAGACTGGGCAACAACTAACTTAAGCAGTTTGTCACCATGCTGGATATTGCGGGCTCTGGTACACAGGTTTCACTTTTGTAACCTGGGCCAATCACCTCCTTTGGAGTCTTCAGTATTCTCCTCAATGTCCTTGTTGCTTACGACGTAAGTGGGGGCAAGAGAAAGGCCAAGCGTGTGGCCCTTGTGGTCTCTTCTATACCCACACAGGCTCTTATGAAGGTGGAGTGAGAAAGCTTTCCTCCTGTACAGTTTCTGTCCCTTCCACCCTGCTGCACCATGCAGGAGGAATCTCTGTCCCACGTTCTTGGAGAAAGCAAGTCCAGGCATATCTGGTGGACATTGTTAACTCTTCAGGTAAAGATGAGAAGTTCCCCTGGTGTGTCCTTATGCAGATGAGTCACTGAATTCTAGCTCCCTTGCTGAACAGTGGTTGTTGGTGGTTGTTTTGATACCTGCGCGGGATTTGCTTACTTTTTTTGCTGTGTCTTTGGGGAGCTAAAGTCTGGTTGATTTCCCAACTTACAGCATGTGTAAGTGATAGTCATACAACACAATCTCATAACTTCATATGCACTGAAGCGGGACATAATTAAACAGAACAGTGGGTTTCAGTACAGGTTGCACCTCCCAAAACTGTCACTGTCTGGTCCAGCAACATCTGTGGTCCAGCAAGATCATGGATGCCCCTGGACCAAAGAGCCTGTGAGCCTATGGGCAGGAAGGGCATCAGCCTTGACAGCATAGCTGGAAGCAGAGTCCCTTGGCAGTGGGCTGAGGTCAGAGTCACCTGGCTGCCTCAGTACAATGGAGGGCTGGGGCTAGGGTTCCCTGTCTGCCCCATGGTGGCGCCAGACTCAGGGCTGGAGCTCTGCAGCAGCCCCAGGAGCACTGGCTGGAATGGCAGCCCTGGGGGGACATAGGGCTATTTGGACAGCAGAATCAATGAGACACAATTATACCGGGGAATGAAATGTATCAGAAGGACAGAACAGATCATGCAGATGGGGGAGTGGCACTATATGTAAAAGAAAATGTAGAATCAAATGAAGTAAAAATCTTAAACAAATCAAAAGGTTCCTTAGAATCTCTATGGATAGAAATTCCATGCTTTAATAAGAATATAGCAGTAGGGGTATACTATTGACCACCTGTCGAGGACATTGATAGTGACTATGAAATGCTAAGGAAGATTAGGGAGGCAATCAAAACAAAAAAAACTAGATAATAGTAAGGGATTTCAATTATCCCCATATTGACTGGGTACATGTCACCTATGAACGAGATGTGGAGATAAAATTTCTTGATACCTTAAATGATTGCTTCTTGGAGCAGCTAGTACAGGAGCCCACAAGGGGAGAGGCAATGCTTAACTTAGTTCTGAGTGGGGTGCAGGATCTGGTTCAAGAGATAACTGTAACAGGACTGCTTGGAAATAGTGACCACAATATAATAACATTTAACATTCCTGTGGTGGGAAGAACATCTCAGCAGTCCAACACTGTGGTCTTTAATTTCAGAAAGGGGAACTATGCAAAAATGAGATGGTTAGTTAAACGGAAATTAAAAGGTACAGTGATTTAAAGTAAAGTCCCTGAAAGATACATGGAAACTTCTCTAGGATACCATAATAGAAGCCCAATTTAAATGTTTACCTCAAATTAAAAAAACATAGTAAAAGACCCAGCAAAGAGCCACTGTGGCTTAACAGCCATGTAAAAGAAGCAGTGAGAGATAAAAAGGCATATTTTAAAAAGTGGAAGTCAGATCCTAGTGAGGAAAATAGAAAAGGTGCATAAAAGCTGCCAAATTAAAAGTAAAAATGCAATAAGAAAAGCCAAAAAGGAGTTTGAAGAACAGATAGCCAAAAACTCAAAAATCAATAACAAAATGTTTTTAAGTACATCAGAAGAATGAAGCCTGCTAAACAACCAGTGGGACCCCTAGATGATCAAAAGGACCACTCAAAAAATGACAAAGTCAATGTGGAGAAACTCAGTGAATTCTTTGCTTCAGTCTTCACGATGATGTTAGAGAGATTTCCAAACCGGAGCCGACCTTTGTAGATGACAAATATGAGGAACAGTCCAAGATTGAGGTGTCATTAGAGGAGGTTTTAGAACTGATTGATAAATTTAACAGTAAAAAGTCACCAGGACCAGATGGCATTCACCCAAGAATTCTGGAAGAACTCACATGTGAAATTGTGGAACTATTAACTGTGGTTGGTAATCTAGCCTTTAAATCAGCTTCTGTACCCAATGACTGGAAGATAGCTAAAGTAACACCAATATTTAAAAAGGGCTCGAGAGGCAATCCTGGCAATTACAGACCAGTAAGTCTAACACTGGTACCGTGCAAATTAGTTGAAACCATAATAAAAAATAAAATTATCAGACACATAGGAGAACATAATTTGTTGGGTGAAAGTCAACATGGTTTCTCCTCAGGAAAATCATGTTTTAGTAATCAATTAGAGTTCTTTGAAGAGGTCAACAAGCATGTGGATAAGGGGGATTCAGAAGATATAGTGTACTTGGATTTCCAGAAAGTGTTTGATAAAGTCCCTCACCAAAGGCTCTTATGAAGTTAAGTTGTCATGGGATAGGAAGGAAGATCCTTTCATAGACTGAGAACTAGTTAAAAAGCAGGAAACAGAGGGTAGGAATAAATGGTAAATTTTCAGAATGGAGAGGGGTAACTAGTGGCAGTCCCCAAGGGTCTGTCCTAGAACCAATCCTATTCAACTTATTCATAAGTGCTCTGGAGACAGAGGTAAACTGTGAGGTGGCAAGGTTTGCATACAATACTAAACTGTTCAAGATAGTTAAGACCAAAGCAGTCTGTGAAGAACTTCAAAAAGAGCTCACAAAACTGATTGGGCAATAAAATGGCAAATGAAATGTAATGTGGATAAATATAAAGTAATGCACATTGGAAAAAATAACCCCAACTTATATACAGCATGATGGGGGCTAATTTAGCTACAACTAATCAGGAAAGAGATCTTGGAGACATCATGGATAGTTCTCTGAAAACATACATGCAGTGGCATCAAAAAAGCAAACAGGATGTTAGGAATCATTAAAAAGGGGTAGATAATAAGATGGAGAATATCTTATTGCCCTTATATAAAACGATGCTACGCCCACATCTTGAATTCTGTGTACAGATGTGGTGTCCTCATCTCAAAAGGTTATATTGGCATTAGAAAAGGTTCAGAAAAAGGCAACTAAAATGATTAGGGGTTTGGAATGAGTCCCATATGAAAAGAGATTAAAGAGACTAGGACTTTTCATTTTAGAAAAGAGGAGACTAAGGGGAGATATGACAGAGGTATATAAAATCATGAGGGGTATGGATAAAGTGAACAAGGAAAAATTATTTACTTGTTCCCATAATATCAGAACTAGAGGACACCAAATGAAATTAATGGACAGCAGGTTTAAAATATATGAAAGGAAGTTTTTCACACAATACACAGACAACCTGTGGAATTCCTTGCAAGAGGAGGCTGCGAAGGCTAGGACTATAACAGGGTTTATAAAAGGACCAGTTAAATACATGGAAGTTAGGTCCATTAATGGCTATTAGCCAGGATGGGCAAGGAATGGTGTCCCTAGCCTCTGCTTGTCAGAAGCTGGAGAAGGATGGCAAGAGAGAGATTGCTTGATTGTTACCTGTTTGGTCCACTCCCTCTGGGAACATGGCATTGGCCACTGTCAGCAGACAGGACACTGGGCTGGATAGACTTTTGGTCTTACCAAGTATGGCCATTCTTTTGTTCTTAGAAGTCATTGTCCAGCTGCCCCATGCAGTAAGTGGGCAAGCAGCCCAGGGAGTGGGTGGGAAACCTGGCAGCAGGCTTGGGGGTGGATGGCTGTGGACCTCCCATGGTCTGGCAAATCCTCCTGTTCAGGATCCTCAGGTCCCAACCATGTCAGACCAGGGAGATGCAGCCTGTAGTTCATAACCTTTCTTTGATATGTTGTGTGGCCTGCTTCATATGCAAGATCACAATTATATACAAAAGAAAGAATACTGAGGTTACAGGTCAGGAGCCCCAGGTACAAAGTGTCACAGTCATCAATCCAGCATATTCTATGAAGTAAGACAGTGGTTCTGAAACAGGGATGTGCATACTTATGGGGTTACACCAACATATCTAAATTTTTGCTTAGGTTTTGCAACAGGTTGCATAAAAAGCATTAGTGAAGTTAGTACAGTCTCAAATTTCATGTAAACACTGACTTGTGTTCACTGCTCTTTCTAGGATGCACCAAAATGCAGGTACAATATTTATATTTCAATTGATTCACTTTACAATTGTACAAGGAATGAGAAAGTAAGCCATCTTTCAGTAAAGGTGTGCTCTGACACTTGTGTTTTTACATCTGATTTTTTTAGTCAAGAAATATTTTAAGCAAGGTGAAACTTCAGGGTATGCAAGACAGATCAGGCAGCTGAAAGTGGTACAGTCATCTGGAAAGGCAAAGGGCCTGGGTCTTTCCAGGGTCTGGAAGATAGCTACCACTCAATTTAGGTGGGTCTTTAACGAACTTGTCGACCTAAACAAAACAAGCAGTCCTGTAGCACCTTGAAGACTAACAACAATTGTATTTATCAGAGAATGAGCTTTTCATGGGTAAGGCCCACTTTATCAGATTTACAATAAATACAATTATTAGTCTTTAAGGTACAATAGGACTGCTTTTATTTTATTTTTGTAAAGCTACAGACTAACAAGGCTACCCCTCTGACACTACTTCTCAGACTAGTAAATGTTGGCATTCTGGTCAGAGGGTGGAATTAGGCGATCCATCAACCTCTGAAATATTAAGGGAGATCCAGGGAAGAAATAAAGGAGTAGGTTAGAAATGACAAAGGCCATATAGTTTGACACCCCTCCCTTTGCTGTGTACCTGTTTCTCTTTGTCAAGCTAACATAAGCATAACAATGGGAGAAATTGAGGAAATATTCAATGTAGACAAGTCCATGCAGAGCTATATAGTATCACTCTTTGGAGTTATTCTGTTTTCATTGCTAAGGCAGAAGAAGTGAGGAACGACATGTTTCATGAATAATCTAGATGCAAAACATTTAAAGTAAACAATTTGCAAATATCATTTGACCATCTCCTTTCCTTTTGCTGATTTCTCACTGTACAGCTGAGGAAATAATTGCCTTTTGTAAGTGCATACGATTTGGCTCAGAGGTAACTGAAGCAGGGACATTTTCAATACTTTCCTAGTTAACTTTTTTAAAATAAACAACAGTGACAATTAATACTATTTAACAGGCCGTTTCAGACAATCCTATGCGATGAGGCTTTTCTATAGAATTTCATTTCCTCTGTTGGGCATACTGAAAAGTAATTCTTTGTGTATCTAGGGCAGAGTTTATGAAGTTTTGCTTTTTCCCTCTTTCTTGCCTGAAGTTGCACAGAAGATAGAGTGCTTATCTTGCATTCCATTCAGCAGAGCTAAAGTGGCTTGGTACTCTCAAGCACATCAGTTACCTCATGAAAATTTGTGCCCATAGATCTCAAGTCATATCACGCTTTTGCAGACACTGAGTGCAATCAAAGTAGAGCACAAAAGAACAGCATGGAGGAAATTATTTGAAAAAATGAATCACGTCACTCTAACAAAAGTAATCAGAGTGCTCTGCTGATTGACTGCATACAGAAGTGATACCTCCATCATAAAGTGCTTGTTCAGTCAAAACTCCTGGATTGTTAACCTGATGTGGAGATCAATTAATGGTACAGAAAATTAATCTCACTGATTGACCGTCACTAGTACTGGCTGGAAATTTTATGCCAAAACAAATGTGTGAGAAAATGCTGGCTCATTGAACCTGAATTGTCTTGCAAAATCTATTAGTGTTTGAAAAACTTTTGTCAGTTCACATGTGAGATTTTAACAGAAACCTGCCAGCAGGACATATGGGGAACCTGAGCTTCCAAGTTCCATGAGTCCAGGATAGCCCCTACGCAGGGACTTGGGGGTGTGAGTGGGGGAGGTGGGGACTTTGGGGTCTCCAGGCTAGCTGGGTCCCAGAACTGCTTAAACAGATAATGGATAAACTTTGTGAGTCAGCTGGCTTGTAAGTCTGGCACCTGCTGAAAAACTGGCATTCTTAGGCTACGTCTACACGTGAAGCCAACATCGAAATAGGCTATTTCGATGAATAACGTCTACACGTCCTCCAGGGCTGGCAACGTCGATGTTCAACTTCGACGTTGCGCGGCACCACATTGAAATAGGCGCTGCGAGGGTACGTCTACACGCCAAAGTAGCACACATCGAAATAAGGGTGCCAGGCACAGCTGCAGACAGGGTCACAGGGAGGACTCAACAGCAAGCCGCTCCCTTAAAGGGCCCCTCCCAGACACAGTTGCACTAAACAACACAAGATACACAGAGCTGACAACTGGTTGCAGACCCTGTGCCTGCAGCATGGATCCCCAGCTGCCGCAGAAGCAGCCAGAAGCCCTGGGCTAAGGGCTGCTGCCCACGGTGACCATAGAGCACCGCAGGGGCTGGAGAGAGAGCATCTGTCAACCCCCCAGCTGATGGCCGCCATGGAGGACCCGGCAATTTCGACGTTGCGGGACGCGGATCGTCTACACGGTCCCTACTTCGACGTTGAACGTCGAAGTAGGGCGCTATTCCTATCTCCTCATGAGGTTAGCGACTTCGACGTCTCGCTGCCTAACGTCGAAGTTAACTTCGAAATAGCGCCCAACGCGTGTAGCCGTGACGGGCGCTATTTCAAAGTTAGTGCCGCTACTTCGAAGTAGCGTGCACGTGTAGACACAGCTTTAGAGAGACAAGGCGGGGTACGTAGTGTCTTTTATTGGACTCACTTTTGTTAGCAAGAGAGACATAGAGTTTACAAAAAGCTCTTCTTCTGGCCCAAGAAAGGTACCCAGAGTGCCACTGCAACATGCAAAGTAATTGAGTTTGCATCATAGATACAATCAATGAAGAAAATATGAGACTGTGGAGGGAATCAGTCTAAAGCCAAGATCATTATATAGGGCCTGGTCTACACTAGGAGATTAAGTCAAATTTAAGGGTTTAAGGTCAATTTTATAAACCATCAGTCTGCACCCCAGTGTTGAATAGGTCGATTTTAAGGGGCTTTAATGTCAACTTTTGTAATGCTGATTTCCGCGGGAGTAACTCCTAAAAGTTGATTTTGCAATGTCGAACTATACAAGTGCCGACAGCAGCATTATTAAAATTAATTTTATTAGCCTCCAGAAGGGTCCCATAGTGCTCTTCAAAGTATCCTTTCTGGTCATTGCTCCACCTCCACTGTTCTCCAGGTGAGCTGGAAGCAGGTGATAGGAAGCAGTAGTCATCAGCCTGGGAATTTTGATTAGATTTCCTTCTGGCCAGCATGGAGAGAAGATGTATGGATCTCATCTGTGCAGCACACCCAGCACACCTTGTAGCCATGAATTTTTAGAATTGCAAAAAGTCCCCAGCATGGAGCCATCAGGAGATCTTGGACCTCATCTCAGTGTGAGGGGAAGCATATATCTTCCTCTTGCTCAAAGTCAGCAAAAGAACAGCTGATATTTATGCTAAAATATGGCAAGGTATGATTCACAAAGGGTGCAGCAGGGATGCTTAGCAGTGCCATGTAAAGATCAAGGTGCTGAAGCAGAGCTACCAGAAATGCGAGCAAGTGAATGGTCAGTCTGGGGCATTTACACAGAAATGCCAATACTACGATGAGTTTCACTCTGTTCTGGGACAGACAAAACTTCTCCTCCCAGAAGATGACTTGACTCCTCCTTACAGAATGTTCCTTGGGAGCATGGTGAAGTGCATCCTGATTTGGAAGAGGTGGACAGCAGCATGATCCAGTTGTGTGTAGAAGCAGAGCCTGAAAGCTAGGCACTGTTTCTGGACTTGGAGCCTGTTCCCTTAACTCAAAAGGTGGCTTTGGAGGCAAACCCAGATCCTGAAGAGGGCAGCTCTGGTAAGTATGTTTTTTCTACTGATAATAGTATGTTGCAGTCATGGGGTAGAGTGTCTATGCCTGTTTCCCTTAGAAAAACTTGTTAATATTTCTGGGGATGGTGTGGTGACCCTGTTTGGACAAAAACCTGATGGCCTTAGACAGGCACTCTTGGATTCTCCTCACAAGATTTTTGGGGAGCGCTGACTTGTTCCTGCTTCCATGGTAAGGCACCATACCATTTCAAGTCACCAGTAAGTGATCTGGAAGCATGGCCCCTCAGAGCATTCTTGTAAATTTTCAAACACTGTACCTCGACAGAATAAGCAATCTTTCCTTATCCCATTTTTTTTTAAATTTTTTTTCTTCCGATCAGGCTGATGTCTTGTTTGGCAACCTAGAATGCATGGGAAGTTTTGTGAGTCACTAACAACTTTTTGCTTGTGACCTACCCAGTCCAGAGCAAAACTCATGCCTCTCCTGTGGCAGCCACTTTAAAATCCAGGTGCAGCTTTAAGCAGCACACACTCCAGGCAACTACCCCCACCTCCGGTCTGGTGGGTGAACAGACACTCATCTGGTTAATGTCTGCACTGACAGTGACTTTTAATGCTTTTTTTAACTCCTGGAGCAGCCACTTTAAAATCCAGGCACTGCTGTAAGAATGCTGTGATGCAGCCACCCAATTCCCCCAGCACAGCATCCACTGGACCATGTGGCAACCCCTCCACCCGCCACTTGGCGTTGCTTTAAGAATTTTTTCCCGTGAACCAAAGTTAGTTTACCATGGTGTGGAAGGTAAACGTCAGCCACAGAAGAGCTTAAATCATTCTGCTTGAATCATGCATTCTTCAGTCTTGAGTCATCAGAGTGACCTTGCAGTTCCAATATATTATTCCATAAAGACAGACAGCCATTCATTCTGTCAGTATGTTCATTGTACCAAATAAAGCTAAAAATGTTACTATTAACAATGCCATTAATATTTCTACATTTAATCAGGAGCTGCCCTTGGTAGATGACAGAGAGGCCCCAGTCCTGCCCATAAGAGTTGCCCCAAATGTAGAGAAGAAAGAAGTCCCGGCATGAAATTTTGGAGACTTATTTTGATGCTGTAACAAAGGAAAAAGGAGAACTATCTGATGAGGGAAAACATGATGGACTACCAAGCACAAATGCATGCTTCATTCATGTCCGTAATAAATAGGCAGACAGAGTTGATTGAGTCGCTGATTGAGAAAACACAGTTAGTAACCTCTGCCGTAATTGAAGCACTGCTTGAGAAAACACCTGAGAAAAAAAAGTCAGCAAACTTTGCATCCCCACCCAACACATGCCCCATTACATGCCACCCTATCCATAAACATTAATTTCCCCTTTTTGAGGCCCTGTATCCCCAGGGCCATTCCAGGCACCACTGTTACATACCACCCTTACCCCATTCATTCTTCTCCTCTGGACAGGGCACTGCATCCCCCAGCCTTTCCAGGCACCATCATTTTAGACCTCCCTCAGCCATGTCAGTCCCCTCCCCTGCTCCCGGCTCTGCATCCCGCATCCAACCAATACCCCTCTTTCCATACCTTCTCCTTCCACACATTCCACCCCCTCCTATAGTTGGGGACCCAGAATGAGGTAGGGAGAAGGTCACAGAGAGCCCTGCAATCTATCCCCACAAAATCATCCCCCAGAAGAAGGCTAACCTATGATGAAGATGACCTTATTATCCTTTTTCCTCCTCTATATCCACCTCTCTGCCATTAGGGTCCCCTAAATAAACACATTATAGCTTGGAAAAAGAATGATAGTTTGGAAAAAGAGTTTTGTTTATTGTTTAACATGTTTTGGAGTAGGGTGAGTGGTGATGATTGTCACGCAGTTGGAAGGGGGTTTCATAAAGGGAAAGGCAACAGCATGGGGTGGGGAAGGGATGCCAGTTAACACCCTTCACACTCATTCACAAACTTGGTTTTCAAGGCATTCTTGATTTTAAGTGGCTCTTTCAGGGCTTTCCTGTTTTCCCTAGGTTGCTGATAATTTCTTGTCAGGATCTCTGCCTCAGCCCCCGGCATAGGCATGAAACTTCCCCCCTCAACTTGTAAATGTTATGAATAACAGAGCAGCCCCCAATGACAAGGGTAGAGTTTTCTTCATTGAGGTCTAAGCAGGTCAGAAGGCACCTGAACCAGGCTTTTAAACAGCCAAAGGCACATTGTACCACAATTCTGCACCTGTTCCTTACTGGAGTCCAGGGTACCTGTGTATGGCTTCATGATCCAAGGGAACAAGGGGTAAGCGGGGTCATCCAGAATCACTAAGGACATTTCCACACCCTCAATGTTAATTTTCTCATCTGAGAAGAAAGTTCGTCTCTGGAACCTTGTAAACAGACCAGAATTCTGAAAGATTCATGTATCATGCACTTTCCCAATCACCCCACATTGATGTAGGTGAAACAACCTTTGTAATCCACCAATTCCTGCAACACCATGGAGAAGTACCCCTTGTGGTTAATGTACTGTGAGGCCTAGTGGTCCATTGCCAGGATAGGGATGTGTGTTTCCTCTGTGGCACCTCTGTAGTTAGGGAACCCCAGGCAGTAAATCCATCCACTATCTCCTTCACATTCCCCAGAGTCACTGTCTTTTATAGAAGCTTGTTGATCACCTTGGCTACCTGAATGACAAAAGCCCCCAGTATAGATTTGCCCATTCCAAATAGATTTCCCACTGACCAGTAGCTGTCTGGCATTGCAAACTTCCACAGAGCAATTGCCATATGTTTCTCAATTGTCAAAGCAAGTCTCATTCTGGTATTGCTGTGCTTCAGGGTGGGAGACAGCAGTTCACAAAGTTCCTTGAAAGTGGCCTTACGTATGTGGATGTTTCACAGCCACTTTGGATCATCCCATAACCACAAGACAATGTGATCCCACCTGTCTGAGCTGGTTTCATGGGTCCAGAAGCTGCTCCCTAGCCTGTGCAATGCTTCTAGTGATACCAGCAAATCTGTGGTTCTTCTCTCCAGAGATTCATATCCATCAGTGCCCTGGCAGCAATGAGTGGATATTGAATGAACAGTACATTTGGAATATACTGAATTGCAGTGGGGGAACGCAAAGCAAAACACTGCACCAAAGGTTGAAGTAACTCGGTGTCCATGTTAGTGTTTGTAATGGCAGATGGCAGTCAATACAAAAACCTGCATGAAAATGCTGTTTGCTTTCCGTGGGAAGCAGGAAGTGAGGGAAATGCATTCTGGGATGATGACATTAGAAACCCAGAACCACTTTCAGTGACATTCAGTGGATGTGATATACCTTGACTTCAGCAAACCTTTTGATAAAGTCTCCCACAACATTCTTGCCCATAAGTTAAGGAAATACGGATTGGATCCCTGGACTATAAGATGGATAGAAAGCTGGCTTGATGGTCAGGCCCAACAGGTAGTCATCAATGGCTCAATATCTGGACAGCGGTCAGTTTCACGTGGAGTGCCGCAAGGCTCGGTTCTGGGGCCGGTGTTCAACATCTTTATTAATGACCTGGATGAGGGACTGGATTGCACCCTGATCAAGCTTGCAGATGACACAAGCTAGGGGGAGAGGTAGATACATTGGAGGGTAGAGATAGGATCCAGAGTGACCTGGATAAATTGGATGATTGAGCCAAAAGAAATCTGATGCGGTTCAACAGGGAGAAGTGTAGAGTCCTGCAACTGGGGTGGAAGAATCCCAAGCATTGTTATAGGCTGGGGACAAACTGGCTAAGCAGCAGTACAGTGGAAAGGGACCTACGGTTATAGTGGATGAAAGGCTGGATATGAGTAAACAGTGTGCCCTTGTAGCTAAGAAGGCTAACGGTATACTAGGGTGCATTAGCAGGAGCATTTTGAGCTGATCTAGAGAGGTGGTTGTTCCCCTCTATTTGGCACTGGTGAGGCCACATATGGAATATTGTGTCCAGTTTTGGTACCCTCCACTATAAGAAGGATGTGGATGTGCTGGAGCAGGTTCAGCAGAGGGCAACAAAAATGATTAAGGGGCTGGGCACAAGACCTATGAGGATAGCCTGAGGGATTTGGGTTTGTTTAGTTTACAGAAGAGAAGACTTAGGGGTGATTGAATAGTGGCCTTCAACTTCCTGAAGGGGAGCTCTAAAGAGGAGGGTGAGAAACTGTTCTCAGTTGTGTCAGATGGCAGAACAAGGAGTAATGGTCTGAAGTTAAACAGGGAGAGATGTAGGTTGGATATTAGGAAAAACTACTTCACCAGGAGGGTGGTGAAGCATTGGCATGCATTGTCTAGACAGGCAGGGGATTTTCCATCCCTCAAGGTTTTTAAATCTCGGTTTCACAGGGTCCTTGCTGGGATGACTTAGTTAGGGGTTGATCCTGCTTGAAGTGTGGGGCTGGACTAGATGGCCTCCTGAGGTCCCTTTCAGCCCTATGATTCTATGATTCTGTGACTTTTTTCCCCCACAAGTCATCAGCACAAAATCCCAAAATGCAACGGGTCTGCAGGAACTGTGGGATAGGTGCCCACAATGTACTGTTTCCACAGTTGGACTTAAGCTACCTTGGGGGGCGGACACACTAAATTGACTTTGTGAGCTGTTAACTGAGATTTAACTTTATAAAATTAAGTGTTAAAAAATTGACACCCTAGGTTTTAGGTATCATTTCTGTACTCAGAGCACTAAATCTTATCTCTCTATGCAGAGTTCAAAAGACAAGAGAAATATAATTTATCATGTACTCAAGATGTATAAAATATCCTGTTGCTTCACAAAATCAGCAATTCTGGATGAAAATATTTGTCCAGTTCACCTAGAATTTTTGCATTCCACTTTAGCCTGGTCTTTTCCTAGGCTAATATGTTGATTGCCCACTTACATTAGTGTCAAAGTAAAACATTAATTTTTCTAAAGTTAATGACTCCAATAAATTTGTATTTAATCTCATCTGCAAAATCAATTTAAATTTTATGGGATTTCTGATAATTAATTTAGTATTGGATTGAGTTTCACAAACTGCAAAACTGTGTTCTCTCAGGAGATATTTTGCAGACTGAATATAGGTGACTTCAGACCATTCTTGTCATGACCACTTTTTTGCATTGTGCTATAGTTTAAGTATAATGAAAAACCTTGTGCTAATGGTAACTATGTGGTTAAACTGTCATTTCAGAATCTGTCAGTTTTGACCAATGTGTAAGTCTATACTAAAATAATTGATATCAAAGAAACCATTATGCTGATGTTCTATACATTCACAAATTCATCAGTCTTTTATAAATCAACATGGTGTTAGCATTATGGAGGCAAAGTCTCTCTGAAAATAATTTGGTATGTGTGTCACAATACAGGCTATATAACTGTGTGTGCGTGTGTGCTTGTGCATGTGTGTGTAAAGCTTAGGGAAAGGGAGTGCCTTCATATACGTTCCAGATTAAGTAGCTTGAATTTGTGAAGGAGGAAGGATGAAACTTCACTACTTCTCAATTTTCATGGCTAAGAGAAAGATCCACCTCCCAATGAAATCAGTGGAACCGTTCGCTTCACATCTGCAGAAGGTGGATCAAATTCCAAATGAGTTGTTCTTACACTTTATAGCTTGTCTGCCAGCACGTGATCTGTCACCTCTGAGGCATAGTAGTTATTATAATCAGCTGTTCCCAAATGGCCATCTTTCCTGCAATATTTCAGTCTTCTGACTCTGTCTCCTGTTATCTCTGCCATTTGCTCTTTGCTTGCTTAATAATTATCTCATTGATACTAGTTCATATCACCCACACATTACAAATTGGGTAGCCCTAAAATGACTAGTTAAGTGACCTTAGCAGCCACAAGCAAAATATAAACAGCTAGAGAAGCAACTGTCCAAGTAGCAGAAAGTTGACACAATCTGATGTCAAATATGAGATCTGTACCAAAATCAGAATTATGTATCTGAACTACCTTGAACTCTAAATTCTTTGTGCCTGTCCCCATTTCAGTCCTGGCATGCAGAGCATAGCTGGGGAAAGACTGGAGAATGAGCCAGAAGATATTTAGAGATTCAAAGGGGACAGATAAATCTGGAGCAATGGGGCAGGAAGGATAGTAATTTAAGAACAGAAATGAGAAACAAGGAGCCAGTGGGAAGCAGAAGAAACCAAGAGCCAAGAGGTGAGAAGACAAATAAAAGGTTAAGGGGAGAATCCAGGAGCACCTGAGAAAGGAAGAAAATGAGACATTGGAGAGGGGAGTCATACCAGTAACAATGGAGGTTGTGAGAAAGACAGGGGAACTAGGGACAGGAGAGCTACTGGTGGAGAAAAAGGTGTTTTGTGAATAGGCTGAATGAGAAGCAGGAGGGGGAATGTGTTTGGGGGTACAGAGAAAGCAACATGTAAAAACTAAGTGATGTGGGGATAAGACATGGGTAAATGAAGGGAAAATGGAAAGAAAGACGGGTGTGGGGAAAGGGTGCTGGATGAGAGGGAACACTTTTTGGCAGAAGGATCTTAGCTCCTGGACATCAGGACTTACAGTGACTGAAATACACAGTAGTGAAAATAATGTGGCGCCTTTCCCTGAGATATAAATAATTTTAGACTAGATGGAAGCGTATGAGTCTTGAAAAACTACAGCTCATTACTCAACCTGACATTTGACTGCATCTCTTCCCATCAAAATGTCAATGCAAAAAGTTACCTAAGATCCTTAGTAGACAAAAAGTAAAGTTAAAAAAAACCTGAAGTTTTTACAGATATGACTTGAAAAGAAACTTTCACAAATGAAAGGGAAATATAATTATAATGCTTTTTAACTCAGGCATTTATCAGCTTTGTCTCATAAATAACTATAATCAGCCTTTTTGGCATAACTGCTGTTTGAAGGTGACTTCTCAATGCAGTACTTTGCAATGACAAAAGAAGCATCTAATACAAAGGTAGCAAAGTGCTCACAAAAAGCAGTGAGTTTTGCCTTTATTCTCTCTTGCTGTTACATCATGTTGAATTTGGCAAAGGAGTTCAGCAAGCGTTAGGCAGCGCTACTGGGTGGTTCTTTTTCAATGGTGACAAAATTGATTAGTGTATTTTCTTGATGTATTATAACCTGAGCTCTTCCTTGTGTAGAATGTACTAATGTTGTTGTCCATGTCAATATTCCTGACTGCTACTTACAAAAAAACTAGTACTTCAGTGCTACAGCACTGAAGAAATTGGATTGCTAACATAAGATGACTTAGAAATAGAAATAGAATCTCTCTCTATATTAATGCTTTAATTTTGATTTACAGCAATAAAGTATAATGAAGTGATAAAACATAGATATTGTGCCATGACAAAAGCATCCCATAGCTAAAAGGCAATAGCTGTTATATATTGGGTGCTGTTATATCTTTTCTTATGAAGATCAGTTGTTGAAAAAAATTATGTTGAAGGCTACATATAAGGCTGTATTTCAGACTACTGCTGCTGAAGTGATTTTAATATGTATGGGTTCATGATCCTCACTGCCTCTGCTAACCACCATCTCTTGGGACGAAGAGGGGCCATAGTAGTAGCGTTAGAAACTTGTACACATCTTATATGTTTCTTTCTATGTACAAAGTTAAGGAGTCACTTGACTGCAAACAATAGATGCTGCACATATGTTGAGGCCCCTCTTGTCAAATATTTATATATTGAATGGGAGTGGCCAATTTCGACTGTGTCAGCAAATGGTTTCCCAGCAAGCCTCATAATTAACACAATTTCTGCATGTACTGTACCTAATTTAATAATCACATCCATCAATGATAAGTGTAATGTATTACTGCTTCTACAGTCTCCACTAGCAGTGGTTCCTTCTAATAAATGTTCACTGAAAATTGATCTTGGTTCTGTCACTTTACTGAATTGCTGTAATTTTATGTACTGTACTATCTTTTCTATTAACAGCGAGTCAAAAATCATAATTTCATTGTGTACTTAAATTCCTAGTTTAGAACCAATAATAAAAATGTCTTTAAGGATCACAAAATTGTCTTAAAACAAAATGTTCTAATCCCCGCACTTTTCTGCTGTGTTCTAGGTGCCACCTGTCTTGAAATTAAGTGGACATAGGTTAAAATATCTTTGAATAAGGTATACTTCTCAAACAGAGGATATTAAGTTTGCTTTTTTCATATTCCAGCACAGCATCTTGCCAGAATAATCAAAGGGGGTGAATGCATAATTCAAGTCATACATAGATGCTGGAAATAGGAGAGCTGGGGGTACTGCTACCCACACCTGGGCTTTAAGTGGTTTCTTTCCAGTACACCCTTGAAATAATAATTAGTTAGCATGAGTCTTCATAACAATTTTCTTGTTTCATAGGCCCACAAAATGCATTTTAAATGAAATACTAATTGGGAGTCTTGGTCAAATGATGAACAATATACAGAGTGGTCCACCTGGCAAATTTGGCAGATTGTTTCTTCAAAGATCATTATCTCAATCCCTAATGAATATCAGACCTTGACTAGAGTCCTTGACTATTGTTCTGTGATTACAACATAATTGATCTTTATGTCTGAGATAGAGATTTTTGTCTCATTTCATAATTACTGTTATTTCTCAACTTCTTAACTAGATTTAGTTACAGAATCAACAAATATCTGAGGAGCAGCCTTGTTAGTCTGTATCCGCAAAAACAATGACAAGTCCTGTGGGCTCTTCTAGACTAACAGATATATTGGAGCATAAGCTTTCGTGGGCAAAGACCCACTTCATCAGATGCATGACAACAAATCAACAACTTTTACTCTTTCTCTAATATGGTCTTGTTACCTGAAACACCGATCTTGGAAGCTAGAGTAACTTTAGATTTCCCCCATCCATCATTGTTACTGGTTTAAATGCTTTACCTCTAGCAAGAAAAAGGTTCTGATGTTCACCCATTCATTTGTGCTATGGAGGATCTTTATTTTGTGTCTTAGGTGCAACCCTCTTCCTGTCCATGACACATGCACTGGCACGCGTGTGCACATACATGCTCACTAACGTTAATGTAACAGGAAGCTGCAAAATAAAGTTCTCAAAAGTCAGGCCTTTCCAAAAATGAAGGGGCTAAATCTTCACTTATGCTCAATATCTTCCCCCAGGGAGTGGACCACTCCCCCAGCTGGTACCCCACAGTGTTCTAGTCATGCTCCTTGTCCCTGAGAATGCACCCAACATCACTCCTTCTACCAGAGGCTGGGAAGACAATTGAACAGACCTGTACAATTCCCAGCTGTGGACATCCACCAGTGTTCCAGCCCCTTTGTGCCAGAGGCCAGAGAGAACCTCAGTGGTCTCTGTGTTAGCTAGCTAGCAAGCATATTTTTAAGTAAGCCTACACTGGAGTGCAAATTGGTGGATGATGCTGATACAATTTTGACAAGCCAGTTACTTCCCATCCATATGTCTGCTGTCTTGCCTCACCATAAACCTACCTGCCAACTCTAACTCTATTATTAATTCTGCCATCACCTCTATTCTGGGCAAAACCAGCCTTTGTGACATTTGCAACCTAATTTTGTTCTGCACAAAAGGTCTGGGTGTGCATTTGAGTGAAATCAAACCACCAAATCTAAAGGGCTTCTCCCACCCTTACTAGTTCCAGGATCACTGATGTTTATGAGCATATTGCATGTATACAAGAGTTCTGATTTCATAAGTAAATCTGCAGTCAAATTGGGCTAGTTCTCTGACACAATTTTTGAAGGATGCTACATCTTGCTCCAGAATAGAAGCTCTCATTCTTTTCTATACCTTAACCCCCCTTTTCCATTCATAAATTCATATTTTAAAGATCAGAAGGGATCATTTTGATAATCTGTCTGGTCTTCACATAACACCAAATATAGACCTCTAATTTCTACACCATGACCATAATTGCCAGTCGTGTTATAGCATAAGGCTCAGAAGAATATCCTGTCTTAATTTAAAGTCTTCATTTGAAGAAGAATCCACCACATGCCTCGGTAAGCTGTTCCAATGGTTAATTGCTATAATTGATAAAAATGTTGCCTTATTTTTGTAGAAAAATCCTCTTCTGAGGTGATTTATATGTCCCTGTCCATGAGCTGTGGTGTCTGTGTGGTTGCCCTGCATCCTGACCAAACAGCTCTTAAGCTAAGCATTTAAAATCTATAATCTGCTTTACCAGCAGTGGTGACATATTTCCCTCACAAACCACATCAAAATTAGATAAATTAAAAAATATATTTACTGTTAAAATGGTGTTTAGATACACAAAATGGCCGCTGGAAAATGACAGTTAGAGAATGACAGTTGCAATTAATATTCGGCGGGCTAGGAATATGTATGAAGTTATGATTTGAAAGGTTTCAAACTGATTGGTTAATTTAGAATCCTTATACATATGTAGTAGTCAAATACCCCTTTGATACATTGTGGCACTGAGGAGGACCTAGCAGGCAGAAGTTGTCAAACAGGTCCACCCAGGCAGCATATATTCAGGGCTACGTCTACATGTGAAGCCTACATCGAAGTAGCCTATTTCGATGTGGCGACATCGAAATAGGCTATTTCGATGAATAACGTCTACACGTCCTCCAGGGCTGGCAACGTCGATGTTCAACATCGACGTTGCACAGCACCACATCGAAATAGGCGCAATGAGGGAACGTCTACACGCCACAGTAGCACACATCGAAATAAGGGTGCCAGGCACAGCTGCAGACAGGGTCACAGGGTGGACTCAACAGCCAGCCGCTCCCTTAAAGGGCCCCTCCCAGACACACTTGCACTAAACAGCACAAGATCCACAGAGCCGACAACGAGTTGCAGACCCTGTGCATGCAGCATGAATCCCCCGCTGCAGCAGCAGCAGCCAGAAGCCCTCGGCTAAAGGCTGCTGCACACGGTGACCATAGAGCCCCGCACGGGCTGGAGAGACAGCGTCTCTCAACCCCCAGCTGATGGCCGCCATGGAGGACCCGACAATTTCGACGTTGCAGGACGCGGATCGTCTACACGGTCCCTACTTCGACGTTCAACGTTGAAGTAGGGCGCTATTCCGATCCCCTCATGAGGTTAGCGACTTCGACGTCTCGCCGCCTAACATCGAAGTTAACTTCGAAATAGCGCCCGACGCGTGTAGCCGCGACGGGTGCTATTTCGAAGTTAGTGCCGCTACTTCGAAGTAGCGTGCACGTGTAGACACAGCCCAGGAGAGCAGCCCTGCTTGGGGCATTCCGGACCAGACCTCGGAGGAGAGCAGAAGAAGAAAGAAGACTACAGAGAAGGACTGAGCTAAGAGCTGGACTGAGCCTGTAGCCGAACATCGCTGGCGGAAGAGCCGAAGCTGACCTGCATGTCAGTCATCGCTCACTAGCCACCGTGGGCCGACGAAGAACAGAAAAGTTCCAGCCAGAAGACCAGAAGAGCTCCAGCCTATACAGAGCAAAATCACTAGTAAGGCTCCGGTTCTTTTATCCGGAGGGTTTGCCCGGCAGACCGCACCGCCCAAACAACGGTGCCCTGCACGGGGAAACCGCAGCAGCGACCCTGCCCTTCCAGTCACCGACCTTAGCTCGGGCCGGTGTCTGAAATATCACGGTCGTTCCTGAAAAAACACAGGAGGTTTTGTTAACCAAGCCGGTTTTCCTCCTGGCTCTCTTTTTCTTCCTCCTTTACTATCTGACCTGACGCGGCTGCCGTACAAGCGCGCCGTGAGGGTCATAACTTCCTAGCTCGAAGAGAACTACAGGCCCAGCGCCTGGATCACAGAGCAGGAATAAGGAGGTATTTATGGTCTGGGTTTAAGGTTAATATAAATAATTAGGTGAACAGTTAATGTTTTTATATAGTTTTGTAACAGAGAGTGGATTGGGACTTCCCCAAGTCCATGATCTACGTCTTATATTTTGTACCCCTTGTCTCTTTGTAAAGGCACAGGAGGCCAATGCTATTGGTCTAGCCTAAAACTATTACATGCACACAGAAGGGTAGTTAGGCAAACTGCTTTATAATTATAATCCAGAGCTATAAGCTCCCCCCTATTTAGGAGGGTAGAGCGGTCAGGGATAACCCTATAAAGGGAAAACCCTGGTGTTCTTAGTAACCCTTTTAAGGGTAATAAAGGTCTGCAAAAAAGGGCTACCATAACAAGGTGGTCGAAATAGGCAGTACCATTTTTGAGGGGATAACCTTTAACTAGGAAAACCCCACCATTTAACTAAGGGGATAACCTCTCAGAAGGAAACCCCACATATACTGGGCTCTCCCCTGCTTGGCCAGCAGGGCAACCCACTTAACTAGAGAATTGACCTAGCTTAGCGCAGGCAAATTCTTATCCTAAGTAAGATCTGCTCCCCGCGGTAGTCGGCCAAGGGTTGAGCGACCTGGTGAACCTCAGGAAGATCCAGGAATAAATAAATATAATACAGCTCTGAAGTTAACCTTTCCATTTTACAGCACGCATCGAAGGCTGCACGGCCCGTCCCGGAGGCGCAGTAAGTAGCTAAGGGGTTAGATAGCAGTGCTGTTATAGCAGTTACCTATTGTTTAAGGCTATAAGCCAATTAGTATTCAAATCCTGTGCTTATTTCAGGAAAAACAAGGGTCCATATATTTTGTGTCACCTAGCTTACCATAATCCACCCTTTTACTTTGTTAAATAAACCCTTTCTCCCTGTTTGAACCTAACACCTTGTCCGTATTTCTTCCTTGGGTAAACACACCGCAGCAGCGCAGTTCACACACCCTGAAACCCTGTTGTGATTAGACCCACCGTAGACGGCGAGCAGGGTCGCGGGGTAAAATCCTGGGAGCATTGGTAAGGACTCGGTTTTAGTCCAGTCCATTGCTCTGGTGTGATTGACTTGGCCTAATCAATATTCAAATTTATTCTTACGTCACTCACATCCTCGATAATTTTATTGCCTGAAGTTGTCTAGCTTCAGCTTTCATCCATTGGACCTCATACTCTTTTTCTGTTAGATTGAAGAGTTGCCTTCTATTAGAAATCTCTTCCCTGGAAGGTACCTAAGAAATTTTGATCAAGTCATCTCGTAATTTTCACTTGGCTAAACTAAATAGAATGAGCTTGTCCACGAACTTAAGTGAACTTTAAGGCATATTTTCTACACCTCAAATAATTCTTATAGCTCTTTTCCAACCCTTTAGACATCCTTTTTCAAGTGTGAACTGGACACAGCATTTGAGTTAGTAATTGGCTTACAAATCAAGACTAAGAAATATCATCTCCATACGTATGAAATTAAGGCTCTTGCTTACTGTCTTGATTACAGCATCACTTATCATTTTTGTACCAACATCAGCCCAGAATCCATTCTTAGTTAGCGGGGAATCTTCTCCATTTTAGCAAGAGGGGAAGGGCAGATGAGCTTCCAACTTCCCCTGGGCTCCCTTGCAGTCACAACTCCGAGACCGAGAACCTCTGTTCTAGAATCTCAGCTCCCATTAAAAAAATAACTCACTCGCTCCAGGTTTGCCTCAGAGGACTAGATTCATCAAGGAGGAAAATAATCACTGGGCTATTAGCTATTCTGGATGAGTATCTCCCAGTTTTGACTGCTGAAGCTTTTATTAAATATCTCAGCAGGCCAGAGAGAGAAAGAGAGAATGACCCTGGAGCCCAATGGATAAGGAATTTATGTGGGAAGTGAAACACCTGAGTTCAAAAACATGTTTCTCATCAAGCAGGGTAGAAATTTGAACTTGGGTCTGAAACATCCTTGGTGAGTACTGTAACCCCTCTAGGGTATTGAGTATAAACAAGCCTTGGGGGCTCTTCTTGGCCTCATTGGCTGTCTTTTGTGGGATGGCAGACAGCTTTCCTCATGGGCTATATAGGCAGGGGAATACCCAGTCTGACTCCTGGTGGGGTTTAGCCCTGAGTTAGGGGCTGAACTATTCTGCAGTGTCAGGACTTCACTGACTGTGTGCAAGTCCACTGACAAAAACATAGGCAACTTGGGGACTTTATGGGTAGGGACAGTTAGGTGACAACTGGCCAATGGCGTTGTGATTGCCTTGGGTGTCTAAATATTGGGCTTAGACTCCTTAAAAGGGCTGTGAGCTGCTGCCTACCCTCCCCATTGTGAATCTAGTTCTAAGTGTAAACTGATGCAATAGTGTTCACCTGAGACCTCAAAGAGCCTGAAACAATAGGTCTAAGAGGGCAAACTGCCTCTAGGCTTGTGTATGGGCATTAACTCTGAGTGACAACTCCTGGTGTATAGAGAAAGCCTGATCTGGGGTAATGTTTGGGAGACAAACACTGATATTTGATTATCCAACTTGTCCTGTCCCATAGCACAGAGATATGATAGCTGAGATCTCTCTAATATCAAGGGATAACACGATAAAAAACAGGATACACAGAAAGACAAGGAAACAGAAGTCTTGTGACACCTGTCTGGAGCTGAGATGTGGGAGAAGAGAGAGGAATAGAAATAGAATTATCCCAAGAGAAAAAGACTACATTACAAAATAATGTAGAGGAAAAGTGACCAATCTGAAAAGCATTTTACAATAATGAAAAAATCTTTTTTTGCTTACTGTGATGCAATATACTAGTTTTGTGTAGAACAGCACTTTGCAAATTCTAATCTGCCTTGGTTCATAATACAACAACTGATCTGATCACTACTCTATTTGCTGGAAGAGAGGAGAATTTTGTATCATTAGTACTTGTGAAATTCAGTAAATACACCATAAAAATCAACGGAAGGTTTAACATCTGATTTTACATATCCATACCAGCACCTGAGATTAATGATTTCCTTCATTTATCACATCCAGGACAAATATGAAGCACTCATGGAAGAGTACAATTTGAGCAAATTGACAAAGAGGTTATAATAAGAAAGCAATGGTCTGTTTATGCACATACAACAGTGAACGTCAAATGAATTCCCCAGTCCCCACAGCTACCAGACTCTGTTGCTGACAATCAAGCTTCTGTTACATCCACTGAGGTGAGTTTTCTTCTTCCATTGACAATAGAGTCCCATTTGCATTCTCAGTCATGATCCACAAAGATATTTAGGTGCCTAATATCTACATGCAGACAGCTAAATCTTGGGTTTGGGCACCTCAGCCCCAGGTTTAGGTTTTACTGTGATCCACAAAACTCCTGCTGAACCCTTTAGGCAACTAAATTACCTGCCAGCTAAGTTTTAAGGATAAAAGTCCCCCAGGCATCTATGTTCCTGACTCTTAGCAGGCACACTGCTGTCTCTCCCCCCAGCATCTAATCCCCAGGGCAATTCACAGACTAGGGGAAGATAGGAGATGGCAGGGCCTCTCACACTCCTGGGCTCCAGGCCCCTGCTCTGTCCACATACTCAGCAGAGATCACTCTGGTTCCAGGCACCCATGTTTTTATTATGTGTAAAAACAACAAATAAGTCCTGTGTCACTTTATAGACTAGCAGATTTATTGGAGCATAAGCTTTCATGGGTAAAGATCCACTTCATCAGATGCATCTGACTTCTTGCTTTTGCAGACACTGCTACCCCTCTGATCTTTATGTGTGTATCTTGAAGCAGCCCTGTATACACATGTATTCAGGCTTCTTTGGAAATATGCCTCTAGTAAATGGTTTTCAGTATGAAATATAAGTGAAAGTGGAATTTGACCTGACAATAGCTGAGGGGCTTTTTGCTTGTGTTTTTACACATATTATTTGTGAAACACACTGGCTACATTACTCCCCTGATTGTAGGAATAACTGCTACTGAAGAGTCAGCCAGCACAGCCAGTTCTGAGTTCAAACTTAAAAACAGGCGACAACACAACCTCACTCATCACAAGGAACAGGGCTTTTTTTGTGCCAGGGTGTGCTGGTATGGTGTACCAGCACCTCCACAGCTCCAGCCGCAGGATGCCTGTAGCTGGTAGCCAGCTGGGGCGCTAAGCCCCACCAGCAGCTGCAGCTCTGGGGACTCAGCTGGAGGTGGGGAGGGGAGTCCCTAACAGCCCTGTAGCAGGGAGCTGGCTGGGGCATGGAGCCCCACCAGCAGCCCCAGCCGTGGGAACCCCAGCAGGAGAAGGGCAGAGGAAGAGCCGACTGTGTACTGGCTCCTCTTTTTTTTTACAAAAGAGGCAGTGAAAAGGAAATATTCTGTTTTAGAAGTTGCAGGAGGAATCAAACACTAGAAAAAAAGAGGAAACTATTCCTTCACAAAACAGGTCCAATTTCAGTTTGAGCTGTAAAAATAATCTGAGTCACTAGTTTTGCCCACTCTAGTAGCAGGTTTTTCCCAGACCCACACAGCCAATATCTGACATCATTTTACACAACTCTCTGCAAACTGGGCCTAATTCAGATTAGGATAATTTAGGACTTGATCTTGCAAACACTTACAGAATATATCATATTCTGAGCTCTGCTCTCAAAACTTTGAGCATTTACTTTGGAATTTTGAGCTCCTAGCATACTTGATGAATAACTGAATACAAACTATTCAAAATATTCCACTTTAATTAACCTTTTGACTTCTGCATTAACAGCAGAATAAGAAATTACAAAGAAATGGTGACTTTCTCTTACTGGCTTTTTCTCAAGTTGTCTTTGCAGCATTTCAACATCAGCTGCTTTTAAAGAAAGTTTTAATCAGAAGAGCTTTGATTCAAAAGGATTTGGGGATGGCCTGCAACACCCAAGCACTTTCTTCATTCGTGACTGAAAGCTGCGTTAAACCTGGTGTTAGTTTGCTTAATTAGTTTCAAACCTGATCAGATGTGTGAAGGTGGGTTTTCCCATGTGAAATGGATGAAAAAAAAATTGTTCTCCCTTTAAAAGGGAAAATTGCAGGCCCACTACTTGGAAAAGGCTACCCTGGTCTAGGTAGAGGGAATGATGAGGAATAGATGAGGCAGGCAGGAGAAAAAAAAAATACTTGAAGGCTTTAAATTGTTGTGTTCAGAATAGTTTGATTTTATTCTGTATAGAGTAATACAAGAAAGGATTTTAGAAGAAAGAGGTTGTACCAAAGGACTATTCTCAGGGCTGAGGTTAAAGCTCACCAATATTTAGGAAAGAGAAAAGTTTCTCTGAGGAGAGAGAAAATTATCCTGGAGAGGAGTTGGGACTGCTGAAAGGTCCATAGTGTGTGCAGAGACTAAATCAATATTTTAAAATGAGACATTGATATTTCAAGATCATCATAAGTATCTGGCTGATGATATGCACAATACTTTTGCAAGAGCCCTGTGGGAGAGTCACTCCTACACCCTCCTTCCAAAACATTCATGCACAATGCAAATGATAGTGAGGAAAACTAAGAGGAGTTCAAATGATTTTCTTTAAACAATCAGAGCCATGATACCCAACATCATCTCTTAGCTAGGCAAAAGTTATGAAGAGTTGGGATTATCAGCCTCTTTGAGCTGAGAACAAAAAAGCGAAGGCTCCAAATTAAAACCCTTCCCTTTTCTGAGAGGGCAGCACACAATAAGTCCCAACCACCACAGACGGAGTGTGCTATTTTTTGATTGACTGAGGAGAATCCCAGAGGGATGCTTTGCACTTCTAATTATTGGTTCCCTTAATTTTAATTGGACTTGCTTTAGGCTGATGAGAAAACTGTCTTTTAAAAACAAACTGCAAATTAGATACTTGATGACATGACAGCTTGCTCTGGTTTCTAATTTGAAATGTATTTAGTACAAACAGTGCCCCCTTTTTGGAGAGCCCCATCCTACTCCCACTGAAAGCAGGAGAACAGTCATTCACAGAAATGCTGCTCTACAGATAAATCGTGAAATGCCCTGGGCCAATTTGTAAGCATTTCTGGCTCTCTGAAGCTATTTCTTTTAACACTGCAAAACAAACAATATTAGAGATGCTACCCTTTTTCAGAGGAAATGGCAAATATAGCAGATAAGGAAAGGTATGAAAGCGTTAGCTGGAGACCAGAACTGAGGTAAATTAGCAGAGTTACATGAAGGAAGCTTATATAACATTTGCTTGCCTTGTGACTTATTCACCTGCAGAAGAACCTGCTTTTTACAAAGAAAGATGCACTTTTTGGAGTTGTTTACATGCAATGAATTGGTAGGGCAGGGGCAGTGAAATTAAAAAGGGATGAGTGAGATTCACACCCTCTCCTGTGCTATTTCCAGCTTCTGAATCTATTTGAAATGTAAGTCCAATAGATCACATTGCTATAACCTAATCTTAAAGTGATAAGTTCATAAAGATCCACCCCACCTGCCATCCATCAAACCCTTGCCTGACCAGGCATAGACATTATAAATATGGTGATACATTGCTCTTGTCCTTAATCTGTGCCAACTCTTCCTGTTTTCTCTCCCAGCGTCACCTCTGTCTTCAAATTGAGTTTCAATCAGTTTATTCTCACCTGTAGCCCAACTGCCTTCTCTGCTCCTATTAAGTTATCAGGGAAACATGAAGCTGAGAGTTATCAGCAAACTGAAACCGATGCAGCCCAAATATCTTCATTGTGTTCCTTTGTGATCCCAGCTACACATGAGAAGAAAAGAATGCTCTTGGATTTGGCATGCAATTGACCTATGCAATTTTCTGGGATCTCATAATGAAAAGTGTTACAGCTGGGAGGGGAGATTAAGACACACAAGAACATCAAATGGCATAATACTCTCTGACTTGTATATCTCATTCTGATGGAAGTTGCCATGGGGGAGAATTAGCTTATCGAAGCGCTGGATGTTATGCACCACAGCACTTCATTAATAATCTCCTGACACCCTACTTACCATATTCCCTTTGAAGTTGAGAGCTAGTGTAGACACAGCCTTAGAGTGGCAAACATATGGCAAAATTCAAGATGCCAGATTGCTCAATTTTTTGTAGATTGCATTAGCACACATTAAATTTAAAAAGTCTTATGTGCAACTTTATCATTATCCTAGCACCAGACTATGTCTAATCACTAGTGCAGTCATGAACTAGGGATGCCACTGTCTTATTCTAGAGTGTGGAACCAATGGATAATTCCAAGAAGTATGGCATCTTTTTGAAGAAAAAGTTAAGGGTTTACATTATGGAACACTGGCTATTGAAAAAAAACTCTCTCTCACCTCTTCTCAACAGGTAAATCAGAAAAATGAACTTGTAGTCAGAGAGATTTAAGAAAAACATTTGACTCACATAAACTATGTCTACACGTGTATGCTACATCGAAATAGCTTATTTCGATTTCGCTACATTGAAATAAGCTATTTCGATGAATAGCGTCTACACGTCCTCCGGGGCTGGTGCCATTGATGATCAACGTCGATGTTTGGCAGCACCACATTGAAGTAGGTGCTGCAGGGGAGCGTCTACATGCCAAAGCGGCCCACATCGAAATAAGGGTGCCAGGAACAGATGCAGACAGGGTCACAGGGCGGACTAGCACTTCCCGGGCAACAGCTAGCTGCTCCCTTAAAGGGCCCCTCCCAGACACACTTGCACTAAACAGCACAAGATCCACAGAGCTGACAACTGGTTGCAAATCCTGTGCATGTAGCATGGATCCCCAGCTGCAGCAGCAGCAGCCAGAAGCCCTGGGCTAAGGGCTGCTGCACACGGTGACCATAGAGCCCTGCAGGGGCTGGAGAGAGCGTCTCTCAACCCCTCAGCTGATGGCCGCCATGGCAGACCCTGCTATTTCAATGTTGCGGGATGTGGATCATCTACACGTGCCCTACTTCGACTTTCAATGTCGAAGTAGGGTGCTATTCCCATCTCCTGTTGGGGATAGCGACTTCGACATCTTGCCGCCTTACGTCAATTTCAACTTCGAAATAGCGCTTGCCATGTGTAGACGTGGTGGGCTCTATTTCGAAGTTGGCGCGGCTACTTTGAAGTAGCCGGCACGTGTAGACGCGGCTATCGTGCAATACACTAGAAATCAGACACTGTTGCATTTAAAACTGCTTGAGAAGCAGCAGTGATTCGTACAAGTTTTGATTGTGTCTACTGAATCAAAGCTATCTATATATTTACATGCTATGTCTGGATCTCTACAACCATTAAGCAGCTATTATGCGCTGTGCATTTTGTGTGTCTGAGCCGCATTCAGCAAGATAATTCTGTAACTGATCCAAAAGTCTAGATTTATGTGCATTTCTTTCCATAAAACTTCAAAAATATCAGTTTTAGCCAATCTATAAGCTGGTTGGAAAAATTTGGTTTTACTGTGTGTGTGTGTGTGTGTGTGTGTGTGTGTGTGTGTGTGTTTTAATGTTCAAACATATGTGATTAACATGGTAAAGATCAGTGTTTGCTCTAACATCAGGCCCAGCAAACCTGTTGGAACCCAGAGCTCCACTACAAGTTCCCTAAGGATGAACTGGGAGAAATAAGATTCATTTAAGCCTGAACCTTTTTGACTGTCACATGGTTTGGTTTAAAAAATATATTGCAGACCCATTTCATTTGGAAGAGATTGTATCAATGTTCACTGTAAACTGAGTGTTTGGGCTGCCACCCAGGAGAGATTCACATGCCACCCAGCTGATTGGCAGAGTGTCCATGGCTACCCACAGCTGGCAGCTTGTGTTTCTATTTGTGGTGCGCATCCACACATGCCTTGGTGCACATAAAATTTATTCTTCTCATAGATTGAAAAATAGAGGGTTTGTACCACTGATAAATGAGCACTCCTTCATGCTTGTACTGACTACCTACACAAAAGAAATAGATGAAAGCATGTGATGTTTCAGAGGCATTGCATGGGAAACATTCATTATGTGGCTGCTCCCTAAGCATCTTAGAAGATTTGAAAAACGTGTCTTCAATGATTCCCCTAAGTAGTGCTGTTTACTGGTTGGTGCTTCAGTCAGTGAGTCTTGCAGGAAAACAATATGTTTCTAATAAGACTGTAGACATCTAATTTCATTGCTGCTCATACAATACTGTAAGCTCAAAGGGCCAAGGATGGATGGGATTTTGGGATTTGCTTCAACACAGAGTCAGTTAGTGATAGTAACAGAGAGTAAGCTGTGCTAGTCTATACACTATCAAAACAAAAAGCAGTCAAATAGCACTTTAAAGACTAGCAAAATACTTTATTAGGTGAACTTTCGTGGGACAGACCCACTTCTTCAGATCATGGCCACAGCAGAACAGACTCAATATTTAAGACACAGAGAACCAAAAACAGTAAGCAAGGAGGACAAATCAGAAAAAGATAATCAAGGTGAGCAAATCAGAGAGTGGAGGGGTGGGGGGGGGAAGGTCAAGAATTAAATTGAGCCAAGTATGCAGACGGGCCCCTATAGTGACTCAGAAAGTTCCCATCCTGATTTAAACCATGTGTTAATGTTCCGAATTTGAATATAAGGACGAATTGACATTTATATTCAAATTCGGAACATTAACACATGGTTTAAATCGGGATGGGAACTTTCTGAGTCACTATAGGGGCTTGTCTGCATACTTGGCTCAATTTAATTCTTGACCCTCCCCCCACCCCTCCACTCTCTGATTTGCTCACCTTGATTATCTTTTTCTGATTTGTCCTCCTTGCTCACTGTTTTTGGTTCTCTGTGTCTTAAATATTGAGTCTGTTCTGCTGTGGCCATGGTCTGCAGAAGTGGGTCTGTCCCACGAAAGCTCACCTAATGAACTATTCAGTTAGTGATAGTGTACTTTATTAAGCTTACTATTTTGCAGCTACTACAATTACAGCGCACACCTTAGCAAGCGAAAATATGACAGAGCAATGCATAAACGGAAGTAAAAGGCACTTGGAATACTTACACTCCTTTGTCCACAGAGACTCCTGTCCCAGATGCCTCACACCTGGGCTGTCGTGGACATGGCTCCAGCTGGGGGAATCCAGGGCACTTCTGAGGCTGAAGCCCCTACTGAGGCTCTCTGCGGGGCTCCTCATGGCTTTTTATTTTAGCCTTTTTTCCACTGAGTGCTCACATACAGGCTCACTGCCATGGCTAACATTCACACAGGCTATGTCTACACTAGGACACTACGTCGAAGTAGCCTATTTCGAAGTAACAATAACGAAATAGGCTACTTCGACGCGTATCATCCACACATCCTCCAGGGCTGGTGCTGTCGATGTTCAACGTTGAAGTAGCGACGGGGAAAGGTGAAAGGAGCTCCCCGGAAGGAAAAGCAGAGCGTCCACACACGCCAGAGTTACCCTTCGAAATAAGGGGCTAGGAAAGCCCGCGGACGGGGTCACAGGCTGGACTAGCCCTTCCAGGGCAACAACAAGCCGCTCCTTTAAAGGGCCCCTCCCAGACACACCCGGCCTGCACAGCACGAGATCTGCAGAGCGCTAGCCACACTCTCGCAGACTGGTGCACAGCAGCCATGGACCCCCAGCAGCAGCAGCAGCAGCAGCACCTGGAAGCCTTCCAGGTAGTCACCCAGGGATCAAGCGCCCTGCTAGGTGCTGCACTGGAGGCCTCCCAGCAGCTCCTGGTGGGTGACCTTCCCCGGGGCAGATGGGGATTCCCCCGAATACCAGGCTCCCCTGTTCCTCCCCCAAAGGGTACTCCGCTGCCTCTGGAGCTACCCCACCAGCTCCGAGTGGTGGGAGCAGCTGGTCATGGAGGAGTGGGATGATGACATGTGGCTGCAGAACTTCCACTTGTGCTGGCAGACCTTCCTGGAGCTCTGCCAGTGGCTCAGCCCCGCACTGAGGCACCAGGACATCTGGATGCGGCGCACCCTCCCCATCGAGAAGAGGGTTGCAATAGTTGTCTGGCAGCCGGACACTCCAGACAGCTACCGCACTGTGGGACACCAGTTTGGAGTGGGAAAGGCCACCATCAGGGCCGTCGTCAAAGAGGTAAGGAGGCCTGGGCATGCACCCACTGGGGGGGGCGGGGGCCAGGGAGGGGGGCCTGGGTGTGGGGCCGGGGAGAGAGGATAGGAATAAGGGAATTTTGGCATTTGTAGGGTCCTTTTGAAAAGGACCCCCTTGTAGATGAGCTATGTGTGAGTGAAACATGGCACTTTTGAAGTGCCATGGCTGGTAGCATGCTAATGAGGTGCTGAATATTCATTTCAGTGGCTCATTGGTATTCTTCGATTGGGCCATTTGCATGGCTATTTCGAAGTTTTTCGTGAGTGTAGACATACCCATGGGGTGGGGTGACAACTGTTCTTCCTTATCCATGGATTCCTGCTTTCTTCACATTTTTTAACTGTAACCAAGTCATACAGCTTTCCTTAGTCTGGTCTGTAATCTGTATAGGTGACTGTATTTTCTCCATGGCAGTCTATAAAGAGACATATGACCTGGATCAAAATACAATGATGATGAAAATATAACTGAAACTCTTTGATTCTCAAATGTACTGACAATGGAGTGGTCTTTGTCTATGTACCTAAGACAGAAGGGACTGTGCTGAGACATACCAGATTTTGCTTTAATGACTTTACTTCCACTCTTCAGCTAGTTTGCATATTTTTTAGGATTAACTGAGGGATTTTGAACAGAACTGGCAATTGATTTGTCATTAGAGAGACTTTCTTGATGAATTCAAGAAGGAGGTTTTTTTTAAGGAGCCCATGGAGATACTGTAAATAATGTAAAGGATAAAAATACCACTGAGGTAACATGTTTTTAGTTGTTACTTTACTAAACTACATTAGATGGGTTTCACCACTACTATTAAACTTAAGAAATAAAACAAACATGTACAAAGGACATAAATTGCAGCTGATATTTTACACGACATTTATTACTATAGAAGCACATATTTACATTTCCTGCTCTCTGTTTCAAAACAAAAATGGGCTTTGTATGGATTGTTCTATTTTATTACCTATGGCAATCTCCTCCTAGGAGTCATTTCCTACTGACTGTACATTGAAGACTTGCTCCTTTACTCTTATACTCCAAGAACATTTTGTACTATAAGTCCAGAAGGAATAGCCATTTTATTAAGGAAAAGGTTTAGAGGAAATGATTTGGCAGCTTTAAGCATGAGTGCTCAAAAGCCACCGAGACAAGCTGTAAGGATATTGTAAATGTCCCTCTTTCTTTTTGCAGCATCTTTTAACATTTTTAAAAATATTTTCCACACACAATGGCTGTGTCTACACGAGTCCCTTCCTTTAGGAAGGGGCATAGTGAGGCAGTTTGGAAGATGCTAATGAGGCTCTGACATTAATATGCAACACCTCATTAGCATAATGGTGGCCACATGTGATTCGAAAGTGCCTCTTTCAGAACGCACACTGCCTGTGTAGACGGGGGCCTTTCAAAAGGACCCCCCTGCTTCAAAAACCCTTTCTCCCTAAAACCAAATAGGAAGAGGCTCAGAGGAGTAGCTGTGTTAGTCTGTAGTTTCCTGTAACACCTTAAAGACTAACACATTTTTTAGGTCTTGAGCTTTCGTATGTAAGTCCCACTTCCTCAGATTTTGGAGTAGTAACAAAGAAGGTTAGGCTACAGGCGAGAGGGGGAAGAGAGACTGATCTACATTAATTACAGACATCACAAAGGTCAGAGTGAATTGCTTTGAATTTTGTGGCATTCCCCTTCTGCAGAATGCCAGTTGTTTGCTATCTGGGAGAGCAGCAGTATCACTGAACCAGGCAACAGCATTTGATGGAGGCTGACTTCTCAATTTTTACAGGATGAATGTTTTAGCTACTGATGCTGCACACTGAAACCCCACCACCTTGTTACCATATATTATGAATACACCCAAGAACAAAAGAGGGAAAACTGAGGATCATCAGACTTCACGCTGTAAATAAGCTCCCCCAACTTTGCACAATAAACCAAAATATGAGCTAAACCCATTTTAAAATAAGGTCCAAGTAAGCCACTTTCTAAAAGAACCCTAATACTCTGTGTGACTAAATCCCCCTTCTGTGCAGTCTGATACTTTGGTGGGCTTGCAGTGCATCCCTAAACAATTCTCCAATTCAAGCTCAATGTCCACAGTTTTGATGCAGAGTTAGTAACTTAAGGGCTTCACTCTCCCAGTTGCTGTTGAAAGCAATCCAGGAGATTGCAGTGGGGCAAAAGTCTAGTTTGTGGTATATCAGGGCTAAGGAGGGTTTTCTACCTGCCCTGGCACTGCGCAGCTTCTGGAAGAAGCCAGCATATCCCTGTGGTTCCTATGTGCAAGAGTGGCCAGGTGGTCCCTGCCCCAAGTGCCGACTCTGCAGCTCTCATTGGCTAGGAAGCACAGTCAATGAAAGATGTGCGGGGGGGAGGGGCCTGCAAGCAGGTCAGTGCACAGAGACCATCTGGTCACCTTTGTACCTACAGACCACAGAGACATGCTGGCTGCTTCCGGGTGCTGCCTGAGTAAGTGCCACCCACATGGAGCCCACACGATAACCCTCACCTAGCCCTGCGTCTAAACTCCTTTCCAGAGCCCTCACTCCTGCTGCACTCCAACCCTCTGCTTAGCCCTGAACCCCCTCCTGTGCCCTAACCCCTTGCTCCAGGCTTAGCCCAGAGCTCTATCCCACACTCCAAAAGTCTTGGTCCCAGTCCAGAACTCTCACCTTCTTCCACACTAAAGCCCCCTGTCCTGCCCAGCCCGGTGAAAGTAAGTGGAGGCGGGGAAGAACAAGCAATGGAGGGAGGGGCCTCAAGAAGGGCCTTGGGAAAGGGGTTGGGACAAGGGTGTTTGGGTTTGCGTGATTAGATAGTTGGCAACCCTAGAGTCTTCAATTCAGTGTCTAATTGGTCAATTGATTTACCTCACACTGGAAATTCTTGACACAGGGGCTCTCCCAAAGCATATGAACTAACACAGCACCAAGGAAAATGACATTTCTAACCCCAGCCCGTATTTATGGCTACATCTACAATGCATCTGCTTCAAATACATTTGTATGTAAATGATTTATTGGAGATGCTTCCATGCTCTGTTTAGCAGGGCAAGCCAAACTGCTTCTGAAGGTCTAAAGATGGTTAAAATTTATCATTGGCAACTAGCTGTAATACAGTTATCATTCATCTGTCCTGTGTTCCCTCTAAGTTTTACCATCCATAGGGTAGAATAATTTTGTTATGTGAACCAAGATGTGCAGATGCACACCACCAATAGAAACACACAGGAACACTGTGGGTGACTAGGAGTTCTGCTAATCCGCTGGGTGGCACCTGAGTCTCTCCTGGGTGGCCATTCAAGTGCTCAGCTTACAGAGAACATTGCCCTCCACATCAAAGTTTTGCTGCCTATTTTTAAAGTATTGGTGTGTTCCAAAGGACCATCTATAAATGAAAGAATGGATGGAAGCTGAACTTTCTGGACAAGTAAACCAAGATTACCTCACTGGCATTATTGTGGGAGCCATCAAATCTATAATAATTCAAATTTTAGAATTCCTGAAGAAAGGAGTGGATATATCATGTACCAATTCTCATTTAATACAAAGGTAGGGTGGGGTCTGTGGTGCCATATCTAGCATCTCCTGAGATGTCTGCCTTCACAAAAAGGAGAAATAATTGTTTAAAATTGTGAAAATGAAATCCCTCCCTCCCCCAAGGTAGATGAAGCTGCAATTTGTTCAGTCCCAGTTTAAGTTTCTGAACTGTGCTGCCAAAGAAGTGTTTGAAAATACTGAATTCCGTACATTGGAGGAAAATAAGTAAGGAGACTCTTCAGGATATACAAAATTTTGGGAAGGATGCTCATTTTTAGTATGTTAATCTTACCACACCAACTGAGGGATATTGAACCCATCTTCAGTTATTTCTTGGGCAATAACTGAATCTGTATTTATTCTAGGGATGTCCTGAATAGTATCGAGAAGCATTATTCCTAAAAATTTCACACAAAGAAGACTGGCAGTGAAAGTCCCAATCTGAGGAAAGTCATTTTTGGGCACACTTGTTAATACCTAAGATTTTCTGATGGTTTTCCCCCCTGTAATTTTAAGTACAGAGAAGTGCCTAAACTAAATAATCATGTTAAAAATGAAAATCTTGGGTTTATGTACAAGCACATCATCTGCATCAAGCGTAATTTTATGCTCTGTTTGCCCTACCTGGATATGATGGATATGTTGATTTACTCAGATATAATGTCTAAAGAATCTAGAGCTAGGAGAAAGGGGGCAGTCCTGCCTCATGATTCTCTAACATAAATGAGGTGGAAGTCATGCCATTAATAATCACTCTGAAGGCTGGATCAGAATATAAAAGCTTGATGCAAGCTGCAAATGCATTACTAAATCCAGATTTTGTTAACATATAAAAAGATTGTCTCAAACTATGCTATCAAGGCCTTTTTGCCATCAAAAAATAAATGACAGCTGAGGATTCTTTAGAATCTCACATCGTGGTGACATCGTTGATGCAAATTATCTGAGCCAAGTCTATAAGAAAGAACGCCCAAGTGACTTATGTGTCTAATCGTGTGAGAGAGCTCTACAGTTCTTCATAACGTGTAATTTATTATCTGAAATCACCTTCCACTTCAGAAATTCTGTGTTCTGTTTCACTCATCCAGCTGAGCATTCTGAATCTCAGTGATGATGGTCAGTAGGGTAGAAGCTATACTTTTAATTTAAAAAATGTCTGCAGCCACCTGTTCTGATACAGCAGTCATCTGTAGTCCATCATTTCAGGCACCATTTGGTTTGCAGAAAGCGGGAGTGTTGTGGTGTCAGTACAGGGAGGAAGATACAGAGCTGAGGTACATCTTGGAGACTGCAGTAATTGGATGTAATTTTTCTCACCCATGGATGGTGGGTTTTAGTGGATGGATGATGTTTGGGGATTCACCCTGAGCCACTTCAGAACTTAAGCAACCAGGATCTACCACAGTCGCAGCAACCTTTGGTATCCAAAGTCAAATTTATACTTTAGGATGTTGCATAGATTCTGCTGGACTCCCACCATATCTGAGACTACGTAAACAAAACAAAAAAGCAATCAAGTAGCACTTTAAAGACTAACAAAATAATTTGTTAGGTGCTGAGCTTTCTGAAGAAGTGGGTCTGTCCCACAAAAGTTCATCATCTTACAAATTATTTTGTTAGTCTTTAAAGTGCTACTTAATTGCTTTTTTGTTTTGATAGCCGTGTTAGTCTGTATTCTATCTGTCACTATGTAAACAAAGTTTATGAAGAACAGCCTGTTGGAGGTAGCTAAAAAAAATCCTCATAGTGAAGTCTTCTAATAATAACCAACAACGTTACCAAAGGAGAGGACCTTGGCACTCTTCCTCTATGCATATCAGCAGAAGACTCAAATCTAAGACATGATGCAAAGCCCATAGATTCTTATCATTGACTTCAGAGAGTGTTTTTTTTTTCATAAGTTATTGGGGAATATGGGACTGTGTGCTGGAGAGATCCTTTAGGAACCTCAGTTAAAGAATAAACCAGAGATTGTACCTTTTATTGTTTGGAAAAACTTACATTGTTTGGAAAAATTAAAACTAATTCCCTGATTTGGTACTCATAAGGTCCCAAAGTTGTCAGACCAGGGAGGTACAACCTATATATTAACAGCAACAGTAGGACTCATGCTGCTATTTCTACCAAACAACAAGGGGGATACAATGAATGATTTAGCACTGCAAAATGTCTGTATGAGTTTCATGTAACTTTATTGCCGAAGCACTTGCTAAAGAATTGGACCTGAACATGAACATCTTACAAATGAAACTGGTGCAACTGGAAGGCCTAAAAAGTAAAAGGCCACCTCCCCCTGGCGTTCACTAGTGCGCACACTCATTACAATTACACAGTGGAACAAACTGAAATCAGATTTAAAGCCCTTACAGCTTAAATGGTACTTTTGTATTACTCTAAGATGCATTGAAAGAGCATTGCAGAAAGAAGTTGAACGTTAGTCCCAGCAGCTGTCCCAGTGCACAGAATCTAGCATATCAATAGGCCACTCAAACAATGGCTAAGATGCACTCCATAGAGATTGCCCCTCCTTTTCAGTTTTAAAAGTGCAGCAACATTCTCTACTGTACAGGAGGTCTTGTGGCATCTACATGACCACTGCTGGGTAATGGACATAGAGCGCATTTATGTGTTTTTCTGAGCAGTAACAGAGGCTCGCTCGTGTATTCAGTTGAGGATGCCACACTTTGTGACTTATGTTGATTACTGCTGTACAGCTATATGCTGGCACACAGGAATCTGTAATATATCCCAAATTGTTAGCTGCTTGTGTCTCACTTTCCTGAATAGGCATCCAGTAACTGCAGCAGCCAGTGCTCCATCAGATATTTTGCAGTGAATTAAGCTTAGAGGTTATAATGGACTAATTTACGTTAGCGCTGTAGAGACATACCATACAAACCTCTATATTTTCATCCTACCTTCTTCATTTGCCTGATAGCTATCAATTTTAAATTTAAAAAGATACAAACTTCTGTCACCTTTCAACTCATCCAGCAACTTCCATAATCTGGCATGATTTTAGTTAACCATACGACCGCTTATCATGTGTGTGGCCAAGTTTCCCAGGGTCCCATAAAGTTTGTTTCCAGCCACCATTCCTGGCTCTCAGTGTTCTGTGCTGTTATTTGGCTGTAATTTACCCCTACATGTCTTTGAAGAGCCCAGTAAGCAGTGGAGGTGTTGGTAATGCTTCCAGACAATTCTGACCTCCCAAAGTCTGGCAGTTCTCCCATTTGGCACCAGACAGGTCCCAAGGATGCTGGACTAAAGAGCTTCAACCTGTAGCAAATTGCCCCCAGTACAGTCAGTAGCATTCTCTTAACATCCGTTAGCACCATTGTCTATTGCATAAACATAGGAACATCACTCTCCACAAGAATACCTCAACATATGCTGAATAGCGACAGAGAGATAGCCGTGTTAGTATGTATTCTTAAAACTTACTTTAGTGAGTATCAAAATGAAACGGCAGTCATGTAGCACTTTAGAGACTAACAAAATAATTTACTAGGTGATGAGTTTTTGGCTCTGAAGAAGTGGGTCTGTCTCAAAAGCTCATCACCTAATAAATTTATTTTGTTAGTCTTTAAAGTGTTACATGACTGCTGGTCTGTTCTGATACTCACTGAAGTAAGTTTCAACATATGCCGGAGTACCACATCTGACTGCTTGAGCGTCAGTGGATTTTATGGGATATTACTAAGTGTGAAATAATGTATTGCTGCCAGCTGTGGAATGGGCTAGTGAATCATCAATATCTGTATAAAACTCTGCCTGCTAATCCGCTCTGTCAAGTACGCTTTTATTAATGAAGCATATAAACTGAAATTGGGAAACAGCTTCAGTCCTTTACAGGGATGCTTGATTCATTCATTCATCCCTACATTCACCACGTCTTTCTCTTTGAATGTCTGCATCTAAATGCAGCTCTTCAATCGTGGCTGTAACATGGGTCTGCAATAATGTTTGATGGGGGGCGGGTCTAGGATGGAGGCTAGGTGGATGAAGGAAGGGGTTGTGACCTGGGGCCAGGGACTGGGGTGCAGTGTCTGGGAGGGAGTATGAGTGAAGGAGAATACTCTGACCTGGTGGGAGGGATGCAGAGCCTAGGAAGGGGTTGTGACCTGGGTAGGAGTGCTGGAGGGGGTGCAGAGATTTGGGTTGCGACTGGAGGTGGGAGATTGAGGTACAGGGGCATGAGTATAGGAATGAGGGTGCAGAGGGTTGGGATTACATGGGGCAGGGGAATGGGTAGGCAGATGGTCGGATGGAGGGGCTGGGATGCCAGTGGTAGGCTCTGGTTGGGAGGTGCTTACCCGGCCGGGAGGTGCTTACCCAGCCAGAAGCCCAGCAAGTTCCTCAGCCAGGCTCACTGCCTCCAAGTCCCCCACGCACCACTCTGAGCACCTGGCTGAAGAGGCCATGTGCTTCTCTGAGGGCTGCAAGCCTGAGGAGATGCGGGGAAGAGTACTTCACATGCTGCCTGTCCTGAAATGGGAGCTGTGAGATTTTGCCGGGGGTGGGGCCAGCGCACAAAACCTCTTCTCTAGCCTGCATGGGCTCCCAGAATTCAGAGAAACATGTGGTCCCTGCAGCACACTTCTCTGAGTGGCAAGAGGGGGCAGGGCAGGCAGGGAGCCTGGCCGAAGTGGCCACAGGCTGGAACTGGCTTGCAGGCCATATTTTGCCTACCTGCCCCTGCCGTAATGTACTTTAGTTGTAAACCATTTGGGCAAGAACAATTTTTTGTTTTGTGTTTGTGCAGCGCCTGGCACACCAAGGGCCTGGTCCATTACTGGGGTTCTTGGGTGTCATGACAGTGAAGCTTTAGTAGCCTTTGTCTGTTCTACCCCTCCACCTCTTCTTTCATCCTAACTATCTCCCCTCCGCGGTCCTCCCTCCCGCACTAAAAAAGCGGGGAGTGGTGGATGTAGTAGCCCATTCCCTCAATATTTTGTCCACCTGTTAGGGCTAATACCAACACGCTCATTTTGATTCATTTACTTCTAGCTCCACACCATCTGGTTTTAACAGGCATAAATCCAGTCATCGTGGATTACATCAGAGTGGTCTTTATGGTTTAGGCTTATCCAATTTCTCTGTCTGGTTTTCTTGCACTTATTCCTGTGAATGCTCACTCATATTTTTTTTTACAGTTAAACTCACAATTAGGGTAAATAAATTTGTTGGCCTAATTCTCACAGCAGGACTCAGATCTGTGAAAAATGTGACATGGAAAAATAGGTAGCAATCTAATAGCTTTATTTTTTTATTTGAAAAAAATCTATATATCTATATAGATATATCTTGTTATGTGTAGCACATGGATTTAAATTTGAATCCAGGTTAAAAATATTAACAAAAGCCAAACTTTTGTATACTGGATGCCTGAGATCCTTAATAATAAAATTCAGCAGAATCAAGTAAATGTACACCTAACCTTCAGTAAGATATCTCTTTAGGAGGATTTTGTTAGTTTAGTTTGACATTTAAATACTCACTAGTACTTACTTATCTTTCCTTGTTAATCCCTGAATATTATTTGTCAGACTTAAACTGCACTTCTGAAATTAGGCCTGGGTTTGGGAAATTATTCTTTCTTTTTAAGAAAATTTCTGTGTTTTCTGCATGGTGACTGAGCGCACCAGATAAGCTACTGCAAATAATAAGAGTATTTTGTACTTACATAAAGCCTTCCAGCTAAGGGGCTCAGTCTGCTTCACAACAATATCAATCTTCAAACCAACTATCATCCCTGTCAGTATATTAAAGTTAATGAAGCATCAAGAGGTTAACAACAGCATGTCTACATTGCATTTTAAAATCTGTAGCAATGAGTGTCAGAACCTGGGTCTGTAGACTGGGACTTGTTGCACTGTGCCTGCTCTGCAGAGGTTAAGCCGTAGCCCATCTATCCTGCTGTTTTTAAGCGCCTGAGTCTGTAGATCTGTCTGTATGCCATCACTATGGGTTTTAATACACTGTAGACCTACTCTAAGTGCCTTCCCAAAGGCACAAAGGGGATCTAGGACTTTCAGATCTATGGCTTTCCCACAAGATCATTCTTCCTCCTGCATACATGAAAACTCTGTTGTGTATTGTTTGTGCCAGCTTTAGCTCCCCAGTACAAAAGTGCTCCCTAAGTGCGACTGACTGTATGGAGAGTCATGTATTAAATGCATTTAAAGTAGAATGGGATATATAGAAATACAAATGAGGCGAAGTGGGCAAAAGTTGGTGTGTGGATATGGCCATGTGCTCTACAAGCTGTAATAGGCACATCTATGTAAACTATTCATAGTTGGTGTCACTTCCCAGGCAACTTGAGTTTCTAAAACTTTTCCCAATCAGCTGCACAAGCACAGTCAGTATGCCATGTTATAGGCCGCCTCAGCACTGACTCACTTGTCATTGTCCGGCCAGGCTAGAGTGTTCTGTAAGTGGAAGGACTTGGACCACGCACAGCTACTGATTCTGTTAAGAAAACACTCCTCTTGGCTATGTCTACACTTAGGAAAAACTTCAAAATGGCCAAGCTAATGGCCAAATGGAAGAATACTAATGAGGCGCTGAAATGAACATTCAGTGCCTCATTAGCATGCTGCTGGCTGTGGCACTTTGAAAGTGCTGCGTTTTGCTTGCGCACAGCTCATCAACATCTTTATTAATGGCCTGGCTGAGGGATTGGATTGCACCCTCAGCAAGTCTGTGGATGACACCAAGCTAGGGGAAAGGTAGATATGTTGGATGATAGTGATAGGATCCAGAGTGACATGGATAAATTGGAAGATTGGGCCAAAAGAAATCTGATGAAGTTCAACAAGGAGAAGTGTAGAGTCCTGCACCTGGGAAGGAAGAATCCCAAGCATTGTTACAGTCTGGGGACTGACTGGCTAAGCAGCAGCAGTACAGTGGAAAGGGACCTAGGGAGTATAGTGGATGAAAGGCTGGATATGAGTAAACAGCGTGCCCTTGTACCTAAGCAGGCTAACGGTATACTAGGGTGCATTAGGAGGAGCATTTTGAGCAAATCTAGAGAGGTGGTTGTTCCCCCTCTGTTCGGCACTGGTGAGGCCATACCTGGAGTGTTGCATCCGGTTTTGGCCCCCCCCGCCCCAGTATAAAAAGGATGTGGATGTGCTGGAGCAGGTTCAGTGGGGAATAACAAAAATGATAAAGGGGCTGGAGCACATGAACTATGAGGAGAGGCTGAGGGATTTGGGCTTAGTTAGTTTGCAGAAGGGAAGACTGAGGGGTGATTTAATAGCAGCCTTCAACTTCCTGAAGGGGAGCTCTAAAAGAGATGGAGAGAAAATGTTCTCAGTGGTGACAGACAGCAGAACAAGGAGCAATGGTCTGAAGTTACAGAATTAGAGGAGTAGGTTGGATATTAGAAAAAACTACTTCACCAGGAGAGTGGTGAAGCACTGGAATGCATTACCTAGGGAGGTGGTAGAATCTCCATTCCTGGAGGATTTTAAGTCCTGGCTTGACATAGTCATAGCTGGGATGACTTAGTTGGGGTTGATCCTGCTTGGGGCAGGGGGCTGGACTCGATGACCTCTTGGTGTCCCTTCCAGCTCTGTGATTCTATGATCTGATTCTCTGCTCTTTTACTGCAATTGTATATCCTTATAGCTCCACACACACAGTGGAGCCCTAGAATCCTGGCCGAGGGTGCTGGAACAGTTTTTACAGTGGAGGTGTTGATGATGGAAACCATGTATTTGGTGTTTATTACTACAACTTCAGGCTAGGGTGTGGGGCAGCAACATAGATCCTAGCTGTTAATCTCACCACCCTTCAAAACAAATCCCATCTTTTATGGCTCACATGAAAGTTCTGATTTCACTCCTACAGGTCCTGGTGTCAGGTGTACAAAATAGATGACAGTCCAAGGAGCTTGCTATTTCAAAGACAGGCAATTTTTTGGGTTTCATGACTATATGTGCCCATTTTTTTTTGTTTCTTCCACTGTAAAAAGAATGCATTATAGACTGCATTTGGCTCAGCATGGAACAACAGGAATAGTAGCTGTATGGTTAGAAATTCATGCCAAATATTTATGTAGGTATTATTCTGTTCCAATAACTGTTGAACACTCAGGACCACAAAAATATCTGCCTCTTCATTTACATCTATAAGATTTTCCTTTTTTGTCTGGGATAGTGCAGAACAAGGATTAAGCGGGCGTTTTATTTGTTCATTTATTTTTTCCCCTAAAGAGCTACCTTTTACACTTTGGGCAGTATGAATAAACACCTCAGTATATGCAAATCTGGTTGTATATAAATAGCTGTCAGCAGATGCTCATTCCTCCTCCCTTCTAACATCTTCTCGAAGCTCTCAAGGACCTTGAGACACAGTCTGTAACAAGGCACACAAACATTCACCCAGGTGCACAGGCAAAGGAGCATTTTGGTCCTCTTAAGATGTACCTCCAGTGCCTGCACCCAACTGGTGGGGTCAAGGTACTGAGGTGGAAAATATGCCCGATCAGTGATAGCACATCTAAGTATAATGCCATTACCAGGGAACTGAGGAAGAGATAAAGTGTGTATGTGGGGGCGGGGCACTTACGGATGACTGGAGACATTTACACATCTAAAGACTACAAACATATAGGGTACATTTTCACTCTGGAGAAGATCGATGCTGCCAGAGTCTATCTATCAGAGTTTGACTTAGTGTGCCTGTAAGGGACATGTTAAATGAAACTCACAGGAAACCCCCCATTGGCTCGGTACTCCTGTCCCTCACAAGCCGCTTGCTTCTGTTGATCTCCAGCAGTGGAGGTGGTGCAGAAGCTCAAATTAAGGTACATTGACTCCAGCTGTATAATTAACATAGCTGGAGTCGCGTATCTTAATACGACTTTCCTCTTTAGTGTAAGCCTGGCCATAGAGTCCATTCTCTGCAGAGATGATAAGCACAATAAGCAATACAGCTCCACCAGGAGGGATAGGAAACTGAAAAAATGGATGTCATGTGACTTACTCAAGAACGTACAAACAGCCGATTGACAAAACCAGGTATTGGTCCCTGCTTTCCTGACACCCTCTCAATCCATTGTCCTCTCCACTGGACCGCTTTGGCCTTTCATGAAATACCAGATACTTTCCAGTTAAACAGAGGGAAACTACAGGAAGGAATAGTTTAGATAGGCAACTGGGCAAACTAGGCAACAGTTTGGCAGATACACTTCAGGGTAAATAAACAGAATAAAAAGGACAATTTGAACTACTGACACACCATGGTGGATTCTGAATTACTTGTAGCCATAGAGAGAAAATGTCTAGGCAGATCTGTTAACAGATCAGTGAAAAGAAGTGTTCAGTGGTGGTCAAAAAGAAAATAAGACGTTAACTTGTACTGAGGGGGGAATAAATAAAACTGAATAGTACAGTGCCTTGTAAAATCAATAGTGTACCCTCACCTTGAGCCCTGTTTTATTCTGGTAAATTTTTTAAAGAATTAATTTCTAGGGCATCAAAATGCAAGAATGTTTTAAAGATTGAATCTGAGAGGAATATGTTCACCAACAACATCACAACAGTGTACTCTTAAACAAGCAGGCCTCTTGAATTATAAAAGTATGCTTTTAAAGATTAATTTTCTTTCAGAAATGAAAGACTTCTAATTTGGATTTGGTGGAGTAGCAGCAATGTCACCAGAGGTCCGATCTGTGGTCATGTCTACAAGTTAGGGCCACATCACTGCAAAAAGTCCGTCAAATCTCTTCCCTTTCAAAATGGAAAGAAAACCAGAGATTGGAGAACCAAAGCAGCAGCATCTTACTTATCTTTTCAGATACTCTTTGTGCAGATTGCTGCATGAAGGGTTGAGTCACTATGGCACCGTAGGTATTCTGATGCCCTTCTCTAAAAGCTCCATGGTAACCCTCCATCTCTCATATTCTTGCCAGTAAAGTCACTTGCTAATATATTCGAATTCTACCATTGGGGAGTGGGGCCGAACACAGCAGAAGTGAATTTCATGTAATAATTGAGGAAATATTTGTGGATTTTTTTCCTGAGGTACTAGCTCAGTTCAGTTAGCGAGAAGTGTTGCTAAGTACCAAAGTGTTTCCAGAGTAGTAACTAACTACTCTAAGATTTGCATTCCTATATTAACCTCCTCCTTGCAGAGGACATGAATCTTTTAAGTATTACAGCCAGTCAGATTACAGCCGCTAGGAGCATGGTTCAGCAGTATCTGCATGATGCAAAGCAGTTTACACAGGAGTTTGTTGTAATGCCATAACTTTGTGGGTACTATTTACTGCAGCACTCACTGTATGCACCTCTCACTCTCATAGCAATGACCTGCATGCTGATCAAGGAGGTGAATCTCATGGAAAGCTCACCAACCCCCTCTTCTGTTTGGTGATGGTATTTTAATAAGTGGCTCCTAGGTGCTCCAAGGCCCTCTCCAGTACATTGCTGAACCAATCTGTGCACGTATGCTGAACTATGCAATGAAAATGCACAAACTTACCTCAACGATGTAACAGAAAAATTAGGGGTCACCAAATAAAATTAATGACAGCAGGTTTAAAATTAACAAAAGAAGTTTTTCTGCATGTAAGGCATGGTAGGCCTGTGGAATTTCTTGCCAGAGGATGATGTGAAGGCCAGGACTTTAACAGGTTTAAAAAAAGCACTAGATGAATTCATGAAGGGTAGATCCATCAATGGCTGTTAACCAGGACACATAGGAATGGTGTCCCTAGCGTCTGTTTGTCAGATGGATGACAGGAGAAGGAAAGAAAACATTAAAACAGAAATGGCAGAATACAAGTGATAAATGGATTACTTGCATTATAATCACTTACATGTATTTTTGTGGAAAATTTTACGTAGAAGGTACATTCTTTAGCGCAAGAGTGAGCAAACTTTTTATGTCAGGCCCCACTTTCTGTCCCTGCAGTTCACTGCCTCCCCCTATCTGTTTGATGGAATCCAAGCTGACAGAAATTTGGTTTTGTTGAGATGGAAAACAAAAAAACACCCTTTCAGCATGTATAAGAAAATAAGTATGTAGAATGTAAAAACTTTGTTAATCAGTATATAAATGTGAATACACACACACAAAACAGTCACTTATTTCAATTAGATGGATGAGCCTGAGACCCAGTAGCCAATCATGCTGTACACCACTTATAAAATTTTATGACCCCTCCCAAAGGGGACTGCACCCCCCACGTTGCTCACCCCTGTCTTAGAACAAACTACTTTTGGGATGCTCTTCCTGTGGTGAATTAAAACCAAATTATATTGGTTTTCAAATTTATTCTCAATCTAGGCTTGGTATCTTTATTGACTACTTAAAATATTTATTGTGGATCCAGTTGATTATTAATAAATAATCTGATAATTTACAACTGGGCAAAGTAAGAAATCTTAACTAAATCCTATGCAACTGAAAAGAACATTTGTCAGTCATTTATAAGTAACCATTTAATGAGTTGTAGTAAAACAGACTAATTAGAAATAATAACACCTTACTTCAAATTAAATCCCTCTATTTCTGTTTATTAAAGTTCAACACCTCTCTCTTGTCCAGGAATATATGGGTTAACCATCCGAAGAAACTGTCATATTTTAAGTGAGAACAGTATTTCAATATCCCAGTAAAACTATTGTTATACAAGTTTAAATGTAATCTCTTGGCATCATCTTAGTTAGCTTTCTCTCACCAATCCATGTTGATGGCTTGGGCAGGTTTCCTTGGGTTGGTTTCTTCTTAAGTCTTGTCTGCTTTTCTTAGCTGTCTGTGGTCGCTTGCTTGTAGAGATGGACAGGATAAGTAGATGAGTTTAGTGATGTAATCAAGATAGCACAGGGGTTGTGGGTGTATGAGGAGTACTCACTTCAGTTTCAGATACTCATCGTCGTCTTATGGCCATTAAATAGCATGAAAACACACTCCTTCAAGATTGTTTTGCTTCACACTTAGTTGTTGTAGTCCTTTCATTGACTCCAAGCCACTAGGGTTGGGTTAGGTGGCACCTTCCAACTTCTGAATATGCAGTCTGCTTAATGAATATGTAAAATTTCTTTATTGTTTTTGTACCCCTTGGGGCATCAGATAATCTTTAAAGTTATTCTTCACTTGTTTGTTTTATTCAGTTTACTCGGTCCATTTTCTGAGATAGTCTTTAGCTTAATTAGATTTATCAGAGTTTGACAGGAAATGAAATTCTGTGTTCAAAAAGTCAAACACTCCTGATCATTTTATATAAAAGTTTTTAGTTCTCTGAAAATTAAATGTCTGCAAAGTTCTTAGTTTAAATAAGTAGAAAAAATTGACTCAATTTTTGGAGAGACGATTTTTGTTTTCATGAGTTTGATGAGGGTCTGCTTAATTATTGACAGATAACTTATTTCTCAAACAATATAACTAGTTTTATATGCAGATTGGTTACTAATAAAAGAAGCAGTTACAGCATTATTTGACTTTTCTATATTTGTACCCAAACTTCTTCTTATAATGATATTGGGCAGTTACTATATATAACCTTGTGTTTAAATATTTGCAAATATACTTCTCAGCGAGAGCTTATGCCATTTTAAGCATTTGAGAAACAAACAAGGATTTCCCCTTTCAATGGAAACAGGAGTTAGAAGTAACAAGTGTCTTCCGTAAAACATTTCCTACCATAAATGTTGTCCCAGTTTAAAGAGTGAAGACTTTTGTATGTTTAACAATGAAATCGATTTCCATAAGAATATTTCTAGAATTCTTTGTATAGGCTTAAACTAGGGTGGATTGAGTGTTATGATCCTCATAGGATGAGATTACATCACTTGTTTTTCCAAATATAGAACAAAACTATTTGTTGCATTCTTCTTCATTTTCTTCATTAATGTGGATAATTCTACCATTTTCATCTTGTAAAAGACCAACATAGGTTGAAACTCCATAATCCATGACACTCTGGTCTGATAACATCCTTGGTCAGGCAGCAACATGCATGCTTCTGGATCAGAGATCCCCAGTGGCTGGGAGCAGGGGCCAGCTGGGAGGCCTTCATCAGGGGGACTGGTGGGTGGGAGCCTGGCCAGTGGCCAGGAGTGAAGCCACACCAGTGGCCAGGGAGCTGGGAGCCAGGAGTTGAGATGGGCTGGCAGCCAAGAGCCCAGCTGCAGGGAATCCAGCTGCAGCCCGCTCCACTGGAGAGCCAAGAGGCTGGCAGAAGAGGAGCTGGCATTGACTTCCCCTAGTCTAGCAAAATCCCTGGTTCAGGACCAGTCAGTTCCCCAGGGTGGCAGACCAGGGAGGTACAACTTGTACCATATTCTGAAGTAGGGGCTTCTTCAGTCTCTCATGTTGAATCTGTTCTGATGTGGAGAAGTAATGAAAGAGTGATCGGATAAGGGAGACTTGGTTCTGCTTCTCCCAGATGGGGACTCCCATCACTGGATAACCCACTGTTAGTCAAGCCTCATACTCAAGTGTGATAAATGCTTCTCAATTCATCATTTTCTATATGTTAGACAACTGTGTAGAACATTGAATAGGGTATAACCCACTATAGCACAACTGAGCATCAAGTGAATATTACCTTTGCTACGAAAATCAAATGTGCAAGGTGGATTCCAAATCTCCTCCTCCTGACGCATGAGAGAAGATGTTTGCAATGCTACACAAAAAATATTCTCCTGTGTCCAGTATTTGACAAACACTTTTTAACCTACACTATTCACAAAGCAATTATTTATGGATATAACAGACCCACCAAGACAAAAAACATGTCACATTCAGTAACTGCTGCCAGCCTATTTGTAGCATTAAAAGGGACATTCCCTTTTATCCAGTTGCTGCCTAGAGTAGAATTCCTGTTTGGTTACATGTAAACCGGTACTGATCCACATTATCTCCCAGATATTTCTCTCAAGATCTCACATCTAGTATCTCTCAGATTGACGCAAAAGTAACAATCACCATAGCATCTGACAATATGGACTGAGATTCTTATTTCCCCTATTTGGGCCAGGCACTGTCTTTTGGTCTGTTTGTACAGTGCGTACCAAAGTAGGAACCTGGTCTATGACTACGACATTGAGGCACTACTGCAATACAATTAATAGTAATAATTGATAAAATGGACTGCAATATAGGTCTGCAACAGGTCTGCAAAATGGACTGCAGTGGACTGGAAAACTTAAGTCACCTGTGGCTCACATGATCTTAATCTTGAAGCAGCCTCTATACAGTAACATGACATATTAGGAACAAAGTGATACTATTATAAAAGTTAATGAAAGAATAAGATGTCTTTTTATTGCAATGCATGCTTATTAGCCTCCATATAAACTTGAGGCACATGACTTAGATACAATGCATTTTACTACATATGGTGTAACTACACTGGATGTTTAAAATAAATGACTCGTTTCTATGCCATTGTGTGGAATGCTCCTAATGCAGAAATATCCAGCAGATCACAACAGTGGCATATGACTAATGATCTTGCCCAAAGCTATATATTTAACATGTGTACTAATGATTCATCCCAAGCAGTGACAATATATGTCAGCGATCATCTAGATCAACGTTTCTTATACTATGTTACGTGGAACACTGGTGTTCTGTGATGTATATTGTTATTGCCTGGGATCAATCTTAGTGTTTCATTAACTTTTATAATAGTATCACTTTGTTCCTAACGGCTATGTCTATACTAGCCCCAAACTTCGAAATGGCCATGTAAATGGCCATTTCGAAGTTTACTAATGAAGTGCTGAAATACATATTCAGCAACTCATTAGCAAGCGGGCGGCCGCAGCACTTCGAAATTGACGCGGCTCACTGCCGCATGGCTCATCCCGACTGGGCTCCTTTTCGAATGGACCCCGCCTACTTCGAAGTCCCCTTATTCCCATCTGCTCATAGGAATAAGGGGACTTTGAAGTAGGTGGGGTCCTTTCGAAAAGGAGTCCCGTCGGGAGGAGCCGCGTCAATTTCGAAGTGCCGCGGCTGCCTGCATGCTAACGAGGCGCTGAATATGTATTTTAGAGCTTCATTAGTAAACTTCGAAATGGCCATTTGCATGGCCATTTCGAAGTATGGGGCTAGTGTAGACATAGCCAATATGTTATATTACTGTATAGAGATTGCTTCAAGATTAAGATCATGCAAGCCACTGAGGATATATATTTTCTGTTATTAAAATCAGATACAATGTTACATCTCCACAGCTGTGACACTTGATTAAATTACTTCATTTTGGTTTTGCTGTATATTTCGCTGTTTGGTTATTGTGGGTTTTTTTTTGGCGGGGGGTCTGATGACAGGTTTTTGAAGAAAATTTTCATAGGTGTTCTGCATAAAAAATGTTATTGTTTGGTGTTCCCTGATCTCAAAGTGTTTCAGCAACACTGGTCTAAATAATACTTAGTTCTTCCATGAGAGCAGGGGAATGGAATAGATGACCTCTCAAAGTTGCTTCCAGCCATATGAGCTGACTGTTTTCATCCAAGGGAACACAGCTACACAACAGTATTAGAAAATACCCATCAGCACCTCTGATGCTGTTTCATTCCCTTCCTCTGGTTTCTGTATCTCTGGTCAAAGCTACTGCTTCCCACCCTCCTGGGTCATCGGCTGGAGGGAATGAACCTGCAACCTTGGGAACTAGAAGTCAGAGGGCTCTCAGCCAGTGCTGTAGAGCAGAGACTTCATGCTCCATTGTCAGTGGTCTCAGTGCCTTTGAGGCTACAACTGTGAGGATTTCTTCTGAAGGAGCTAGCACCTTGTAATGTTAAGTGAGTTACTTCCAATGTTAACAAGGAGTTTCTTCAAAAATACTCTGTTTCAGCATGCAATCCATGCAACGTTGCTTCTTTAAAACACATGCCACATCCCATTTCCACGTTTTTTTTTCTGCCTCCACAAAAGCCTTCCATCGTCTCTCAGCTAGAGACTGATGTAGCTCAGTATGCAAAAATTCCATGGAGAGATCTTCCCTGTTGTCTACACTGATAAGTCTAGACTCTCTCTAGCTGGGTCTACACTACACAGTTCCATCAACAGAAGAAGCCTTCTGTTGACAAAACTAGGAAGCGTCCACACTACAAATGCGTTCTGTCAAGAATCTGTCGACAGAACACAGTACTTTTCCCAGCAGAGTTCTGTCTTGACTGTACAAGACATAGCGCCTCTGTCAACACATTCTGTCAACAAAAGAATAGTGTGGAGGCTCCGGGGGGCCCTCTGTTGACAGACAGGGCTTCCAGTTCACCAGGCTACCCTGTTTGCAGAGCTTCTGGTTGGCTGTTTTATCGACAGAGGACATTAACAGGGGGAGCCTGTATTAGGTGTGGATGTGTTCTGTCGGCAGAGGTCCTGTCGGGAAATATCTGTCAACAGTGACTTCTCTCGGCAGAGCTCTGTAGTGTAGATACAGCCTCTGAGACTTTACACCACCCACTCTGCCTCAGTAACAGAAGGTTCTTGAATGTACTATGCATAAATATATAGTCTGTACCATATGAGTTACTGTGGTAGCTGCCTCTTGGGGACTTGCCATACCTTAAGAGTACTTCAAGAGCAGCATCAGAAGGGTACAGTATTAGTCTGTAGCCGCAAAAATGAGAAGTCCTGTGGCATCTTATAGACTAACAGATAAATATTTTGGAGCGTAACCTTTAGTGGACAAATGCCCACTTTGTCAGATTCAAGAGCTACATCAATCTATGGAGTGGGTTACTTCATTAGCTGAGTGTTTTTGAAATAAGCTTTATTTTTTTCTTGAATGCTTCTCAGAAGAGGCTCTGACTGGCAGGTTTACAGAAGCTTTTTTTAAAAGATGAAATCTACCAGGTTTCTATTTAAGCAAAGAGAATTTACAGATTGTTTACCTGGCAAATATTAAACTGTAGTGAGGTTTGTTTGGGGCCACATTACATGCACATAATGAAAAGATTGCATCTGCCCCAGAGAGCTTACAATCTAAGAGCTATCTATTTATATTTCTGTTTATCTGATCTGATACGTATGTTTGTATGTTTAAACGTTAGGAACTTTCCTATCTGTGCTGTTTGTTTATACACATATATAACAGAAATGAAGTAATGACTTCAGAAAAATAGGTTCTGTAAATCAATTCCTTTGGTTGGTGCAGAGCAGAAAAGTAGCCCCACATATAAAGCATGGGCTCGATATGACCGAGCCAAAATGCATTATAATTTGCCGGTTTGATACAATCATTTGATGGACCTGTTTATTCTGTTGAAGGATGACTGACAGAGCAATAACAATGACAGACATCACTGGTTCTCTGTGTGAACAACCCTGAAAGCACAAAGGAGCATATGATCTGATATGCTACAGCCACCCGGACTAACATGTCTTTATCCTCTATTTTCGGGTTTCATAAGGATTTTCTGGCAGCAATGATGCATTGCACTGATAGCTTTAGACAATTTCTAGTTAGAGATTGGAATCTATAACTATTTATGTTAGTGGCAGGTCTGAAGATTTAATAGACTATGTTGATTGCACACACTATCCTAATTGCGTCCTTTTGAAGATGAGCTTCAATATTGCAATGAGAAATATTTTCACTGCATCAAGTGCTGGGTGATTTGTGATGCTGGCTATTTATGTGTTAGCCAAATACCTTTACAGTTGCCAGGTGTATGGAAAGTCAAGTCATCAAACACTAAAGAGTATTAAATCAGTGGTTGTCTGGCAGGAGATAGCTGGTGGGTGACAAATCAAGTGGCTGCCTCTGTCATTTTCTTTACATCCGGGATTGGTGGCTCAGATTTTCGCAGACAACTATTAATTTTTTTAAGTATTATTTAGGTGAGAGAGCATTGTTTGGCTGTATCAGGATACATCTCTGGACACTTTACCTTAATCCCATGTTACCTAAACAAAGTTACTAGTTCTAAGCTAACACCGAAGAATCCTGTGGCACCTTAAAGACTAACAGATTTATTTGGCCACAAGCTTTCGTGAGTAAAAAACATTCCATCAGATGCATGGAGTGGAAACAGCATGGGTAGCGATATATATCAAAAGAAGGGCAGCTGTCCTGTAGCATCTTTAACACTGACAATTTTATTTATTAGGTAATGACCTTTGTGGGTAAGACCCACTTCATCCGTTATTTATCATGTGTTGGGCCAGTATTAAGGAGGCCAGTTCATTCAGAGTGGCTGCGGTTCACTCCCAGCAGTTGATGGGGAGGAGTGAATACTAAGAGAGGGAAAACTGCTTTTGTGGAGAGAACCATGTTAAATACACAAATGAATTACAGCTCTCCTGTTTCCTTTTGTAGTTTGAAAGACTTTTTTGGTGGGGGCAGGGAGGAGGCTGGCTTTTGTGTTTTGTAAAAGGATGTTGTTCTCATTCCAGCTTCGACTTATCTCTACTTCTAATCTTTTAAATGTAAAGGGTTAACTTTACCACTGCAATAAGCCACTCCAACTCCAGATCTTACAGTTTTTTTAAGAAATTTTTAAGAAAAGAAAAGTTTTCAGAACAGAAAATTAACTCAATTTATTCTACTAAAGTTCAGCTCACTTCATATGAATAATTCAACTGGTTTTACCTTCCATTAAAGAATAATATACAACAATCAATTTTAGCCAATTAATCATCTGCACAAGATGACAAGTTCTATGCATTATTCATAATGGCCCAGATTCTCAGAAGGAACTCAAGAGCTAGAAAAGATCACAGAAATAATACTGTAATCTGCAAACCATTTTTTTTTGGTGGGAGAGACGAAGGTTGTTTTTGAAATCAGGGCACCCTTTCGAAGAAACCCTGACTACCTGGGTATTTTTAGTTTGAAATAAGCACTTTTGACAGGCCGGGTGGCTGCTTTATGCAAATGAGGCACTGAAATTCAAATAGCACCTCATTTGCATTTTGAATGGCTGTAATTTACATGCCCCTTCTGAAAGGGAGGGGTAGCGTAGTCACAGCCTACATGAGGAATAGTGACAGAGAGAAAGCTGTGCTAGTCTATACACTATCAAAACAAAAAAGCAGTAAAGTAGCACTTTGAAGACTAACAAAACAATTTATTAGGTGGTGAACTTTCGTGGGACAGACCCACTTCTTCAGACCACAGCCATACCAGAACAGACTCAATATTTAAGGCATAGAGAACCCTTATTTCAAAATAGCTGTTTCAAATTAGGGGCTGTTTCGACAGAGAATGAGCCTATTTTGAAATAGGCCATAGCGGCTACGTCTACACGTGAAGCCTACATCGAAGTAGCCTATTTCGATGTGGCGACATCGAAATAGGCTATTTCGATGAATAACGTCTACACGTCCTCCAGGGCTGGCAACGTCGATGTTCAACATCGACGTTGCACAGCACCACATCGAAATAGGCGCTGCGAGGGAAAGTCTACACCCCACAGTAGCACACATCGAAATAAGGGTGCCAGGCACAGCTGCAGACAGGGTCACAGGGCGGACTCAACAGCCAGCCGCTCCCTTAAAGGGCCCCTCCCAGACACACTTGCACTAAACAGCACAAGATCCACAGAGCCGACAACGAGTTGCAGACGCTGTGCATGCAGCATGAATCCCCCGCTGCAGCAGCAGCAGCCAGAAGCCCTGGGCTAAAGGCTGCTGCACACGGTGACCATAGAGCCCCTCACGGGCTGGAGAGACAGCGTCTCTCAACCTCCCAGCTGATGGCTGCCATGGAGGACCCCACAATTTCGACGTTGCGGGACGCGGATCGTCTACACGGTCCCTACTTCGACGTTGAACATCGAAGTAGGGCGCTATTCCGATCCCCTCATGAGGTTAGCAACTTCGACGTCTCGCCGCCTAACATCGAAGTTAACTTCGAAATAGCGCCCGATGCGTGTAGCCGCGACGGGTGCTATTTCGAAGTTAGTGCCGCTACTTCGAAGTAGCGTGCACGTGTAGACACAGCCCGCGTGTCCAATGGATCTATTTTGAAATAGGCTCTGTTGCAGGTAGATGCTATATTTGAAGCACTATTTTGAAATGCATTTTGTGTGTAGCAGTGTTATTTTGAAACAACCTATTCCAGAATAGCTCTTCTAGAATATCTTAGTTCAGAATAACACTGCTGTGTAGACATACCCCTTGTGACCACTTTTTGTGTGGAGTCTGTGGAGGTGAAAGTAAGCCAGTCTGCCCTGATATGCCACCCTGGCAAGAAAGAGCCAGCTGGCTCGGGCACTCAGGCTTCCTGGAGGAGGTGCGGCACACTCCTAGCTGGGCTCCTGGGGCTTCCAGCTAAGCAGTAGGCAGACAGGTTAAAAAAGCTGCTCTCTCACTGGCTTAGTACTGCCCTAACCCTGAGAGCTCCCACCTTCACCTCCTGGAGAGCTATAGAGAGTAGGCATGGGGGGTGGTCCAAAGTTTCTGTAGGGAGACTGATTGCTGTTCTCCTTCCCCTTGGGGAGAAAGAGCAAAGCTCACAGCACGCGTGCCTTCCTCTCTCTCTCCCTCCCTGCTGGGGAGTGACTTGAGCTGTGAGCTTCCCGCTTGCTCCCTGAGAGTGAGCAAAAGGAACAGCAAGAAAGCAGACTCATCGTATGGACCCTGCGTACCCTTGGTCTCCTGCATGCTCTGCATCCACACATACCCAGCCCCCTGCCCTGAGCATTTTCCCATAGCCCCAGCCCCTCCACATCCCTGTCCCTGAACTCTGCCTCACACCCCAAGCCCGCTTCCCTGAGCCCCTCCACAGATACCCAACCGCCTTCCCTGAACCTCCAACTGTTCCCATCCTAAGCCCCTCCTCACACAATCCAACTCTGAATCCAGCACCTCCACAACACACCCAGTCCCCTGCCCTGACCTCCCCCACTCACCACAGGGCCCCCCATCTAAGCCCCTCTCACTCTACCCTACATTTAAATTACCTACCAGTGCTGTAGTATTGCACCCCCTCTCTCCACCCACCCCAGCCTCCAGCCCTGAGCTCTCCCCACACCCCAGCTGGGTGTGATATAACAGCACCTGTTACTTTCATGATTGGGTTTCTGTCTATTTAAACTTTTTTTGGTGGGGAGGGAGATTGTGAACTCCTCCCACTGTGTGTTTTTACAGTGCTACTACACCTTGGAAGCTACCAAGTCCACTAGTATTTCAGCAAAGTCATATGAATGTAGCAGGAGGAAAAGCATTGAAAAAGGTTTATACACACACAATGATTAACAATTATTTAATTGGCACATCCTTCATATTCCTAATGCAGCAAGAAGCATGGTGGCAGGAAGCCTAGGCTGGTGGGAAGGGGAAAAGTTCAATATTGTGAAAATAAAAACAAAAAATAAAACCTAACCAAAACGATCAAACCAAGAGACCTCATTATTTTACTAGTGTGCTGCCTGGCATGATGCTCAAATAAAAGCTCCCCGTGCATGCTCTCTAGCTCCTCTGGAAGAATAGCAATCAACTCTAAATAGGAACATTCTCCAAATTAAAAATGTAATAACATGTGTTTTGTGGAAAGCCAATTTCCACACCCACAGCTCTGGATGCTTAGCACATTTCAGCTTTTCTTTTCCCTTTTTAAAAATCTGTTTTGTCCTGAAATCTTTCCAGAGAGCAGCTGTCTTTTCTGTGCGTTGTCACTAACCACTTCATCCAGGTCCCACTGAGTCTTTACTTGTGAAATTGACAAGCTCCTTCCAGTCCAGCAGAGGAACAGAGAAAGTTGGGGTGCTTCAACTAGGGGACCCTGAAACTGGAATGGGAATTTCAGTTTTTCAGAAAGGACTTTTTTTGTTCGAACATCATTTTGATGATTTTTTGACCATCTCTATTAGTATATGTAATGCAGTTTCTGTTGACCAGCACTTGCTATTCAAAGATTATTCCTTAACAGTTGTCAGTCATATCACAATGAGTAATACTTGTCCCACTGAAATAGCTGATGAACCATCTTCTTAACAAACCAGACAAACTGCAAGTCATACCATTGAAAGGTACTAACAAATCAAGTGCAGTACTACAGACAGTGGCCTGTTTTGGAAGAGATGTTTTGCACTCCTTTATGCTGCCATAAGAAGCTGTTTATACCATGAGAACCTTGCTTTCAAGAAGTGTGGTCAGCACACTACACTCCTTTATTCATACAAAAACTTCCATGTAAAAAGGTTATTCAGTGAACTTTGGGGCAGAAGGAGGGCTGGATGGTAAGTTTTAACCAACATTTCAAAGCACTCTTGTTTTTCCATGTTCAAATTTTTGGTTCTTCCAAAACTTTGTGAATCCTCCTCCAACATTTTTTTTAAGCCAAACAAACATTTTGATGTATAGTTTTGATTAAAAATGCACAAAATGTCAAGAACGCCAGTTTTTCACAGGTTTTTATTTTCCTTTTGGAAAATAGACCTTTATTTTATGTTATTTATTTTTTCTCATTAGGAAATGTAATCTGCTCTAGTCAAGGCACAGGAACTGGAAGTCAAGATGCTTGGCTTCTAATGCCGGATTCCAACATAAGGCCTTCTATCAGTTATCTTACTACTTAGATAGTCACTTTACACTGTGGCTTAGTTTTCTCATTGATATTGAATTCATATTGAGTGAATTGAATTGTGGGGACAGATACATCAGATTAGCTTCTATTTTCAGGGCTTATGGGAAAATCATAAGAAGTTTGTCATCATATGAAGTTTGTCTAATGATCTAAATATTCTAATGGTGCAACATTTTGAAACAGTTGATAGAAATACACGTAGTTTAATTATTTCCACATCATTACTACATGGTTTTAGGAAAAATTGATTCACAGATTGCTGCAGTACAGTGAATTCAAAAGCTCCACTGTTTCTATATTTATACAACCCATACATTGCCTTATCCCAGATAATTTTTGTCTAAAACCATGCTTTCTGAAAATATAAAATACAAATTATAATTGTTTACATTCTTTGTAAAAAAGTCAGGTTGTCAATCATTTTACCATTCTTTCATTATAAAGCTTTGGTGTTCAAAGGAGATTTTTAATGCACTACTAAATATTATAGACACTGTGGATGAAAATATTTGGATAGTTTTGTGTCATTAAAAGGTGATCTGATCTACTTTAGAAGAAAAAAAACTCTAGCTTACATTTCTGGGGGGGTTTAGTGCCTTCTTCGCTGTTTATTGTTCATTGATGAATAATTAGTAACACATTTCAAACTGTTACATTAGCAGCAGGAAATATTTAAAGCTGGAATTTTAAGTAGCCACTAAATAACTTTGGATATAAGCTAATAATTTTGGACTAATTGATAAAAAGATGAACATTCTAGAACACTAATTCATTTTAATATCCATCACCCTAAATTGTTTCATGACTGTAAAGACTATACCATCTTTAAAAAAAACACCGAAATGAAGTGGCTCTTGCGACTCATTTGCCCTTCAATCATCACCACATAATCCCCCTGGCGGCCAGAGAGTCAAGACGAGAGAAGATATTTGGTTGTACACATGGGGGGAAAATATAGACCCTGACTGAAAACGCATTTTTAGGAACTGATTTTCCAAGGTGCTGAGTCATTCTCGTAATGGCTGGGTTTATGGATCCATCTACTCAGGCCTTCTGAAAATCAAAAAGCTGAGGAATTATAACAAGGACAAAAGTTAAGGAAGTTAAAATATATTTAAAATGTAAGCTGAATGTCAATGAAAACTGACAAGGGTGCGTCTACACTAGGAACTAACTTCAAAGTTAACTTCAAGGTTAGGCAATACTTCGAAGTAACCAGCAGAGAGCCTGCTCACATTTTTCCTTACTTTGAAGTTAAATTCGAAGTAGGGAGTCCAACTTCGAAGTCCTTACTCCATTCTCGGGAATGGAGCAGTGCCCTATTTTGCAGTTTAACTTCGAAGTAGAGTATGTGTAGACGCTCAGCTTTGAAGTTGCTTACTTCTAATTTGTACTTCAAAGTAACCAACTTCAAAGTGATTTTTGTAGTGTAGACACAGCCATGGTGACTAAGTTGAACTGTCTCCTTACACCTTTTCCAATCAATGCTCAGTTCAATGATTGCTATAAAAAGACCAGCCTCGGTTCACTGTCTCAGCTGAGTGAAGTTAATGTGAACAAAGTTTATGAAATATTGAAAATAACATTTGAAATTTCAACTTCAATAATTAGAATTGTTGTTACTAATAGATCTTGCCAACCTATTAGTTAAGAAGAATATTTGGAAATTGTTTCCTTTTGTGAGTATTAAATTTTTCACGAAGCAATCCCAATTTCTGACCAAATGTGTTACTGAGATTTACTAATTAATATTTCTTTAGGTATGGTTAATGACTCCCCACTTTCACTCACTGGTTTTCCTTATTCATGTTATTTGATTGGCCACCTGTGTCAAAAGGTACTCCATTATTTGGATATACTTTCAAACCAGGATTACAACAAAGTAATCTCTAGGGAAGTTTTGGGTGAATAAATATTTGTATAATAATCCTGATGTTTACCAAAGGCACATAATTCCATAATTATGGCACAGGAACTTGGTGTTTTAGTTACAAATCAGGTTTTTTCCCCTAGTAATTCAACGATTTCTGATTAGTCACTGTTGAAAAAGTAGTTTATCTTACTTATGCTATTTTATATATAAAGTATATAGCATACACATTAATTCACGTTATCTTCTGATGCATATGTGGTCAAATCCGTGTTTTCAAAATGTGTCACAGACCCAGGGTTAAAAAGCCATCTGAGAAGCTCCTTATGAATGCAAGTTCATTTTTGTTAGATCCATAGTCCATTCAAAAAGTTCTGGGTAAACTCACTACTATCTGCCTACACAGTTCCAAAGTCCTGAGAAGACTGCCATAAACAAAGATTCAACTGATCTAAGACAGCCTTAGAAAATGTGTCTTCATCCTCTTTACAGGCCAAGGCTCCCCTGAGGTAGCTTTTGCACCTTCCTCCAAGCCTCCAAATCTCGTATTCCCTTCCAACGTGCTCTGATAGAGGAAAAGGAACAATACGACAGTGATTGCAGCAGTATGAGTGCTTAATTATTCCCAAATATAGAACTAACCTTAAATAGCTTGGGGCCCTCTCATGAATGATTTTTGCAACCCTTTCTCTGTAAGTGGAGGATGTATCTACTCTGGAGCTCGAAGGTGAAAATTCTGTCTTGCAGAGACAGCGCTGTTCAAGCAGCATACTCACATGGGAAGTGTAGAAGTGGCTGCATGTGCCATGACAGGGGCTAGCCACCTGAACATGAGCCCATGTGAGGCCATTGGGATACTGGAACCATTTTCACAGTGCAGGGCTGAGAGAACCTGAACCAAACCGTAAACTCTGTATCAGGGACATAACCACATTTGTGTCCAGGCCTACCCCCTGCCAGTCAGGGAGCTTAAGTAGAGGAGGGGTAATAGGGGGCATACAAATCAGAAGAGGGTTTTGAAACCTACTGGATGGGAAAAGCACCATGAGCTCATTCTGCCTCTCAAAATAACCCGCTCCACCTGGTGAGCCAGCTGGGGAGTGGGAGTAGCTAGAACCCACACTGGAACATTGTTCCTGGGCTGCAGCACTGGGCACGTGGCAGAACAAGGCAAGCCCTTGTGTGCAAACTCCATTCTCTATCCTCCGTTTGGGGCAGGAAGGTGGCCCCAGCTCTCCCATCTTGTTCCCACCCTCCGTTCTTACCCACCCATTCAAAGTCGAGGACCAACTTAGACAACCCATCTGGCTATGCCATAGTGCCCTCACCCCCTGAATTCTAGCGCCCAGGGAGACCCCAGGTATGTATTTGGGATGTCTAGCATCATCCATCACTCACTGCTGCAGCTACATTTCTCTTTTTTAGCATGCTACCTTGATTAGAGCTAGTATGTCGACTGAAGCTGAAATTTACTCCTTCCAGCTTCACTGTAGACATGTCCATAACCAATTTTTGTCCTCTGTTCTCAGACCACTGGCTTGTTTTATGTCATAAGTGCAGTGTGTGCAGAACAGGCTGAAAGGGGTGTGTATTTTCAGTTCTCCCCTGTTCAGTATACTGCTTGCTCAGTGTCACAGTTTGGCCGAGGTTTGGTGGTGCAATCCAGACCTGTGAGGAGTTATGTTACTGCTTGCCTTGCAAAACTGGGCTGATCACAATGCTTTACTGTTGTAGCTCCCAACCAAGCTACCAGCAAGCAGAACACACCCTGAATGTCTGTATGCACCTGCAATCCTAGTTCAGTAGTTCTGACCCCTGATGCCTGACAGCTACAGTCCAGTCACACACTGGCTTCCATGGGGCTGCTTCTACACTCGCCCCCTCCAGTCAGAGGTGGTAAGTTAATGAGGCGATTTGAAGCAGGTTAATGGAGCACTAATGTGCATATTCAGTGCCTCATTAGCATAAGGGCAGCCATGTGAATTGCGAAGTGCAGACTTTGAATTGCAGATTGACAGTGTAGATGGGGGCAGCTTTCAAATAAGCGCCCCACTTCAACATTCCCTCACTCTGATCTAATTCTAGATTGCTTCTAAAACTTAAGCAAGCAAGGTACAGGCTTTGTTCTACTTTCACTCACCAGCCACTCTTCTTCCAGCCGTGGCTACCTTCAGTTAGGACCTTCCACAAAACTACAAGATGCTGGCTTCCCTGGTCATATGAGGCCAGAGATCTTTGCATGAGCAGGCCTCTCACCTATATTCAATACCACTGCCCCTCAGCTGAAGGGAGCAAACCCCACCACCTGGCTGGCACGGGGCAGGGAGTGGGAGGGCTGGATGCCCCAGTACAGTCTTCTCTACTTTCTAGAGCTTTGTTCCCTTATGTTTACCTACTGGTTGACCCAAAATATGGTCTCTCCTTGTTTATATCTTCCAGAGTTCAACTAACTTATTTTGAGAGGCAGAATGAGCTCATGGTGCTTTTCCCTTCCAGTGGGTTTCAAAACCCCCTTCTGATTTGTATGCCCCCTATTACCCCTCCTCTACTTGAGGTACATTGATGATGTCTTTATGTTTGGACCCATGGTACAGAGACTCTAGAAGAATTCCACAGAGACTTTAACAATCTGCACCCCACCATCAACTTATGCCCCGACTGCTCCACGCGACAGATACATTTCCTGGACACTACAGTCCAAATCAAGGATGGCCTGATCGGTCCCACACTGTACCGGAAACCCACTGATCGCTATACTTAACCTACACCCTTCTAGCTTCCATCCTTCACACATAACTAGATCCATCTTTTACAGTCAAGCCCTTAGGTACAATCGCATTTGCTCTGATCCTACTGACAGAGACCAAAAACTACAAGATCTTTACCAAATATTCATAAACCTGAATTACCCACCAGGAGAAATAAAAAACAAATTGACAGAGCCAGATGAATACCCAGAGACCAGCTACTCCAAGATAGGCCCAAAAAAGCCAAGAACAGAACACCACTGGTCATCACCTACAGCCCCCAACTCAAACCACTGCAATGAATTATTAAAGACTTACAACCTAACCCTAATCAGGATGCTGCACTCCAGAAGGCCCTAGGTGACAGGCCTGTTCTCTCCTACAGACAACCTCCCAACCTTATGAGGATCCTCACCATCAGGCACAGTCTATACTGCAGAAACACCAGTCCTGGGACTTTTCCTTGCAACAAAGCCCGCTGCCAGCTTTGTCCACATATCTTTTCTGGACATACCATCACTGGACCTAACCAGGTTATACACAGAATCACGGGCACATTCTCATGTTCCTCAACTAACATCATATATGCCATCATGTGCCAACAATGCCCAGATGCTTTGTTTATTGGACAGACTTCAAACTCTCTTAGACAAAGAGGTAATGGGCACAAAATAGAAATAAAAAAGAGTCTGCGTGTTACTGAAGAGGAATTTTCACAACACTCTTGAAGGAGATGCTGCTGAACTTTAATATTCAAATTCGACACATTAACACGTGGTTTGAACTGGGATGGGAATTTTCTGGGTCACTATAGAGGCTCGTTTGCATACTTGGCTTAATCTAATTCTTGACTTCCCTGCCCCCCGCCCCTCTACTCTCTGATTTGCTCACCTTGCTAATTTTTTTTCTGATTTGTCCACCTTAATTACTGTTTTTGGTTCTCTGTGCCTTAAATATTGAGTCTGTTCTGGTATGGCTATGGTCTGAAGAAGTGGGTCTGTCCCATGAAAGCTCACCTAATAAATTATTTTGTTAGTCTTTAAAGTGCTACTTGACTGCTTTTTTGTTTTGATAGTATATAGACTAGCACTGCTTTCTCTCTGTTACTATTAGAATAATGTGTTGGACATGAGTGGAGGTATGTTTAGTATCATATTGGAGTTTTATTGAGCAAATGTTTACGACCAAACAAAGCCAAATTGCATAGGATAAGTGTAGCTGGGTCGGCTTCCCAGAGGGGTTCCTCTGCCTCCAGGTCAGTGGCTGGCCACTCTGCCCCACTGCCATGAGTACTAAAATAGACCCCCACGGTACTAATCTGTTAAACTCGGCCTTGCATCAGGCAGACGATGAGGAAATAACCCCAGGACAGGGGTCCTAGCCCTCAGTTAGATCCAGCCATTCCAATCCGGTCCTCAGCTGCCCAGGCTAGGATTGCTGGGCAGACCTCCAGCTCCTTTGGAGATTGGACCAAGACTGAGTCCTCAGGCTGGCCTTTTATAGTCCTGACCCCACCTCTTGCCTTCTGGTCAGGTGACTGGGAGGGGTCAGGCTCAGCCCAAAATGGTTCCCAGAGGGTTCCTCCTCCTCCAGGACAGTGGACACTCCACTCCACTCCAACCCCGCCTTAAATCCAGTTCCTGGGTGCCAGGATTGGGCCCTTGGAGCACATCTGCATTTGCATGGGCCTTCCCTGCCCTGTGTTGGATGGGGAACACATAAGGCCGGAGGGTTAAGTACCACCTCATCAGCCTGCTATTCATGTTCTGCATGGTCTGTGAACAAGATAAAAGAGTTTCCTAGGTGGTTATACCTTAGTGCCTTGACAACCCATTTGATGGCTAGGGCCTTCTCGATCACCAGCTACCTGTGTTCCTGGGGAAACAATTTCTGACTTACGAACAGGATGGGATGCTCTTTTCCCTTGATCTCTTGAGAGATGGTGGTTCCCAGCCCCACGCCCTAAAGCATCCATCTGGACCATAAATGGTCAGTCAAAGTCAGGGCTAAATAAGACAGGTTCACTATACAGTGCCTCCTTCAGTTCTCGATATTGTCCCTCATTGTGCGCAGTCATGTCTCTCATTAGTTGTCTTCTGTCCAGCTGTAGTCTGTTGAAGTCCTGGGTAATAACTTGAATGAATTCCATGTTATAAAACTAAACTGGGTCTGTATTAAGATAACTATTTACAGGGATGCAGACAAACTGACTGTCTCACCAGGACCCTAAGCAAAGTGTGTGTGTGTGTGTGTGTGTGCACGCACGCGAATGTGTGTGTCTGGTGATGGGGGTTGTGGGGGCAGCAGGCTTCCTGCCCTCCTCCTCCCCCAACACCGTCCGGAACATGCCACCTGGGCTCTGCACCTGGTCGTGAGGATCCAGCGGAAATATAAAGGGCCTGGAGCTCTGCCACCGCTGCTGCTGCAGGAGTGGTAGCTGTGGCAAAGACCTCAAGCCCTTTTGGATTGCCAGACCCCAGGCTGTTGCTCCCTTTGTCCCTGCCCCTTTTCTCCTCCCCCTTCTCCCTTTGTCAGCAGGCCTGTTGAGGTGCTACCACATTCTGACTGATTCCCTGGTGCTTCTTCCAAACTCTTCCCTCTGGCCTTCAAGTTTCATGGTGATTCCTATAGCCCCATTTCCTGCTGCAGAAGCAGAGGAATTTTGCTTTCTCCTTTCAAATGTTTACAGTTCGTTTATTTGCTTTATATTAACAAATGGCTCTTTTTAAACTCTCCTTCTTCTCCTAGTTTCACAAACATGGATGCACATTTCCAAGTGCAGTTAAAAGCCATTCATTTCCTCTGCTGGCTGCCAGGCTCAAGCCCTGTCTACATCTCTGTGCCATGGTAGCACCTTCGTGCAGACACCTCTTACAATGATAGGAATTTTTTCTGTGAATGCAAGTAATCGCCCTCTCTGAGTGGTGGTAGTTAGGTCAATGGAAGCATTATTTTGCTGCTTTAACCACACCTACAGTGGGGATGAGATCGGCATAGCTTTGGAGCTCAGAGATGCTGAATGTCTCATACCCCTGAATGCTGTAGTCATGTCAGTCTAACTTATTTGAAGGGTTTATTCATGAAAATAAATGTGTTCTGTCACATCATTATAAGAGATTCACTGAATTAAAATGCATCTTTTCTAGATAGGTTCCAGCATTGAAGAACAGTCGGAGTTACAATAAAGTGCCATAAAATTACATCCCCAACAATTACACATAATGTTAAGACAACTACAACTGACAATTTTTAAACAATATACAGTTCTTGGCAGGCGAAAAAATACAAGCACCCAAATCTGACCTGGTTTGCTCTAAACTGACATGAAAATGACTCCATCTCACAACATCCTGACCTAAATAATAAGGAACGTCTGGTCTACATGCCTCAGAATAATGTCTGTATTCAATAATGTTCAGACCAATTTTTTTCTCAGTATGGAAAGGGCTCTTATTCTGCACCTGCTGCTCTGAAAAAGTATTATTCTGTCAGTATTTCAAGAGTGCTACTGCATACATGGGAGCATGAACAAAAATAAAATATTGATGAGTGCCTTCCAGACAAAGTGCCTGGATTTTTATGGCACTTTCAGTATAGTCTACTCAATGAGGATAATAGGATTCAGAAGCCAGCATTAGTACTTTTGTTAGCATTTCTGCAGCAGTGATAATTTGTACCCAATACTTAGCTTCATAGATCAGAAAACCTATGGTTTTTTTATGAACACGGGATCTCATTCTTAACACAAAGTATTTCGTTATTTCACTCTTTTTGTGGTTAGTGTAGTTTTGTGTATAGCACAAGAGATGGACAGCTGTTGACGATGTGGCCAAACATTTCTAGAGATGAAGGGCAGTAATATGGTGTTTTCTGCTTGAAGGCTTTCCAAGTCCATTTGCAAAACACCACTGTTCAATGAAAATATTTACAACATTCTCATTCTAACATTTATTTTGACCAGTGCCCAGTATGGTCATTAAAAATTATATTGGTGTTACAAACTACCACATCATGGAGATGCCTTAAATTACTTCTGTTTTTTCTTCCCCCTTCGTTTTGATTTTGTTTTCTTCACATTATGTTTTTTGGCATTCTTAACAGCTGATGGAAATAATCACACTGAAGAAGCCATTTGCTATTAGCAACAAGAAGTATTTTTAAAGAATATGAAATAATTTTGGCCCAGAAGCTGGACTGCATACTCTTGAGCATCATCTACTGACTTTATACCAATTTCCCAAATACATCTATATCGATATAAAACATTCTTGTATTAGGTGTGACCACTTTTTCCTCCTCTTCCCATCTCCTGCCAATACAAAATCCATTTGCCTCTTATACAATCAAAGAGACAACTTAATCTGCTATTATAGCAAATATGCCCCAAACATTGCTCCAATCTTCTGTTTTATGCTAGAGCCGGGCAAATAGATTTTTTGGTTTGTTGGCAATTTTGTAAAATATGTTTTTATGAAACAGGCTTTTTAAATTGCTGGCAAATCAAAAAGTCAGAAATATTGTTGGGTATCATACAAAATGTTTTGTTTCAGTTTGGAACATATAAAATGTATTGTATTTGTGGTTTTAATATATAAAATAAATTTTAAAACAAAATCATTTCAAATCAAAGAATCAAAATGCTTCATTTTGAAAATGTCATAATAATAAAATTTTTTTTCTGATTTTTTAAGGGCTATTAGGGTTTTTTCAGCTGCAACAAGTTGATGAAATTCATACAAGTTCATGAAATGTTTGTGTCCCTAAACAAGTGATTTTTTTTCTAAATGTTGGTACTTTGTGCATTTCCTCTGTGAGTGCTGTATGAAGGCATTTCTATTGCACAGTTGGGGGAAATCAGGAAGAAGTGTTAGCTATGCAGAGCAGTCAAAGCAAACCTCTGTTCCAGGCCTGTGCGAATCCAGCCCCAACCACCTCTTGCCACATTCTGCCTGTCTCCCCCTCTCTTCTCACTTCCAATTTTCCTGTCCAAGTCCCACCTTAACCCGGGTGCTGAAATCAAGAACCTAGAAACATTTCCTTGTGGAGCTCCTACCATGTTAGTTTGAATTCAGAGCAGGGTAACTGATTCTCTAGTACTGCAGGCCACAGGGCTGAGCTACTGGGTATAGCAGAGATTTCCCTTGATGTGCCACTGCAATAAAGCTTCATTTAAAAAAAGCTGTAATTTTCTCTGTCATGTGGCTGCAGTCCTGAGAAGCAACAGAGCAGCAGCTGGCCTGCTTTGATATATTTCTTTAGTTAGAAAACTCAGATAGGAGCCGCACCATGAGTTGCAAGTCTTGTCACATTATCACTATGGTCAGAGGGAAAAAAGAGGAGGGGGTTGGGTCAGAGCTCCATTCCCCCATCTGTACTAGCAGCCTGTAAAGCCCACACCACAGGGGAAATGAACTTTGCTCCACTGGAGGCAGGATCTCAGTCACAGCTTTGCTAAGCATTAGGCCAAGGTCGAATGAGTCTATGGGCTGCTGGAGAACACGGTGGCGTTTCCTGCTCCTCTTCCCGCTCCTTGAGTCCCACTCTTGCTTCTGACCCCTGCAGCTGTTCACAGTTCACAGGGAATGACGCACAGGCATTGAGACATAGATTGGCAACCCACAATAGTCCCATTGTGGGGACATTAACCCCTCCCCTTTGAACCCCAGTTCCACCCGCAGGGGAGTAGTGACCCTTTGCCATGTCTGAGCCCAGTGTAGAGTGGGCCTTGTCACTGGGGTGTGAGGCAAAGAGTCTTCCTCAAGCATGGTTACAACCACTGTGGGGCTCACCAACCCACATCTAGGCAGCCAGGGCTTGATCTGCCAAGATCTTGGAATCACAGCCCCAGTTCTGTTCCTCCACTGGGTGTGATTGAAACACAGGCCAGGCTGGCTTCCTACAGCTCAGGAGCTTCTGCTCTGCTATCTATAGCCAAGAGGATAAGGGGCCAGGCTAGAGGGGATGAAGGACAATCCAAAAAGGAGCCTAGGTCAGATAGTTAAGCAGCAAGAGGTAAAACTCAGCAAGAACATGGATGCAAAAATAAGAAGCTTGAACCTGAGGCAGTGGGAGAAGTGGAGCAATTGTAGGGATTCCAGAAGGGCCGTGGCCTGAACAGATAAATGGGCAAAGAAGAAACATGACTAATGACAGCATTAGAGCTCTCTTCATTAGCTCCTAACCATGGCTGTTTTTCCCCTAACTTAAGACAGTCCCGCTCCTTCCACTTTGTCACACCAGAGCTTCCAGTCTTAGGGACTATGTCATGTTCCTCCTCTTTGTAGCTTCCTCTCCCAATCCTCTTCTGAAATCTCCTGGAATAAACACCTGCCTTTGATGGCTTGTGCCATGAGCAACTTTCCCTTTTGCTTGTGCTTGTACCAGTGCTCTCCATATTGTCATCTTTTGCAATCCATGCTTAGCTCCCATCCTGAAACTTACTGCTCTTTTCCTTTCCTTCATAATTCTGTTTCTTCTCCTACTCCCTCCAGTTCCTACTTCTCTTTCTTGCATCATTTTCATTTGTCTTTCCTTGACAGAAGAACCCCTCCCCTATCTCCAATCATTCTACAAGGTTTTTGTCTTGCTCATGTCCTTCCTCCTTTCCATGCCTCACATGACCACTTTGTGCGCACCCCCTCCCCTTCCTGAAAACAATACAGGTCCCACAAGATAAAAAAAATTGAGGCAATGGCAACGTCCTGGTGATCACTGCAAAAGGAAAAGACATTTATCTGAAATACAGCAGAACGCCCAGCTCATACAGAAGTACAGTCCCTGGTCACCATGATGCACTGTAGCTGAGGGTAGGACGTGCGCAAGGTGAATTCCATTGGTGGATTTTGTCATTAAGCACAATCTGAAATTTTATCTGAAAATACACCCCAAAAAGGGGGGATGATGGTTTATATCAGGAAAAAAATGCCGCTTTGTGTGTGTACAACCCACAATCTGTGTTTCTAGCATGATGATCTGTGTGCGGTGTAAGACAGAGAACCAAGATCAAAATACCATTCATTAGAATACATTTCTGGCCAGGGTAACCAGAAAGCAACAGTAGCCTTCTGATGTAGCCTCAGAACTGAAAAATAACCATTTAAATAAATGAGGTTAAAGACTCCTCTACATGAGATTGATGAGGTAGGATGGACTTGTGGTTAAGGGATTTCACTTGGGAGACTGGCTTCTATTCCTGGCTATGGCCCAGATTTCCTGTGTGACCAGGGGAAAATCAATTGTTTAGATGCCTCAGTGCAAGGAGAATGTTCTTTGAAAATCTGGCCCTGAGCTCCCTCTTTTGCCTCAGATCCTTATCGGTACAGGAGTGAATGACACTTGTTTTGTCTATCTTGTCCATTCAGATGTAAGCTCTTCAGGTCAAGAACTGTCTGTCTCCAGCTTTGTGTTTCCTAAAGCCCTTAGCAAAATGGGGCCTGCCGATCTCCATGGCTGTCTCTAGATGCAACACAAATGCACTTATCTTGAAGTAGATAGAAGTATATTGTTCACCCTTTGTTGTTCAGTAGCAGAGTTTGCAGGGGGAATTTCTCCATTGGGAGAGAAATTGTAGACTCTGACTCAGGACACATTTTAGTGTAATTTGTTTACGGAATGTATATGGGAAAAGAGGTGGCCAGAACTGCATAAAGGCTCTTCCACTTTCAGAAATTACAGCTAAGTAAACACTATGCCAAGCATGTTGCCAGAAAACAATTCTGTTCTCTCCCACCCTTTGCTTCTAGCACACTGCTACTTATTCCTCTCTGTACCCTGCAATTTTCACCTGGAAAGCCCTTTCACTCTAGATCACTAGCCTTTGCCTACATGGGGCTTGTGTTCCAAATACTGAATACAGTTGCTTTTGGAGCTGGGAGTGTGATTTTTCAGCTCTGAAAAACATACCTGTGCTATCACTGATTGAGTTAGCACCTTAAGAAGAAAGTGTAAATGTATGGGTGCAAGTGTCAAGAGCTGCCAGCCCTCTGTGACAGGCTGGAATGAGCTCTAAAATGCTCTCTGTAAGACATGCGGCCTTGGTACACCACCTAAATCACAGAGTAGTCCTCCAAGGAAAGTAGAGCAGCAGCCAGAAGAAGTTTCAATCAGGAGCCAGGATGGCCTGTACGAAGGCCCTGCAGCCCCAGAGCCAGGTCAGTATGGCAGGAGGCTATATTCTTTTTAGGAAGAAGAGTTCTTTTGAAGATAGGTTTTACTTTCAAAGGAGCCGTGTCTACACTGTTTTTCTTCTTTCAAAAGAATATGCAAGTATGGTGCCAGATATGTAAATATGCACCTTATTTGCATTTTCAATTTCCCTCATTAGCATGCCTCTTTCAAAGGAGGAATGCCAGTGTAGATGTAGCCTCACTGTCAAGGCCAGGACTTTTAGGACTGTTAGAGGCAGTGTTCCCTGGAGGCTGAGTGCTTGGGTGGCCATCAAGGAGAACTTCAAATGCAGCCCAGATGATTAACAGAGCGCCCACAACAACCACGACCAACAGCATGTCTTTCTACTTGTGGTGCACATCCACACATGCCTTGGTGCAGATAACAAAAATTATTCTGCACATGCATGAAAAAAACAGCTGGGGCACTGATTGGAGGCCACCTCCTTATTTTCTAGATGCTCTTCTTGAAATCACAAGTACACTCAATGTACTGAGTGCCTCTTGAGAAATACAGAATGCATTCAGCTATCATTGGTTGCACCAGTGAAACCAAGCCCCCCCGCATCCAGGGAATTTTGGATCCAAAGCTGTGGTTTGCCATTCAGATTTATTTCTAATAGGTCCTGAGCTGTAAATGCCACGTGGTAATATTCTCATAGATCACCACCAAAATTTTATTAAACCACTGTCACCAATTAAAAATTAACATTATCAGTAGCCATTTGGATGCTGTTAGCTTCTAGAGGACCCAGCTGACAGCAAGGCTCCGTAGTACTAGGGTCTGCACATGAGCATAGTAAGGGACCACATCTGCCTCAAAAGGCTCATTACTGTAAACAGAGAAATCAGACGGAGAGTAGCAGGGAAATTAAAGCACACCGACATGAAGCAACTTGCCTAAATCAGTGGCAGTGTGGCAAATAGTGTCAAGATCTCCTAAAAACAATGACAGCAACAAAGGGTCCTGTGGCACCTTATAGACTAACAGAAAAGTTTTGAGCTTGAGCTTTCATGAGCACAGACTCACTTCATCAGACCAGCATCTTATGAAGTGAGTCTGTGCTCACAAAAGCTCATGCTCAAAACTTTTCTGTTAGCCTATAAGGTGCCACAGGACCCTTCATTGCTGTTACAGATCCAGACTAGCACGGCTACCCCTCCGATACTTAAAAACAATGAGAAGTTCTGTGGCACCGAATATACTAACAGATATTTTGGAACATAAGCTTTTGTGGGCAAAGACCTGGTTCATCAGCTGCAATATAGTCTGATGAAGCGGGTCTTTGCCTACAAAAGCTTATGCTCCAAAATATCTGTTAGTATATACGGTGCCACAGGACTTCTCATAGTCTGTATCTGCAAAAACGAACACAGCTACCTCTCTGATACGCATCAATACCTCCTGACTCCCTGTCCTGTGTACTATCTACCACCTCCTTCAGCTCATGAATCTTTGTATAACACTGACCCTGGCCATGTCTACACTAGCCAAAAACTTCGAAATGGCCATGCAAATGGCCATTTCAAAGTTTACTAATGAAGCGCTGAAATACATATTCAGCGCCTCATTAGCATGAGGGCGGCTGCGGCACTTCGAAATTGACGTGGCTCGCCACCGCGCGGCTCGTCCAGATGGTGCTCCTTTTTGAAAGGACCCCACCTACTTCAAAGTCCCCTTATTCTCATCTGCTCATAGGAATAAGGGGACTTCGAAGTAGGCGGGGTCCTTTCGAAAAGGAGCCCTGTCAGGATGAGCCATGCGGTGGCATGCTGCGTCAATTTCGAAGCGCTACGGCCGCCCGCATGCTAATGAGGCGCTGAATATGTATTTCAGCACTTCGTTAGTAAACTTCGAAATGGCCATTTGCATGGCCATTTCGAAGTTTTTGGCTAGTATAGATGTAGCCCCTGTGTGTAATGAAGGGTGCAACAGTAGCACCAAAAGCAAAACCTAAGAGACTTTGTTAACATAACTCAGTACCCATTTATAGTGGGCATAGCAGATGGCATATTTAACCCTCTGAGGCTGTGGAAAAAAGCCAAGCAGCCGACAAGCACAAGAAATCCACCTACTCTTTAAACATGATGGTTGTGTGCAGTGCAAAACTGTCATTGCAAAATAGCTAGCATTGTGTCATTACGCCTATAGATTTAGACAGTCATGTCTGGCTGAGCTTTCTTCAGCTGGATGGGATCTAGGCTTGGGATGAGTTGATAGGTAGCACCAGACGTAAATTAACAGTGAGCATTTGTAGTTGTGCAACTATTGTGTGACTGACAAAGTGTAATCTGTTCAGCTGGCAGCAGAGGCTTGCCCATGGGAGGTGTGGTGGTACGGAATTCGAGCCTATTGTAGAGATAAGCCTGGGCTATAAAACATGGACCTGGATCCAAAGTTCTCTGGCTTTGTGCATATGTGGGAGTTGGATTCACTGTTCTGTTTCAGACCCTTCTTGAATACAAAGACATTTGGAGAACCTCTGATAATGTGGACCGTGTGCCAGCACAATACAAACTAATAAAGGCTGGCAGACTGTTAAAAGAGCAGTAGAAATAAACACTGGGAATACCTCCACGCTTAAGTGCCAGATGAGAGGAGCTTTCTCTTTATAGCTCTGCTGATTGATAATAATCTGCTTTTACTTATAAAGATCTGTAGTTAAATTAGCCTAAGTATACGGTAAATAGCCGTAACTCAGGCCTCATTTAACTGTGTGTCTGAGTGATTTAATGGTAAAGGCATCCACTGGGCGGAATATTAGGGCAGACGAAGAAAAAATACATTTGTATTCTTGGAGAAAAGGTCTATTATCACAAAGTTTAAATTATTATACAGGTTAAAACTCACTAATCAAGAACTCTCTCATCTGGCAACATCTGTAATCTGGCGTGATTTTAGTTATCCAGACAACCACTTAACGTGGGTGTAGCCAAGCTTCCTATAGTCTCATAAAGTTTGTTTACAGCCACCAGTCCTGACTCTGTGTTCTGTGCTGTTATTTAGCTCTAATTTACCCTAAAAGTCTTCTAACAGATCAGTAAGCAGTGGAAGTTTTAGTAATGTGCTAGATAATATTGACCTCTCGTGGTCTGGCAAATTGTTCAGCACCGGTCAGGTCCCGAGGGAGCGGGACAAGAGGTTTAATCTGTATTACTGTACTCATCACTGGCAAAATTCCACTCCATTGTGGAGATGATTTATGGCAATGCAGGCTTGGTTATGTTTTTGCTCTTCATCACTGAGCTACACCAGTGTCCCAGGAGACATTCCAGTAAAGAAGTTGTAATCCCGAAGTGTAGCACAGATTTCAGACACATGTCTCTATTTTTTTGCTATTGAGCTGAGTAGTAGTTTTCTCTGTAATTAGGCTGATAGGTTTTAAAGAGCCACATTTTCTCTCCAGTGAAGGTGAACCCAGTTCCACTGATTTAAGAGAAGCAGAGAATCTGGCCTATTACAACCAAACCTGGATTTAGGTAACTACATAATATGAACAATCCTGGCAGAATTTGGGCCTTAACTAGCTAGAACAATACTTAGGGCTGAATTCTGCCATCTTTACATGGAGTAAGATATTAGTATGCAATTACTGATATTGTTATTAATGGCACCATTCATACAGAGTCAAAATATGGCACTCTTACTCCCATAATGAATAGCTCTTTTCTCCGCAAATGGTCCTATTGAAGTAGGAGTGACAAGATTTGGCCCTTAGTTAAGTAGCTTTTCAGTGTGAGTTAGGATGATAGAATTTTTTTACATAGTGAATATTTAAACAAAAAGCAGTCAAGTAGCACTTTAAAGACTAGCAAAATAGTTTATTAGGTGAGCTTTCGTGGGACAGACCCATTTCTTCAGACCACTTCTGAAGAAGTGGGTCTGTCCCACGAAAGCTCACCTAATAAACTATTTTGCTAGTCTTTAAAGTGCTACTTGACTGCTTTTTGTTTTGATAGTGTATAGACTAGCACGGCTTCCTCTCTGTTACTTGTGAATATTTAGTTTATTAGTGTAAGAGGTAATGCACTAAGAGGTTGTTAAAGGCTCTCTCATTCCCTTCCAGACTTCTACTATTTTGTTCTCTGTTTATTATGCCAATTTATAAGGAACTCAATGTTTTCCTTCTCTCTCTGTAACACACTTTCTTGAAACTGATATCAGTGGGACTGCTTCTGTAGTAAAGTTTACTCTGAGGGTGAGGGGGAACAGAATCAGGTACCGAGCTGCTAGCAAGTTCATGATGGTGGATAATAGTTCCATCAGGAGGACAAGAAGATAGACATACTGAAAATAATATTCACAGACACAGACTCATAACAGCAGCACTCCTTTTCCCACCCAAGTTGTCAATCTTAGCTGAACTAATGAGAATAGGAATGTATAAGGACATGAATATTGATAGCTTCTTTAGTCAGCCAGGAGGAGTCTAATGGCCTTAGAAATCAAAGGTTATAATGACCGTGCAACAAAATCCTTTGCTTTCTGCAAATACTACAGTTTTTATATATGCAGACTGGAGCTGCACTTTTGACTAGCAGTGAAATGCCTCACATGTACTGTCCCTCCTGAATATTTTAGCAAATTACCTCAGTTCTTTCCACAGGAATCTAGCTGTTTCCATTGGGATGGGCATTAGGCAGATAAAATAGCTGGCATGAAGGCAAAAGGCAATGCCATTCATCTGCCTGGCAAAGGCAGAAGCTGTTCTTCTAGTCAGACCTGGAAGTTCCACAGCCATGTGTCATTGTCCCATTGCCCTAGCACCAGCCGCTCCCACCCGCCTGAACTGCTGTCGTGGCTCCATGGGCACTTGAGTGCTGAGGGTGGGATGCGTGCTGGGGTGGGCCCACTTCCCTGGCGGGGGACGTTCTGTCTCCTGAGGAGGAGGGGGGTGGCTGCAGTAATCGTGCAGACAAGGTGAGCTACAGTGTCCACAATGTCTGCATCCAGGGCCAGGAGCAGGGTCTCGTCTGCCACGGTGCGGCTGTGCTGGGGTCTGCGTTGCTTCTGGCAGCTTGGCAGACCTCAGCTTGTGCAGGACAGGGGTGTTCAGGAGGACCCTTTACGGAAATGGCTGGCTGCGGGCCCCGGAAGGGGTAGGCAGCTATGTGACCCTGTCCGTGGTATCTCTGGCTCCATTCTTTCAGAAGAACACTCATAGTCGTGTGGACACTCCCTTTCAAAAGAATAGAGCGGATTTTCAAAAAAGGGGTTGGACCTGTGATCCGCATTTGGTGTGTGGTTGTACGCTTTTGAAAGCCTGGTTTTCGATTTCTGGCTTTTGATTTTGTTCTTTGATGGTGGGCTCCCATGTATATATGGCCAATCAGACTACGTGTGGCAAAAATGGCCATAAGTGGGGCAAATTGTCAGTTTAAACTTAACAATAAAGAGCCTCATTCTCTTCATACTTGCCCTGTTTTATATCTGAAATTACTCAGTGGAAATCAGTCGAGTTACGTATGTGTAAAACCAACGTAAATGAGGTCAGCGTCTGGGCCAGAGCATTAGAAAGAGATTTAGTGCAAGTACTTGAGCAATTCTAGTTCTGTTGTTAGTTTGTGTTAGATCACTGTGTGTATTCATTATTTTCCCAGTGGTATACCATAAAATCAATCTATATATTTATTGAAAAAAAAATAGTCTCCTGCTATTTCCTAACAAATAAGCCTGTGGGAAATAATTGCCTGCAGGCTAATACTATGGGCTTGATTCTCTTCTCATGATGGTGCAAGTCAGGAAAACATCCCCTGACATCAGTGGAGTAAAATAGGTATATATGAAAAGAGAAGTAGACCATGCAAATTAAAGCAGCAGGGTTTTCATTTTTAAGCTTTCCATTACCCTGGAACATTCCTCCTGCAGTGACTCTTGGAGACATAGTTCATAAAATGCTGGTTATTCTATTATTGTTAATGAGACTTGAAGTGAATAAGACTAAGAAAACGGTGTAAAGCAAAGGTAACTTTATTTTAGGGTGGTTTGCTTCTGAGGAATGTACATTCAGACTTGCCTCAGATAAGGGTGGGACAAAAAGAAAACCCTTTATTAGAAAAACAGATGGGCTTGATCAGTGGGGCTGACAGCTACGGCGGGCCCAGGGGCAAGGTGGGGCAGCCAGGGGTGGGGCCCACTTTGGAAAGGGTGGGGTGCCCTTGGCACCCTTCTGACAGTGTCACTGGGATACCACACCCTTCAGAGCTGCATGAAGTGGCACAATTGTGCTGCCACAGCATTTCAAAGGGATCTGGACCTCCAGCTGCCACCATTGCTACTTTGGCATCAGCAATGGCCAGAACTCTGGCCCCCTTTGAAATGCTGGACTCTGGAGAGATGGCCTCTTTGTCTCCTTTCCCTCTCCATCAGCCAGCCTGGGGCTTGATCTGCAGCAGTTAGATGTAAATCTGATCCCAAGCTTCCCCAATCCATGCAGTTAATGTAGTATTTATACATCCCTGTGGTAATAATTTGAGGATATTTTGTGGCTACTGGACTACATGGAACTATTAGGGGGTCCAAAAGCTACCACCCAATTTACACTTGAATTATCTGTAAAACTTCATCCCAAAACTATTAAGGTGTTTATCTGGTAAGGGCATTTTTATTGTTACTATTCTTTTAGTTGCAAGTCCAGCTCCACCAATTTTCTGTTGTACATCAAACAAGAGGAAGTGAAACGAAAAATCCTTATCTCTATCGTTACTTTTTCATCCCAGAAAATGACCTAATTTTACTTTCATTCTGTTGTGAGTCCCTGGAAGTATTTTCCTACTCCAGTCATTTGACTGGAGAAGCAGCAAAAAAAATGTCAACAGTTTCAGGCTTAATATCACTAACAGAATTTAGCTGGTGGCTGATGTATGGAGACTTTTCTGTGAGCACTACAGTGGTAGCCAGACACTCTACAGTAATAGATGCATTTTTGTTTTTAACTCATGAGCTTCATGGGCAAAACCCACTTGACTTCAAGCAAGTGGGTTTTGCCCACAAAAGCTCATGATCTACTCAATTTATTAGTCTCTAAGGTGCCACAGGAATGCTTGTTATTTGTGATCCACTTCTGTTGTTAGTCTGGTCACCAGTTTCTCCTCTCTTTCAAAGGCAGACACAATTTCTGCAATGCAAAACTTTTAACATCCACAACAAACTTCAGGGCGTTACTCATGAAACGAATAAAATTATTCTGCTTCACTGTGAGCGTGGTCTAATTTTCTCTTGTTCCTGTAGGAGCTACCACTGAGGACATTTAAAATTTCAAGTTTAGGACCTGGAGATAATGAGCTTTTCATAGCTGTGCCATGCACAGTCTCTCAGAAGTTACTGTTGTCTGTGAAATGTTACCAGAGTTCACTTCTGACCTCTAGCTAGATGCTTTTTATATTTTAACTGCATTGTTGTATTAGTAGGTAGGAGCCCTCCTCCCTTCCTCTCCCCTCCCCAACACAACACACACTTCCTTTGGTTCATTTCTTCTGCGAATTTAGTGGTGGAATCTGTTAGAAGACTTTGCACCAACTGGTTAAATGGCATCTTGTTTTTATAGGCTTTATTTTTGCACAAGTGCTTAGATGCCAACAAATGCATTTTATACATTTTAAATAAACTCTCCATATTAAAGAAGATGTGGAATAAAATAACCAAGGTACTCCAGGCACAAAAGTCTTGCTAATTACTGGCTGTACCATTCCAATATGCACAACAAATCGTGTGATTTTTGTGCTTATAGAGTTCCAACCCAAACTTTGCAGCCCCATGGAAAGAGATGAAAAAGCATCTTTAAACTACCCTTTTATCTCATGATGCAGGGAGCCACAAAGGCCCTGGTATATGACAGACCGCTCTGAGCTGCCGACAGTTAACAGTGCAGTCCCAAATCACTGTCGAACTGCATAATACAGTTCTGACTCCATGCAGAGTATGGCCTCATACTGTACTTTATGGGGATGAGGTCCTGTAAGGAATCTTGTGGCTACCTTGCACAATGCCTGTGACAAGGAAATTCTCCCCGACTGGCCTCAAGTATTTTATGGGCCTCGTAATCTGCTGCAGCTGTTTATTAGTACCAAAGCAGGGCCTAAAATCAAGTCTGGATTACCGAGACAATGTACCAATTAACCCATTAACAGGGAAGCTGATAAAATGGCAGAGGCAGGAGAGCTGGTGCTGGGATCTGACAAAGAGGGTTCTCTGCAGGCCCTGATGCAGGCATTTCTGTGGGGATTGTTTTTTTGTAAATATGGACTGCAATTTTTTTTAATAGAAAGGAGTTTAAAATAGCCATGCAATGAGTGTATGTAAGAGAGGCTAATGAAAATTTTGAGTGGAAACAGTTATTGGTAAAATGATTTTGTTATACTAAAATTTTATATAGTTATAAAAGGTTTTATAGAAATTACCTTCTGGGATCTTGCTGTAAGTGACAAACTATATTCCCTTGTCCCTCTCTCTTTCCTGTTGCTGGAGGTCAAGGGCATGCTGGAAAATGTAGTTCCTTCTCTGCTTCAGGGCCAGCTCTCTAGATAGGGAGCCAGCTTAGGAAGTACAGGGTGCCTTGGGTTTCCCCATCATGCCCTTCAGGCTCCCTTTGCACAGTCCAGCAGGAACAAAGGGAGAGAAACTGGACACGAAGGGGTAGGGGGAGGTGTTTGCACCCTTCTCCCTACCCCTGAGCCTGTCTGTGTAGAGACATCTCACATTTGCTTTTCAAGAAGGAGTTCGAAAGTGAAGATTTACTTTCAAGGTGTAGAGACGCTGCTATGAATTGGTGGTGAAGTTAAAATATGATTAATCAACTGCACCATGATGTTTGCAAGTTAGAAGGTCTATGTGTTCATTGAAGAGACCAGGATGTGACTCAGGGCCCAATCATAGCAAGGATGTGCAAAACATTTAAGTTAAAATAGAAACAGCGCTGACTTTCACCCCAACACAATCCAAGTCATATTCCAAAGTTAAATATAACCTCCCGAAAGTAGATTTAGCATGGGCTGCAGTGGGAGCCCTTGACAGATAAATCATATAATTTGGTAGCTATTTTTTTCTGTTTTTTCCAATTGTTTATCAGCATCATTCAAGCATGAAGTTCAGAATTCAGCAAGTCAGCTCCCTCTAGCAGCAATCTGCTGCTCATCCATCATTTGCCAACTATGAATAATATACCAGATTTGTATAACGTAGAATGTCCTATCCTCAGAGTTTCTGTCCCTGTAAATAATATAAATACTGAAAGACTGAGACAGCTCAAGCAAAACAGGAGACAGCAGCAATACATTAAGGATAAGACATTCATTAGATACCATGCTCGTATAATGCACAGCTTCAGTGCAACACCATAGCTTCACAGAAGTCCATTTCGGTCAGTTGTGAATTTGACTAATAATTTATCAGGGCTTGGTCTCAAGAAATGATAAACTTCCAGTAAAGTCAACGAGAATTGTGGCTGAAGCATGCTCTCCAGAAATCAGGCCCTTACTTTTTCTTGGATAAAGACAGGCCAGCATTTAAGCCAGTGGTGGCCCATGGGAGGGGAATGGAGCGTGAATCAGACAATTCATGGTAATCCAAAAGTGCTGTGAGTGAGAAAGGGGAGAAAGCATAGGCAGCTCCTGGTAGTGCCCAGGAGGTACGCTTCTCCTGGTGCCCTACCAAAATTTTGATTACTCCCTGTTCCTCTACTTGGCCCTCCCTGCACCTGCTCCCCTCAAAGGCACCAATCACCTATGGGAGTCGGTAAGTATGGGGCCCCAGTGCGTGAGAGGTATGGAGGAAGGGGGCAAAGAAGGGGTGCATGGGCCACAGGTGGAACCACAATGGGCTGCAGGTTGCCGACCACTGATGCATTGTAAATTAAGTGTAAATATTTCTATTCTCTGAAGTTGACAACAGTTCAATTCGTGTATGAATGACTAAAGCATTTCTATTTGTTCTGAAATATTCAGCAAGCCACATATTTAATCTTAGTCCTGGGATCATGGTTAGTATACATGTCCCATTTCAATCTTGTGGCCCACTGAGAAGAAGGGAGGACCACTCTTGTGGCCCATTCGCTAGCTTTGGCTGCCCATCGCTGATCTAACTTCTGTTCAGAAGGCTATTTGTAATACTTGTTAAGTGAGTACCAAGGGGCCTAGCTATAGCTCCAAAGCTGGGGTGAAGAAAATATGCTGTAACTTTTGGTTCTGGACATTATATTGTCACATCCTAGTCTACTTCAAATCTCATGTAGTCTGATTTAGCCCTTTCCTTTTCCACATCCTATGTCATATTAGGCTAATAAATTTAGATCCCTCTCTCTTTGTACACTAATTGCCCAATGTTTAGGCTGTCACTGTGCTGATGTACAGCTGAATCAGTGCATAAAAATTAAAAAGACTGTAGCAACACCGATTATGCTCTTTACAGCTTCTCTGCTACCACGTTGAAAACCAGTTCAGAAGGCTACCTTACACTTGCGCTCTTCGCCATTAGTAAAGGACACAATCCAAAAGGTTCAGTTCAAGACATTTAAAAAGATGAACTTCCACCACACCAGTCACTGCATGGTTAGTTGCATATAAAGCCAGAGTGAAAGATTTAAGCCAGGTTCTAAAGGCCTGAGTATGGAACTAAATATGTGTGAGTTTATGAGCAATCTAAAAGAAAACAGTAAAACTGATATACTTTTTATTTAAGAAGTTAGATTCTTATATTGCCTTGGTATAAATTGGAAGAAATTCTATTAAGCAAGCTGACATGAGTGAGAGCAGAATCTGGATCTAAAAATTTAGTAAGTATGTTGCCATATCAGTGAAAATCACACAGGCAATCTATTAGGCTATGGCTGTGGCCACACTTGGCCAAACCTTTGAAATGGCCATGCTAATGGCCAAATCGAAGTATACTAATGAGGCACTGAATTGAATATTTGCATGCTTCCAGCCACAGTGCTTTGAAAGCACTGCTTTCGAACAAGCGCGGCTCAGCACGGCTACACGGGGGTCCCTGCACATTTCAAAATGATATTCCCCTCAGCCGAGAGGAATAAGGGGATTTTGAAATATGCAGGGTCCTTTCGAAAAGGACCCCCATGTAGCTGCGCCGAGCCGTGCGTGTTCGAAAGCAGTGCTTTTGAACCGCCGCGGCTGGAAGCATGCGAATGCTAATGAGTTGCTGAATATTCAGTTCAGCGCCTCATTAGTATTCTTTGATTTGGCCATTAGCATGGCTATTACGAAGTTTTTGCCAAGTGTGGACACAGCATACATCTACTCTACCCCAGATGATTGACCCCGAGTGCATGAATCTTCCAGGGTTCTATTTCACAAATCTAGTATGGACACGTGAAATCAACCTCTCGGGTCACAGTTAATCCGGGTACTTCTCATGAAATGCAAGGACTAAGGGAGGTCAGGGGGAAAAACTCCCCCATTAGCCTTCCCCTGTACAGTCAGACAAGTTAGCCAAGTGCAAATATGTTGATTTTAGCTACACAATAGATGTAGCTAGAATTGTGTATCTGTGGTCGACTTTCTTAGTCTAGTGTAGACATAACCTTAAAGTGTACAGTAAGCATTTCATTCAAATCCTGCTTTGCCCTTGGCGAAGCAGATGTAAAATAAACTTTAAACTTAAAACATGCTCCTTAACATGGCTGACGCTGGCTGCCCTCACTCTCTCCCATCCCACTCTCTTCCCCCCAGAGGCAGCCATGAGCCATCTCTAAAGCTTAGAAACCAAAATCTCTGTTATGTCAGTGTGAATCCAGAGTAACACCACTGCCAACTATGAAGTTAATTTGGGTTTCTGTTGCTGACACTGAAATCAGAATTTGAAACTCAGTGTTCATTTTTTTTCTTTCTCTGAAGTTTTCTTCTGCTTTCAGTTGCAACCAGAAGTGATTAATTAATATCTGGTCTCATTACAAAACATCAGAAATCTTACAAGAAAGGCACTTCTAGTGCTGTGCCCTGGGGCATGATACCATTGTGGATGTCAGCGGACATGGGTCCTAGTTCTAGCTCTGTCATGTGACGTTGGACTTGTCAATTCAATTTTCTGTGGCTTTGCTTTGTTTTCTTCCCTTTGTCTGTCCTCCTGTTTAGACTGTAAGCTTTTGGGGGCAGGGAATACCTTATGTATTTGGGCAGCAAATAGTGCAATAGGTTCCTGGTTTGGGCTGAGGCCTTGGGAGGCTACTGTAGACTGCTGATGTGTTTGTGTTACAAGTTTGTGTTCCCCTTTGAACCAAATGGTGGTTCACAGAGGATATGAGTTGTTACAGCCCCAACCTACAGAGGCATTGCTTCTTACCTCAAGCAGTAGGAATTTTTGCTTTCAGCCCTGGAGATCCCCAGGTCAATCCTTGGTGTGTCAGCCTTGGAAGGCAGCTGTCACACTACTATAATATATATATAAAAGGATGGCATTTGCTAGGGCTTGCAGAGTCGGGAGGATGATGTGCTTTGAATGGCATTCAGATAAGCAACAGCATCTTATTCAGCACACTATAGCCTGTTGATGTGGAAATAATTCAAAGGTCATCCATTCACACCGTTATCACTAAGGACTGCCACACAATGGTCTGTGGGGCTGAAAATCCTTTTCCAAGCATGACCAAATTGGTAGGAAAATAATTTTTAAAGTGTCATTTGAAATGATGTGGACTTAAGAATATCAGGCTTTAAAATACTCCTCTAGTTTGATAATGTGAGAACATTTCAGTGGATTCAGTTAATAAAATTCCTCCTCAAAGTACAGTAATTGATCACTTTGAGTTCCTAGGTAATCTCAAAGGAGCACATTTACATAAAACTTTGGTTTACATGGGTGATTTCTGGTGATTGTAGCTCATTTAGAAAATAAAATACTCTTTGTTCTGCACAAGTAAATGTAGGTGCCAGTAATTCTAGAGGTGGGTGACTTTTTTCCCCTGTGAACATTAAATTTGCCCCCAAAATGCATTTTTCTGTGCACCCAAATTAGCTGAAAATTCAGGTCAAATTTTGTGCTTTCTTCCTACACTAGAGGATAATATTGCATCATCAAGGTGCTACTGTATTACCAATCATAAACTTAATCCAGATTCTGTTAAAATCATTCTCTAAGTTAAAAAAAGTTGAAATTACCCTTATGAATTCTATAGATTCATTTGTTATTGTTTTTAAATGTTTCCTTAAGTAAAAGTTACATTACATCAAGACTTCAAAAGATTATAGGGCTGAATCAAACTCTTGCATTAGAAAAAAAAGAGAAAGAAAGCAAAAAATGTTACTTCAGACACAAAATGGCAATTTTCAACCTATTTCTTCCAGCACCTGCAACACAACCTCAAAAGTTTAAACAAAGCATTTACCTGTGGTATCATATGCTGTGCAGCCCTAACAAAAAGAATAATCAAAACTGGCTTTGTTCCCGTAACAAGGCTGCATTTCTCTCTCTCTCTCTCTTTCTCTAACTAGACTTGTCTGAAGTGACAATTTTCACCATCAGAGAATGGTCTTAGGTGACCTGTTATTCTTGCTTCTGTAAAATCTTTGTATCTTTCAACTATATATTAATAAAGAAACGGTGAATCTGTGTCTGAAACATAAACCCGCACTCAGCCTCTGGATACATAGGACTGTATGTTACCAGAGATTTCTCCTGCTGGAATCTGAAATAAAAAGTGACGTTAGAGGCTTCTGCAGCTGTCACATGGGTTGCCAAGGGTTATGCTTCCTTTTTGACTTTATTAACTCAATTCCTCCTTGAGCATCTTTGCAAGACTACAGATCAATGGCTTGTGCAAAGAATAGTGACACAAGCTAGGGAGTGAAATGGTTATGATGGGGGGAGAGGTGAGATTTTCTTTGACTTCTTCCAAATCAGAAGTGTCAGCTCTGGTTTTTGTTGCCCCAAACAGCAGAAGAAAAGTTTGTCCTTTCAATTTTAATGGGAGCTGAGCAAATAATCATTCACTTCAGTTGCTAAGCTGAAAAATCTATGAAGGAAAAAAAAAAGTTTTGCTTTTAATCAAAATTGTAATTATAATTATAAAATTATAATTAGCTTCTCACTATTTGAAAAATGGAAAAATAAAATTCATTCCAATCTAAATTAAATGTTTCAAAGGTCAATTCAAAACATTTTCAAAATTTTTGTTTTCAAGGGATGCCAAAACAATGCACATAATTTGACCTGAATTCACAAATAATTTTGGTACCCAGAAAAATGTGTTTTGGGGGCAAATTTACCGTTCACAGGGGAAAAAAGTCACCCACTTCTGTTTTTAAAAACTTATTAAGCACAAAAGCAGACATGCATCTGACTGTTTAGAGGTATGAAGGAAGAGATTCTGGGCTTCTGATGATACAATTTTACCTTATTTATCAGATAGTTTGTGTGTATGTGTGGCTGGGGCTGGAGGGTGGATGGGGGTTGGAGGGAAGGACAAGTGACAAGAAATTGAGAGAATATTTTGTAACAAGACCTGTCCAAGCCATGAAGCCAGGCCCAGACTTTGGCAAGTACTGTGCTCTACCTATAGGTCATTCTGCTAATGTCTCCATGTTCAAACACCTTTTTGTCAGAGATTTGTAACAACTTTGCCGTAACAATTTAACAGGATGAAACATTACATATCCAGTAAAAGAACTCTATACTTCTTTTGGTGGGGGAGCAGAAAAATTTAGAACGCTGCTTTTCACAGGAATAAGAGTACAAGCAACTGGAAAAAAACCCCACTTTTCTGCAAAGTATAATTTAGAAATGTCGTTTTGTAAAATGCATTCATTGTTATAGCTCTGTTATTAGCCATGTTAGTTCCAGGATAGTCAACAGACAGGTAGGTGGAGGTAACATTTTAGTAGATCAAAAATATTACCTCCCTCATCATTAGCTTTGTTTTTCTAAAACTGATCCAGAAGCAGCTGCATTAATGCCAATATAGAGATAAAATAACCTGTCTGCTCCTACCTGAGATTCCCGTACACACATCCCAGAATTACATTAGCTCTTTTGGCTATAGCATCACACTGGGAGCCCATGTGCAGCTGACAACCCACCACAACCCTCAAATCTTTTTCAAAATCATTGCTTCTGAGGGTACAGTACCCCATTCTGTAAGTTACAGGCCACAGCTTTGTCTCCAGCTGGTAGGCATTTACATTTAGTCATATTGAAGCACATTGTTTACACGTCCCCAATTTATCACACGATCTGAATCACTCCAAAAAATCACTGACCTGTCCCCTTCATTATTTACCACTGCATCAATTTTTGTGTCAAACGCAGTGGGGCCAACTCTCACCCTGTGGCAAGGTGGGGTGTGTGTGTGTGTGTGTGTGTGTGTGTGGTGGGGGGTTTGGCACCACGCCCTGGAAAGGACAGGGCCAAAGGCAGAAGAGGCAAGACTGAGGGCCACCAGCCTTTAGTGCTGCCCAGCGTGTGGCACACCCTCTGACCCCCATTCCTCACAGCCACATGGAGCGGCACTCCAACAGCAATTCAAAGGGGTGCAGAGCTCCAGGAGCAGCTCCTTTAAATTGCAGGTGTCACCAGGCCTGGCCACCTGCAAAAGTTGTCAAGGATGGTTTTGTTTTCTTCCACATCACTGATAAATACATTAAATAGTGAAGGGCGAAGATTTGTCTCGTGAGGTACCTCACTGGAAATGGACCTGTTTGAACACAATTCCACATTTGCAATTACATGTTGAGACATATCAATTAGCCAGTCTTTAATCCATTTAACACGTGCCATGTTTATTTTATATTGTTTTCATTTTTGCATCAAACTGTCGTGTGGTAAGAAGTCATGCTCCTTAAGGAAGTCTAAATCTTACGCCAACATATTTAGCTTTATCATCCAAATTTGTAATTTAATTAAAAAAATCCCTCAGGTTAGTTTGGTAGGATCTATTTTCCATAAACCCATGTTGCTTTGCATTAATTGCATTACTCTGCACTAATTCTTCAGTAACTGAGTCCCATATAAGCCAGGGATTGCCAGGGATTGAGATCAGAATGACAGGCCTACGGGTACCTAGGTCATCCTATTTACTCTTTCACAAAACTGACACACAACATTAGCTTTCTTCTGAAACTAACACGAAACACCGAGTCTTACTGCAAAATCAACATTCATGGTCCAGTGATCTCCTCATTATTGAAGGCTGGCATTGTGCACAGCATTATGATGGCAATCGCTTGTTGCTGAGTATGATCTTCTTTCTCGGGAGTTGTGGCTCCTCAAGTGGCCGATAAGGCCTATTCTTGAACCACATGTTCTACTGCAGTGAGGACAGATATTTCCAGGTGACTGAAGGCCAGTGTCTCCCTCCCCCTGCAACTCTCGTCATACTCAAGCAGGGTGTCAGAGCCACCAACATGCTGTTGCTGCACATGGTCATCTGCCTGGGGGATCCAGATGCTGCTGTCGTGGGCTTCAAAGACCTGGGCTTCCTGAACTGCTTTGGCACATTGGATGGCACGCACATCCCCTTCTGCACCCCAAAAGGCAGCACCAGCCAGCATGTTAACAGAAAGGGCTACCATTCGGTGGTCCTCCAGGCCCTGGTGGGCCTTAGGGGCTGGTTCACAGACATCTACATGGGCTGGGCCAGCAGCACTCACAATGCCTGGTTCTTCCGGAACACCAGGCTCTGCGGGTGCATGGGAGACGACATATTCATGTCCCAGCGGGAGATCCCATGGGTAGGGGGAACATCACCATGCCACTCTGAATGGTGACATACGTGGCCTACCCCCTTCAGCCATGCCTCCTGCAGCCATTCACGGGCCACTTCGACCCCACACAGGAGGCATTCAACCAGCCCCTCAACCACACCTGCAAAGTGTGGAGCAGGCCTTTGGGTGCCTCAAGGGGTGGTGGAGGTGCCTCCACAGGAGGTTGGAGGTTGGGGTCCTCAATGTGCCTCAGGTGATGGTCACCTGTTGTGTCCTCCGTAACATTGTGGAGGGCAAGGGGGATGCCTATGGGCAGGGGGGCAACTGGACAGTATGTGCCACTATGTACAGGTTGAGGAGGACAGATGGTGTCGAGGGGGCAGTGGGGCTCTGAACCTGGAGGGGGTGGGGGGTTCAATCCAGGGCAGGGGTGATGGGCCTCGAGCCTCATTGGCTCCAGAATCCCCTGCATCCCTCGGTGTGGGATCCCCGGTGGGGTGGGGAGGGGGCACAGAGCACCAGCAGGTAAGGTTGTGAAGGTTCAGCAGGGGGGCAAGAGCAGGCTTGGTAGGGGCAGTGGGAGCAGGCTCAGTGGGAGGTAGCTGTAGAGGCCAGGAGATGGCCAAGATTGGCCTCATGTTCCTGGAGCATCATGCCGATTCCCTCCAGGATGGACAGCAGCCTCTCCCACACCACCCTTCACCAGTCCAGATCAGCCTCTGTGCAGCACAGGTGCCATGCAGCCACCTTGGCCTGGTGGCAACTGGCTGAGTTGTCCTCTGCCTGGTGGGGGGCTCTCTGGCTGCACTCCCAACACTGTGCAGTGTGGGATGGGGCCTGGCTATACTTAATATCTGCTGTGGGGCTCTCAGAGACCAGGGATGGTGCAGCTGTATGGAGATAGGGACAAGGCATTGGTAATATTCTACAGCCGGAGGGGTCTAGACATGGGCACCTGCCCTCCCCATGGGCTGGGCATCCCATCTGAAGGTGCGGCGGCCAGGGGACTTCTCAGATGGGTGGGCCTTCCCAGCCCATGCTGTGTGGTCCCTGGGTGCTGTCCAGCTCCAACTGGCTTCCACCCTGGAACCCTGGGAGCCCTGCAGGTGCTGGCCATTGCTGGCAGGTCACCAGGGGGTGCTGTGTACCACAACAGGCCAGCGTGTGTGCAGCCTGCGACCACTGGTTCTGTGTGTGGCTGGGTGGCTGGTGTGTCATCCCCACCACCCAGAGTGGGTGCACACCCTGCCTGTATGTACACGAGGGTCCCTTGTTGACTTCCAGGCATGCGTGGCTCCTGGCTGCCTGGCTGGACGAGCAGTAGGGGATGTAGATCGTGAGATCCCCCTCTTCACTTGACCACTCAGTGGTGCCCTTGCCCTCCTAGGTCCCCATCCAGGCTGCTCCTCTGCCTCTGGCTGTGGCTCGTCTGCCAATGTATTGAGGACCGCTGGGAGTGGGGAGCTGTCCCGGTGCCCCAGGATGCCCCAAAGCTATCGTAGTAGGGGCAGGTTGCTAGGCTGCCCCAGAGCGGCCGGCCTGGTCCTGGTCCTGGTCCTGGTCCTGGGCATAACTCTGGCAGAGTTCCTTTACTTTGGAGTGTACTTGCTTTGCTGTATGCTCTGGGTGGCCCCTCAGGAGGAGGCCCTGGGCCAGGTAGGTGAATGCTGCAGCATTCTGCCATTTAACACCCATTTCATGGAGGTGCTCCTTCTCCTTCCACAAACCAAGGAGGTCCTTTAGCTCCCTCTCAGTCCAGGAGGTGGCCCATTTTTTTTCTCCCCACCCCCAGAACCCTGGAAGCCCTGCAAGGGCTTGGTGGGGGGGCTTATGCGGGGGCTGGCTGCTGGCCATGGTTGCCTGCTGCTGCTCCTGGGCTTCACAGAGAGCATACTGTTGGAGCTCATGCTGGGGATACTCCAAGCCCACACTCAGCTTCCTGCCATGCAGTTCCTGTATGCATGCTGACTTAAGGCAGCCGGACGCAGGAATCATAGAGCGGCCCCGCTTTACAGCTGATCGGTGCCACGACAGACCGCTCTTTCAAAAAAGCGTGAAATGGGGCACCTACGTGTGAACTCTTTCAATTTACTTTTTCGAAACGGGATGGTCTTCCTGATACAGGATCAGGATTCGGATTTCGATGTCTGAGCCCCGGTCTTTCAATTTTCTTTCAAAAGACGGTGTTGCAGGTGTAAGCACTCCTCCCGTTCTTTCAAAAGAGGGTCACGTATTTCAACGTTTCGTGCACGTGTAGACTCAGCTGCAGAAAAATAACCGTTGCTGCCCCTCTGCGCTGGTGGAACAGGACGCCATGGCAGCTTGTTCCGCACAAATGTGTATCTGTGCCTTCTACTCTGAGTGCCTCTGTAACCTGCCAAACTGACCCTCTGGGCCAACCCCCTTCTAAGTCATTGCACGGGGTATGTCTGGACTGTACGTCCCTAGACATCCACAGCAGGCAATGCTCTCCCAAGAGGGCGGATCCCCCTCTGTACCGAGGATGACTTTATTCCTCCTCTTCTCTATACCTCCGTGCATTGCATAGACATCCCTTCCCAAAAGCGCAGACACGTGCTCCGGGGTCTGAAATTCAGCTGTAGATAGCTGGATTCTGAACATCTTGCCGACATGCCTAAGACACAAGGAACAGTCAGTTAATAGTCAAAGAGTTCCCTGCAGTTCAGTTACAAACTTGTGCTACTAACGGGCAGACAAAACAAGAACTGGGCATTGCATAGAATTGCACCTGCTCACACCACCTCTCTGGGCCTTGAACCGGGTGTGTCAATGTGTGTGTATTATGCACAAACACACGACTGATTTCTTTGTCATATTTTACCATAACCACCGATGGCAGGGGAGGCAAGGGGGGCCATTGTCCCAGGGCCTGGCATGTCAAAGGGGCTTGGAATTCCAGCTACCGTCACTGCTAGTTTGGCAGCTCCAGCAACAGCCAGAGCTCTGGTCCCCTTTGAAGTGCTTCTGCAGCACTGCTCTGCCACTGCAAACGGCTGTGAGAGAGTGTGCGGGGGAGCACTGCAGTCTGGGTGATGCTGAGGCCAGACTGCCCAAGGCCTTCCCCCCTTCTGCCTTTGATTCCACCCCTTCCAGGGCATGAAGCTGGGCCCCATCCCACCTTGCCCCGGGGCCTGGGGCAGCTGTCAGCCCTGTTGCCGTTCAGTACAATGCATTTTTCACCATTTGTAGCCATGGGACCTTTCTTGTCATGGGTCACCCTATGTTCTTTCAAATTCAGAGCCATAACTATATCTGTTCTGTTAGAATGGGCAATAACTGGCCCATGAGCCAGATGTGGCTCACCAGGGTTAACCCCTGGGAGGCTGCTGGTGGTCTAACTCCCTGTGCATCTGCAGGTACAGCCACTGGACACTCCCATTAGCCACAGATCACTGTTCCCAGCCAACTGGAGCTGTGAGAAGCAGTATCCTGGTCTGTGCTGCTTCCTGCAGCTCCCATTGGCCAGAAACAGCAATGTATAGCCAATGGGAGCGTCAAGTGGCCATAGCTGCAGAGGTGCGGGTAAATAAAGAGCCAGCAGCCAGCCAGGGGCTAACTCTGGTGAGTTGTGTCTGGCTGTGATTGCCTATGCACATTTGAGGAAGTTTTTATTAAAAAAAAAAACTTTTAAGGCCAACGAAAAGGACAAACATTCTTTCATCTATTTTCAGATAGGTATCACTATCAGGGTATGCAAGTCCACAATGTTTGGTTCATACCTAGGTGCTGAATGCAAACTGAATAAAGCCCCTCACAGACAATGCATTTCTATTATTTTTAATTTATTTTTTTCAGCTTGTTTCATGGACCAGCTTTGTTCCCTTTTTATGAATATTCAAGTTACATTGTGAAGAGTACTGGGGGAGACTGATTTTCTAAATTGCTCCCGGCAAGCACTTTTGAAAGCACTCAACACTGGCCTATCTCTTCAGCCAAAGAAGTCAGGGGCTGTTCCTATAAAAGAGGATGGAGTTTTATCATTGACCTAGATGGAAGCAGAGTTAAACCACCACTGCACCAAGTTAGCGTCTTTGACGGTCTCACTCTATATGCCCATATGGCAGTATTTATCAAGAACATTTATGTCTCATTCAGTGGGACCCGAAAACCACTTGTGACTTGCCTCACCAATCACAACAGCACAGTAACCAGTAACCTAGCTCTGGTCTTTCATTCCCAGCAAAGCTCTCACAGGAGAGAGCAGGAAGATCTCCACCGGATCATTCTCGGATTGGCATATGGATACCGGCTGGCTCACGGAGGTGTTCTCTGTGCTGTCTTAGAGTAACTGTCTACTGTATTCTAAATTTAGTTGTAAGAACAAATTTATAAACCAGAAGTACCCTTTTCAATGAGAACAGCCAAAACGTTCTGTATAGCCGTACAAGGTGCAATAGGGGCATCACAGCTAATTTTTCACTGGGTATGCAGATGGAGGTATTGGCATTCACCTACCACATTCTAGTCATTCCTGTTAGTTTAAATTAGTGTTAATTTAATTACAGATAAAGTGAACATTTCATATAAACATCCATAACCTTTATTTACCATATATTGTATGTGACCTAAAATCTTACTGGCCATGTAATGTAGCTGTGAGAGGCCCTCTTATATTTGTTTTATTCCTCTTCCATTATTCTCTCTCATCTTTACACTTCAATAGGTAAAGATTCATTACTCTCTAGGGAAATAATTACACCATTTCCATTAGAGTGAAAGGAGAAAGAACCTACTTCAGCAGAACAGAAGTAATAAACAAGAGTGACTATTTGCTCAGTCAAGACAAAAAATGGACAGTACAAAATTGACTCTAAAAAGTTGGTCTGATGTGAGAAATTCACTCCTGTGCAGAAGACAAGCAGAGACCAAGATCCAGATGCAGTGGCAATGCATAGGCTTTGCACTGGTTGTATGCATGGGCTGAATGTCACCTATAGATACCGTAATAATTTCCCCCTGCTTTCTATACTAAGGAAATATTTTTCCTCCCTCGTTAGAATTGTATTCCAGGCTACTTGCTCTTCACTTACCACACTAACCAGTTTGCTTCTCACATTTTTATTTCTGTTATTTCATTGTCTTTTTTGCCTTTATCCCAGCCATCTCCCTCCAGACTATTTCCTTTTTGGAATTTTACATTTATTCCATTTTCATTCTTTTAAAAAAATTGTATGCTCTGATCCTGTTAGTGGCTGTGTCTACATGATAGGGGTTTTCTAGCAAAACCAGGCTTTAGTCAGAAAAACCCACAGAGTGTCTACACACAAAGGCTGGGTCTACACATGTCCCTTCCTTTCGAAAGGGGCATGTTAATGAGCGGGTTCAAAAGATGCTAATGAGGTGCTGCACTGAATATGCAGCACCTCATTAGCATAATGGCAGCCTCAGCGATTCGAAAGTGCGGCTTTTCGAATTGCGCACCGCCTGTGGAGATGGGACCTTCCGAAAGGACCATCCCCTGTTTTTGAAAGCCCTTCTTCCTAGCTGGTGATCGGAAGAAGGGCTTTCAAAAACTGGGGGGGGTCCTTTCAGAAAGTCCCATCTCCACGGGCAGCATTTGATTCGAAAAGCCGCACTTTCGAATTGCCGCAGCCAGCATTATGCTAATGAGGCACTGCATATTCATTGAAGTGCCTCCTTAGCATCTTTCAAACCCGCTCATTAACATGCCCCTTTCGAAAGGAAGGGGCATGTGTAGATACAGGGAAAATGCGCTTTGTCAAGTGTAATGATGAAACCTGGCACATCCACAGAAATTACTGTATAGAGTCCCACAGACTTGAATCAGCTTTGGGTAAGTCTGAGTTGGGCAAATAATTGAATTACATGCTACAGAACATAATTTTCAGTAAAGTACGCAAAGCATATGTGTAATTGGACTAAGCACATGCTCAATGCTAGGCATGTGCTTAAATATCTCCCTGATTCAGATCCCAGCTTTTATCAAAATAACTTCTTTCTTTTCATCCACATTCTTTCTTCACTGATTTCTGTTCGGTTTGGCTGTTTCTACACATGCCACTTTCCCGGAAAGTGGCATGCTAATAAATGGCCCAAAATATGCTAATGAGGCAACTGATTTGTAGGATAGGGTCATAATTCAAAATGATCTGGATAAATTGGAGAATGGTCTGAGGTAAACAGGATGAAGTTTAATAAGGACAAATGCAGAGTGCTCCACTTGGGAAGGAACAATCAGTTTCACACACACAGAATGGGGAGAGACTGTCTAGGAATGACTACAGCAGAAAGGGATCTAGGGACCACAAGTGGACCACAAGCTAAATATGAGTCAACGGTGTGATGCTGTTGCAAAAAAAGCAAACATGATTCTGGGACGCATTAACAGGTGTGTTGTGAACAAGACATGAGAAGTCATTCTTCCGCTCTACTCTGCACTGGTTAGGCCTCAGCTGGAGTATTGTGTCCAGTTCTGGGCACGGCAGTTCAAGAAAGATGTGTAGAAATCAGAGAGGGTCCAGAAAAGAGTGACAAGAATGATTAAAGGTTTAGAGAATGTGACCTATGAAGAAAGGGTGAAAGAATTGGGCTTGTTTAGTTTGGAAAAGAGAAGATTGAAGGGAGACATAATAGCGGTTTTCAGGTATCTAAAAAGGTCAGGAGGAGGAGGGAGAAAATTTGTTCTTTTTGGCCTCTGAGGATAGAACAAGAGGCAATGGACTTAAACTGCAGCAAGGGAGGTTTAGGTTGGACATTAGGAAAAAGTTCCTAACTGTCAGGGTGGTCAAACAGTGGAATAAATCACCAAGGGAGGTTGTGGAATCTCCATCACTGGAGATATTTAAGAACAGGTTAGATAGATGTCTATCAGGGATGGTTTAAACAGCACTTGGTCCTGCCTTTGGGGCAGGGGGCTGGACTCGATGGCCTCTCGAGGTCCCTTCCAGTCCTAGTATTCTATGATTCTATGATTCTATGTAAAGGGGAAGGGGCCTCTGGAAGGAGGATTTCCTTCTGCAAGATCCCCCAGGGGCCACACCTTTACATGATGTTTTGGAGTCCGGAAGAGCTTCTTTCAGACTCCAAATCATGTGACCCTATGCTAATGAGGCACCAGGAATTTACATCCATGTCTCATTACTGTATTTTGGGCCATTTATTAGCATGCCACTTTTGGAGAAAGTGGCAGGTGTAGAAATGGCCTTAGTGTCTGAAATATTTCCTTAACATAACTACATAGACAACTGCATTTTCCTCAGCTAAGTCAGTTGCCTATCAGTGCTTTGTCATGTGCATTGATTCAGTTTGATTGCACAGTATCTCACTTATTAAGGCACTGTTATTTATAATCAGACAGCACCCTCTAGTGAACAGCAAAACTAAAACTAAAAAGCCTCTATTTTTTTTAAGGAAGACAGGCAGATTTAAAAGGAGTGGAGATCTGAACTATTATTTCCAGTCAGTCAAGGAGATATGTCATTCAAGCTTTAGGATGAAATTCATCTTAGTACAGGCAACCCACACAGGACTCTATGTTCCACGTACACCCCACTTATATTCCTAATGCAACCTCCAGTAGCCTGCTCAAGTATCTCAGCTGGGTTTAGGGGATGGTAAAATATATCCTTCCCACTGAGGTAGCAGAGCCACTCTGGTACAAGAAGCCTTTTCACTCCTATGTGGGGGAGCAGTCCTCCTGACTCAGCTCTGTCCTGTCTCCTGCAGCGGCCATGTACTGTTGGCCTCCACACATCAGAGAATTTTTGCCACTCCTGAATTTCCACTCTCCTCTTGCAGATGGAATTATTGTCAGGAAACTCTTTGTGCCTGCAGGGGTCAGGGCAGGATTTGCCTCTTAAAGTGAGCCTTATACCATACCTAGGACCTGCAGGGAGCGGCGGGGAAGGCTTTTAATTGTGGCCTGCTTCCCTGGAAGGGTCCAAAACATGGTTACATGATGACCTGTGTTTTAGCTGATGCCTTAGGGACAGAGACAGAAACCTCAGGAGATTATAATTATTTCTTTGTTCTTGTTCCTGGTCACATGTAAACAGCAGCGCTGATCGTACTCTAAGTGGACTTTCCACAGCTGAATCCTGGCACCTCTAGCCTTGGCAAACTGTAACCCCAGCACCTTTGAGTTTGAACCCCTGAATCTCTTTCATTACAAATTAAACACTGTTCAATAGAGCTGATAATGGTGAAATTCACACCAGTGCCAGCACTGGTACAAGGACTATACACCCTGAGAATCCTGCTTGGAGGGCTACAGCAGAACTTAAGTAAATCATCTGTTGGCCCTCTCCACAGTGTCCAGCTTCACAAACAATCTACACTGGTCACTAGGATACAGAGGCCTGCTCTGTTGGTGCTCCCTGCACAGTGGTGTGTAATGGAGGCCAGCAAAGGCCTGCTTTGTGTGGAGAGGGTTGAAAGTTCACATTCAAAGCTGGCCACTGGAGCACATGAAAATGCGATTGCCTGTGTTCAACATTAGTGAAGATTTGCAGGACAGCTTTGGACTTAGCATAAGTAGATACGATTCATTACATAGGGATTTGCCATAAATATTAAATGTTTGAAGGCAAAGACTGAGGACAAAAACCTTGGACAGTAGGAAGGAAATGAACAATAAACCCTGTAATTGTCTATATACAAATTCAAAGAGTGTGGGAAATGAGCTGAAGGTGGTACTACAGGTAAGAAATGATGACTGTATAGATATTACGGAAATGTAATGAAATAAATCATCGAGCTGTCATGTTAATATTAATATACAGAAGAAAAACGAGAAGAGATTTTACTCTACATCAATAGCTTACACGTAAGGCGTGCAGCATAGGTGGATAAAGAAAGACATGTTAATGACATTTTATGGTACATGATAAGAAATTAAATGAGTGGAAATCTGCATGTAGCATCTAAGATAGTTCACCAGATGAGGACAAAGTGCTTCTAAAACAGATGTCAATTAAGACAGTCAAATACAACAGTGTCACAGAAAGATGTTCATGAGATATTAAAGCTGCACTAACATCTGTTAAACGCACAGTAAAACATGGATGATCAATTGCCCATGAAGAGAATTTCCATGTTCAGAGAATAGAAAAGCCAAGTAGAGATGATGCCGTTTTGGATCTGATATTAGCTGTCACCCATTCTCAATGAAAACTTGTAGTTCATTGAACCTTTAACAGTTCCCAGATTCACTCAGCAATTTGAGCTGACAAGTGTTACTTAATAGTCTTCCTTAGGCCTAGCCTGGACTAAGCATTGGACATAGCTAGGCCTGCAGATGGGGGAAGGAGGGGAGGATGGGGAGGAGGATGGGGAGGCAAAGTTGTCCCTGGACCTAGCACTGGGGGTGGATGGAGCTCCAGGGCAGCACTGCTTCAGCTGTGTGCAGCTGTGAGGGAATGGGGCAGAGGCCAGTGCCATGATCCAGGAAACTCCATGATCTGATTAGTCTTCACTCTACCCCTTCCACTCTTGGCCCTGCCCCCTCTGGGGGCATAGAGCTGGTACCCCCTCACACCTTGCCCCAGAGCCCGTGGGGCTGTCAGTGCTGCTGGAAATAGCTACCCTCTATAGTATAGCAGGAAAGGAGCCTCGTGGTTAGGACACAAGCTTGGGGCTTGGTAAACCTGGTTACAACTTTTTGCCACCCTTGAGACTTCAAACATGTCATAGATCACATCACTTAGCCTTTCCGTGCTTCAGCTCCTCATCTGTACAAGATGGGAAAATAATACCTCCCTACCTTGTAGGTGTCCTGAGGATAAATACATCAAAGATCATGAGGTGCTCTGATACTATGATAAGGGCCTGAACAGGACAGCGAGGTGTGTTACAGAAATCTATCATGAAAGTTAAATTGGTAAAGAAGATAAATAAGATGCAACAAAGTAATGCACTAAAGATCCTAAATGACATTATTGCAGCTGCACAACAGAAGATCATTACACTGCAAAGAAAAAAAGGAAAAGGATATGACTATGAACCCTTTATACCACATTGATTTTTATCTTTTGATCACTGAACTGTAGCACTGCCCTGAACAAAATGGCATAACATGAGGGGTTTCATAATAGTACTGATGCTTTGAAGTGGTTTTAACCCAGGTGTATTATTTAGCTGTGATGAAGCTTGGTAAAGAGATCATACTTCAAACCATGTTGCTCTCTAATACGTTTTTAAGCACTGATGGAAACAGAATTGGACATCTTTATAAATTCACCTAATCATGCCAACCCAATATTCCCACCTATGGTTGACCATGACTAGCACATACATTATTATACCTAAGCTACAGTCAGTCCCCCGGGTGGAGCTGCCAAGGTGCTGGTACCCAGTACGGGCAAGTGCCAGCAAAAAAAAAAAAAAAAGCACTGGCTGTAATACATATTGAACTTCTCTAGTCTGGCACCCTTGGGACCTGACCATTGCTGAACAAGAAAATTTGCCAGACCATGGGAGGTCAATATTGTCCAGCAGCATTACCAACATTTCCGCTGCTTATTGGAAACTTAGAACCCATTTAGGGGGTAAATTACAGCTAATTAACAGCAGAGAACACTGGGAGCTAGGACTGGTGACTTAAAAACAAATTTCATGGGACCATTGGAAATTTGTTCATACCCATGATAAGTGGTCATCCGACTAATTAAAATCATTCCAGATTACAGATGTTGCTGGATAGGAGAGTTGCAGAGTAGAGAGATTCAACCTTCTAGCGTTTTAATAATGTGTTAGTTAAAACAAGTTAGCTCTTTATCTTTTACCATGACCTATTTCTTTAGCCTACACAGAACTTCTGAGATTATTACAATAAGAAAATAGGCAATTTCAGAACACAATATGCTGGATGCATATTCTGAATTGAAGTAAAGGGAAAACTTGAGTTCCAGATGGATTCCCAAAATAATCTGATAAAGTGTTTAATATTAATTGCATCTCTTATTATGAAGGTTTGTGTGAATACACTAATAAAGGCAAATCTGCCTGCATCTTCAGGGAAAAAAATAGAAATTTATTTCATTTCATAAAGGGGGAGATCTATTGGGACCCAAATCTTATCCTGTTTCCAAACAACTTTTCATACAACAGAGCTAGGAGTCTTAAAAATATCGTCTGGATCCTCCTGCCATCAAATTCAATAGCCAAACTCCTATTGAAGTCAATGAAAGTCATGCCCATTACTTCCTGCTTTACTAAAAGGTTATGACTAGCCTCTTTCTGGGTATATAAGGTGTGGGATTTGGATGGATTTACAGTCCTTGCACCCATGCACATACTCAAAGTAGTGGTCATTTAAACAGAGGTGCACCTGTATCTATTTAACTGTCAATTTCTTATTGTTTAGGGTGTGAAAAAATAACAAATGAATATGCATTCTTATCTTGCTTATAATTAATTAGTATTAATTACTTTATCATGCACTTCAGAGCTGTTGATTGCTCGTATTGCAAGGAGCTCTAAGAATTTTGGAAAATAATATGGGTTCATTGATTACGGAACAATTTCCCAACCATGTGATTTAGTGCTGTTGAATAATTTATGTTTTGTTTTGTTTTTTAAATAGAGAGGAACGGAAGGAGGATTTAATTTACTCTAGAGATACTTTACACCAAAGACCTCAGTTCTGGCTGTTTTACATCGGTGCAATGCCACTGATTTCCCTTGGGTAAATCCTGATTTACAAAAGCATAAAGGGCAGGCCTTAGAATTCACTTTGCACTCAGGTTTGGATGGTCTCTAATAATACAAGAAAGAAAAGGACAAGCTGCTCAGCAAGTTAGTGGCAATTGGAAATGGAACCTGGATTCTCCAGCTCCAAACCCCAGCCTCAATTCATTAACCACAGACATGCCATTTTGCTCCTCCTTCTCCCTGTTGGGCTTGCCAGTGAGGCTATGGCTAGATGGCAGATGCTATTTTGGGATACAAAGGTATCCTGAAATATCTGCCTGCATCTATGCAACGCGCCCGGTGTCTCAAAACAGCTCTCAAGATAACAGGTGCGCTATTCCGGCATCCTTGTAAACCTCATCGCATGAAGAGTAAGGGATGCCTCAAAATAGCCTATTGCAAAATTTACTCGAAATAAGCTATTCACTTTGTGTACTGCAAATTGTGCTGCTTATTTCAAGGTTAGGGCACTGTGTAGGCATAGAATTTTTCTATTTCGTTCAATAGAGTTTGGATCAAGCACCTGAAGAGCTCAGGAGGAATAAGCCAGCAGTTTTACAGTTTACGCCTAAAACAATCACTGATCCAACTGATACTGATACTCCAGGGGCTGGGAAAGAGTTTTCAGCCCAGGTCTGCAAGCCTGGCACTCCATGGAAGGGGTGAGAGGGAGAACATGGGGATAAAGGATTGGGGCAAGAACAAGAAAAGTAGACATAGGAAAGGGACAAGAGAAGGAGTCTGGACAAATTGTTATGATTGGATTTGCAGGGAAATAAACTAGGTTTCCTGGCAGGAAATAAAGCTAATTGTAGGTGAACGAAACTGGCTGAATGTTGAAAAGAAATAATAATCAAATATGTTTGACAATTTGCAGGGAAACACACCCGACAATATACCCCATGAATAGCTTTCCACCAGTCATCAGTAATTCCAAATTAGAGACAGGGAACATACTGCAGGGGAAAAAAGATGTGAGTAAAGGAAGCTGAAAAGAGGCCTAGAAACTAGAATCGCTGGTACATTTTAGCTGCTTTGTTCTAGTTTAGCAAGATAGAACAGCCCTAAATAAGGCTTAAGCGATTAAGATGCATTTACATTGCTTTGTGTTGGCGGAGTGGCATAAAGCATCATCAAGAGGAAACTTGTCCCTTGTCTGACAGGGGAAAGAGCGGTGCTCTAAGAGCAAAGATTAAAATTGGCATTTTAAATGTATTTATGGAAATTTTTTGAGGTGAAAACACAAAGAAACCTGGAGCGTCTTTCCATGAACTGAAAAAGGAAAGAAGCAAAAAGTTTCAAAAAGGAAGAAAACATATTGATGGATATATATACGCCCACATAAACAGAAGCCAGTTGCATTTTGTTGTCAGTGGCATGAGACATTTTCAGGTGGCATTTTGTGGTATCTTTTACATTTAAATCTACAGGTGGTAGAGTAAGAAAAATATTCTCGTTCGAAATTAATTTAAATGTTTAAATTAATTCCCTTCAGCCATGTTTGTTGCTTGTTTGTGTTTGCTTTTCTCTAATGTTTGTTTGATCACATTTTACTGACACAATGGAAAAGATTTAAGTGTAAGCTGGGGTGGGTGAAGAGGGAAACATATATGACCAGGGCAAAAGGGGAAAGGCAGTTTAGACTATAAATTTCATCTGGCTTTTAAGATGTTCACTTTTCTTTTGAAGCTATACATGAAAGTCATAAATCTGTAAGGAAAGAAAGAGAAGGAAGACTAGAAAACAAGAAATTTATAGCATTACAGGGCATTTTAGCTGTCACTTGCAAGATGGAGGTGGTGAATAAACCCGAAAAAAGTAAAATTGTAGAAAATCAAGTGACTTTCTGATCTGGGTTGTCCTTTCATTTGCAATGGGTTTAGATAAGGACAGTGTCATGTTTAGCATATTAGCTATCCTCTGGCCCTGCAACGTGCTGAGAGACCTAAGTTTACATTGATGTACACAAGAGGTTTCAGCTATCTGACCGCAAAGGGGTTCAATAATGTAACGTATTGTTACTATTGGGAACTGGAATAGGGAGGAAACTTCACTCCTGTATCATAATTGCAAAGTATAGTTTTCTAGATCTGCATATGAAAATCACATTTATTCCTGAAACTGAGATGCATTTTTTTCTTGCTTCACAGTCTGCAAATGACATTGGGAGGAAGATTTTAATACAACCTTCATTTAAAAAATAACCTATTTATTGATTCTTCCTGTAATAATTAAAGGTCCAATCCACATAAATGCTGCAGTTCCCACTTGATGTTAATGGTACAGGATCAAGCCCTGATATGGTAGACAGGCTCTTGGACTTTCTCAAAAGATATGGGGTGTGTCACATGTTGAAGTTAATAAATGACAAGCACACACACACAGAGACATGCTGCTTAGAAGCATATGCTTTCTTTTCAAGGATAGAATGCAGCTTCCTTATCTCGCAGGCCCACACACGCAGTAAAACGGCTGATTCAGTGAAAGAACTCCTCGTCTTGCAGAATAATGGTGATACCCATAGGCAATAACGTGGGCTGTGGTGTGTAAAGGAAAAGCTTTCAGCTACACTTCATCCCCACAGGGAAAAAATATTTATCGCTGCATCTGAAATCTCGAAAAGGAAATTAAGAATGCATAATAATCTCTGCTAACCTCCCCTGACACATGCTAGAGCTGCCCTTTCAGAATCACCAGAATTAATTACAGGTTAAATAAGAAAACACAGATTGTTCGTCATAGCTCCAAGAAGAAATTCAGTGTTCATGAAGAGAAAGGTGAGTAACGTTGTACCACTTTAAGACCAATTGACACACTGAGGGTAGAAACAGTCACTCACACAGTGTATCATATTTTCTCCCAGAAGACCTCAAACCAGCATAAAAACCTGAGAGTTAGATCCTCAGCTGGTGTGCATTGATGTAACTTTGTAGGCTTCAGAGAAGTTATGCCCATTTAAACTAGCTGATGATCAATCACCATTGCTAAAACTTGGGTTGTGCCCTAGTTATTTTCATCGCTGGCAACTTTTATTGCTTTCTCTTAAGTGATATCCTTTCTCGTCTGTCCAAAACACTGCCACCCAAACACTGCCAGTTTGCTTTTCCTTTTGCCTTGGTCATATGTATTTCCTCTCACCAACCTTCACTCTCCATACTTTCAAGTCTCTGTACAGGTTGGGGTCTCCTGAATTCAGTGTTTTAAAACACTCAAAGAACGTCTACATGACAGCTGAACCTCGAAATAAGCTAGCAATTTGCACTATGCTAACCGCAGATACGACTTTGATCTTCTCTTGGAGGGGCCTCTTTCTCTATTTGGATGGATTCTTTTTTCTGGACTTAGCTCCTATTATTCTCTGGCCACACCGGAGCTGCTGGCAGTTGATTGTACAGACAGGCTGGCTTCAGGGACTGATTCCATTTCACCCCCACCCACATTCACACTTTCCTCTCTCAAACAAAAGCTCACGTGAGAAAGTAAGAAACTTTTTTTTACAAAAGAAACAGCGAGGGTTTCTTACAAGATTTATAGTACCTATAAACAGAGACGTTCAACCTGTATTATATCTTCAAATCATGCTCCTAACAACAATTGATTAAAATAATGAGCAGACTATTAAGGGCACAGGTACATGCATATTCCACTCACTTCGTAGTCAATGCCCAAATGCTTTTTCTGCATTATTTGGCACATCTCTTTTCATAAGTATTAAGCCTCCATAAATTTAATTTCCTTGGAGGTTGGTCAGCTTCGGCTCTGCTGTCCCCTATTCACTGGCCTTTGAAAATCTAACTCCATGTGCGTGATTCTATCTGTTCCTCCAATTCTATACCCATATAACTGCTTTGAACATAGTCCATTGCACTGCTGTAAAAACAGCCTATTAAAAGGGGAGAATCAGACCATTTGGCTTTCCTTCCGGTGAGCTCTTTCTTCTCTTTCCTTTTCCTCTTCATTTATGCCATTTTTCATTTGCTCTGTTTCCCTTTAATCTATTTTCTCTAATGTTTACTCTCTGAACCTGAAATGTCTTTCTGTTCAAAGCACTTTTGTGATTCCACTTTTCTCTGTCCATTATTATCCTAGTAATGACATTTACTATTTCTGTTCATCTAGAGTATTCAACTGAGACTGGAGCCCCAATGTACTAGGCATGCAGTACACACTGCCAGAAACAGGCAGACCAGACTAGGAAGTATTTACAGTCTAAACACGCACATCAGACACACAGTGGAGAGAAAAAAAAGGTGTTCTTAAACCCATTTTGCAGAAGAAGTTCTGAGGTATCCACCTTAACTGTTCCTTCCAGCTTCAGTAGGAGTTTGGAGTTCTTCTCCAAGTCAAGCCCTAAATGATTTGTTCAAGCTTTTTAGGAAGCCTGCACCAGAGCTGGGAAGTCAACCCTGATCTGCTAACTCCCATTCTCCTGTTTTCTATCGAGCACTGCCCTTTCCCTTCCTCTTTTCTTTCCTCTTCCTTCTCACCTATGCTGCATTCTCTTCCCTAGCCCCCATTTCTTCAAGCCATTTTCTTTATTTCCCCCTTCTATCATGCACTCCCACGGAGAGGGATGTCATACTTTTGGGGCACTTCTACCTTGTAAATGGAATCCCCCCTCTTCTCTGCAAATGAATTATATCAGTCACCAAGCCCCACACTTGTAAGTTTCTTCACAAGTGGGACACATTTGGCTTTCGTGCATAATAGCTGGAGGACTGAGCTGAGCACTATGAAAAGAGCTGCCCCGCTTCACCCCTTCGCCTTTTCCCTGCCTGCCGAAGGGCAGTGAGGAAATTGCAATCAGCCGTATTCTGGGAAAGCACTAACCACTGCCAATTCTCTCTCTCCACCTTGGAAGGGAGACAGCAGACATGTTTGGCCTTCTTTAAGGGCAGGAGCTGGTGGTCCCAGTCAGACAAAGCATGGAGCCCTGGTAAGCAGGGCTGAGAGAGCATGCACCGGTTTTGTCACTTGCCGCTAAGCAGGTTGGAAACCCAACTTTGACAGGAATGATCACAAATCACTGCTGGGCAGGGCTTGCATGGAGCTCTCCAGGCTGCTGAAGTGGAAGGGGTATTTCCTTGGAAGGGAGCAACCCATCCTCCCATCTCTACCCACATCTTCTGTGCGGAAAACACCCCACCTGCCCTGAGTATTAAACTGCAAGCAGATTGAGTTGGAATGGGAGTGGGGAGAGAAGGGCTCTGCTTTCTGATATTTGATTACTTAGGGCAAATGTTCTCAACCTATTCACCACTGAGGGATGTACCTGATGCTCCCTGTGTGCTGTGTGAGCTGCATCCATGTACTCTGTAGCCTACACATATGGGCCTGTGGATGAGACATGGGCTGCAGTTGTGGGCTGATTAAGGGGGAGGGATAGCTTAGTGGTTTGAGCATTGGCCTGCTAAACCCAGCATTTTGAGTTCAATCCTTGAGGAGACCATTTAGGAGTCTGGGGCAAATAGATTTAAAAAACAAAAAGAAATCTGTCAGGGTTGGTGCTTAGCCCAACCTAGAGCACAGGGAACTGGATTCAATGACCTCTCAAGGTGCCTTCCAGCTCTATGACATGTGTGACTGGGTCCCAAATGGCCCATGGGCAGCATACCTTTGACTTGGGAGCTGGTCATGCTCCACTCAGAGAACAAGCCTGGTGCTAGGGGGTTACTAGAGAACTCTGTGAGAGCCAGGCTTGGTAACTTCCAAGCAGGAGAGGGCGATGTTTGGGGTGTGGAGGGTGATGTTCTCAGTGTAAGGCATTAAGTCATTTCTTGTCACTGCTAAGTCAGAGATATCTACGCAGGGAAGACCCGTGGGTCTGGGTTAAGACAGAGCTGCTATTTTTGTCTAAACTCCCCTCCCATTTCCTGCTCAGAGTGAAAGGGGTCGTAGCTACTGCTCTGCCTTTTTCCACCCCTTCTCTCCCATCATTGGCCAAGAGGGAGGCAACTGCTTGGTTTTTATGCTCTTTGATGTGCTTATAAGTCATGCCATTTCAGGCTGTAGACAGAAGGGTTTATGCTGTCGGCAGTGGCCCTGATGCTTAACTACCATTCTCAGCACCAGGGTCTCATTAGTCGGGGACAATTAATCCCCCAGGTGGGCCCATTGCAAATCTCACTGCTCTGCTGATGGTCCCAGAGCTGCTAAGGGATCTGTTCTCCAACTGCTGCCAGTGCATCCAGAAGTCTCCTGCCCCCCTGTTCCTCATGCTGCAGGAGCCATGCTCACAGCCTGCTTGTGTGTCTCATTCTGGTGCAGGCAGGCTGGGAGGAGCAAATTCTAACGTCTGGGGAGCTCTGAGGACACAGGAGAGACACAGGCAGAGGTAGAAGAGAGATGAAGGAAACTAGTGGATGGAAGAAGGGGGCAATGTAGAAAGAAGTAGGACATGGATGTTCTGTGGAGGACTCAGAAGGATGTGGCGGAGATGTGCAGGCTGGCAAGCTGGTCACAAGCAGGGCAGCCTTTTCCTTCTGGTGCATGCTGAAGGGCTCATCCCAGCGCTACGGATTCACAGGAGTTAGCTGCCCGAGATCACCTTCTGGAAACTCTTCCCACTGCTATCGTGTGACCCTCCAAACTGAGCCACTTGGCTCTTTCTTGGCACTACTTCCTCCGCAGTTTGGCTGTCATAGGCTTACTGTGAGAGAGGCCCTGAGCCTGGCTAATGGCAAAGAGATCCACGCTGGAATCCTTTACAAGCACAATGTCCTGGCTTGAGGCTACCTTTGTACATGCCTCTCCTCTGACATTTTTGAAATGATACCCCTGCTTTGGTGGCTCTAACCTGCCTTCCTCAGCCCCATCCCCACCCCCAAAGACTGGTGCCTTCTAACTGCTGACCCTTTCAAATATAACTTGAAGCAAGAGGAGGTAACTGATGTTTAAACACTGCTTTATTTGCTTACTATGATCCATGATCAATGAGCCGACTCCACTGGCCCATAGATGGCAGCGTATGTTTCTATTGGTGGTGCACATAACAAAAATTATTATTCTGTCCACGGATGGAAAAAAATTGGAGGGTGCCCTGGTGACATTCTAGCCATGTCTACACGTGCACGCTACTTCGAAGTAGCGGCACTAACTTCGAAATAGCGCCCATCACGGCTACACGTGTTGGGCACTATTTCGACGTTAACATCGACGTTAGGCGGCGAGACGTCAAAGCCGCTAACCCCATGAGGGGATGGGAATAGCTCCCTACTTCGAAGTTGAACGTCGAAGTAGGGCACGTGTAGACGATCCGCGTCCCACAACATCGAAATAGCGGGGTCCACCATGGTGGCCATCAGCTGAGGGGTTGAGAGACGCTCTCTCTCCAGCCCCTGAGGGGCTCTATGGTCACTGTGTGCAGCAGCCCTTAGCCCTTAGGCTTCTGGCTGCTGCTGCTGCAGCTGGGGATCCATGCTGCATGCACAGGGTCTGCAACCAGTTGTCGGCTCTGTGAATCTTGTGTTGTTTAGTGCAACTGTGTCTGGGAGGGGCCCTTTAAGGGAGCGGCTTGCTGTTGAGTCCGCCCTGTGACCCTGTCTGCAGCTGTGCCTGGCATCCCTATTTCGATGTGTGCTACTTTGGCATGTAGACGTTCCCTCGCAGCGCCTATTTCAATGTGGTGCTGTGCAACGTCGATGTTGAACGTCGACGTTGCCAGCCCTGGAGGACGTGTAGACGTTATTCATCAAAATAGCCTATTTCGATGTCGCTACATCGAAATAAGCTACTTCGATGTAGGCTTCACGTGTAGACGTAGCTTCTATGTGCCAGATGTCACCCTTACTGCTGTGTTCAACGAATGAGCTCAGGACACAATGTAAAACCCCAAGCTGTACTCACTAACACAGGGAGCCCAAAGTGTCTAAAGGATTACTTGAATCAGTAACATTTGAAAATACATGATTATTTTAAAGCGTGGCTGTTTTTAAAGAGGTTGTGAATTTTGTGTTGCTTAAAGACTCTGGCTCTGCTACGCTATATATCTATCCCCCCTAATTTATCTTTATAATACATTCTTGAAATAAGGCCGTGTTAGTAATCCAATTTGACAGAGGGTGAATCTAGGCTCAGAGAAATTAAAACTCAGATTTCCAAACATCTTTGGAACCTAAAGGTACCAAGAGGCAGTTAGTGAAATTTACAGAAGTGTCTAGTGTCCAGCTCACCTTGCAACATTGTGAGTGTTAGGCATCTTGGTGCGTTTGAAAATCTCAGGCACCTGTCTGCATCGTAAGACTCCTAATGTCCTTTGAAAATCTGGTCTAATGTGATTTGCCCAACATAACGTAGGAAGTCTGAGACAGAGAAAGGAACTGCATCTACATCCCCCGAACCCCAGATCAGTGTCTTAAACACCAAAGGGACAGACGTCACCTACCAGTGGAAGAATTTCAACATGAACAGCAACTGTGCATAATTATTCTATGCCAAAAGGGCTCAAGTCTTTGACTGAGGGACATCTCTAAACTAGTTTACTGCCCAGGCCCATTCAGACCTTGGCCTCTGCACTCAGCCTGATAACAAGGTGGTTTTGTGTCGTTGACATTAGTCCAATGGAAATTAGACTGATAGCCCCCAGCTAATTTCACTTACAGTACCAAATAGCTCTTAGAGGTAAGAGCAGGTGTTTTCTGATCATGCAGAATTAACCAGTATTTTGACACTTAGAGCTCTGCAGTTCATAGAAATAATTAATATTGTTTTCAAGTAAATTAGCACAGGTGACGTTTAACTACAGGTCATGAAAGAGTGAGAAGTTGCATGAGCAGGTGTACTGCCTAGTGCCCTCAGCCACCATTAAGTAACATGAAAATCTAATTGCACTGAATGGAAATGTGCATCTTCATCATACACTGATTAGGACATGGGAGAAAATTACAATATGATTGGCATCATAATAGCCAAAGCTGAAATGTGATGACATGCCAATATGATGTACATCTCCATTAGGAATGAAAAATCAAAGGTTATTTGTTTGGTTTTGATTTACGCCTGGGAAATGTTTTCCGGGGAAATAGTGATTTAAGTCTCTTACACCATAAAAAGGACATGAGTGCCCTCTTCTGGTTCCATATGAGAATTGTTGGCCTAGAAATGCTATTCCCAACTGATCTGCTTTCCTCCCATATTTTAATCTTTCTGTTTTAATGAGAGGTACTTGTCCCGGGCAGCCTTCAGTATTTTCAGTAATCTAAGTCAATGTCCTTTCCTATATTTTATCCTATGTTTCAGAACTAGACTGGATAACATTTAATCCAGTGAAATCTCCTCACAACCAGAGGCCTTAATCTTACTGGTAATCGTATTCCAGGAATCAAGCACAGAACTGTGTGAGGCTGTTCTGTTATTACTGGAGCTGGGTGGAAAGGTTCATATTTCCTGAGCTGGACCAACACACACAAACCGATGAGTGCACGTGATCAAGATTTAAGCTGTACTGGGAGACATCATGTTTGTTTTTTTTCCTAATGATTTGCTCCAGCAGCTTCAAATTTACCATACTTTTGATTTAACTTATGGTAGAGCAAAAGGAGGCTGAACTGGCATCAAGGAAGCAAATACCTGGCGTGTCATGATCCTGCTAAGCCTTTACATTATTTGCCCTCTTTCCCATGCATACTTTTCTCAATCACTGTGGACAACAACACCATCCTGCCTGTCACTTATCCTCATAACTTGGGTGTCCTGTTCTAAGCAGAGCAGTTTCTATCCTCTCACATCCAAGATATGGCTGAATCTTGTCACTTTTTTCTGCATCACATTTCTAAGATGTGGCTTTATCTATACATCCACACAGCTAAAGTTCTCAGCCACGTTCTCCTCACCTCATATCTTAGCTGCTGCAATATTCTTTTCTCTGGCCATGACTCATGCAGTCTTGCCCAGCTCAGATCCATTCAGAGTGCTGCTGCAAAGTTCATTTCCCTAGCTCATTGCTTTGACAACATAATCCCTCTCTTCATATCTTTCCATAGATTTCCCCTTCTCTTCCATAAACTACTCCTTTTCACTTTCACAGCCTTCACAAGCTGTCTCTCACTCACTGTTAAAATGATGGCCTTTGCCTCCAATCAATGCATTGCATCAGGCACCCCACCTGTCAAACGTTCAAGACACCTTCGTGCTGGCTCCCAAGGTTGCCCACACACTTGGGAGGTGCTCCCCGTAAATATCTGCAAAGCTACCTCGTTATCCTGCTTCAAATCCCTCCTTAAAATGCTCCTCTGCTGCGAAGCCTACAAATATTGACAATCGCTAGGTCACTGATGCACTGACAACTCAGCGTGTCATGCTTATCAGTTGTCTTCTTGTTTCTTTATATTTCCAAGTCTCTGTATCCTTTTGCTCTCTCTTGTCTTAGAGTTAGGCTGTAAGCTTTTTGCCCAGTATTTGCACAGCATCTAGCACAATGGGGTCAGGGTTTGGGTACATTGGAAATAAATCATAAATATTAATAATAATAATAATTAATAATAGAATGGACCTCTGCCCCTGTATAGTATCTCATGAGCTTTGATGGGGTTCAGCCTGGGTGCTGGGAATGCGCTCACGCAGAGCCCATTGAGTGATAAGAGGATAACACACTGGGTAAATGAACACATGGCAGCAATATAATGTGGTGTGTGGTTCTGATGTTATCACTGCCCAAAAATGAAAACCCTGCTATTCTGATCCCTTTCTTGTGGGACAGCAGGGAAAAGGCACCGTTTGTGAATGCCAGAGAAACTTGTATTTTTGTTTTCCAAGGGAGACAGACAATGGCCTTGTGGCCTTCTTCCCTGCTACTGTCCTGACCCATGGGCAATGTGTGAGGGAGGGGACCAGGATATCCCCAGTCATGTAAAGCCCCCAGCCCACGGAAGGCTTGGACAACCCCCACTGTGCTCCAGACCCCGCCTCTCCCTGCCTCTGCTCCACTCCTCCACCCTTGCTTTGCCCCCTCCCCTCCTCTTCAACAGCAATCAAAAAATCTAATAGCATATTTGGAGCCACTAGGAAAGGGACAAATATGACAAAAAAGATCATAAAACTACTATATAAATCCACACTTTGAATACTGTGTTCAGCTCTGCTCACCTCATCTCAGAAAGATCTGTTAGAACAGGAAAAGGTACACAGAAGGGCAGCACAAATGATTAAAGGTAAAGGAATGTTTCCCCTACAAAGAAAAATCAAAAAAGAGGGAGACTTTTCATCTTTGAAAAGTGATAACTATGAGGCAATATAATAGAAATCTATAAGATTGTGACTGAGGTGGAATAACTGAATAAGGAAAACCCAATGGATGTCTGGTTGGTGGTTGTGTTCAAGCGGAGTGCCCCAAAGATCGGTCCTACGGCCCATACTGTTCAACATCTTTATTAATGACCTGAATGAGGGAATGGATTGCACCACTGCAAATTTGTGGATGACTCTAAACTAGGGAGACAGGTAGATGAACTGGAAGGCAGGGATAGGGTCCAGAGTGATCCAGATAAATTGGAGGATTGGGCCATAAGAAATCTGATGGTGTTCACCAAGGACAAGTGCAGAGTCCTGTGCTTGGGACAGAAGAATCCCAAACACTGTCACAGGCTGAGAACTGACTGGCAAAATAGCAGTGCAGCAGAAAAGGAGTGGGGGATAACAGTGGATGAGAGGTTGGATATGAGTCAACAGTGTGCCCTTCAAGGCTAATGGCATATTGGGGTGTATTAGGAGGAGCATTTCTGGCAGATCTATAGAAATTATTCCCCTCTATTTGGCACCTCATGAGGCCACGGCTGGACTATTGTGCCCAGCACAGAAAGGATGTGGATGCATTGGAGAGAGTGCAGCGGAGGGCAGTGAAAATGATTAGGGGCCAGACCACATGACTTACAAGGAGCGGCTGAGGGATTTGGGCTTATTTAGTTTGCAGAAGAGAAGACTGACAGGCAATTTGATAGCAGCCTTCAACTTCCTGAAGCGGGGCACTAAAGGGATGGATAGAAGCTGTCCTCAGTGGTGATGGATGGCAGAACAAGGAACAAGAGTTGGGGCCAATCAGTGAAATCAATAGGTACAAGTTTAAAATACAGTAAATATTCCTTCACACAGCACACGTCATCCTGTGGAACTCATTGCCGGGGATTTTGTGAAGGCTAAGTTATAAAGTGGTTAAAAATAGATTTGTTCATGAAGGATGGGTCCATCAATGATTATCAGCTAAGATTGTCGGGAATGCAACCCCTCCTTTGGGTGTGCCGAAGCTGTGTCTGCCCAAAGCTGGGAATGAGCAACAGGGACATATCGCTTGATGACAAGGGTAGCCATGTTAGTCTGTATCTGCAAAAATAACAAGAAGTCCTGTGGCACATTCTAGACTAACAGATATTTTGGAGCATAAGCTTTTGTGGGCAAAGGCCTGTTTTGTCAGTTGTACCTTGCAAAATCACCATGCATCTGACAAAGTGGGTCTTTTTCTATGAAAGCTTATGCTTCAAAATATTAGTCCATATGGTGCCACAGGACTTCTTGTTGTGATATCACTTGATGATTGTCTGTTCTATTTATTCCAGCTGAAGCACCTGGCATTGGCTACTATCAGAAAACAAAGCAGTGGGCTAGATGGACCATAGGTCTGACTCAGTAGGGTCATTCTTATCTCTTCTGGAGATTGATATGAATTAGAGTAGTTTCTGGGAGTATCCCAGACGCCAGAGCACACAAAGGTCACTTAAAGCCCTCTCAGAATTGGAGGCACAGAACAGAATCTCAGTGTATGTATTTTAGGACTATCAGACAAATGCGGACAACACTGAATTATGCAAGTACAGTAATAAGACAGGTTGCAATCAACAGTGTAGTCCAGAGTCCATGACAGGGCAAAATGACCCTCACAGGAATGGAAACAAAGTCATTGTGTAGAAATATTGGAGGATAAACACCAGATTTCAGTTTTGTCCATGTTTATAGTGATCATGGAAAATCTTGCATTTATTTAGTGCCTCTTATTCTGAAAGTGCTGACTTTTACAAACTGTAATCAAAATAAGCAAAAGGAATACACTTCCATTGTCTGATAACAACCAGACATTGCATAACATACCCATAGCTAGCATTAGAAAACAAAAATAATTCTGAGTGCCACCAACCTAAACATTATCCTTAATGCCGCTCATTGAAATTAGCATCCCAAAGAGGATGCTAAGAAAGACAAATCAACAAGATCCCACAAACAGAACCTTGAAAGATATCCACCAGCAAAGCATAAAAGAAAATAGGGATGGCACCCTTTGGAAATAACGTGTGATTAGATATGACATGAATAAGTATAGCACAAGGCACTGAGACACAGTCTAGCTGATCAGTGAGCACGCTTTGATCAATGGTATTGAGTTTGTAAACTCAGTAAGTCAAATAAAATTAAACCTTGGGAAAGACAGGCAAACCGCTGAAGACCTTCAAGTAGCACCATTTCTGTAGCCCATTCTGAACGCAGATTTACCGAGGTCAAGGCTGTCACACACTCAGTTTCTGATAGGCAATGTCTGACTGAAGGCTACAAACTGAAGGAACTTAGAAGCATAGGAAGGTAAAGAAATAGCACTGAACATGATGGTTTGTCAGATACTTGAATACTGTTTAATTATAAAGCCTGTCACAGCATTTCTTAGGCTATCACAATGACCACTGGATGATGATATTCAGTCCAGGAAATGTGCGCATAGTTCTTTTGTGTGACTTTGGGTTTATTTGGAGAATGTTTGCAATCTTTTTTACATGAATTCTTGATATCAAAGAAGGCACAATAGACAGAAAGAAAAGCATGATACAGAGCATGTCTGAGAATATATTGGGCATGAGATACACTGTATAGATCAGAATGGAAGGCACATGTTAATTATCTGTTGCATGCAAAAATGCTCTCTTTTTTCCCATTATATTGTTATTCTTGTAATACAGAGAACACTTTTATTCCCTCTATACCCTCTCCCAGTTACACCTCCCAGAAATCACATGCACAAAAATCCTTCAATATTTTGTAATAAATTAAATATTGGGAATAAGGACAGCATGTGCTGATGAATACAGTCAAAAATTATGCACACAACTGCTGGATCATTTTTCTTTCAAAGTTCCCTTATTGAGGAATCTGGGTATTTGTATGACCCTTCAAAGAAACTCACAACCTGTAATGGATTTGAGGTTGGAAGATTTAGATAATGGCATAGAGAGTACATTTATAAAGTTTGCACATGATACAAAGCTGGGACAGGTTGCAAGCGCTTTGAAGGACGGGGTCATAATTCAGAATGATCTGGACAAACTGGAGAAATGGTCTGAGGTAAATAGGATGAGGTTTAATAAGGACAAATGCAAAGTATTCCACTTAGGAAGGCACTATCAGTTTCATGTATACAAAATGGGAAGTCACTATTGAGGAAGGAATACTGCAGAAAGGGATCTAGGAGTCATAGTGAACCACAGACTAAATATGTGTCAACAGCGTGACACTGTTGCAAAAAAAAAAAAAAAAGAAGGAAACATCATTCTGGGATGCGATAACAGGAATGTTTTGACGAAGACACAAGAAGTAATTCTTCCACACTACTCTGAACTGATTAGGTGTCAGTTAAAGTATTGTGTTCAGTTCTGGGTACTGCATTTCAAGAAAGATGTAGTGATTTGGAGAAGGTCCAAATCTAAGCAACAAAAATGATTAAAGAGCTAGAAAACATGACCCATGAGGGAAAATTGAAAGAACTGGCTTTATTTAGTTTAGAAAAGAGAAGACTGAGAGGGGACATGGTAGCAGTTTTTAAGTATCTAAAAGGGTGTTATGCGGAAGAGGGAGAAAAAGTGTTCTCCTTAACCTCTGATGATAGGACAAGAAGCAACGGGCTTAAACTGCAGCAAGTGAGATTAGGAAAAGCTTCCTAACTGTCAGTAGCAAATGAAGCAGTAGTATTTACAATAGGCGAAACAACTTGTTGTTGTAAAGTCACAACTTATGCTATCATCCAGTGTAAGAATTGTGGAATATTACCAATGCTTGTAATTATTGTGTGAATGCAGGTCAATAATTGTTGCTGTGTAAGATGTGGATGATACATGGCTACCCTCAGCAGAGCACTGTGGAGTAGAGGTGGGAAGGGGGTGGTGGTCAAATCAACTGGGAGCCTTCCAGCCCTGCAGCCGTAAATCTGATTTGACTGGTCCTTTCCCTCCACTAAACTAATGACAGAACTAAATCCCAGACCAATGTTAGGGGCTGTAGTTATTCTGTGAGAATCCACCCTAGTGGATATTGAGATTCTTGTGGCTAGATTGAGAGCTAAAATAATGTGGAGCTGAAATCACGCAGAGCTGAAATCACATGGTTTTGCCTAGAGCTAAACCCACAAAGCTGGGGACAAGTGGTCAGCAAGGGGCAGCCAACAGAGAGCAGTGGACAAGCAGCTGGCAGGGGCATCTGGCAGACAGCAGCAAGAAAGCACCCGGCAGAGGTGTCTGACAGAGAGCACTGGACAAGTGGCCAGCAGGCGTGGCAGGTTGAGAGCAGTGGATGAACAGCCAGCAGGGGCATCCAGCAGAGAGCAGTGGCTAGTAGGAGTGGCAGGAGGTCAGCAGGTGATTCTGCCCGTGTGGCAAGATGCTCCATGCTGATGTACCTGTAAACTCTGGGCTGGTATGGACCAGACTGCACTGTGAGTGGAGAGTTGAGGTGGAGGTACGCTCTAGAGGAGGGAGTGTACACATAAAGAGCTCTAAGCAAGAGACTTGGCTCAGAAGGCTTTGGGGACAGTGTCTTGCTTACTGGGGTTTTTCTTTCCTTTGTTTGGGAATACTGCATGTATCCTGGTGTAAATTTATGTTAGGTTACTGTTATTAAACAAGCTGTTTCCATCTCAGACTCTGTGTTTGTGAGAGGCAAGGAACTGCCTTTACATGCACACAGCAGGTAGAGTGAGATTGTCCCAGGTTACTCAAACACTGGGGTGTTGAGCCAGTTTGTTTGCATTATTGACAGAATCCCCTAGGGATTGATCCTGGCATTTCTGGTGGTCACCTGTCATTAATAGAAGGGTTACACAAGCTCACTGAGGGAAGGGGCTTCTCAGTGGAGAAAATTCTTTAGTCTCTTTCTTGCCTCTGGCTGTCACTTTTTCCAATAATAAAATTTTACTTGCTTTGATCTGCAAGATGAAAGAATTAGTGGATTGGTCTGATCCAAGTTGTTGATATATATGTCCTCACCATGAATAAAACTGGGAAAATGCATTTTATTAGTTCATTATTGTATAGATGACAAGTTGTAGAGAAGACTAAGAAAGTTTCATAGACGATTGTTTAATATCCCCTGAACCATGTGTTTTCAGCCATGAGATAAGATCACCAACAATTGTACAAGTAAATAATTTGACGCTGGCATTTAAAGCTATGTCTATATTATGACTCTTAGAGAGGCACAGTAGCTGTGCCACTGTAAGGTCTCTGGTTTCGCTGCTTTATGCCAGCAGGACAGAGCTGCCTCACAGCATAATTAAACCACCCCTAATAAGCAGTGGTAACTATGTTGGCAGAGGAGCATCTCTCACCAGCATAATTGAACCACCCGCTACAACTGGCACTTTTGTCACTGATATTGATGTCCGTCAGGAGGCCAAAGTTGTGACAAAATGCTAGTGTAGACAGAGCCTTAGGTTAGTTGCACAAGACTCTAGTACCCATTTGCTCTTGATCTACAGGAAGTGCATGTATGATGCCTGAGGAATGTGTACTGTAAAACTTGGCCAGTAGGGAAATTTTGTTGTAGGGGTTGGCCTGAAGTTTTGTGAGGTATAGAAAGTTACTTTGATGCATATAATTTTAATTTGCAAAACTTTAAACAAATGAGAAGTAAAGAAATAACCTAAAACCACAATTTTAAAAATGATTGTTTGAGGTGAGGCTCCAAATCCACATTTATGCTTTACGGCCCCAATTGGACAAAGTACATAAGCCAATGCTAACTTTAAGTGATTAATCAGTCCAAACTTTTTCCCAACAGGATTTTTCTCAATAAGACGGGCGTCCAAACCAACCCATTTCCGCAATGCATTCTGCTGAAAAAAAAAAAATTTGATCAAAAATTTCCCAACCAGCACTTAGGGGCTTGGGAGCGGAGGTTTCTTGGCTCCCTGCTGTCTGCCAGGTGGGCCATGCAGGAGCTTAGCAACCTCGATGGCCAAACACCAAGCAGGAAGTTGTCAGGAGTCTGCCAAGCTTTCATGGCCAGTTGTGGGAAACCGATCAGGTTTCTACTTTGACAAAATTTTGGAAAAAAGTTCCACTGGAGAATGTCTGTCTGCAGAGGTGAGAGTGGCCTGGTATGAGCTGGTAGAACAGATTGGAAAGAAGTGGCAGCCAGAACTGGACTGCACACAGCCCATGTTAAAGCATGAGCATGGCTGCCCCTTCCTCTCTTCCCCTTCCTCCTCCAGTAAGATCTGGCAGTGCTGCCACAGCAGTGCTTTTACATTGCTGCTGCTCCAACCCCCCGTGCAATGGCGACTGATGGGAGGTGGTACAGGGCCATTAATCAGGTGCGGGGAGGCAAAAGAGGTAGCTACGGCAGGGCCCAGAGATGTAAAAGGCCCTAGTGGGCTCCCAGCCACTCATACTGTTACCACAGCAGCAACTAGAGCACCAGGCCCTTTAAATGGCTGCCGGAGCCCTGGGTGGTACCACCATGCAGCAGTGAAGGGCTCTCACTCCTTCCACCTGAGGCCCCATTTTTCTGCCTAAGGCCCCACCCCTTCCAGGGGCCTGAAGCTGTGCCCCTGTACTGGGAAAGTTTTATAAAATGACTTTCACTCCTATCTGTATGGGTTTAGGGTGCTGATTTAGGCACCCATTTTTGAAAATCCTGGCTCAAAACGCTCGCCACTAGGCCAGAAGGAGGGGGAAAATGATAGTTTGGGTGTAGGACTGGTACTTAAACATCAGTTTTGAATGGGTTCTGATGCAAGTCATGCTCTTATCCCTTTCGTGTCACTTTTATGTAAAGGAGAATCTTAAAGTGGTTATTTGCTGCAGCAATGCTTAGGAAGAAAAAACTCAGCAAGTGTATTTTCAAATGCCCTAGCAGGTTTCTTTTTATTTTGCTCTCCAAAGCCACAGCTATTCAAATTCTCTTCTCTTCAGAGCAATAACAGCTAAACTGTTCTATGCATCACATGGAGAGGTATTCACAGAGCTCCCATCAGCAAAAAAGGAGTCAGGTACATTTTTCCTCTGCGTCGCTTTAACAGTACAGTCCTACAGGACAGCAGGATGTGCTTCAAAGGGAGAGACTGTTGGATAAATATTTATAGTACTCTCTCATTAATAGTTCATGTATTTGTCTACTGCAGGCCTATATTTTTAAATTCAAAATCTATATTACTTTGCATTACTCATATTTATAGTAACATCTGAAACATTTAGATATGCACTCAATATAACAGATCTGTATTGAATGCGTAGGGACTTGTTGCTTGTTTTAAAGAGAGAAAGGGGTCTTAAACATATGAATTGACATTCAGACTTGGATAATCCACAAACCCTGATTTATCTGTAATGAGTTCATGTTCCTTGACTTACATTAACTGCATTGAAATTTCCATCCATTATCTAAACTCTGTGGTCATAAACTACTCAACATCCCTTGCATCATACAGACAAACTGGGCTCTGACTTCATTTTGATTCGTACATGGAGAGATAGCATGATATCTTCGAATAGCAGAAAATTCTTTCAAATTCTAAGATAACAATGCAGTGGGATGATTTAATTCATGTTAAACTACCTCTGGCATGTGCAGGATTTCAGTTTAATTGGTTATATTGGGAGCAAATCCAGAAATTTTGACCATAAACATAAGCCATTATGTATCATTATATATATATTTATCATATGGCTAGCTATAAATTACATTAAAGGGGACAGAAAGAGGGAAAGAGAGAAGCTTAAAATACATATAAACATAGACTGTAGGACTTGTCACATGACAACAGTTCCTCTCTCCAGCATCGTGCCTTTGATAGCTTTTCAAGATTTTTCCAAGGAAGGTATAAAAATCCAAATGGACAATTTTATAATATATTAATCCGGGGGTGGGGGGTGGGTGATATTTTTCCATCCCCAGACAATTAGTGGTTGATTTATGTCTTGAAGCACAGAAGTTGATAACCCTACAAGTGTTATGTGGGTACTTTCTTGCTATTCATATAAACATTTGGTCATTTTTTGAGTCTCATAAGCTCTTCTTCTTCATAGTGCCTATGGTAGAGAGTTCCACTGGTTAATTGCCTATTGTGAAAAAATAATAATGAAATTAATTTTGTCAGACTATTTCTGCTTTTTCAATGTATCTTGCTCTTTCTTGTGTATGTGTACACATGCAAACACGTGTCTTTTTATGACTAAAACAATCTATATGCTTTAGCTATATGAATAGGGGGAAAAGATTGATAACTGCAAGCTCTTAAGAAGATATATTAGGAAGATTTCTTTATTTTAATTACACACTGAAATGAGGCACCTACTCATGTACTCTTAAGCCGTGTCTACACATGCACGCTACTTCAAAGTAGCGGCACTAACTTCGAAATAGCTCCCATCACAGCTACACGTGTTGGGCGCTATTTCGATGTTAACATCGACGTTAGGCGGTGAGACGTCGAAGCCACTAACCCCATGAGGGGATGGGAATAGCTCCCTATTTCGAAGTTGAACGTCGAAGTAGGGCACGTGTAGACGATCCGCGTCCCGCAACATCGAAATAGCGGGGTCCACCATGGTGGCCATCAGCTGAGGGGTTGACAGACGCTCTCTCTCCAGCCCCTGTGGGCTCTATGGTCACTGTGTGCAGCAGCCCTTAGCCCAGGGCTTCCGGCTGCTGCTGCTGCAGCTGGGGATCCATGCTGCATGCACAGGGTCTGCAACCAGTTGTCGGCTCTGTGAATCTTGTGTTGTTTAGTGCAAGTGTGTCTGGGAGGGGCCCTTTAAGGGAGCGGCTTGCTGTTCAGTCCGCCCTGTGACCCTGTCTGCAGCTGTGCCTGGCACCCTTATTTCGATGTGTGCTACTTTGGCGTGTAGACGTTCCCTCGCAGCGCCTATTTCGATGTGGTGCTGCTCAACGTCGATGTTGAACATCGATGTTGCCAGCCCTGGAGGACGTGTAGACGTTAGTCATCAAAATAGCCTATTTCGATGTCGCTACATCGAAATAAGCTACTTCGATGTAGGCTTCACGTGTAGACGTAGCTTTAGTGCCCCGATATAATTTACAAAAGCCCCAAAATTTTTCCCCCAAAATAACTAGAATGCAACCATATAATTCACTATAACCCAGCATCATTAATCCAGGGAATTCAAAAGTTTCAATTTGCAGTTGTATATTTACATACAAGGCTAGGCAGAGATGGCGTTCACCTTTCGAGGAGGGGAAAGACTATATTCGGACACAGACTTGCTAACCTGGTGAGGAGGGCTTTAAACTAGGTTTGCCGGGGACAGGGGAGCAAAGCCCGCAGGTAAGTGGAGAACATGGAAACCTGGGAGATGGGTCGGAAGTAGGAGGGAGCATGGGCAACAATGTCAGAGTAAAAAGAGGGCCAGGAAAAACCTGGGGGGAAAGTTCAAATCAATATCTAAGATGCCTATATACCAATGCAAGAAGTATGGGTAATAATCAGGAAGAACTGGAAGTGCTAATAAATAAATACAACTATGATATCATTGGCATCACAGAAACTTGGTGGGATAATACACATGATTGGAATGTTGGTATTGAAGGCTACAGCCTGGTTAGGAAAGATAGACAGGGAAAAAAGCGGGGCAGTGTTGCCTTATATATAAAAAATGTACACACTTGGACTGAGGTGGAGATGGACATAGGAGATGGATGTGTTGAGAGTCTGTGGGTTAGTTTAAGAGGGGTAAAAACTAGGGTGATGTCCTGTTAGGAGTCTACTACAGGCCACCTAACCAGGTGGAAGAGGTGGATGATGCTTTTTTTAAACAACTAACAAAATCATCCAGAGCCCAGGATTTGGTGGTGATGGGGGACTTTAACTATCCAGATATATGCTGGGACACTAATACAGCGGGGCACAGACTATCCAATAAGTTCTTAGACTGCATTGGAGACAATTTTTTATTCCAAAAAGTTGAAAAAGCCACCGGGGAGAAACTGTTCTGGATTTGATTTTAACAAATAAGGAGGACTTGGTCGAGAATTTGAATGTGGGAGGCTGCTTGGGTGAAAGTGATCATGAAATCATAGAATTCACAATTCTAAGGACTGGTAGGAGGGAAAATAGCAAAATAGAGATGATGGATTTCAGGAAGGCAGATTTTGGTAAACTCAGAGAGCTGGTAGGTAAGATCGCATGGGAGGAAAAACTGAGGGGAAAAACAACTGAGGAGAGTTGGCAGTTTTTCAAAGAGACATTATTAAGGGCCCAAAAACAAGCTATTCTCCTATGTAGGAAAGATAGTAAATATGGGCAAAGACCGCCTTGGCTTAACAAGGAGATCCTGCATGATCTCAAACTAAAAAAGGAATCCTATAAAAAATGGAAACTAGGACAAATCACAAAGAATGAACATAGGCAAATAACACAGGAATGCAGGAGTAAAATTAGAAACGCTAAGGCACAAAATGAGCTCCAACTAGCTACAGGCATAAAGGGTAACAAGAAGGCCTTTTACAAATATATTAGAAACAAGAGGAAGACCAAGGACAGGGTAGGGCTATTGCTCAGTGAGGAGGGAGAAACAGTAACGGGGAACTTGGAAATGGTAGAGATGCTTAATGACTCCTTTGTTTCGGTCTTCACAGAGAAGTCTGAAGGAATGCCTGACATAGTGAATGCTGGTGGAAAAGGGGTAGAGTTAGTTTTTGAAATAAAAAAAGAACAAGTTAAAAACCATTTGGAAAAATTAGATGTCTGCAAGTCACCAGGGCCTGATGAAATGCATCCTAGAATCCTCAAGGAGCTGATAGAAGAGGTAGCTGAGCCATTCGCTCTCATTTTTGGAAAGTCATGGGAGACAGGAGAGATTCCAGAAGACTGGAAGAGGGCAAATATAGTGCCCATCTACAAAAAGGGGAATAAGAACAACCCAGGAAATTACAGGCCAGTCAGCTTAACTTCTGTGCCACGAAAGGTAATGGAGCAGGTGGTTAAGGAAGTCATCTGCAAGCACTTGGAAGGTAGTAAAGTGATAGGGAACAGCCAGCATGGTTTTGTAAAAAACAAATCACGTCAAACCAACCTGATAGCTTTTTTTGACACGATAACGAGACTCATAGATAAGGGAGAAGCAGTGGATGTGGTATACCTAGACTTTAGTAAAGCATTTGATACGGTCTCGCATAATATTCTTATCGACAAACTAGGCAAGTCCAACTTAAATGGGGCTGCAATAAGGTGGGTGCATAACTGGCTGGCTAATCGTACCCAGAGAGTAGTTGTTAATGGTGCTCAATCCTGCTGGAAAAACATAACAAGTGGGGTTCCGCAGGGGTCTGTTTTGGGACCAGTTCCATTCAATATCTTAATTAATGATTTGGATATTGGCATAGAAAGTACGCTTATTAAGTTTGCAGATGATACCAAGCTGGGAGGGGTTGCAACTACCTTGTAGGAGAGGGTCATAATTCAGAATGATCTAGATAAATTGGAGAAATGGTCTGAAGTAAACAGGATGAAGTTTAATAAAGATAAATGTAAGGTGCTGCACTTAGGAAGGAATAATCTGTTTCACATATACAGAATGGGAAAAGACTGTCTAGGAAGGAGCACAGCAGAAAGGGATCTAGGGGTTCTAGTAGATCACAAGTTAAATATGAGTCAACAGTGTGATGCTGTTGCAAAAAAAGCAAACATGATTCTGGGATGCATTAGCAGGTGTGTTGTGAACAAGACACGAGAAATCATTCTACCGCTCTACTCTGCGCTGGTTAGGCCTCAGCTGGAATATTGTGTCCAGTTCTGGGCACCCCAATTCAAGAAAGATGTGGAGAAATTAGAGAAGGTCCAGAGAAGAGCAACTAGAATGACAAAAGGTCTGGAGAGCATGACTTATGAAGAAAGGCTGAAAGAATTGGGCTTGTTTAGCTTGGAAAAAAGAAGATTGAGGGGGGACATGATAGCAGTTTTCAGATATCTTAAAGGGTGTCATAAGGAGGAGGGAGAAAACTTGTTCTTCTTGGCCTCTGAGGAGAGAACAAGAGGCAATGGACTTAAGCTGCAGCAAGGGAAGTTTAGGTTGGACATTAGGAAAAAGTTCCTAACTGTCAGGGTGGTCAAGTACTGGAATAAGTTGCCAAGGGAGGTGGTGGAATCTCCCTCGCTGGAGATATTTAAGAACAGATTAGATAGATGTCTATCAGGGATGGTGTAGATAGTGGTCGGTCCTGCCGTCGGGGCAGGGGACTGAACTCGATGGCCTCTCGAGGCCCCTTCTGGTCCTAGTATTCTATGATTCTATGATTCTATGATACAGTGGGTAGTGTACAAAAGTACTAAACCTTTGGCTTTAAATTAAGTCCAGAATGACTTGCTTATTGCTGTTAATGACTTTAACTTTATCTGTTTCCAAGGTTGTGTTCCATGTATTTTTTTCTAAGTTGCAACTTGAAGCCATCTCTTTTCACATTCTTTTTGTACCAACAATCTGGAATTTAAGAACAAACTTGCGGTAACAAGTTAGCAAGCACCTTCAGCAAAGGAAAATAGTAGTGTAAGAGAAAAGATTTAGGTTTCATCGTTCCAAGACGTTTATTATAAAGATCAGTAAAAGTATTAAAAATAGCTTGACCGTGCCTTTGTAAGTGAAATGCTGACAAATGGGGATTCTAAAATGTAGATTAAAAAAAGGAAACCAGATGAAGAAAGAAGTAAAATATAAAATATTTCAGATGATCTCAGTGTAAATCACACCTGAGTCTAACTTCACAGCATGCCGTGGGGTTTAATTGAAAGTTCTAACTAGACCTATTTGTCAAATAGATCACTCAGAGGGAAATTGCATTATCACAATTAATCTATTTGTTAAAAAAAAAAAGAAAGTCTGGGGGAAGCACACAGGAAATGTTTTGGGAGAGAACTTTGTGATGTCAGAGCCTCTTCCTCATTGCCACCATCCAAAAAAGAAAATTCAGAAAACAGAAGCACTATATTGCAAACATAGAACTTAGTTATGCCATGGATGTGTAGCCCACTGTAATGACAAATACTGGGCTGCACTATAATCACAGGAGGTCATGGTAGAATTCCTCCTTCTTAAATCACAGCTTTTCTCCATGAGCTATCCATGCTGCAGGGGGAGAGTGCTGGCTTCTACTCCCCCTTTTCCCTACTGTGCACCAGTCACCCTCCATGACCCCATCAGAGGGGAAGGAGATTTGACCAGAGCCTGATTTCCTTTCCTCCCCACACTGAGGTTTTGTACGAGGCTCAGGGAGAAGGATGAAGCAGGCCCTGTGCTCCTATGCACCCAGGGGCTAGAATTTTGCGTGGCTCTGCAAGATCCTTACAAGCACCTCACCCCCACCATAGCTTCCCCTCAATGTAGGTAGGTGAAGGCCAGGAACAATCTAGCTGTGAGTGAAGGCCAGGAACAATCTGGCTGTGAACTCATTAATTTTTGTACTGTGCTTTTGAAAATGTAAATATCTATTTCCACGATGTGCAGAAATTGGTCAAACTCAACTCTGTGGAAATAGGAGCAAAGCCGTTGCCTTCCTGAAAGTTGCATGTGCTGGTGGAAGGCTTGAATGTGGCTGAGATTCCAAAGTCAGGGTTCTTCTGTTATGTACAATACGCCAGAGTCTCTGCTGAGCAGAGTGTACAATAGAAAAGTTTAAGGGAGCAGGAATGAGTCTAAACCCTCTTTCTTCTCCCCAGCTTCTGGGTTTCTATCGGCCCCCCAGTGTTATGGACAGTGTTATCCAGGAACAGTGGCACCCTGGGGCCCAGTGGCAAGGTAGGAGAGGGGCTTGTCTCCCTTCCCCCAGAAGGTGTGGGGCTTAGGGCAATTAGACCTTGCCTCCCCTCATGCTCCCTCAGAGTCACACACAAAGTGGCAGCACAGCTTTGCAGCAGCATTTCCTAGGTGCCTAGAGCTTTGGTAGTGGCAGTGGCCAGAGTTCCAGGCCCCTTTGAAATGCTGACCTCTGGGTCTACTGCCCTCTTTGCCTCCCTGTCCACAAGCCTATTCAGGAAAGTACTTCCTTGAGATGTAAGCACACATTTAAAGTTAGCATACATTTAAATGTCTGAAATATTACACCAATCCATCCTGCTGACTCCCAGCTTTCTTTCCTGGACTCTAAATTAACCCTACTCTGCAGAACCAGCCCCTCTCAGCTGGGCGCCTGGGACAGGTGCCAGGGATGCAATATGCATGTGTGTTGTGTGAGAAGTATGACTCTTGGCAGCCCTGTGAGGGGATTGTGATTTTTGGCAGGTTGCTGTGTGGGGAGAGCACACTTCTTGTACTCCCCCTCTTCCATACACTCCAACACAGCAGGCCACCTGTAAAGAACGTCCAAAAATGCAGGAACGTAAGACTGGCCCTGCAGCCAGTGGTGATTCGGAAGCTACATAAGTGATGTAGAACAACACGCAGAGGATGGTGCAGTCCAGTAGTTGCTTCAGGCCTTTGATCACCCAGTGCCAGATTGTGTCTGTTCAGATGAACTGACAGCCTCGCCAGGCCTCACGGATAGGTGAGGGGGGCCAGGTTGAGGCTCCCAGAAGGGGTGGGACCACAGACAGAAGGCGGGGGGTTCTGGACAGCTGGCCATTGTCACACACACCCAGTGCTGTCCGGAACACGCTGCCCAGGGCCTTGCAGCATGTTGTACAGGGCTCTGGCAGCGATTAAAACGGCCCAGGGCTCCCACCACTGCTGCAGCCAGGAGCCCTGGGCCCTCTTGAATCACTGGGCCTTGGGGCAGCTGCCCTCTTGGCCCCACTCCCGACCCTCATCAGTGGGCCTGTGTTTGCCAGTGTTCAGTTGTTGAAGGAAGGTGCCTGGACTAGCAAATTTGCACTCCCTGCAACTAGGGCAATACAGAAACTGGTCCCTTTAGACACCCCTAAGCGCCACAGAAAGCACCATTCAAAATGGAGTGGAAGGGTGAGGTCATCAAGACTCTGCTCCTACTCCATAATGGCTTGCCACACAGGGCCAGGACAGATTGAAAAGTCCCTGAACCCCACGGCTACAGCTACACTTGCGAGTTCTGTTGACAAAACTGGAGTTTTGTTGACAAATCTCACTGCAAGTTCACACACAAAATGCACTTTGTCAACAGTCTGTCGGCAAAACTCAGCTCTTCTGCTGAGAACTTTCTGCCTCTCCCAGACGAGGGAAAGTGCCTTTGTCAATAGAGTCTGTCGATAAAAACGCTGTGTGGATGTTCTGGGGGGCCTTCTGTTGACAGACAGAGCCTCCAGGACACTGGGCAGCCCTGTCTGCTGTGCTTCCAGTAGGCTGTTTCGTCAAGGGAGCAGTCGGGCATTCCTGCCGCTTTCTGTCAACAGAGCAGATCGCTCTTTTGATCCACTTTAGTGTATGGCCACACTCTGTCGACAGACGTTTTCTTGGAAAATCTCTTCCAACAGACACCTCTTTTGACAGATGCCCCTAGCGTAGCTGGGGTCCATGGAAAGATATAGTCATATGCATTGGGGAACTGAGGGAGGTATCATGCCAGAGCCATCCTATGTTGGCCTTCTGCTGCAGTGGCTCCATACAAGGCTGGTTCTTAAAGATGTAATAAGATCACAACATTGAATCCACTGTCTTTCGTGAAAGTGAGGCGGGCTTGTGACCTGGTGTGAAAAGTCACAGATTACTCATAGATATTGCTCAAGTTGTTTACTGGTTTTCTATATATTTGGCTTGTGACATTATTCAGGTTATACTAATCACCAGAGGGGAAGGAAACCAGACTCCACAGCAGATTGAATTACTGTTTAATTGGGCATCCTGTGAAATAAACATTCGAACTTGGATAAGGATAAAATGTGAGTCACAATTCTGGCGAGTTATGAAGTGTTCAAGAAAGTGATGAGCACACTCAGGCTAGAACGGTGCAGAAGGAGGGAAACAAGCTCAGGAGCAATGTTCATCAAAGGGGCACTATGCAGAGACAGTGACTTCTTTCCATTGCAAAAATCTGAGCTCTCATACAGGGTCTTATGGACACCTCTAGGAAAAAACATGACAGCAAATCTCTCTGCATATTTTGTCTCATTTTTTCAAATACATTTGAACCCCTGTAGTCTGGGTGTCCATGACCTGGGAACACCTGTGGTTTGGACCCTGCCAGGGGAGGAGGAAGCAGCTCTATGTCCTGCCACTCCTTCACCCCCTCCCCCACTCCCGGCTCAGCAACTGAGAGACAAGCAGTGCAATGAAGCTCTTGTCTGGAGGATATCCCATCTCTCCCATAGAAACAATGCCTGGGAGTGGGGAGTGTGACGAGCCATGTATGCCCCCTGTAAGCACTACACTCCCATCCCCCTCCCCCGCCAGATCCCACACCCTCACCCCCAGCACACTTCTCACCCCACTTCTCTCCCAGACTTAAACCAAATGCTATGTTACATATGAAATAAAAATTCAGTACTTTGCAAAATGGTTATTTTCACCTACAGAACCAAAACGATACCCGAACACCCATGGTCCAGATAATTCCATAATCCGGCACAGCCCATTTCCCAAGGTTGCTGCATTAAAGAGTTCCCAGAGCCATTTTGCTTCCATCTGATATAGATTATCATACTGTATCCATTGTATTATACTGCATCCATTGTTGTACCTGAGCGTCTTCCCATAATGCATGAAGCTCCAGTGCAGCAAAGCCCTTCGGGCTGAATGTTCAAATGGAATTAGGCTACTGACTTCCATTGATTTCAGTGGGAACTAGGAGCCTAAACAGAAGTTAGGATCAGGGTGTCATGTCAGATATGGGAAGTGGGGGGGTGGTGACCTGTGCATGCCATAATGGGAGTGCAGGGCAGAGTAAGGACAGTGGCTTCAGCCGTGTTTCTAAACATCCTCAGTAAAAGCCTGGCAGCAAATGGTGTGGGTGTGGGTGGAGGAGGGGATGGACTGACCCTGTCTTCCCCACCACCACCACCACATAACACCACTTTCCAGGAGCTAAGGAGCTACTAAGGCGCTTGAAGACTCTAGTTTTTGTCAGATAACTTAGCAGTTGGCTGACAGGAGCACTGTAGCTAATTCCTATATAAAAGGAAGAAAATTATTATTAGAACCCAGGGCTTTCTTTGTGCTGGTGTGGGAAGGAATGTGGATCCAGCACCTTGGCAGCCCCAGCCAGGATCCCCACCAGCAGCTCCAGCCCCACAGACCCAACCAGGGTTGGGAACCCTGGCAGCCCCAGGGCTGGGAACTGGCCAGGGAGTGGAGCTCCGCCAGCAGCGCCAGCCCCAGGGATCTGGCTTGGGATGGGGGAACCCCAACATCCATGGGGCTGGGGACCAGCTGCGGTGCAGAGCCCCACTGACAGCACTAGCCCCAGGGACCCAGCTGGGAGGCAGGGGTCCCCAGCAGCTCCACGGTGGGGAGCTGGCTGGGATGTGGGGTTCTGCTGGCAGCCCCAGACATGGGAACCCTGGCGGGGAGGAAAAGAGGGGAACAATTTAGAGCCACTTATCTCCAATATGCTGACAACTTGTGACTAATCATTAAGGCTACGTCTACACGTGCACCCAACTTCGAAATAGCTTATTTCGATGTTGCGACATCGAAATAGGCTATTTCGATGAATAACGTCTACACGTCCTCCAGGGCTGGCAACGTCGATGTTCAACTTCGACGTTGCTCAGCCCAACATCGAAATAGGCACAGCGAGGGAACGTCTACACGCCAAAGTAGCACACATCGAAATAAGGGAGCCAGGCACAGCTGCAGACAGGGTCACGGGGCGGACTCAACAGCAAGTCGCTCCCTTAAAGGGCCCCTCCCAGACACACTTTCATTAAACAGTGCAAGATACACAGAGCCAACAACTAGTTGCAGACCCTGTATATGCAGCACGGACCCCCAGCTGCAGCAGCAGCAGCCAGAAGCCCTGGGCTAAGGGCTGCTGCCCACGGTGACCACAGAGCCCCGCAAGGGCTGGAGAGAGAGTATCTCTCAACCCCCCAGCTGATGGCCGCCATGGAGGACCCCGCTATTTCGATGTTGCGGGACGCGGATCGTCTACACGTCCCTACTTCGATGTTGAACGTCGAAGTAGGGCGCTATTCCCATCCGCTCATGGGGTTAGCGACTTCGACGTCTCGCCGCCTAACGTCGATTTCAACTTCGAAATAGCGCCCAACACGTGTAGACGTGACGGGTGCTATTTCGAAGTTACTGCCGTTACTTCGAAGTAGCGTGCACGTGTAGACGCAGCCTAAGAGACATTGGTTAGGGATTAACATTTTAATGTGCATTTTTCCTTTACTACTAATTCTGCAGGGAGAAGCGGGGAGAGACTGTCAGGACTCCTTTGTTTGTTTATTGTTTGAAATCTGTTGCCTGTGCACTTCATTGGGTACCTTGTGGTATGTAGTGAAGGAGTAAATGGCATGTCCTTATTCAACTTTTACACGCCATGCATGGTTTTCTAGACCTCTGACATACCCTCTACCCTTTAGTGATTTCTTTTCCAAGATGAAAAATCCCAGTCTTTTAAAGCTTTCCTCATATAGAAGCTGGTTTTCCCGCCTAATCACCCTTCTCTGTGTCTTTTCCAAATCCAATATGCCTTTTTTTAGATGGCGTGACCTCATCTGAACACAGTATTTAAGATATGGACGTGCCATGGCCTCATAAATCAAAAAATATCATATTGTCTCAATATAATCTATCCCCTTCCTAATAATTCCCAATATGCTGTTAGGTTTTTAGACTGTTATGCACACTGATCAGATGTTCTCAGGGAAGTAACCACAATGATTTCAAAATCTGTTTCTGGAGCAGTAACAGGTAATTTAGACCCCATCATTCTTGGATCTATAGTTGGGATTATATTTTTCTATGTGCATTACTTTGCATTTATCAACACTGAATTCCATCTGTCCTGGTGTTGCCCAATCACCCAGTTTTGTGAGATCCCTTTGTACCTCTTTCCAGTCAGCTTTGGATTTAACTATTTTGAGTAATTTTGGTATCATCTGCAAATTTGCCACCTCACTGTTTACCCCTTTTTTAAGATCATTGTGAATAAGTTGAACAGCGTTGGTCCCAGTGCCTGCCCCTGGAATATACCACTATTTATTCCTACTCTTTTCTCTCTTATCTTTTAAGTACATTATCTGGCAATGTTTTCATGACCACCTAAGAACCCCTCAATTACCTGAATGCCAAATAGTCACAGACAGATAGCCATGTTTGTCTGTATCTTCACAAAGCACGAAAGCAGTTATGTAGCACTTTAAAGACTAACAAAGCACAAGTTGAAGTTAAGAGCTGCCTCTGGGCTGAGGGCATGGCGTTAAGCAGACCTCAGATATGAAATACAGGGGTTTGAGTTGGGGAGGGGGCCACCAAGCTCCCTATTCTTCTTTATATGGCACCCTAGTTAGAAGTCTAGCTCCTTTTGAACATTCAGCCCTGCAGCATTAACTGTCAGCACATGGTTAAGTGCTTTTCTGAAACAGGACTTACACTGACTAACATCTGCCATGTGTTCCCTTTGTGTGTCTGATATTCTGCAGCTATTCTGGTGACTGGATTTACCGGTAGGCCTGTTTACAGAAACAACAGACAATACTGAAGAATATTCAGAAAAAGGGAATTTAAAATTTGCAGTCATGAATATTTGCAGCATATTTGAAATTTATGTTTATAAAATATTTGAAATTTTGTGAAGCATCAGATAATAATCTGAGTGGATCAAACGCTAATAAAGGGGATGAAGTGGCAGACCTAGAGCTGAGGCCCTGTCTTTACTCAGATAACAGATAGCCATAGCAATGTAAGTTGCTACTCCCTGCTCTGCCACTTTGTCTCAACTTCGCTATAGAGCTTAAAGTCCTGCTCAGTTTCCAGTCACTGCTCTGCATCTCTGCTCAAATTGCCAGCTGTAATGATAGATACCTTTCCAGCAGAAACTGGCTGGCAACCAGATCAAGAGCTCCATTTCACATAGACAACTGAGTAGCTACTGGACTGTAACAGTTTTTAGTTGCTATTATAGAGAAGTGGCTCCAAATCAGCCACCTTGAAATGAAGGGCTCGACAGCCTATTATCATTTCCCTGAGCCATCCGTTCTTTAAAACCCTTGGCATATTTATTTCTGCTTGGAACTTGCAAAGGTTGCCAGTTTGCCACCTGCCACCAGATGGCCTAAGCATCCCACCATTCACCAAGGATGGCCACTCCATTAGAGAATAGTAGCTGTAACTTCCCTAACATTGACATTTACTATTTATTCAATTGTTTACAAATGATCGAGGTTTCTTAATGGACCCCTTCTCTGCACAATATGGAAGAGGTATGCTGTCAGCAGTCCAGTGCTATCCACAGAGATTGGGTACTAGTTCCTCTATATGCCCCTTGGTAAAAATATACTCTTATTATTGTCACCAACTAACCTTGAACTCTCCTCAGGCTTCGGCAGATGCAGATGCAATAAATTGGACTCTTATAAGTGCCCTAAAATAGTAGATTTCTTGACCCTGTAAAAAAGAACTCTCCACTGACCAGTTAAACTGAGTTTAAATTTGCTTTGTGTCCAGAGCAGTGCAAAGCAGATTTAATAGGCGAGAGAATGTAACCAGGGGAGTTTGAGTTGTTGGTTTTGACTTATAAAGCCCTAAATGGTTAGGGATTTGAAAAATGTGATCCATCCTTGTATACTATCATTGCAGAAGTGATCAATGAGATTGTGTGAGCTAACAACTACCTTATTTAAAAAGGGAGAAGGTACCAGGGCTTTGTCTGTGGGGAGCTCTCATGTACATATACACAGGGATAAAGAACTGGCAGCTGTGCTGGGTCATCTGAGTCAGACTTGCAGGGTTCAGGCTCTAGGGCTGAAAAAAATCACCATGTAGACATCCAGAACCTGGCTGGACCCCAAGTGCTGAGATCTTGAGAAGAAGATGGAAGGACACAGCCTGAAGCTGACCAGTTACAGTGATTTTTAGTCCTGCAGCCGTGCCATGGGTCTTTTATCCCTGTGTAGGCATATCGTTGACTTCCCTTCTTGGTCTGAAAGAGGCCAGCATTGGCGAACCTTTACTGTACACTTCATAATTCCTCTCTAATTTTGCTTGGGGGACAGATTGCGAAGGCCTGGTGAAAGAATGTTTTTCTGTGCAGGGTGGAGTCAATAGGCCTGATTCTAACTAGAGTCACAGTGGTGTAAATCAAATCAAGAGTAACGTTACTGAAGCCGCTGGTGTTACACTCAATTGACATCGGTGAGTGAAATCAGAATCAGACCCACTGGGTGACTAACCGGGAGACAGAGACATGCTGGGAGAAGAAGCATTATTTTATGTACAATGACACTGGTTTCTTAGCAATTGTACAAACATTAAACGATGCACTAAGAGCCTTGGCTTTGTGGTTTAAAAAATCTAAATGACCAAATAATTTGTGTCCTTATATGTTTTTGTAATTACTTTTATTATTATTTTAATGTGGGGAAGACCAGATTAAGTAACAATGTGGAGAGAAACCACCAATGTTCAGAGGCAGAATGCATCTGCTGTAGATACGTTCAGGTCAGCTTCTGGGAGGTGTTGAAATGGTTGCATGGTGATCCATACCAAACGCTGAATTGTCTGAGACTCTTCATGACATTAGATCCAAAGCACAAATGATGAGACCTTGGAGCAAATTTTCCTAAGTATGCAGTAGTTGAACTCACTTAAATTTCAGTGATTTGGGAAAATTTCCTATAGTCCTTAATTACTGTGGTAAATTGATTATTACTACAGAAAAATTGAAAATGCTTTTTGCAATTGGTAAATATTTCCAATTTGGTTTAAAAATGTCTGAGTGCAATATTGGAAATTTCATCAAATTTAATCCAACCTCAGGCTCTACTGTGATAATACAGGGGAGTCCAGGTTTGATTCTGATCTCGGTTACACTGAGATTAATTGTAGTGTCATTCACGTTACAGAAATTAAGTCAGAGTTACACCAGAGTGACTGAGATCAGAATCTAGCCCTGAGTACTACGTTATGTATCCTTGGAGGATAAAATTCATTTTGAATTCTTGTATCTTCTGCTTGCTTGTGCTCTTATTTACTAACTGTCTGACTGAGTGTGCTATTCTGGGTCACCTAGATGTCCTTTATTACACAGTTTCCAATTCAGTACATTTTTTAATCAAGATTAAATTGAAGCAGGGTTCTAGGTGCATGTGCGCATTCTCTCTCTCACACTCTCTCTCTCTCTCTCTCTCTCTCTCTATCTATCTATTTAGTGAAAGCACTGAAATTCCCTAAGTCTATATTTGAAAGTACCAGTAATAGAACTGAGGAGATGTAGGGCTTTATTATTATTGTTAGTATTATTTTAGAGTGAAGTGTTAAAAATATCATCACCTTTTAAATGCAAGTTAAGACTTATTTTTAAAATCACATTAACTAAAAGCTTGTTGAGGAATAAATAGTCTAGAGGATAATTGAGACTTAGCTGGCTTAAGCATTAATGCATCAAAATCAGATGCCAGATCATTAATTAATTCTACAAATTATAGTGTTGCCATTACTAGCAAATACTGAGACTACTACAAAGGAGCGAATTAAATTGCATAGATTTTTTTCTCTTTATAGCTTAGACCAAAAATAAACTGCAATGATTATTTGAGGTGATTTAAAGACAGACTTTATTAATTTTAAAACTTTTCAGTCATTTTTAATTTCCAGAAATGATCATAAACTAAAACACACCTAGACTGACAGAAAAGTCAATTCAACATGCCCTAAATGAGCAAAAAAGTCAATTCAACATGCCCTAAATGATCCCCTTCAAGTCACTCTGCTTGGCAGAACACTGGACAAAGACGGGTCTTGCAAAGTAGCCTGAACCATAAACTCGTAGACAGTAGGGGCTGGAAGAGACCTCAGCAGGTCACCCAGTTCAAACTTCTACTCAAAGCAGGACCAGTCCCAACTAAATCATTCTAGCCAGGGCTTTGTCAAGGCCAGCCTTAAAAACCTCTAAAGAGGAAGTTTTGAGCACCTCCCTAAGTAACTCATTCCAGTGCCCTCCCTCCCCGCAACTGAAAGAGCTTTGTACAATGTACAGTCTAGATCTCCCCCTTTGCAACTTGAGACCATTGTTCCTTGTTTTGTCATCTGCCTCCACTGGAAGCAGCCTAGCTCTGTCCTTTTTGGAAAGAACCCCCCTTCAAGTAGTTGAAAGTTGCTACCAAATCCCCCCTTCATTCTTCTCTTCTCCAGACTAAATAAGCCCAGTTCCCTCAACATCTCCCTATAAATCAGGGGCTCCAGGCCCCTAATCATTTTCATTGCCCTCTTCTGGACTCTCGTTCCAATTTATCCACAGCCTTTTTGTAATGGGGTCCCCAAAATTAGATGTAATAGTCGATATGTGACCTCACCAGTGCCAAATAGAGGAGAATAATAGTTCCTTTGATCTCATGCCAATGCACCTACTAATGCAGCCCATTATGCCATTAGCCTTCTTGGCAACAAGGGCACATTGTTGAATCATGTCCAGCTCCTTGCCTACTGCAATCCCCAGGCCTTTTTTCTGCAAAACTGTTGCCTAGCCAGTTGGTCCCCAGCCTGTAGCAGTGCTCGGGATTTTTCTGTCCTAAGTGCAGGATGCTGCACTTGTCCTTATTGAACCTCATCAAAGTTCTTTTGGCCCAATCTTCCAATTTGTCTAAGTCACCTGGAATCCTATCGCTGCCCTCTGATGTATCTACCTCTCCCCAGAACTTAGTATCATCCGCAAACTTGCTGAGAGTACACTCCATTTCATCATCCAGATAAGTAATGAAGATGTTGAACAAGGACCAACACCTGGGGCATTCTGCTTGACATTGGCTGCCAAGTGGACATCAAGCCATTGATCACTACCCTTTGGGTCCCATAATCTATCCAGCTTTCTATCCCCCTTAAAGTCCATTCACTGAAGCCACAGTTCTTTAACTTGCTGGCAAGACTACTGTGAGAGAGCATATCAATAGCATTGCTAAAGTCAAGGTTTATCTTGTCCACCACTTTCCTCATATCCACAGAGCCAATTATCTCATCAATGTGGTTGGTCAGTCATGACTTGCCCTTGGTGAATCCACGTTGATGCCCTCCTGATCACCTTCCTGTCCTCTAAGCACTTCAAAATGGATTCCTTGAGAACCTACTCCATGATTTTTCCAGGCACGGAGGGGAAGCTGACATGTCTGTAGTTCCCCAGATTGTCCTTCTTCCCTACATTTGCTTTTTTACAATAACATAGGACCTGCCTTCATCACCATGAGTCTTCAAAGACAATAGCCAGTGGCTCTGCAGTTGCATCAGACAACTCTCTTGCACCCTCAGATGCGTTAGATCCTGCCCCATGGACTTGTTCATGTCCAGCTTTTCTAAATAGTCCTTAACCTGTTCTTTCACCACTTGGGTCGCTCACCTCCTTCCCATACTGTGCTGCCCAGTGCAGCGCTCTGGGAACTGATCATGTCTGTGAAGGCTGAGGCAAAAAAAGCATTGAATACTTCACCTTTTTTCCACATCATCTGCGGTCGGATTGCCCTCCCCATTCACTAAGGATCATGTATGTTCCCTGACTTTCTTCTTGCTGTCCACATATCTTTAGAAATCCTTCTTGTTATCCTTCATATGCCTTGCTAGCTGCAACTCCAACTGCTCTGTGTCCTTCTTGATTACACCCCTACGTGCTTGAGCACTATTTTATACTCCTCTCTAGTCATCTGTCCAAATGTCCACCTCTTGTAAACTTCCTTTTTGGGAGGGAGGTTAGGTTATTGGTACGCAGATAATTTGTGTATGGTTTTAAACACAGGAGACAATACAAGAGCAATACAAGCCCACTGCCCTCTTACTACTCATTGTGATTACATGACTCACATCCACTCAGGGCTTGCCTACTTGGGAAGTTACACCTGTAGAAGCTAAGGCCTCATTTACGCTTAAAACTCAGATTGGCATACACATGGTGCTCAGCAGTGTGAATAATCTGTTTTCCTGAGCACTTCAGCTAGGGCAGCCTTAAGAGATGGTGCAGACACAGCTAGGTCAATGGAAAAATGGGTGGGTGTGCTCCTACAGCAGCTGAAAATAAAACCTTTCATTACTGTAGCCTGTGTCTGAAGTCCAAAGACAGGGGTAGTTATGACACTATAGTGCCCACAGTTTAGAATTAGTGTAAGTCTTCAGTTTAAACTGGTATTGTTATACTGCTGTAACTTGCCACATGTGGGCATGCTTATTCTGGCACAAGACAGATTTTCTTCTGTTAGTGGCTGCTTTCTGGTTATCTTAAATCCCTTCCCTGAAGATGCAAGCTCTTATTCCCAAAGAATAATATCCATAGGGAGTCACTGGAGTTGACAGCCACTGCAGACTCCTGGGCAAGGTGTTTGCGGGCCCAGCTCTGCACCACCAGAAGGGGCCAGGGCCTACGGCAGAACGGGTGGGACCAAGGGCAGTCAGCCCTTAGAGATGCCCAGAATGTGGCCTGTCCCCCAGTCCTCAAAGCCACATAGAATGGTGCTCTGGCAGCAATTCAAAGGGGCCCAGAGCTGCAGTCACAGTTGTGGGGGTTGGGAGTTCCAGGCCACTTTGAATCACCAGTCCTCAGGGCAAATGCCTCCTGTACCTCTCCCCTTTAACAGGCCAGCAGGAAGTTATAGTGGTATAATTATATCAATTTACTTAAACCAGTACAATTACACTGACTGATATGACTGGCAAACCCCTCCATGTGGACAAGCACTTGGTATGACACTTCCTACACATGGCTGCATGACATATAGAAAACTTTGCTCTATCACTGGATTACAGAAGTAATTCTTGTTGCTCAGGCAGTGCAGGCGCTTGTTTTTAGATCCAGAGGTCCTTGTTACAATCCCCATTGCTGATGCATCACCCAGGAACATTATGTTTTAGTTCCTCAATGGTACATTTGATGAAGACATCTCTTAATGCATGTTGTTTTCACTCAGTCATGTTTACTCTGTGTAAATGGCATTGAAAAACAGATAGGTAACAAAATAAGCACACAAAAGTTTGGTAAGTCATTTGTGGAAGATTACTATTTCTTCTTAAGCCATTTCCCCTTGTAGATCTGTGAGTTATTAGGCACAATGGGTGAAATCCTGGCCCCATCAAAGTCGGTGGACTGTTGCCTTTGACTGCAATAGGGCCAGGATATTACCGAATATTTAAAACTACTTTTCCAACTTTTTCCCCAACCACAGACAAAAGATACTAGAATTTCATACCAAAAAGTAATACACAGTGAATCCATTCTCTAGCCACCATTTCTAAGGGAAAAGACTGGTCTAATTCCCAGTCATTAAGTCAACTCATTGATAGGAATCATAACAAAGACAGATGCTATTGTCCCTTTTAATTTTAAGATAAGCAAGGGTGAAATAATTTTTATTCTCTCTCAATATGACTGATCTTGTGGATAAAGACTAAAATATCTGTCAGTGGGAAATAATGGCTAGAATCTCATCTGGAAAATATTACTACAAAAAGACTGTGAAGTAAAATGCCATTGTGTTGCCTAATGTGAAGCGTATTTCTGACCCAAGAAAAGGAATACAAGCAATGCTAAGTGTATTTTTTCGCTTTGTTGGCCTCTGGCACAGAACTTTCAGCCAAAAATTATAAAAATAGATTATGTTAATTAATATGTCCAAAGAAAGTTTTTCTTACTTCCTACCATTTCCTTAAAATACCTTCGAATCTCCTAAACACACCTGACATTTTAGCCAGAAAATGTACAAACCCAAATTTATAGCATCGTTTGAACCATTTTCTTTGGGACCTGTTGTCTGGAGAAGATATAAAGAGGCAGCTGATCCTGCCTGTAGGTGTGAAAAGAAGTCACCCTGACAGCATCATTTCCTTCTTACAACCATGTAAAAATCTCATTAAAGAGGTTTTGCGGAGTTCAGGATCCATTGCCTCGCAGAGATAAAGGGTTGGGGGAATTCAGTAGCATCCTCCTGAAAACTTGCTGCAGTTTTCTGCTGACATACTGCATGTGAGTAGGAGAAAACAAGCAGAAAATCACTATAGAAGTGTTTTGCCCTTTCCCTTTGATAAGTTTATGGAATTAGTTATGTGGTTTGGGCAAAGTTACTGCCAGGCCACTTAGCAGACATGCACTGACTGAGCATATTTCAACATAAATAACTCTGTTTGGTGTTGCGGAAGGAATTTTTCCCTTCAAGTCAGAATGAAAGAGACTGGGGGAGGGAGGTGGGAAGAGGAAGTGTTCACCTTCCTCTGCAGTGTGGGGTATGGGTGATTTGCAGATTTTAACTAATAAAAACGGTGAATTCTCCGTAACTTGAAGCCTTTACAACATGTTGTAAGGACCTCAGTAACTCACCCACAGGTTAGGGATCTATTTCAGGAGTGAGGAAGTAAGGTACTATGTCCTGAAGTGTCTATAAGTCTATGAGCAACTTGGCAAGGCAATCTTTATCAGAGAGTCTTCTATGGAGTACCCTAAATGTTACTGTCCACCCATATTCTTAACTCTTTGTGCCTTGTCTACAAGGGAGAAAATGTGCAGTATCACTTAAGATGTGACCTTAAATCATGATGGTTAGATCAGGATAGCCCCCTATGTGGATACTATTCTTATTCCATTATAAGAGTGCCTTGTTTGGTTTAGACAGGCTTCATACTAATATAAAGTGTCCACACATGGGGGAGGAGGCGTTACTTGTAAATTATATTGGTAAATAACATGTAAAACTGCAAAGGAATGTTGTCCTTTGTACAACCCTTTCTCTCCCAGGATGCAGCTCTCCTCAGTGGTCTTTGCAGCTTCACCTCAGGTTGGCAGGCCACTTCTCTGCTGTGCATTCCTGGCAGACAGCCGCATCTCCCTCTCTAGCTATCGCTGATGAAAACATGCTTACCAGCCTGCTGCTTCTCTGAGTTCCTTTGTTTAACCTTGCTCCCTTTGCTCCTAGTGCACTCCTGTCCGTCTGCCTGTTTTTCCTCCAGAGTGTGACTCTCCACACTGAGGAGCCCTAAGTCTAAGCCCTGTCAGCCTGTTGATTAACACAGCCCTGGTAAAATCACTGTTCTTAGTTTTTCCCTCGTTTTTGATCATTCACCTGTAGACTTCTTTAATGTATAAGCCAGATCCCCAGCTAGTATAAATCAGCACAGCTCCATTGAAGAGAAGGGAACTACATTGATTTACTCCAGCAGAAGATCTGACCCACCTTGTCTCCTTTGGTTCTTTAATCAATCAGATTTTCTCATTCCCTCTTCTTCTTTTAACCACTTTAACACTTAGGTCATTTGAATTGTTTTTGTTGTGTGGTTTCATTTGCTGTTAAAAAGGCAGCTCTGATAGCAGCAGACATATCTTTTCCTGAGCCTCTGTCACGTCAAGAGACTTAGTGAAACATCAGTTTTTCTCTTCTGCTCCCAGCCCATATGTTTTTGAGCAGCACTAGGGAAACATGTTTTAAAGGACAGACTTGGGAGGTGCCTTCTGATATGGGCAATGAGAATCATAAGCTGCTTCTAAAGAAACTTGTGGTTCTGAAGACACGATCTCTTTGCCGAAAAGTCACCCAGCACTTCTTATTCTCAGCCCTTCCACACCAAGTTCAAATTCCTTCTCCTTACCTCTAACCCTGCACAATTCCACCCCCACCTGGGCCTCTGCTCTTTTGTTTTGTAGATAAGGTACTAGGCTGGGACTGATGAGATTGGATTCACGTCCAGGTTCTGCCATAGGTTTTCCACATGTCCTGGAGAGGTCAGTCAATCTTTCTGTGCCTTAGGCCCCAGTCTGTAAAATGGGGATTAGAACACTCATTTTAGCTGTCTTGCTCATTTAGATAGTGAAGCCTCTAAGGCAGAGCTGGTCATTTAACGTGTGTAGGACCTAGCACAATGATGGCCTGATCTCTGTTGAGGGTCTCTAGATGACAGCAGGGTTGCCAGGCATCCACTTATTTACCCAAAGCCCCGTCGAAAAGGGACCCAGGCAGTTCTGATCAGCACTGCTGACCAGGCCGCTGAAAGTCCAGTCAGCAGCACCTCAGGGCTGACACATGCTCCCTGCCTGCCATAACTCAGCGTGACTCCCAGCCGGCATATCCCTGTGGCCCACGGGCTGCGTGCTAGGGAGACCTGACAGCAAGTGTGAAAAATCAGGATGGCGTGGTGTGGGGGGTAATAGGCAGCTACACAAGACAAAGCGCAAAATATTGGGTGTGTACCTAGCAAATCAGAACATCTGATTACCCTACTCTGCACACTGCCCCCACTCTGAGCAACAGCTCCACAGCACCCACTGAGCAGGAGTCATGGTCAGTGAGAACTGCAGAGGCAGTGTCCGCAGACATAGGCTGTGTGCAAAGCCTCTGGCCCCTCTGCCTACGGGCTACAGAGACATGCTGGCTGTTTGCAGGAGCTGTGTGGAGCCAGGGCAGGCAGAAAGCCTTTCTTAGCCATGCTGTGCGATGGATCAGAATCTTCTTGAGGTAAAAACTGCTTGGACAGAGCCTCCTGCACCTTAACTCTCTGCCCCAGGTCAGAACACCCTCCCAAATTCCTTCCTGGAACCTGCCGCCTGACCTCTTCTGCACCCCGAGTCTTTCATCCCTGACCCCACACCCCCAGCTGAAGCCCATACCCCCTCCAATACTCCAACCCTCTGCCTCAGCCCTGAACACCCTCCTTCACCTCAAACCCTCATTCCTGGCCCAACCCACCACCCACACCCATAGCTGGAGCCTTCGCCCCCCTCCCACAGCCCAGACCCTTGACAGTGAGTGACAGAGAGTGGCAGATGGAAGGGGGATGGAGTAGGTGCAGGATAAGGGTGGTGGTTTTTGTGCGATTAGAAGGTTGCCAACCCTAGCTAACGCCATAATAGAAATACTAACAACAGTTCGTCGGAGTCAATAACCTGTACGACATATTTTGCCAAAAGCTAAGCGCTGATTATACTTTTGTGAAGCATATATGTTATTCCAAAAACGCTGGCTGAGCAATTTCACTCAGTTTGTGTACGAGTCAGAGAGGGTTCATTGCAAGTTTTCAAACTTCAGATGGTGTTGGATCTAGTTGGATTGGCAGGTCACCTGTTTGTTTCTGTGCTGTGACTGGATGAGTGTAACTCTTTCGAACCTCTGCTGGGAGCTGGGTAGTGTTGGTGGCCAATGATGTACAAGAGGACAGGCTCAATAGTCTGGTGATCTCTTCTGGCATTACGTGCAATGACACTGATTCTGCACAAAGACTGATGTTTTGGCATAGTCATTTAATATGCACTCTTTCTGCAAGCAGCCCTAACAGTGGGCTCATGATCTGGAAAAGTAATAGAAAGCAAACACAAGACGGATGAGGCAAATGTATTAAAAGCATCAAACTAATATTCCCAGGAGTTTCTTTATTTAATTCTGCTCATTTCTCACCCTTATTTATCTTTCCCCTTTGTTCTGCCACTATATCCCATATCAGTTCTCGTTTTACTTCTTAACATTCATTTCATGCCTTCTTCCAGATTTCCCTTTGTATTTGGGTCTTCATCTTCTCCCAAGCGTGCCAGCACCTGCCCTCTCTGCCTTGCACTTCCTCCTCAAAGTTCTCTTCTTCCCAGAAGCCCAGCTCCAGAGATGGTGCCACTTCAGTTGGGTGTCTTCACATACAGGGCAACCACAGGCTTTGCAAAGGAAAATGAGCATGCAGTGCAGAGGGGGGCTGACACAGTTCAGAGGCAAAATGGGGAACTCGGAAGGTTTCCTAGGTTTCAACTTCAGGGGTTCAAGACTGGAATTAAGTTATGTTTGAAGCAACCAGGAAATCCAGTCTGGTGAGTTCCCTGGAAGGAAGCAGTCTACAGGTGGCTGGGTGTGTGTGAGGCCCTGGAGAGGGATAGAGGGAGAGAATAGCTGCTTTCTGGCACCAAGGCTGGAATTCCTACAAAAGGGAGCCAGCTGCTTATGCTTTCTCCAGGTAAACATTTTTAAGTAAACAAATTACACTAATAGGTCCCTCCCTCTCACCAGGATCTGCTCCTGACAGGAAACTGACTTGCAAGACTCCAGTTGCTGCTTGTCCAGGAAGACAATGATACCATGAAACATCATTGTGAGGATTATGTGGCTTTAAAAAGAGTTCATTTGGCCATGCTTCCTCCTCTTTTGCAGCCGCTTTCCGCACCTGTCCAGCAATCGGCCTTTACTCACTGAAAGCATATGGGAAGCTTGGACGTGCAGGAGAATTTGCATTGGGAGTGGTGTATTTTACAAAGGATAGGATGCTTCTTGACACAGCAGGGGCATGGTATTTCCAAACCTCCTCAGCTAGGCCCGCATGGAAGCAGTTAAAGAAGCCAGACTGGGCTCTGGCCACATTGTTAGGATCATGCACACATGTGCAATTACTCTGTGTGACTGTGACAGGAGAAAATGAAATGTAAATTCTGCACCAAGGCACTACATTTCACACCAGCCTAATTTCCCTAGGAATGATGCCTGGGGCAGAGCCTGTGTAGCCCAGGAAGGGGAAGGTTTAAATTTTCTAAGATTCCCTAATCCGCTTTATCTGCAGCTTCTCCCTAAACTGCCACTGCTTCCTGACAGATTTAAAGCCACAGTGGCTTCTTCTCTAGACTTTTTCCTGATTATTATATTTACACTCATCCAGTGAAGAAACAGAATCATTAGCTTGTGATTTATGGAATGTGACTAACCACAGCTATCAAGACAACTTGAATTTCAAATATTGAGCATGTTCATGCATCAGATGAAGCGGGTCTTTGCCCACAAAAGCTTATGCTCCAAAATATCTGTTAGTCTATAAGATGCCACAGAACTTCTCGTTGTTTTTAAAGATTGAGCAGTGGGGAAAATTGGCAATGATCAATCAACCTGTAGATTAACAAGATAGGTCACTAAAATGAATCAACATCACATTCACAAAATTCCTATTTTTTTAGAGTCCTTTTATAGAGATCCTCTGTCAGGCTTCAGTATGTGGAATGGTGTTGTATGAACACATCTGACTTTTTTAATGCCATTCTTCAATCTGATTTTTGGCAATACCCCCCTTTTCCATCCATATTTCAACCCCGCTTTCCCCCCCACACTCCTTTTTTATAAGTTTACACTGCTATAAATGCTGGAGGGACTCTCTTTTCAAAACATTAATTTACTTAATGCAATCAGGCAAATACACTAAAGAAGTAAATCTACAAATGAAAAATAAAAATTAAAAAAAAAATCCTGAGGGAACTCTTTGGAAGGTAAGGTATCTCCTTTCTACTAGAAATCCCTAAAGAACAGATGAGTCTGTCTTTCTTGCTTTCATTCTAGATACTTATTTTTAATTATACCCTAATTAATTAAGAAAAAGGCCCCTGTGTGGTTTGCTTTCAGTAGCATCAGACTAAGACGGCTACCTCTCTGTTACTAGTAGCATCAGGCAGCAGTAAGAAGCAAACATAAGTGGAAAAGTCAAGAAAATTAAATTAAAGTTATGGAGGCCCTTAATGCTCATGCAGAGTATTTACTTTTCAGAACTAAAATAAATCCATTGGTTTAAATTCTCTCCCAGAGGCCTCATAGTTTGTAGTATTAATGGAATTTTTTCTAGCCGGTGGAATTATTTCCACTTGAGAAAAAAGCAAAACCTTTTTATGAGATTTGGGAGGACAAAAACACATCCAAGCTACAAACGTCAACAACTTTTGTAGCTGGACTGTTTTGTAAACAGGTAACACAAACACTGCTCCTGGCCTGAGGCTTTAGTTGGCTGAATTTCACTGATGAGATCCTGCTTACAAACCTGTGGGGAAGAGAGGCTTTAAAAGAAACCGCATGCTTAGTTATGGTATAACTGAGCAGAGCGAATCAAGCAAAGATAGTAATAGAGCTGAACGGGAGAATATGCTGAATTCAAGAACATCCACAGTAACTTGTTAGCTCCTGTGAAGTCACTGCTTTTATTCAGCAAAGCCCTTATGCGCATGCTTAATAATCCTATTAGAAGCCTAATTGACTTGGATGGGATTATTATTTAAAGCACAGGGTTAAGTGCTCTGATGAAGAGGGCCCTTAGACTCTGATCCCGGGTACAAGCTGTTATTCCCACCAAGTTTTCATTAGCTGCCTTGCATATAGTATTCTAAGTGTTTGTGACAGACTCCCTCTCCTTCTCTTTCCTTCTGTTTAACAAAAATATACTATAATTGGAATGTCAAGATTCTCATTTAGGAAGGAAGGAGTGGAGGAGGAATTTACAGAGGAAAGCCATCTCTCCCATAAGGAATGCATGCGGTTCAGCCCAGATTGGGCTGATCAGATGTTTTATTCCTCCTTTGCATCTCCTCACAGGGGCTGTAGAAATAGCAGTGCACAGACGTGTCCCTGTTCAAGCTCCAGACGCATCAGAGATGCTCAGAGTCCATTTTTAAAATTGTTTCAGGAGAACTCTTTCATAAGAAAATTCCGTTTTGCTACGAATACAGTAAACAGGACACAGCATCCATCATTGTTGGGAGATTTGGGTGAGGCTTCATCCAGGAGGATCTAGTAGGAACCCAAATCCCACCCACCATGACATTTTTCAACAGTAGTTGAAATGAGAATGCACTGTCTGCTTTAGCCTTAAAAGAGATGGCAAATGTGGGGGTTGTTGCTGTGGACAAATTAAGCACCAAAAATGAAGGTTTCAAAGTCTCTCTTAGCCCCACCATTGCCACAGGGAAACACAGCAAGCACGTCATAACCAACTAGAATGTCTGTTTTTGGAGGGTGGGGTTGGCAATAGCCGATCACCAGAGGCAGCCCTCCACAGTGCTGCTGGTGTTATCTTGCGTTTAAGGCCATAGATGAGATCTTCAGTGCACCCAAGTCCTGTCTATACAAGGTATTATTTGCCAGAAGTTTCAAAGCATTGTTATTGCTGGTTCACCTCCTTTAATGGTAGCAGTGGTGGGCCCAGGGGCAAGGTGGGAGTGGGGCCCAGCTCTCTGCCCAAAGAAGGTGCAGGGCTTTGTGCAGTCAGCCCTAGGCCTCCCCACCTACCCTCCCTCTGAGCAGCTCACAGCACTCCAGGGCCTATCAAAGGGGTGCAGGGTCAGTTGTGCCCTTTGCCCCCATCCCATTGGCAGGCTTGAGTAGCGGGAGGAGTACAGGTTGAACCTCTCTAGTCCAGCACCTTTGGGACCTGAATGGTGCCTAACCAGAGAATTTGCCAAACCACAGGAGGTCAGTATTGTCTAGCACGTTACCAATGCTTCCACTGGTTACTGGGCTCTTAGAAGACATATACTGGTAAATCAGAGCTAAACAACAGCACAGAACACTGAGAGCCAGGACTGGTGTCTGTAAACAAATATTATGGGACCCCGGGAAACTTGGCCACACCCATGATAAGTGGTTGTCTGGCTAACTGAAATCATTCTGGACCACAGATGTTGCCAAACTAGAGAGTTCCAGACTAGAGAGGTTCAACCTGTAGTACAGACAAGGCAGCAGTGGTTTTACAGCCTTGCCATCTATACTTACTCTAGAAGGATTAGAGAAAAATGTGGTTAGCATGGCAATACCCAAAGGAACCCACTCTTTAAATGCCACCTCTGCAGAGGCAGAGCTGGTGATGACTGTTGTATAAAGCCTCCATTCAGTCGGGTACAATGCAGATGTAAATCCTGTAAATTTTGTTTTGTAGCAGTTGTTAGGGCTATATTAAGTATTATAAGTTAGTAATAAATTGTTTATAGATAACATAAGTCTGTAAGAAATCCTGGTGGCTCCTTTGTAAAAGAAATTGCTTTCTCTGAGGAAAGCTCTCCTTTGTGTGAGGAACGTGTGACTGTGGCAAGTATCTGAGGGGTAGCCGTGTTAGTCTGTATCTGCAAAAACAATGTGAAGTCCTGTGGCACCTTATAGAGTAGCAATTTTTTTCTGGAGCCTCAGCTTTCGTGGGCAAAGACCTGCTTTGTCAGATGAAATGGAATCAGGCCGACCAGATGACAGCAGCACTTTGATGGCCAGACAGTGATAGGAGCTGAGCGCTGCAAAAGACCCTGCCAAGAGAATGAGGTCCTATCAAGGGAAGATCAAAGTCCTATCTGCTGTTAGCTGATGACGCATGGTCAGACAGAGTCCTGGAACAGTGGTGATGACTCATGGTCATACAGTATCCTAGGGCAGTGGGACAGGACTAGACCTATTGGACTGAACGTAAAAAGATGGGTGCAAAGCTATAGGAGCTCTTCTTGCCATCACCACTCTGCAGGAGTTAGTCTTGGCTGGTTGGGGATGCAGGAGGAGGTCCAGGGCCCTGGCCCTGGGTTCCTCCCGCTCCTGCCAGGATGGATAGTACTGACTGCTCCTGAATGCTACACTGACAAGACCAAGCTGACCAGGGGGTCATACAATCAACTCGCCGTCCCACATTCATGACTGCAGCCAGATACACTGGACCTGCTCTGCCTTGGCTTCCTCACATGTCCCTATGCAACTCTTCACCTGTGTGAGTTTGCCTGTGTAAATGTGTGAGTACAGGAGGATATAGTGTGTGTAGGTGGATTCTTGAAAGCTAGTACCCCTTTTCCTTTTAATTCAATAGTGGCATTTAATAAAATACATACAAATGTAGCCCTGGGATGGTCTTTAGTGTAAATTAGGGTAATAATGGCAACCGTATTTGAAGACAAGCTTGCTGGAGACAGTCTGACAATTCATCAGGGTTGCTGTTGACTTGGTACCCTCAGCCTCATTTGCAGCAGTATGTAGCCAGTCAAAATCCTACAGCTTTCAGCAACAACATCCAAACCAGACCAAGGAAGTGTGGGAGATCATGCACAAACGTTGCTGCTACTGACAAAAGGCTCAACCCTGAATTCTTTGTGAGACTGTTCTTGAAGTCAAAGCAAAGATGTGCTGAAGTGGCCACAGAGAAGAAGATAGTTTGCAAGCTGAACAACTGTACTGTGATCCGACTCAGATACACAGTAGCTGTGTCTACACGTGCACACTACTTCGAAGTAGCGGCACTAACTTCGAAATAGCGCCCGTCACGGCTACACGTGTTGGGCGCTATTTCGATGTTAACATAGACGTTAGGCAGTGAGACGTCGAAGCCGCTAACCCCATGAGGGGATGGGAATAGCGCCCTACTTCGAAGTTGAACATCGAAGTAGGGCACGTGTAGACGATCCGTGTCCCGCAACATCGAAATAGTGGGGTCCGCCATGGTGGCCATCAGCTGAGGGGTTGAGAGATGCTCTCTCTCCAGCCCCTGCGGGGGCTCTATGGTCACCGTGTGCAGCAGCCCTTAGCCCAGGGCTTCTGGCTGCTGCTGCGGCAGCTGGGGGTCCGTGCTGCATGCACAGGGTCTGCAACCAGTTGTCGGCTCTGTGGATCTTGTGTTGTTTAGTGCAAGTGTGTCTGGGAGGGACCCTTTAAGGGAGCGGCTTGCTGTTGAGTCCGCCCTGTGACCCTGTCTGCAGCTGTGCCTGGCACCCTTATTTCGATGTGTGCTACTTTGGCGTGTAGACGTTCCCTCGCAGCGCCTATTTCGATGTGGTGCTGCGCAACGTCGATGTTGAACGTCGACATTGCCAGCCCTGGAGGACGTGTAGATGTTATTCATCGAAATAGACTCTTTCGATGTCGCCACATCAAAATAAGCTACTTCGATGTAGGCTTCACGTGTAGACGTAGCTAGTGTGTGATTATGGATTATCCTTTCTGTTTCTCTGAACTACTTCAGCACAACAGTGGTGCAGGTTTTCTGAGGGCTGGTGACTTATTTAATTCTGTTTGCTTGCTTGCTCAATTTGTTTTGTCTGTCTGTGGGTGGAAATCAGGTCTCTCTTTGTCAGTTTAACTCTAAGAATCCAACTGTGGATACAGCAGGCAACGCCTTTGCAAGCCTATGCCACTGCCTTTTGCGCTGTGAATAAGATCTAGTCATTGACTCACAATATGGGGTCTTAATATTGTTTTGTTGCCTTCTTTAGGTAGATCTGAAAGTAAATAAATTATGCACCTGTTCCACTGCTAAGACAGTTAAAACAGATTAGCTGCGTAAAGACCAGACAATCACAGAGGTATGGAAGTCCTGCATCTGTTTTCTAGGATCATCCTTTAAAAAAAAAAAAAAAGATTCACAATCTCCTTTTGGGAATCCATTCTGGCATCTCATATTTCTGAAATCACAACTTCTAGCACTCCCACTTGGAACCAGAATGTGGTTTATATTGAATTTCTCCTCACCCTGGTCCTGATCAGCCCTTTAAAAGTTAGTGTTTATATCATCTTGTCATCAGTGACCTAGAATTCCCAATATATATTTAAATTAAACCTGATTTTTTAAAGGCAGAGGCCAAATTCAAGAGTAGAACTTGGTTTCATTGGGGAATTTGTCCAAGCTTACCAGACAAGAATGCAGAAAAGCACATTCAGGCCTAGTCAGAATTGAAAATAAAGAAGATTTAAAAAAAAAAAGATAAAAGATTGGACTTCAGAACTAAGCATGACCAGAATTAGAGGAAATTGTATGTGCATTCAATCAGATTTAAACCCAGGCTATCAAAAAAGCTACACTACATATCTTGTATTTATCAGAGTATATAATACACAATATTACATGTAATGCACCATATAATAATAATACATATCCCCATTCATTTATTTAGTTTTAGCAAGGTCGTACAGGAAGATACTAGAATTCACATTAAAGGTTACGTTGTTTTCTGTATATGAAAGAGTTTATTAAGGATGAATAGAATAAAAAAGTGCTTGATAGATGAATTAGTCTGTTTTCTTAGGTTTTTTTTTTTCTGCTAGAACTCATTTGCTGCAAAGGACAAGTTGTTTGATGTTATCAAGATATTTCCGGAAGAATATTACAGTTTCAGTCAAGATTTGTAAGTAGCCAGGTTTGTATTCAATGTTATCAAATTCCATAAGTAAAGATTTGCTACTGAGATCTCTCTCTTTCTTTCATTTGTGCAGTCATCAACACTGACACAAATAGCACAAATATTTCTTCCAAGTGCATTAGTCATAGCAAGGCTTGGGAAATAAGGTGGTCTAAGATACCTGTGGCCTGGATCATCTAACCCTTTCTAGATTGTAACTACTACTTTGAATTTTATCCAGAATGAATTAGCAGGCTAACGGAGTATGGACCACAGGTGTAATATGGTCTTTCCTACCTATAAGGCAGACTTTCATATTTTATCTAAGTGGCGTCAGATAGAAAGTGTTGCAGCAGTCTGCATAGAAAGCCCAATTGAGCACTTATTTACCTTGGCGTAGTCTGCATCTCAAAGGACCGTGATAATCACTCAACCAAACAAAGACAGAACATGCTTCTGGCCACTGTTGGGCAACTAATAGCAATAGGAAACCTAATAGGACCCCATGACTGTATTACACTTTCACTTTTAGTAGAGCAGTCACAAGGACTTTTCAAATTCCTCAGAGGGATTCCTCCCGCTAACCAGCACCACCTTCATGTTATCTAGATTGTCCTCAAGCTTTCCATCGAGTTGCCTGTCTCCAACAAAGCCGGGGAAGGCAGGGAAATATTTGTGGATCAGTTTGATTTTTGCAGTTCTGCTCAGAGGGAGGCAGAGAATTGCTAATCATCAGCATATAGGTGTTATGGCTCCTCACGGACTTCGACAGTAGTTTCACATCTCTCCAGAGAACAGGAAGGAGATGATTGAATACTGGCAGGGTCCAGTGTGTAGCACAGCAAGAGACCCCAAATTCTGTGGCCTATGTTCATTTATTCTTTCGTCCTTTGTTCCCATCCTCCTCCGCCATTCCCTTACACTCACAACTGTGGCTGATATTTAAAGTACTCCCCAGTATGAAATTTATCAATGATTATTTTGGGAAATGATTCATATCCAGGATGGAATTTCTTTATGCTGTTCAGGTGGCCTGGTTCTATACCCTGGGTCTTGACTATTGTGATATTGTTCAGAAGAGGGCAGAACTTCCTATCCCCAGGTGTCCCAGGGAACTGGGGAGTTTACAGCTGGCTTTAGCAGTTTATCTATGTAGGCTGTGCGCAGCTCTCATGCTATACTTCTGGCTCCCCTTTTTTCCTGGCTACAAGTTGGATACTAGCCCTGAATCCTTGGCTGCTTAGGGCTGGCTGTTTGGAACAGTGCATGGCACGTACACTGTAATCCAATTAAGTCTGCCTTTGGGGAAAAGCTGGAGATCAGCTGCAAGCAAGTTGCAGCAAGGCAAAGGGCCAGAAAATGACATTTCTGGATGCCTGAGTTCAGCAAAACAGCCAGGTCCTTGGCAAAATGGTAGAATTGTGAGCCACCCTCAAAACATGCCAAATTTCTTAGCCACAGAATCTGTGTCCATAGGGCCCTGAGTGAGATGAATGCGGCAGAGCCAGCACCTCAGAACTGTAGTTTCAAGCATCCTGCCAATTCCAGACAATGCTGCTGCATCCCTTTAGGCTCCATTCCTGTTGTCAGGGCTATCGACGCAGAAATTAGGTCGAGAAACATATTTTTGTAAAACCAACAGGCAAGATTCTGCAGCTCCATTCTGCAGCAGGAGGACAGAATATGCAGCTGCAAGTCTTTGGAGAGGCATTGCAGCTGCCCAGCACTTCCCTCAGGAATCACTCTAGAAGGGAAAAAGAGAGCTGCTTGAGAGGAATTCCAGCCACCACTTCCAGGTCCCACACCTGGATTATTAGCAGCTTTGTAGGAAGGAGCTGATGGCTGCTGAGAGAACTAGCCGACCTTTATCCATTGCTCCAGTGAAGATCTTAAAGGTCTCCTGGCTGCTTGGTAGAATGTTATAAATCTGTGGTGCCTTCTGTAATGCAGCAGAAAGTGATTGCAATATTGGAATGCATGTGAGGACATTGTTTCGCTTACCTGCCACCATCTAAGTACAAGAAGATCGTGTAAAATGGCAATAGTAGGACACTAGAGATTGTTGTGGTTTCTTTCCTTTTTGACTCCAGCTCTTCATCTTATTAGCTTTATCCACAGATGATACTGGTGCCACTAAGCAGCCAAAGGGAAAGAAATCCTTTTCAGAAGCAAAGCTGACGGGAGAATACTGCAGTGACGTCTCTTGTTCATCATGGGTCCCCTCATTCTCCTGTCTCTAAGCGTTATCCTTCATGTTTATAAACCAGGTTAAATGAATTAAGGACCCATGATCATAAAGTTTCACTGCACACCAGAAACACCAAAATGCCTTCAATAAGGATGAGTGAACCATCTTTGACTAATGCTGGGTTAGGCTCTGTAGTATGTATACATAGGTTAGATCATAATTCTCTACCAGCAGGCAAGAGCCGTATCAGTGGTCTCCGTAAGAAATTAATGTTATTGTTTATTGTTGTTAGTTAGTTAGTTAAAAAGTCATTATAATAATATTTACATATTCACTTCTGCACCGATTTCCAAGGACCCTAATCCTCTGGCCAAGATGCAGTTTGCTCTTCACCCACGGGTTCCGCTGTTTGCTTTAATGAAGGCATTGTAAAACACAGAGAAATTCTGTGATGCCTTCAGAACCTGTTGGGTGTGCAGTGAATCCTGAACAGGATAATAGCAACTCATTTATTCTGTAAAAGTTCAGTCCATTTCCCAAAGACTAATCTGTGTTGATCTCCCTAGTCATGACCATGTCTTCAGGGTTCTCTTTAGATATCTGATGTGTTCTTCCTTTTTTTTAATGGCCATCTGTGGAAATTCACCTTGGGTATATTATCCTGTTTGCATGAGGAATCTTGTATTACCTTAGTATTACTTTGTAAGGAGAAAAAGATGCAGGGGATTATCAAGGCATGGTTTTCGCTGTCCCATAGAGTTAGACTCATTAAAATGGTCTTTTCTGACTCTCTGCTCCTTCAGATGTTGTCAGCTTATCTCACATTGCCTGACACCTGTAAAATGACAAACCCTTTTTCTTACTTTACATGGTGCTTACAGGGGAAAAAATGTACGTTAAAATTATTGCACCCCTAATTAAAGAGAGGAAATAATGGAATCACTCTCTTAGGAAAACACGCCAGAATGTACGTCAGCCAAGTACACATAGGCAGACCGTTTGTCTGGTTTTAAGCCAGACCATCCTTTTTCTCTATGATTTTGTCCCCGGTCTGGTACTGAGACAAAATGAAAAGGTTTGCTTTGGTATTATGGATGAAAGGTATTGCTGTGAAGTGTATGTAGGTCTTCCCTCACCAGAATGAACCCACATACACTATTGTTACAGCAGTTGGGGCAAGATCATACAGTTGAGAGCAAGCCCACACCACTCCTGGAAGTTTTGGAATGTCTGGTATTCTGGGGTGTAGCCTTGGCCACCCCTTAGAATACTGACAATGCATACAACTAATATGTAGGGTTTGTGTATCACTTTCCTCCTGAGATCTCAAAGTATTTTACAAAGGCCTGGCAATCTAGGAATGAGGTGTAAACACCCTTACACGTGTTACTTTTTGCTCCAAAATCCTTTAATACTCATGTTATAAGCAGCCACCTCTGTTTCCCATAGTTCCAGCCTGCAAACGTTTACTCACATGCCTAACCTTCATTCCATTGAAATTAAACCCAGATTGTGAGCTACAGCAATGGAGGACCCAGTACAGCTCAGGAGGTTACCTTTGCACTCTTCTCATCCCGGGCCAGATGCCTGCTAGGTCAATCCCCTGTAGTGCCATAACCAGCTAATTTTGTGCCTGGGGCAAGAATATAAAATTATACCCCCTCATGTTTATATATTCATAGTAGTTATTTCACAGAAAAAGGGTTAGGGTCCCCGGCCTCTGTGGGAAGCAGGGCTGGGAGGTTGCAGGCCAGTTTGCCCACTCTGAAACTAGACGCCTGGCAGGCCTCGATGTGAATAGCCATGGGATTGGGCCTTCCATGGGGTGGGCTTAAGGACAACCAACCAACATTTACCACACAGGCCCAAGGTCAGTGCAGGGGACGGGCCCACCCCCTGGAGACATCCTTGTGTTGCATGGCCAGGCCATCCGTTCTGTGGGCTGCTTTGCCACACCAAAGAGGGACTCAGCTGGAATTGGCTGCCTTCCCCACACACGCGGGCTGACAACAGACCCCTCGCAGTCAGGGCTTGTGTCTGCCCAACGCAAGGCAAGAAAGGCTCTGGCACTACCGTCCTGCCAGCTTTAGGGATCATTGGGAAAACTGGCTCTGAACCTGTGCAGGGCCCTGGCTGCTTTAATAGGCTAACCCCCCCACCCCAAGGTGACATCTCGCTCAGCGTGGGGGTGTGGTTTGGAATGAAAGTGATGATGTAATTAGTCTTAATGGTGTCAGGCTGGGGAGGTTGACTAGCATGGGAAAGTGTCAGCTGTTTCATCACAAGGGAATTCTTTGAGGTTCCTGAGATTCTTTGAGATTCAAATGCCCCCACTGGATGGCTGCGTGTGGACCTGCCTCTGTATCTGGCCACAGGAGCCATTGTTATTTGGCTCTGCTGGGTGGGGCAGGAGGCAATTTAAAGTGCTAAGTGGCAGTAAAAGATAACCCTCTCTCCAGGCTGCCTGAGGCAAATGCCCCACTCACCTTACCCTTGTTACGGTCCTGAATCCCTGGCATAGTTTAGAATATGCAGAAGACTGCTCTAAATTACACCAAACTGTAGCCCCAAGATGTCAACCAAGCAGCCAAAAATCAGTAAATTACGATACCCTGCCCTAGTCTCTGCTACCTAGTCACACTCACTACACCAGCATATTGGAGACAGGAATAAGAGCTGTTATGCCAGTCTATGTCACTGGAGGATTTCTGTACTTTAAGGTGTTTATCCTGTGGTCATCTATACAAGTTTTAGAGCTGCTTTGCTCCAATAGCATAGCATAAAATGGCCACAAAAAAGAGAAAAATGCCTATCTCTAACTTTGTTTATCAAATATACTAGACTAGTGTCATATTTTGACTAGCGTCTTTGTGTTTCCTAAAAATTAGTTTAATTTATAGTTAATCGTTTCTGTAAGCGATGAGAGCTATGAATTGTAAAGGCCTACGTGCAATAGAAAATTACGCTCATTGAAAGCATGACATTGGCTACTGGTCTCAGCTAGTAGGAAAGTGCAAATCCCAGTCTGTCCATCACATTTTAAAGTGGGGACATTTCAGAGGAGAAGGCGGGTGGTTGCCTGCGAGAGTGGAGCAGCATATGCTTGAAGAGGAACGAAAACATAAAATACCCAAGGAACGGCACAGCAGGGAGGAAAAGCAGGAGACACATAGAATGTGAGTACGAATAGTTTTAAAATGAAATTATGGGGAAAGCTCAACTGGAGATACTGCTTCTGAAAAGATAGGGGGAATAAGGGGAGAGCCATCAGGACTTAAACCCCTGATTGCTGGGCCAAAAATCAGCACAGTCTAACAGTGTGTGAGATTTTTAGCTTTGGGGAGTTAATTTCTTAGACTAGATTGTAACTAGCTATAGTGCTTCCCAAGGGAATAAGAGGACATACAGGCTATGTCTACATGGTAGAGCTATTTTGGGATACCTTGGGATCCCGAAATAGCTACTCCGCATCTTTGAAATGTGCCATTTTGAAATATTTTTGAAATAACGGGCATGCTATTTTGGCATCCCTGTACTCCTTGTTGCAGGAGGAGTAAGAGATGTTCAAAATAGCTGATTTTTTCGACATTTGGTGCTGTTTAGACCAAAATAGCCTATTTTGAAATGAACTCGAAATAAGATACACTGTTTGTGTAGTGCAAATTGCTTATCTTATATTGAGTTTAGGGTGCCATGTAGGCATACACATAAAATCCTCTTACCCTCCATGTTTAGATTACCTAGCAGCTATCCATGTTATAGGCAATACCATAGTAGTGAAGGGAAGTGAGTAGGCTCTGTGTGTCTGTTACTTCCTTTTCTGCCACTGTAGGGCTTCTGTAAATTACTTCCCCACAGAGAAAGGTGGGGAACTAGGAACCAGCTCAGACTTGCTGGTTCCTGTTCTGCTCCTGCAGCACTGCCGGCCTGCAATGACCCTTAGCTGGGGCTATGGCAAAGCTGCACGTCAGCCCTTTAAAGCGAATTTGCCAACCCATTAGGTTTTTGCAATCATGCAAAGCTCCCTGCACATTCAGCGCAATTTTCATGGTCTGTGTTGTAGAATCAGCATAAGTCAGTAAGAACAGGCGCAACTTGTACCATAGGGAGTTAATTGGTCTGTTGATGTATGGGGAGATTCACAGAAATTAGGTTCAAAACTGCTCTCTCCTTTGCCCAAGATGAAAATTCCTCTAGAGGAGACATTCTGTGAGAGATGTAAATTCTCCTGTGGGTTTCTATGTGACAGCAGTAAATTCTTTTATTGCTCTTTAAGCTGAATTTTGCATGGCCAGTTCTCCTAGGAGACTACTTTTGCATGAATTTCCTGGTCATCTGGACAAGACCAAGACAAATTTGAAGTCAGGCTGTTGCCGTAACTCAGTTGCACAAAGAGCCAGGCTCAGGAGCAAAGTAAATAGATGTGCAAACTGCTCAGGAGAGAAATGTAGGTCGTAAAAGAGAATAATTTGAAACGACTTGGCATTCAGTGGGTTTTCAAAGTCACATGACAAAAATGGGGGCTTGTAACAGGAAAACACTAATAAGAACACCCATAAGATGCGGCATACTTACAGCAATTTCTGAGCAGCTTGTGCCTGATCTGTAAAACAAACAAACAAAACACCCTAGCAGCTGTGAATTTGTCTAGAAAGAATTCCATTGGAGCACACCTGTTTCTGGTCCTGAGAGTTAAAAAAACAAAACACCAGCACAGAAATAAAAAAGTGCCTTTATATATAAAGATACGCTGGCTAGCCCTCCAACTGAATCCACCAGGGGGCATCTTCCCTGTGGGATTCTCCTGCTACTCATCACCAGCAGCCTAGGCAGACAGGAACAGATGGAATTTGCCTGCAGTGAGCCTCAATCCAGCCTGTCAGGAGTTCTGACAGAAGCGTGTGCATGTACCAATGAAATAGTAGACGGGGAATTAAGGTGACTGATAAAGAGATTTAAATAGTAGGGGTCAGAGAATGAACACTTCATTAACAAAACAAGTAAGAATGGTTAAGACAAAATTTATTGTGCCTCTGTTGTTTCTGTGTTATATTTTTTCACTCCTGTGTACAAATTACAACAATTAACAAACTAAAAGGAGCAGAATGTGGGGAATAAAGTTACACTGACAACAAAGGAAAGTTACTAAAATTGGGATGTTGATCCTTTACATTTCAAAACTTGGTCTGTGGATGATTCTGCAGGTGCTGCAAACTCAGCTGTGAAAATACAGCTAAGTTGTTGGCAACATGGAACAGAATAAAACTCCAAGAGAGCTTGGATTATATAGTGTGCGACCATTAGAGGAACTCAGAAAATCGAAACTAACACAGCATAATTCCCCATGTACTTGCATTAACATTATCCTCCAACACTCACAGTATGGTTCATTTTAGGATAGTAAATCACTTCATGCCACTCTTTCACAGCTAAGTGTCCTCATCAGCTATAGCCCTACAATGGATGGAACTCACTTTTCCATTAAAAAAGTAGTGCATCTTCTTAAGAGTTCTTTCAGTCAGTGGTTCCAGGAATGTTTCAATTATCTCTCTTTTTTTAAAGACTTTAAAACTTGACTTTAAAAGTCCCCTCCCAAGTGGTATAGTTAGCTTTACAGAGCAGTACGAGATGACCATACTTGAGCAGATAATTGGGGGTTTCATGGGCTGTTGTTTTTATTAGATTGGAGAGAGCTAACAAGAGTGCAAATTAATAGTAGTGAATTCTACTATTCAGATAAATGATGTGTTAATTATGAATCCATATTTAATACACTATTCTCAATTTGGTTTTTGTTGTTGTCTTATGTATTGGTACTTATTGGCATCTATATATTATTATTAGAACGCTAACTTTTTTTTTTAGGGATGAGCTAACGAAATTCTAGGAGTGAGCAATGACAAACCCAGCTCTTTTTTCAAGTCATTTTAAGCCCTGTTGAAAGTTTAGGAACAAGCTTGTTATTGCAGGATTTTTACTCTCACTTTCAGCTGCATTTTACTCTTTGGTTTCTCATTTCTGGGCAGGGAAGTGGCAGGTTAGCTATCCTGGAAACTCTGGAAATGATTGTGCTGGGGAAAATGGAATAACTCAGACATGACTTCACTGCAAACCACCAACGTGTAAACCATGGATAAGAAAGCATCAAGAAGTCTGAGAAATGGGAAAGATAATAGTAAATGTGAGATAGCAAATTATTCAAGAAGGCAGATGGAGACCCATGGAAACTCGGCTTGGAAAAGCGAAGACCCTTAGGTAATTACAAAAACTTCCGAAAACTTTAATGGTCAAACACCTTATTCAGTTGCAACCACCTGTATTACAGATAGTTACTTCATTACCTCAGAGAGACTTAGTGAGTGGTATGATTGAGATGTCTGCTGTTTGTTGGTTGGCAGTGTTCTCTGTACGCAGAGTATGCCAGCTAATTAGCAGAGCACCCACAGCTGGCAGCATATGTTTCTACTGGTGGCACACACTCCCATATACCTTGGTGCACATAACAAAATGTATTCCACCAATGGATGGAAAAAACTAGAAGGGACCCGGTTCTCTGCGTGGTTCTGCATTAAGATTATGTGGCTTAGAACCTTGGGTCTTTGAACAGACTCAGTGTCTGAAGCTTCTAGAAGTTATTCCCTCATGCATAGTGAGGGGCATTGAGTTGAGTAGTGAGGCTTAGTATATAAGTCACTTGCTAGGCAAACTCCTGAGCAGACTGTCAGGAGCAGAAAACAAGAATTTTGGAGGGAATTTAGAAAGTGTGGTACCCTCTGTTTTAGTGATGGCTCTACCCCAGGGAGGAGATATGGATGACAACAACTACAGTGACCTGTCTACTGTTTCTGGAAGAAAGGAAAAGGTGCAAAATAGTTCTGTCACGTGAGATGTAAGCAGGTGGTCATGTGGGAAGAGGAAATGTGGTCTGTAAGCATAAGGTTCAATGCTGTGAGAAAAACAACATCTTGATCAACTATACTGAGAAGCTGTTGCTACAGATGGCACAAAGGGAAGGATCAGTGAGAAGGAATGTACGAGAGTAGAAAATGAAAAAGTGGACTAGTGAATTATGAGCAAGAAGGAAAAGAGAGCCACAAAACAAGTATCAAGTTATTACACTCAGCAAGGCAACAGTTGAGGACTCTTATCTACTGAGGAACAGATCAGAAGCTATGTGAGATATAGCTGATGGGCCTTCTTGTGACAGGAAGCAAGCAGCTTCTAATTAAACCTAGTAAGGAAGTGGACAGAGAATTCAGCAAGGGGCAGAAGAACAAATGGTGTGTTGTCTTCCCAGATGGACCAGCAAGGCTGCACAGCAATAAGTAATTGAGTGGAGTGTCTCCACTGTGATGACACAAAATGGAACCAAGGACTCAGTATCATGGAGAACTACACAGAAGACTTCAGAGACCTAGGAAAGAGGCTGAAGAAAAGGAAAATCCAAGTGGTATTGTTTGTGATCCTTCAATTCACGAGTGAGAGAGGAGGAATGTATTAATCAATGAATGTGCAGCATTAGCTGCAAGACTGATGCGAAGCTGGCTATTGTTTGGTGGAACATTTGGCTGCATTTCAGTGGTAGGGAAGGCCGTCTGAACAGAATGACTGCATCAGAGGTACCAGTGCTAATCGTCCTTGGTGGAGACTAGCTGGAGCAGTGTCGTAAACTATCAATGCAAAGGGCAGAAGTTAAGAAAGCATATACTGTTCTCAGCATGTCATGAACAAATTGAACCAAGCTAACAAAGAACATGAAGAGGACACCATTTCAGTTGCTCATATAGCAATGCTAGAAGTCTGGATAACAAGAAGAATTGGAAATGCTCAGTAATGAGAAGGAATTCATTACAATTGATATTATTTGGTGGGGAGATTTTAATGATGTGAATGTCAAAATTACTAGTTATGATCTGTTTAGGCAGGGCAGAGTGTGTAAAAAGGAGTGTGGGGTGGTATTGCAATCTCAAGGCGCCGTTACCTGTTTTAGGGTTATCAACTATACATACGCAATTGACGGGGACTAATTTAGCTATAACCACTTGAGAGAGATCTTGGAGTCGTGGATAGTTTGCTGAAAACACACACTCAGTGTGCTGCAGCAGTCAAAAAAGCAAACAGAATGTCAGGAATCATTAAAAAAGGGATAGAGAATAAGACTGAATATCCATGATACTCCCACATCTTGAATATTGCATACAGATGTGGTCACCTCATATCAAAAAGATATATTGGCATTGGAAAAGAAGTTCAGAAAAGGACAACAAAATGATTAGGGGTTTGGAACAGGTGCCATATGAAGAAAGACAAAAAAGCTTGGGACTTTTCAGCTTAGGAAAAAGGAGACTAAGGGAGGATATGACAGAGGTCTATAAAATCATGACAGGTATGGAAAAAGTGAATAAGGAAAAGTTATTTACTAGTTCCCAAAACAAATGATCTAGGGTCACCAAATGAAATTGATAGGTAGCAGGTTCACAACTAACAAAAGGAAGTTTTTTCTTCACACAATGCATAGTAGGCCTGTGGAACTCCTTGCCAGAGGAGATTGTTAAGTCCAAGACTGTAATAGGGTTCAAAAAAGAGCTAGATAAATCCACGCAGGTCCATCAATGGCTATTAGCCAGGATAGGTAGGAAAGGTGTCCCTAGCCTCCGTTTGTTTGAGGTTGGAAATGGATGTCAGGAGATTTGGTGATTACCTGTTCTGTTCAATCCCTCTCGGGCATCTGGCATTGGTCTCTGTCAGAAGACAGGATACAGGGCTAGATGGACCTTTGGTCTGTCCCAGTGTGGCCATTCTTATGTTCTTCTGATAATTCAGAACCGCAAGTTCTTGAAAGTATTTTGCTCAATGTACTAACTAAAAAAGTCTGGGGTAGGGGATATATTGCTGGGGTCTTGACTTAAAACAGAGAATAGGATGAGACTGTAAGCATCTGTCTGTAATGTGTAGGAAGAAAATGTGTGTTATTACAGGGGACTTTGGTTTGGGATATTCAGGCTGGATGTTCCAACAGCTAGTAGTAAAACAACATTATGATTTTTAAAAATTATAGATCATAATCTCCTAATACAAATGAATTGCACTCAAAATCAGTTAACATTATATTAGTCCTCATCATGATGGATAAAGAGGAATTAATCACTGGATGGAAGTTGGTGATTGTCTAGGGACCAGTGTTCATCATCTGATTGTATTCAATATGGGCAAGTAGAAGGCCATAGATATAACTGGTGCTTCAAAAGGACTAATTTTCCTAATATGAGAAAAATGTGAGTAAAATCAATTTAGAAGAAAAAATTGACAGCAAAACATGAATTAAATTGATAGTACTATGAGAAGGGGTTCTAGACGGCCAAAAAAACCACGAGCAGGAGGAGAACTGTAGCTAAAAGAACATCCTAGTTCTGTGGTGAAGTCGGTAATTAGAAATGCAAAACGATATATAACAAATGAAAGGGGAAATAGATAGCAATCAATATAAGTAAGAAGTTATGAGAAAAAATCATAAGGGACGCTAAAGATACCAGGGGAAAATCCTTGACATGCAGGACTAAGGATGATAAGAAAGCATTTTTAACTATAGCAAGAACAAAAGAAATCCTATCAATGGTGTAAGCCCATTAGTAAATGGAGATGATGAAAATGTCACTCCTGCACTAGGAGCCCACTGTGAATGTTAGTTAACATCTGTTAGTGATAAACTTTTCAGTGAGCCCTTTTCGCTTGCACTCAAGAATCCAAAAAAGCTGGCTGAGGAGATCTTTAGCCCACTGAGGTTAAGTTGTAGTAAGGATCATAATATCTGAGAAATTTCAGATGAGTGGAAGAGTGCTGTTGTTGTGTCACTATTGAAAAAGGGCAAACGGGATGATCTGGGTATAAGCTAGATAGCCCAACATCAAACTGAGGAAAAATAATTGAAAAGTTGTTACTGGATTCAGCTGATAAAGTATGAAAGCACAGGAATCTATCAAATGCCAGCCAATATGGTTTGCATGAACAATAAATTGTGACAAACAGACCTTGTTTCATTCTTTGCTAAGATTACAAGTTTGGTTGATAGAGACAACTATGCTGTTGTAATACATTTAAACTTTTCCCCAAGTGTTGGCTTAATATCACACAATATTCTGATTTAAAAAAGAGCATGGTACAATATCAGTAAAGCCCTCATTCAATGGATTAACAATTGGCTAACAGACAAATCTCAAAAAGGAGGTATCAATGACTAATCGTTATTGAATAGGGGTGTTACTGGTAGGGTTTCACAAGGATCAGTACTAGGCCCAATGAGGCTCAACATTCTTATCAGTGACTTGTAACTAAATATAAAATCACTGCTAATAACATTTGCAGATGACACAAAAGATTGGTGGTATGGTAACTAATGACAAGGACAGGGCTACCATATAGGATGATATGGATCACTTGGTTAACGAGACCATGCAAACAAATGAGTTTAATTCAGCTAAATGCCAAGGAACAAGGAATGCTCATCATCAACGATTTAGATATTGACATAGAAAGTATGCTCACTATGTTTGCGGATGATACCAAGCTTGGAGGGGTTGCAACTGCTTTGGAGGATACAGTCATAATTCAAAATGATCTGGATATATTGGAGAAATGGTTTGAGGTAAACAGAATGAAGTTTAATAAGGACAAATGCAAAGTGCTCCACTTAGGAAGGAACAATCAGTTTCACACATACAGAATGGGGAGAGACTGTCTTGGAATAACTATAGCAGAAAGGGGTCTAGGAACCATAAGTGGACCACAAGCTAAATATGAGTCAACAGTGTGATCCTGTTGCAAAAAAAGCAAACATGATTCTGGGATGCATTAACAGGTGTGTTGTGAACAAGACACGAGAAGTCATTCTTCCGCTCTACTCTGCACTGGTTAGGCCTCAGCTGGAGTATTGTGTCCAGTTCTGGGCACGGCAGTTTAAGAAAGACGTGGAGAAATTAGAGAAGGTCCAGAAAAGAGTGACAAGAATGATTAAAGGTCTAGAGAATGTGACCTATGAAGAAAGGCTGAAAGAACTGGGCTTGTTTAGTTTGGAAAAGAGAAGATTGAGGGGAGACATGATTGCGGTTTTCAGGTATTTAAAAGGGTGTCATAAGGAGGAGGGAGAAAACTTGTTCTTTTTGGCCTCTGAGGATAGAAAAAGGGGCAATGGACTTAAACTGCAGCAAGGGAGGTTTAGGTTGGACATTTGGAAAAAGTTCCTAACTGTCAGGGTGGTCAAACAGTGGAATAAATTACCAATTGTGGAATCTCCATCTCTGGAGATATTTAAGAACAGGTTAGATAGATGTCCATCAGGGATGGTTTAGACAGTACTTGGTCATGCCATTGGGGCAGGGGGCTGGACTCGATGGCCTCTCGAGGTCCCTTCCAGTCCTAGTATTCTATGATTCTATGATACTTACATAATGGGGAGAATGTGCCCTGGAAAGGAGCAACTTTGAAAAAGATTTACGATTTCCTCATGGACAAGAAACTGAGTATGAATTCTCAGTATGACTCTGGGGCGAAAGGGGTTAATTTGGTCTATGCACATATTACAACTCAAATAGTGGGGAGGAGTGGAGAGGACATTTTTATCTTTATACGGCATTGGGAACACTGAGACTAGAACACTCTAGTCCAGTGGTTCCCCTCAACCTTTTCACTAGTACGGACCCCCAGTTACACCCCCAAACCGTTCATGGACCCCCATCAAAACCAATTCTAGCTGCTATATACACTTCATTAAATGAAAAAGGAAACCACAACATAGATTTTCAGACAGCAATTAATAACATCTTTGGAAGATATTTAATTTAAAAATAATAATTGTATGTAACTTTGCAATTTATTTAAAACTTATTTTCTACTATAACTTTTATTTATCTTTTATTTTTCAAAGACCCCCTACAATAATGGGGGTCTGCAGACCCCAGGTTGGGAACCACTGCTGTAGTCATTCCTGATATTTAGAGGTTAAAAAAGGATGGTGAAAAATTTGAGATGGTGAAGGAAAAAGTCACAAAAATTATTTTAAGGTCTAGAGTAAATGCCTTCTGGTGACAGCCTTAGAGAGCTCAATCTGTTTTATCATAAATAAGATTAAGATGTTTCTTGATTGCAGTGAATTAGGGTCTATACTGGGGGGAAATAGCAGGTACTAATGGGCCATTTAATTTTGCAGAAAAAGGCATAACGAGAACCGATGGCTGGCAGCAGAAGCCAGAAAAATTCTGATTAGAAAGAAGGCCCAAATATATCAGCGAAAACCACTGGAACAAAATACCAAGAGAAGCGATAGATTCTCCAACAATTGGTGTCTTCAAATCAAAAGTGGCTGCCTGTCTGGAAGTTTTGCTTTAGACAGCCATAAGTTACTAGGCTCCATAGAGGGTTAGCAAATGGAAAATGACTCACCTGTGAGCTAAAGGAGACCACACTAGAGGTCTGATGGTCCCCGCTAGTATTACACTCTTTAAGGGTTCCCATAGATGTCAGGGATGACAAAACATTAAAAGTAAACAAAATGTGAGGACAGACCCTCAGCTAGTTCAAATCGATGTATCAGTGAAGTCGAGGGAGCAACACCAACTTAGATTAGATGAGGATCTGGCCCTACTATTGCAAAAGGAATAAAACCTGTATGTGCTGTATAACAACTAGTCTTTAACCCCATGGAAGCTCCTTCACAGGTGTTCTATATTATCAAGCTTTGTGATGGGGATGGGGATGAGGCACATCCATTTTCCACAGCAATCATAGGAGCCACATAGCCATCAAGGCCAGGCCTCTGGAGACAGACAGTTAATGTACCCCCTGTGTGAGGAATTCTCAACTGGTGGAAATCCTGGGAAGGTCTTTCCACTGCCACCTGCTCCTGACCCTTCCCGGTACAAGGGAAAGGAGGAAGCAGGACCCAGACAGGCAAGGGAGGTGGCCATGGTTGACCGGAGCTCTACCACACCCTATGCTCTCCTGTCATAAGGTGAGGCTGCTCCTGTACCAGACCTGACATCACTGAATCAGGGATCAACAACCAATTGCCTACCACCATTGCTCTCCACTCAGTTTGAGTTTGGCTCAGGCAGAGTGACAACTGAAGATCAAGGGTGGGCGAGGATGTAGTAATGGTATACATGTCCTGAACTATGCTTGAATCTTCAGAGAGAGCCTTAGTTTTCAAAGCCAAATCCCTGTTCTGGGCACAGTTCTGGTGTCCCCAGCTCCCTGAGTATTCATCTGGGAATTCCATGAGGGCAGCTTCATGGACATCCAAATTTTCCATATGGGAATAACTCAGGTCAGGCAGGATTTTTCTCCCTGTGAGTAGAAAGGACTGCTTTCTGAAAGCATGTTATTTAAGATAGACAGTGCTAACAACACAGATGCTCTGAAAAAATAATTCAGATCTGCCAGAAACTTTTATTTGAGAAAGTTAGATATTCAATTCTCCCCATCAATAATGAAAGTAAAAACATAGCTTAATAGATAAGGCTACACCAGCTGGTTGTGCTGCACAAATCTGGCATCCTTACTGCAGAGTTTGTTCGATGTTCTATTGCCCTGGGAATGAAAGATAATAGATCCTGTTTCCACATGCTGCATTGACAAGAACTAGGACTCAGTCAAACCATTCATGTATGGTGCAGCAGCAAATAAGTCCAGGCCACAAATACTAAATTGAATCAGTCCTGTGCAGCTGAATGGATAGATTTCTTTGAAGCACTTTTCTTTCATGTTTAATCCTTTTCTAGACTCGATTCGGATTCATACCCTCTCCGAGGATTTTAAATATAGAAGCTTGCTCCAGCCTCTGGACTCAGGTCAATGGTCATTATACCTTTATAATCAAGGATAGAATTGACACCTGTATCTTCTTCTCTCCACAGACATTGTCAGTCCCCCTCATTCTGTTTCTTATGCAATACACACCTTCTGTGAATTCATCTTCTTAACTGTTACATGATTGTGTCTATCGTGATTCCAATACAGAAGCCGGTACAGGATTTGTGAAATCATTCTTTCTCTTTGGGCTAGATGACATCAGAACAAACTTAATGTCATGCCTTTTAAATTTTTTGGTGGCACAGTAATGAGGTTTCGTTTTATTAACGAAGGTAGATATCTATATGAGAATAGCTCCTAATGCATTTTTACAGAGCTACGGTAGGCATTCAGAACTTGAGTGAGGGCCATTTAAGTGCCAACATTGCTTCTCCACAGAGATGGTGATATGGATAGCAGGTTACTTCAGGGTCTCAAGATGGTGAATACTGATTCTTCACACAGGGAGCTTCACATTGCCCTTCTAAAGATCCACCATATCCTAAATGCATGTTATGGCAAAAGTAACAAAAAAGCCATCGATAGATAGGTAAGCAATTGATTGAATGATTAATTGTTTTTGCAAAGAAAAGCAAAGACAGCAGTGAGCATTTTGTTATGACATCTTCAGATGAATAGTCTGTTCTGCAGCCTCACTGCCCACGTGCGGCATTACCAATGGCAAAGGCTATGTCTACACTAGAGGATTTTGTTGGCAAAACTATTTTGTTGACAAACCCTGTGAAACGTCCAGTTTCCCAAGGTGTTCTGTCGACAGGAAATGGACAGAATGCAGCACTTTCGTCAACAGTCTGATCCCGCTCCCCACATGGCATTACATCTCTGTCAACAGAGATCTGTTGATAGTAAGCTGGTCTGGATGTTCCGGTGGGCCTTCTGTCCACAGACACCAGGACACCAGGCAGCCCTGTCTGCTGTGCTACTGGTTGGCTATTTTGTCGAGAGAGCTGCTGGGCAGTCCATCTGTTTTCTGTCAACAGAAATTTTGTTGAAAGATACCTTCCAACAAAAACTTCTGTCAACAGATTGCTGTAATCTAGACATAACCAAAGGGGAAAAGTGCTTTGTTCAACCATCCCCAAGAATTACTGAGACAATCAACTTCCTCAGTTCGATTGCAGATTCAGAGAGCCTCTAATGATGGCCTCAAACGTTTCTGTGACATGTATCTCCAAAATCACTTCAGGTAAAGTTCTACATTTAACTCAGTGGTGTCTTTTTCTTCAAGACATCACTTGCTTGTTTGATAAACGGGTACACTCCACACACTATTACTGTCTATTTGTAGTAATTAATATCCTATAAATACCTCTCCATGAGCTGTTTGGAGACTGCAAAAGTTGACTGAAAACATCCCAACAAGTTACTTATTTGACAATCATTATTTTACATCCCTGTTCAGATAGTGAATGTAGAAATAGCTCATATTTATTAAGTACCTTTTAGCCTGAAAGTTACAACTTGACCCCCATCCTGTGATGGCTGCATTTTCTTTGGAAGATTTGCATCCAAATAATGACCAGGCTTGCCTGAAGTTTAGTTTACAAGTTTGCAGCTCAAGACCCTATGTGAACTGTGGTTCCTGTAAGCTGAGAGCTTGGGTGGGCTACCCAGCTAATTAGCAGAGCACCCATATCCACACAGTGGCCAGGATGATGTTCTACTGGTGGTACACATCTACACATACTTTGGTGCACACAACAAAATTTATTCTGCCTTAGATGAAAAAAATAGTGAGAACACTGTGTGGGAGTCTGTATGTCTAGTGGATCAGCAGGGGAGCGGACAAGTGAACTGCCAATCTTACAGTTCAGTCTGCAGGTGATTCTAACCTGAAAACTTCTACATCTGCATGGCTTCATTATGCTCAGTGAAGCTCTCAGGCACATGTATTATCTGTTACTAGTACTGGAGACGTTTTGCTGAGACTAATCCCAGCAAAAGTCATTTCAGTTTTAGATAGCAAAGATGGCTTACGAGGAATGCTGTTAACTGACTACCTTTAGGACACTTTTTCGCAGATCTAAGTGAATGTTTGTGCAGTTGGACAACCCCCCATGAATACAAATAACATCTGCAGGAACTAGAAGGAACTGCAGCAACATGGATGTTATGGCTGAGGATATTTTATCATTTACAAGGAGAAAATCCTCCCAAGGATCTATCACAGATCACAATTTGATAAAACTGTTCCAGAAAGCCAGGGTGAGCAAAGCTCTGATTGACTGGAGAAGTGATGAGACTCTGCCTGTCAGCCATGCCGCATGCTGGACAACTTGATAGCAAAAAGCTTAAAGGGACATTGTCAAGGTCAAAGGCCCCAACATTATTTGGCTTTTAAAAGTTTCTGTCGTTTTAGGCACATCTTGCTTGCCTCCCCGCGAGCTCTTTTTTTAAATATTTTTTTTTCCAAATTGTTTCCTTGTAAAGCAAACCAAAAAGTCACATCCCTTGAGTCCTGTGCAACCCAATAAACTGAAAATCCAAGGCAGACCCCATTGTCAGGCTCACCCAAATGCCCTGCATATCCAAGAGCAGTGTGAGCATTCATAAGTGCGTAGTCTTAGCACAGGCTAGTGTCTTCATACCATGAGAGTGAAAGTGGGGCTGGAGAGTGAGCTAAGAAGGGTGCAAGTGGTTGAGGAGTTAGGGTCAGGGGTCTGTTGTTCTCTGATGTTCCACAATAGTCCGTCTAGTGTTGGTGGACCTTCGTTGTGGGGCAGAATGTAACAGCTTTGGAGACTTGTGTTTTGCACTAGCTCCATCCCCCTCCTGTGCGATGAGTCAGAGTTACACACACTTTTAACGCAAATGCTGAACTATCACCTTACAATAAGGAGCACAGCTATTATAAGTAAAGTTCTGCATATTTACAGATATCCGCTTCCTATCCATGGATGTCTGCATCTACAGATTACAGATTAGGATAGCCACTGACAGTGGAGCAGATACCCACATAGGGCTATCCTACTGCATCCCACCAGGTGTGGGCCAATGGGTGCCAAAGCAGCCCCCATGAGCTGCCAGCAGGGCAAGGACACAAGAAGTTGCATCCTAAATCTCCCTGCAAGAGGGGCCAAGTGTCACCCTGAATAGCCCCCTTACCTCCCCCACCCCACCATCTGGTCTGGTGAGCACTGACTTGCAGAGCCATGGCCCTGGGTCCTTGCTGACCCTTACTCCCAGTCCCCGCTTTCCTCCTGCCTGCCTCATCCCTGCACAGCACTGCTCACTTATCTGTGCTCCCTAAACAGTCTCCCTCCCAGATTTGTTGTGCAGGCGGAAGTAAAATCTGGATCACGGATTGTGGATTTTTATTATTTACTGTGGAACTTCTGCATAGAAACTTCTGCAGCCTATCCTGCCTGACTTCTTCTGGAGAGGGCAACATGCCTGTAATCAGACTGTTAATGGCTGCTAAGGTCATTGCCTACAAATTTTGACAATGATGCAGTATTACCAGGGTCAGCAACCTTTTCAAGACTGTGTGCCGAAATTTGACCTTCTGACCTCTATATGTAAAAGTGCCGGTGACACTTTTTAAAGTCACCAATAGCCCTATTTACAACAGCTTCATTAATAAATAAATTATGATGCAGAGCTTTAGCATTTAGGTGGAGGTTGGTAGATTAGCTGGTCTTTTGTTAATCCACACGTGGCATGGCTTTGAGCAAGCACCTGGCTGAATGAGGCAAGACAGGTGGAGCTCGGCTCCCACCTCTCATGCCAATGAAAATCGGCTTGGATACCACTCTTGGCACCTGTACTGGGGACCCCTGCACTATTATATTATATTATATTATATTATATTATATTCACAAAACTTCTACTAACAATGCAGAAACTATTCCTGGGGGAATTCTGTGCCAAGAAATTAAAAATTCTGCAACAAATTTAAAAAAAATTGCATATAATATTTTAAAATTTGATATAATTCTGCATTTTTAGTTGTTAAAATAATGCACTATAATCACTGTAGTTTCAATTATTTCAGTAATTTGTTTAAATTACAATACAATGGATGGTGAATGGGAGTGGAAGGCACTGGAGGAAATTCACAAATCACCTTGCCTTGTAATGTAGCCAGGTTTGACCCTTTATTTCTAGTTATTCATCGACAAATATATACAGCCATATGCTCAGTGCTACATCACAGGCAACTGACGAGCAAGTGAGGGCTTGGGAATCAAATTCACATTTTTTTTGGCTGTGGACCATCTCCAGAAAGGTTAGTAGCACACAGTTCATGAAGCACATTTTGACAGAAAATTATTTCAGTCCATAAAGTTAGGTCAGTTGTAATCACTAAAGCACCATAAGCATTTTTAAGGCCAGACGTCCATTATAGCACTCTGGAAATGCAAAGGAGCCTTCAGACTTTTACATCTGCTTTACAGTAGTCCCTAGAAATGCACGATTTCAGGTTGCACTTAACTTGTATTAAAATCCCACTCTACCTCCAGCCCTGGTTCAACTCCCCCTCCATCTCACACAGCCCCAGTTCAACCTCCTCCTCCCGGCCACATGGCTGCAGCTCACTCTGGTGTGGATCTGGCTCACTGCCCGCCACACACATGTGGCTCCAGCTCAACCCCCTGCAGGGTCAGGCAGCCCTGGCTCAACTCTACCCCCTCACCCCAAGGCAGCCCCAACCCACCTCCAGGCTTAACCCTCCCCAACTGCTGCATCTCCCCCAACCTCAGGACTTACCATTCAAAAGGAGGTCCAGGTGCTCCTGCTGCTTCCCAACTGCAGAACATGCATTCCACCAAGGAAAAAGGCCACCCCCCTCCCTGACTTACATGAAATTCGAGTTACGCGAGGGTATGTGGGATTGCAACCCTCATGCAACTTGAGAGACTACTGTATATGCTTGGAGGAACTCACAAAAACGAAGGTAACATTCACTAAGTGGGCACGCTGCTACATTCTTTTCTGCCTACGGGGACAAAACCTGCCCCATCCCTGACTACTCAGGGTTTGTCTACACTTCTGGGAAGATTGACCTGGTCAAGGTTGATCTTTCAGAGTTTGATTTCATGTGTCTGGTAAAGACACATGAAATCGATCTCTCGGGGGTTGGCAGTTGACCCCTATACTCTTCGTTATCATGAGGACCAAGGCAGATCAATGGGATACGTTAATTTTAGCTATGCAATTGCCATCGCTAGAATTGTGTATCTGAAATCGATGTTCAGATCTAGTGTAGACCTGGCCTCAGAAACATCCCAAAGCCTTGCTACTCCTTTCCAAGCATGCTACAATAGCAAGTGTCAGGGACTGAGTCTCTGCCTCTCTCACTCTGTCTCTCTCTCTCTCTCTCTCTCTCTCTCTCACACACACACACACACACACACACACACACAATTGCACAGCCCCAATGGTTTGCATCTCTACTAGCCTCTTGTGGCATGGCACCTGAAGCAAACCAGGGAGAGGTGCATGACCACTCTTGCAGCTTCCCTTTGCTTCCCCATCAAAAGACATTTTTCTGCAGGAAAGCAAAAAAAATCCGAGGGGACATGAAATCTGTACATGTGCAGTGATGCAGAATTCCCCCCAGAGTAAAATATTAATCATAATTGGAAACTGAAATTTAACGATACACTGGCTACATAATGCCAAATAGATTCTTATATGGTTAATCATTTCTTCCAGAGCATCAATATCTTACTAAGAGGAAGGCCTCAATTTAGCCTATGAATATAAAATTTATAAATAATACTTATACATTATTATATTGCACTATCATACGCATATGTTTAGTGCAATACATATTGGACTAAACGCATTCATAAATGTAAGCAGCTACCATTAATTTGATATGTATAGACTGAAATCCACCGTACTTACTGAATATGGCAAACACAGAGAGAAATTTCAGGGATTTAAAAAATGAAAGCTTTATCTGCCTGAGTATTCTTTTATACCACTCAGGACTTAATGAAATAACAAGCATTCCTTGGAGTTGGGAAATAGAGAAATACATATTTGTCTACAGTAGGCATACACCAGTGCTTTCTTTACGGGAGATTACCGTTACCAATGTGGCGTTTGGAAAATGGAACCTTTATAAGACATAACTCGCCTAAAACATTACAATGCTCCAGTTCGGCTATAATGGAATACTGTTATCTCCAACGATAGACTTCATTTTGCCAATGGAGAATTTGCGGTTTGCTTCATCATCAGAATTTGAATAAATCACATTTCCTCCCCACCAGAGCTAGTGCAAAGGCAAGGACTGTAGGAACAGCTGTCAATATTGCAAGAAACTACTGATGAATGCACAAAGTGACAGCAGTAACCTATGGAGAGCAGGAGTGAGCTGGAGAAAAGGCACCTCACAGAAGATAATGGTCCACAGTCCTGCACAGTGTCTCACATCATTTAGTACCTAGACAGTGCTGCCTGCAGCAACCTACTTCTCAAAGCCAGCAATATTTAAAGAGTATCCAAGACAAATGAGGTAGCTGTAAGAAAAAAAAAATCTATGTTTCATTATGGTAGAAATGCTATCTATGAAAATAGCTAAAACTGCAGATTGGATGACTTGAAAGTATTTAACATCAGATTATATAGGAAAAGTGTCAGTTTTGTATGGTATAATACATGTATGTCTCAGCTAATACGTGAGAAAAATAGGTTAATTTTACCATTGCAGCTATGGTGCATATTAGAAAGGAATGAGGTATGCTATTTGGAGAAAGTCACTGACGGGCCATTCAGAAGGCTCAAGATACCATGGGGCAGATTCTGAATTCCAGTGCTTATATTCAAATCTGGAGTAACTCTATTGGAGTTGATGGAATTAGCTTCAAGGCAGGTGTGCCAGATTTATGCCAGTGTTGCTAAGATCAAATTCTGGCTCTTGTACTATCATGAAGCTTTCAGTGACTAGTTGATCAACGCAAATTAGTATACCCATCAACAAGAAAATCACACTTTCTGATAAGGCCTACATGGAAAGATGGGGGAAATCTGTCAGGTTGACTTGCCCATCTCTTTGCCAGTGCAAGCCAAATTCCTCCAGTACCATTTTGCATGTTTTGTCCAATACAGGTTTAAATGACTTGAGATATGGCACTTCCACTACATCCTTAAGAAGGTTTTTGCACAGTTTCAGAGATCTCACTGTCAGTAGTGACTTATGTGTTTGCAGTTAATCCGTATGTTCATTCCACTTGACTAGATTTCATCTGGGCAATTCATATATTGCTTGAATTAACAACAATTACTAGATCCAGAAAGAGAAATCCTACTATGAATTTTTGGCCGGTCTAAAAAGGCATAGTTCCAGTGACTTGGATGGAAATATGCTGTACAACATCAGCGGTAGAGCTGGCTCAAAAACGTAAATGCAGAGCAAGGAAAACACCAAAACCTCAGCTCCGTATATTATGTCACCATTTGACCATGGTCCACACCTCTTATTTTTCATGGTGTATATTTTGGTCCTGATTATTAGACTTGCCCGAGCCCAGCTCCAGCATAGCTAAAACCATTTGGTGCCCATCCCTGAATTCTGGTGCATCTGAGTCTATGATTTCACCCACTTAGATGCTTTACTTATATTACAGGTGCAAGCAGGTCATAAGCTTTCTTTATGAATGTAAATATGAGCACACTTAATTAAGCCTGCGATTGACTTATAGTGCAACATTATCTTTTCAATACTGGAGGCTGTTTTAAGAACATGTAGGTTTGTTCATTAAAAAAAGAAAAGTAATATATACACTAGGGCCTCAAGATTCACAAACTTAATATTCACGAATTCAGTTATTCACCAGCAGCCGAGTGGCTGCTTCCCCAGGGGCTCCAGGGCATGGCGTGCCAGCAGCCGCTGCTTCTCTGAGGCTCCAGGCAGGAGCGCTGGCAGCCACCACTTCCCCTGGGCCCTGGGCAGGAGCTCCAGCAGCCGGGCTCCAGACAGGCGCCGTATTCACGAAATTCAACATTCGTGAGGGTTCTCAACATGGAACCGCCAGGAATGTCAACACCCTACTGTACCTTAAGTGATATAATTAACCAAAAATGGACATATAGCATAATGTAATGGGATCCTGTTAACATTGCTGGCAGAGCTTTCACTTGGGAATTTCCAGATGTTTTATGATTTTTCTCCTATTTCTGATAATGGGACCAGTTTCTGGCAAAATTTTCTTATGTGTGTTCATATTCTCTCTCCTGCAAATGATCCCAGTAGCTGCAATCCTTACCTGCACTTTTTCAGTCGGGGAAGCTCTGATAATCATCGCAGGGCCTTGCAATTGTATAGCCATTTCTGTGTTCAATCTGTAGCCCAAGATTCACTGAAGAATCTTCCCCACATCTCCGTGCGGGAGGTAAGTAATAGCATCATTTGTTATCATTCCCAGCTCACTGTCAGAGAAAATGAGACACAGAAGAGAAATGACTTGCCCAAGGCTATGCAAGATAAGCACTTTGGGGCAGCGAACATGTTTTTGTTGCATGTTTGTACAGTGCCTAACACAATGGATCCCACAATGATCTATGATAGGGGTCTCCTAGGTGCTACTGTACCACAAATAATGGACGATAACAACACTAACCATCCACAGAGCTTGAGACTGATCCCATGAATAAAGACTAGACCTGCAGACATCCCCCTCTATTGGGGTGTTTCAAAAGACATTAGCTTCCATTTAGGCAACAAAATAAATGGCCACCTCGTCAAAAGAGCTCCTGGCTAGGCTGAGGTGTCTTCAAGCAGCCGGACCTCAGTGTAGCAATAGCAGCTGGGTGCTGAGCACTTTTGCAAATCATATATGAGTGCCTAAATGAGAGCTGAGCTCTTTGAAAATCTGGCCCCAAGGGTGGTGCTGAGCACTTGGAAACCTGGCATGCTGTGGATACAAAAGCCAAACCTAAATACATAGCCCTTACTGAAAAGGAAATTGGAAATCTCCTGCTGTTCCCCATCCCTCTGGGTACGGCTCTGATCTTTCTGTTTTGATACAATTCGCCTCCTCAGCCTGAAAATGGCCGCTGTCTGCTTCATGGTTTTGTGTTTTAAAAACAATTATATAGGTCATTTTAAGAAAATAACGAGTGATTTTGTCCTTTTCTTACACTAGGCTAAATGACTGGAAAAGCTGGCATAGTCCTTCAGAAACTTTCCCCTGATTTCAATACCTGGGATCAGGACTACAGAAGTACCTTGACAAAACAAGCAATAGCTGAAAGTATGCTGAAAAATGCATTCAACACACAGTTACTTCTTAGCAGTGAAAGACAAGAAGGGGGCACAAACAACATTGCAGGCAAGAGAGGAATAGGCTGGGTATGGGCCCAATGGAAGTCATAACAAAGAGGATACTTTGGAGCTCATTACTGAGCAAGTGACCGGTAGTTACTTAGCATAGTTACAGAGAGAAAGCCATGTTAGTCTGTATCTTAACAAAACAAAAAAGCAGTCCTGTAGCACCTTAATGACTAACAAAATAATGTATTAGGTGATGAGCTTTCGTGGGGAAGACCTACGTCTTCAGATCTGGAGCTAGTGCACTATTTTCCATACAGCACTATCTCCAGATATGAAGAAGTGGGTCTGCCCCATGAAAGTTCAAGTGCTACAAGACTGCCTTTTTGTTCTGTTAGCACATTTAGCCTGTTTTTCTTCTTGGGGCATATCCACAAGGAGCTTCAATTTCTGGGGTTTATTTGTTTTTCAATATTTATTTTGTGAACGTCTTATTAAATACATAGATAACCTCTATGGATTGATCATAAGTTTTATAAATTTGATTTGCATTGCTTAGTTATAACTGGTTAGAAAAATCACATGGCATAGTTTCTATTTCCTGACTAGATGAGCATACGAGCACTTGTGCAGAAATTTGCATTGATGATGTAGAAAGAGGGATGGCATGCAGGTCCCTCTCTTTGTGTTGGGTGGGCAGAGTCAACATGAGAAAAAATGTTAGAACTCACTTTCAGTGCCTAGAATAAGATGGTACTCTAGATACGCAGAAAGGAGATCTGCCACTGCTACAGGGCTACTTTGCTAAAGACAGGCACATTTAATTCTTCAACATGATTTCTGTAGACTTCATCATTCGCCAGTAATGCACACTTTGCAACACAAGAACACGAGGCAATGGAACCTCTGAATATATAAAAGGATGCACTTTGGTACAGCAGAAAAGTCCAGATTTTGAGACCAATATGGATATGCCAGCAGTAACAGTTAGGAAGCAGATCATAGGGCAGAGGAAACAGGATGATCTAAGAAGATTACTTCTCCAGGGAATTCAAAGAACAATTACATGGATTTAATACCCCTGGAAATCAGTGGGAGTTGTGTGTGCACAACTAGTGGGCTGATCAATCACCAGGAATTATAATGTACAAAGCTCAGAGAGAGAAAATCCAGATGTAGTGACAAAAATGGACCATTTTGTGTGCCTGCATATGTGCAGTAGGAGGCAGGTAGGCCAAATGGCCCAGGGTATGAGTTTGGTTAAAAATGAGGACTGGGGAAAAGCTCTTAGAGCCAAGTTGTGATATTAAAATGTTTGTGCTGACAAAGTAAAATTTGATTAATAATGTGTCTCCCTGAGCTGGGAATTACACCTCCAAACCAAATCATAGATGTACTCTAAAGAGCCTCTGCCCAAGCTTGTGATGGCCAAGTAAGGGCCAGCAAAAACTGTACCCCTTTCTATCGTCAGGGGGATGCCACCCACGTGGTTCTTCCTTCTACCCTTGTCTACAGCAGAAAGTTGCACTGCTTCAATTATACCAGTATAGTTCTAGCAGTACTACAAACCACTGGTGTGGACACAATAACGGTGCAAAGGTGCTTTATGATGGCATTAGATTAAAGCCCATGCTGCCATAAGTGTACAGTTCATAGTGTAAAAAAGCCAAAAATATCTGAATGTAAAATTTCAGTGTAAAAATTGGAGCCCAGAAGTCCCTGTGATTATTGAGTTCAGTGATATTTGGTGAAATTCTAAGTCAAAAGAGTTCTCAAAGTGTTTCGATTCCTTCACATTGTCCTAACAGCTCTCCTTAGTCTTCAAGGTGACACTCATATTGACAGTCCTGGAAATCTTATTATACAACTAGCTATTTCTGTCCAGGAAGCAGAAAAACTGTACCAGGATAAGCTGGCAGAACTGTCTCCGCTCTAGAGTCTTTATCACCATATTGGTAAAAGATGGCATCCCCCTAACTGATTTAGCATAACTGTTAAAACTTTTAAGTGTAGACTAGCCCTGAAGAGCAACTCATTCAAAAGAGTGTAGCCATGATTCTGCTGCCTGTGGGGCCAGCCAGCAGAGTGGGCAAATCATGAAGCAGAAAGTATGACTACCAGTTTACTTCCTCCTGCTGATGTAGGGGTGCTCTGGCAGACACTGTGCCTCCTGGAGCTAAAATGGTGCCTAGTATTCGCTCTGGGGAGATCTGGCTCCAAAGCAATGCTAGCCTGGAGCTGATTTCCACTCTTGAGCATTTTGACAGGAAAACCAACTTATTGAATAACAGAAACACTTTGTATGGGCTCACACATCAGCTTAACTAAAAGTGTATTTCTAAACTGATTTACTTAACTAAATTGATAGAGACTATTCTGAATGGAAGAAAGTTTGTCTACTGGTTTAAACAGTTCTTTACCAACTTAAGCTAAACTGTGATAAGCTACTGCTGAACTGAACTACACGTTTCTACAAAGGGTTTTGCATTGGCCTAACTAATTTGGAGTTTAAACCAATTCAAGTTAAATCTATGTAAGCTTTTGTAAGGCATTTGATACAATTCAGAATGCTATTCATGCAGAAAATCTGGAAAATATGTATTATTTTCGTTACAAGAAAGAATTTATACTGCACTGTCAAGTGAAAAGTGATTTATAGACAAAGAGTAAAAAGTAATTCCTGCTTATGATCTATGGGCTTGATTCTGTCACTCTTACTCATTTGGAATAAGTTTCTTTGCAGTGCAAAGCAGCATCAATAAGGGCAGCAGAAGCAGGCCCAAAGTTGAAAGAAAGCTATAAGAAGTTAGATATAAAATAACTGCACTGAAACAATAAATGAATCAATACAAACGATCCATAGTTAAGCTTTAAGGGGATACTAAGTAAGGTTCTGTAGATGTCCATCTTATGTCTCATTCTATTCAGCATTTTCATTAACAGTTTGGAAGCATTGTCTGGGTGGCAGAGTAGAGAAACTGAGAAGGAAATGCATATATGTGGAAGGGCAAGATTAACATACAGTATGATATATGGCAGATAGGTTAAAGAAGCAGACTAGCCAATAAAATGAGATTCAGCAAAGACCAATGTAAAGTAGTTTGTGTAACAGAATAATTAAATGCATAAACGTTACACGGAGGTGGGGAAGTACTAGTTGCAGGTTGTGATTTTACTGTAGGTTGGGTAGATTGCAGTAGATGATAAAATCAATGAAACCAATGCAACATTTTTGTATTTACCATATTCAATAAACGGCTTTGGTTTTGCTGGTCGACACTGTCACGCAGCGCTCTGAAGTACTGATGTTCCACTGAAAATGTCAGCATTTCGGAGCTGGCGTGGCTGTCTTCAACATGTTTCAGCCCCATCTCCATTACAAGCACCATTCCAATAAAACATCAGTGCTTCAAAGACCTCTGCAAAGCAGACAGGAAGAACTGCAGTATCCCGGTGAAATCTCTGGGGTAAATTGTAATGTGTCCACCTGGAGAGTGAGAATTTTGGCTTGCAGCAAAGTATACTATCCCTTGGAACAAGGATAATTCAGGGGAGCAATTGTGAGATGGGTTTCTCACAGGCATAATGCCCCCCAGGGCAACCCTTCTGGTAAAGCAGCTTACACACCATCCCTAGCTCAGGGCTCTGCCATAGGCACAATTCAGCCCTCTGGTATAAATGTGTTGTCTCTGTTGTAAGGGACTTGACAAAAAAAACACACTGCACAAACTATTAGCTAGTTCAAAGCCAACTTATGTTGTACGCTGCAGATCACTGGACTTATGCCACTGCTTGAGCCAGTTTAGGCACCAAGAAAGTGAAGCTACGTGAGGATTGTTGATTAGAACAACACAATTATCTTGCCAGCTTTCCCCCAAGCAGAGAGCAAACCAACAGAGTGATTCATTCAGTTTGAGACATCACATTTATTTAAAAAAAACAATGGAGCATGTTCACAGAGGAGCAACCTAAGTGACAAAAGGTTTGGAAAATATAACCTGTGAGGAAAAGCTAAGAGAACTTGGCATGTGCAAGCTGGAGAAAAAAAAAAGATAAAGGAGTTAGGTAAACATCCATAAATACTGTGATAGACTGCTAAGCAGAAAGTCTGAGCCTGAGCTGTGTCATGGTAACCCCCACCCAAAAAGGGTAATGGGAGCTGGTTGAGCAAGCCCAGGCCTGATGGTTGGCAGCTGTGAGCTTCCTGAGCAGAGGGTTATATAAGGCAGCTGTGCAAGAGAGGGGGTGAGGAGTTAGGTGGTGTTTCTTTGTTGTGGTGGCCTGTAGTGGCTAGCAGATCTGGGGTGGGAAAGGGGGAGCTGTTATCTTGGGTAACTGGAGGGGTAACTATAACTAAAAATTTTAATGCAGAAGGTGGTGGGATGTGTAAAATATAAGAAAGCATGGGTGCCTTCAACTGGTGTGCTCTCTGCTTAATTTTTAGGTAAAATAGGGGCCTGGGGCCCAGAAGTCTGAGAGGTTCCCTTATAATACATAATGGGATACTATGAAGAGGGTTGGGATCAATTTTCTTTAGTCAGTGAGGCCGGAACAGGATGCAGTGTATTTAAACTACAGCGGGGAAAAGCTTTACAAGCACAGTTAGGTGGTGGAGTGAGCTCTCAAAGAAGTTTGTGGAGTGGCCAAAACTGGAGATATTAGATACCTTGTAATGGACCTGGTTTTGGAATTATTAAATCAATTCAGACTGCCACAATGCAGGCAGAGGGATTAGATGACCCATAGAGGCCTCTTCTGACTTAAATGGTGGTGTGTTTATGATTTCAGTACTGCCTAAAGGGAATCAATCAGTGCAGGAATAAAGACAAGGAACTACTACATAACTAAGCTAAAATGCTCTAAATGAGGGGGTAGATCTTCTGCTACAGCAAGATCCAGTAGAGATGGGAGCCATCAGGCTATCTCCCTGATTCTCTGCATGGCTTTGCACCCTGCCCCATGTTAATTTTGGTCCAGGTAGGGGCAACTTAAGGGCTGTACAAAAATACACCATCTAGAAACAGTTCCTAAAGGAGTGTTTGCCAGCTGAGATAAATGTGGTTTACAGTCCTTTTATGCTGCCTTAGCAGCAGCCCATAGAAAGCACACTTGAGTGTTTGTCCCATCATGATGCATCTGCTCTATGGCAATACGCACAGATATCTTGGATCTGACTAAGCTAGCATCAACCACAAAAGGGAGTCAGTCATGCAGTGTCAAGCACAATCAGTATATAAGGGTGATCCCTCTGTACAGCACCATATTTTCCATCCCCCATATATTGATTTGATCAAAATGAAGGTGTCAAGAGAAAGGGCCTGTTTATTGAAAAAAGAAATTACTCATGAGATCCAGCTTGTTTTCTGGTAAAAATACCCCTGCATTTTGCTGCCATTTGTAACATTTCATCCTCAAAGTAATTATGTTAACATACCCACACAACTGACATGTAGAAACAGAATAATAAGTGCATCTCGCTTATTGTATCCTGACATTTCATCACCATCACAACCACCACATATTGGCTTCCATTGGTACTGCATGTGCCCTCTAATTTAGGGCATAATATTGCAAAGAGTATGCATGTGAGTAAGCTTACTCCCATGAGTAAGCTCACTGAAATCACTGAGTTATGTGTGTTTAAAATATTTGTAGGAGTGGACTCTTAATGTTGTCATCTCCTTGGGAGAGAGAACCAGATCCTGAGTCTGATCTTAAGATCTGATCTGTAAATTAGATCTAACTCCTTCTTAGCTAGTGACTTCATTATTTTACATCATTGTGCTAACATAAAGTGGCCCCAAAAGCCAGGTTTACTGGCTACAGCATTAAAGATGTGGACCTGTCTCCTACCCTTTCATTCTCTACAGGATACATGGATCAGAGGAAAAAAACCATGGAAAGGCCAGCATATGTGTAGCAGGCTATCTTCAACACACATAAACTACCACTACATAACCCCTGTACTCTGCATGGAGCATAGGTCATCAACAAATCTCCTCCACTTAACTCTATCTTGGGGCAAAACTTCTAGCTGGTTTCAGGAGTACTCCAGATGTCCTTCAATCTCAGTAGACCTTCTCCACATTGCCTGAGGTCTTCCTCTTTTGTGTTTTCCTTGTGGGTTCCTCGTGAGAGCTTGATGGACTATGGTGGATGATGGTTTTCTGAGAGCGTGGCCTAGACATCGCCACTTTCTTCTCTTGCTTTCAATGTAAGGGTTTGGTTTAGGGTTAACAACCCTATCCGTAAGAAAACAAAAGTTACAGAAACATCTACAAAGAAACCTACAACTACAATAGCTATAAAGACCCACCTGAAATTTTATGAAGGCAGCACAAAGTTGTCAGTGTAGTGTCTGGAAGGGGCAAAACCAACAAAGTGCAAAGGAGAAAGGCATCTTGATCCTTCCACAACTCAAAGAGAGGTTACAACCCAGTAAAGTTATGTCAGTGTTAAATAATTATGAGTAATATCAGGCCACTGGACTTTTATTTATTGTACAGCATCATGCATATATGTGGTCCAATGTAAATGATAACTGATAATGGGTAATAAACAGCAGCTGAAAAGCAGCAACCATGGTTTTCATTTGTTTATCAGTGGAAAGGTGGAATGAATTGAACATTCTGAGAGTTGTTATTTTGAAGGTAATATTACAACCAAAGCAAGGTGATTTTAAGCATAAATTCAAAGTAAATTAAGCACGTGAAATATGTTTTACTGTGGTGGAGCAAAGGTTCAGGGCTGCCTCATGTATACAAGCAATGTTATTCTGAGGCTCAGTAAGATATGGCTTGATCCAGGTTCCATGGAAGTCTATGGGAGTCCTCCCACTGACTTCAGTGGGGTTTGGATAAGACTCTACAAGAAAGTTCTTGCATTCAGCTGCAGCCAAATAATGTGATTGGTGGAGATTGCTAATGGCAGGTCTAACCCAAACGCAGATGGTGCCCCCAGATGAGGGACACTTTTGGTGTCCCCTCCCACCACTCGTTAAACTTTTGAATGCCTTCTTTTATTTGTAACTCATCTCATGACTTCTATGCATGATTTATCCCTGTCATATAAGATGACAAATTTGCGCCTTAGGATCTGTAAATCTGTATTTCTTCACGCCATGTATAAGCAAATAATTTTTTTCCCTCTAAGCTTGTAGAAACTTTTTAACTTTAAGAATACATGAGATGTACTAACATCAAGACATTGAACTGTGCACCTACGTTGGGTGGTCCAGTATTAAACAGCCTTAGGCTACGTCTGCACGTGCACGCTACATCGAAATAGCTAATTTCGATGTAGCGACATCAAAATAGGCTATTTCAATGAATAGCGTCTACACGTCCTCCAGGGCCGGCAACGTCGATGTTCAACTTCGACGTTGCGCAGCCCAACATCGAAATAGGCGCAGCGAGGGAACGTCTACACGCCAAAGTAGCACACATCGAAATAAGGGTGCCAGGCACAGCTGCAGACAACATCACAGGGCGGACTAGCGCTTCCGGGGCAACAGCTAGCCTCTCCCTTAAAGGGCCCCTCCCACACACACTCAGCCTGCACAGCACGCGGTCTGAGGAGCCATAGGCACACAGACCCCGGGCGCCGCAGTCATGGACCCCCAGCAGCAGCAGCAGCCGGAGGTCCACCCAGCCCTCCCGGCAGGAGCAGGGCTTGCCCTGCTCCATGCCATGCGGGAGGCACCTGAGCACCTCCTTGCTACACCGGAGGAGGAGCTGCCCCCAGGGCAGCAGGGCTCAACCCCTAACCCTGCAGCACCCCGCCCCCCCTCCGCCTCACACACCGGCGGCTGTGGAGCTACCCCACCAGCACCGACTGGTGGGAGCGGCTGGTGCTGGGGGAGTGGGATGACGACCGCTGGCTCAGGAACTTCAGGATGAGCCGGCAGACATTTATGGAGCTGTGCCAGTGGCTCACCCCCGCACTCAGGCACCAGGACACGGCCATGCGGCGTGCCCTCACAGTGCAGAAACGGGTCGGCATCGCTGTCTGGAAGCTGGCCACTCCAGACAGCTACCGATCCGTGGGGCAGCAGTTTGGTGTTGGCAAGGCCACCGTCGGGGCTGTCCTCATGGAGGTAAGAGAACCCACGGGGGGAGGGCAGGGCAGGGGAGGGGAGGCTAGGGCGGGGGAGGGGGGCCCGGGCAGAGGAGGGCAGGGCAGGGCAGGGCCACGCACACCCTGCTCACCCCTCATTGGTGCTGTCCCATGTGCTTTCTCTGCAGGTTGTGCGTGCCATCAACGCCATGCTCCTGCACAGGCTCGTGAGGCTGGGGGACCCAGATGCCACCATCACGGCCTTTGCCACCCTGGGCTTCCCCAACTGCTTCGGGGCTCTGGATGGGACTCACATCCCCATCCGCGCCCCGCATCACAGTGGAGGACGATACCTCAATCGCAAGGGCTACCATTCTGTCGTCCTCCAGGCCTTGGTGGACAGCCGGGGCCGTTTCCAGGACATTTATGTGGGCTGGCCTGGCAGCACCCATGACACCCGGGTTTTCCGGAACTCGGGCCTGTGCCGCCGGCTGGAGGCGGGGACCTACATCCCCCAGCGGGAGATCCCTCTGGGGGACACCACCATGCCCTTCTGCGTCATCGCAGATGCGGCATACCCCCTCCAGCTGTGGCTCATGCACCCGTACATGGGCCATCTCTCCGCTAGCCAGGAGCGCTTCAACGAGTGCCTGAACCACGCGCGCCAGGTGGTGGAGCGCTCATTTGGCCGCCTGAAGGGACGCTGGAGATGTCTCCTGACCCGCCTGGATGCGGGCCCCCACAACATCCCCCAGATTGTGGGTGCCTGCTGCGCCCTGCACAATTTGGTGGAGAGCAAGGGGGACACCTTTTTCCAGGGCTGGGCTGCGGAGGCCGGCAGGGCAGACGTCCAGCCACCTGCTGCCCCCAGTCGGCAGGTGGACCCCGAAGGGACCCGGGTCCGGGAGGCCCTGCGGGCCCACTTCAATGATGAGGCCGCGGGGTGAACTCTGCCCAGGCCCCCCACTGCCCACCCCTTCCTCCACCACACTCCTGCCCCAACGCCCACACCATGGAGCACCCCACCGCACCCGCCTCCCACTTGTCCTGGACAAATGACAGCACGCACTTGTGGCTGAACTTAAACTTCTTTTTCTTTCAGAACTTTTTCTTTTAACTGTAAATATATGAAACAAGAACAAACTATATACAAACGTGGAAACAAACTAATATGTACAAAAATAAAACAATACTAACAAACAAGTGTCCTCAATAATAAAAAGAAAACCAGGGAGGATAAAGGGGAGAACTATTTACATGGGGGGACGGGGCAAACGGGGGGCACCAAATAAGAACTTTAAACTATATACAAGGGGGGGCCACGTCCCAGGCCCCTCGCCCCTATAGCCCGGCACTGGGCGTGGCCGGCCGGGAGCCCCGCCACGGTCGCAGCCCTGTCCGGGGCTGGCTGGGGGCGGGGCGGGCTGGACCGGAAGATAGGATGCCCGGCGAGTCTCAGGTGGCTCCAGGGGTCCCTCGGTGCTCTGGCCCACGGCGGTGGGTGGCGGGGCGACGGCGGACGGGACGGCGACGGGCGGAGCAGCTGGTGGTGGGGCTGGTGGAGCAGGCAGGGCGGGCGCTGCGGTGGCCGGCGCGGCATGGGGGGCCAGGTAGTCCACCAGGCGGTTAAAAGTCTCCATGTAGGCCCCCTATGCCTCCTGGCGCCAGGCCAGCGCCCGCTCCTGCAGCTGCAGCTGCTGCTCTGCGACCTCCATCTGCCATCGGTGGATGGCCAGCAGCTGGGGGTCCGTCGCCGTCGGGTGGTGGTGGTGCGGGGTCCTCCGTCTAGCCTGCCGTGGGGCCGGTCGGTCCTCGGCCGAGGGGCTGGCCTGGAGCAATGGTCCCGGAGGGCTCTCCAGGACGACTGAGGCCTCGCCGGCGCTCTCTTCCGGTCCTTGTGATGGTGCAGGTGCAGGACACAGGAGAGGAGGGGGGGAAGAAGAATGGAGACAGGCGTTAGTGTGGGCCCCGAGCCGTGGCCTTTGTCCCCCCAGCCCTGTGCTGCAGGTTCCCCATCCCCGTCCCCGGGAGATGCTGCTGTGATGGATGGGGTCCAGGGGTCCCCCTGCCCTGCACCCCGTCCCCTGGTGGGAGCGACTCTCACTTCACCCCGCAGGGTCTGACAGCAGGAGGGGTTTCTTAGGCCACAGATGCCCAGTTTCTCCCAGGAGTGACAGCACCAGCTGTTGGAAGAGACAGTCCTTCCAACCTGTCATGGGGAGAAGACCCCAAGGGGGGCCCCTCTGGGATGCAGCTTTCCCCCTCCTCAGGCTGGCTGCCTTCCAGCTCTCCCTTCCCCTAGCCTCTACCTGTGGCCCCCGCCCTCCCCCCCCAATTCCAAGCCAGCTCAGCTCCTCCCTCCTCTTTGTTCAGGGCAGAGGTGTCACCTGCCTGCTGTAGCCCCAGGATCCTCCTTTGCCCCTGGGAGCTATTCGGCTCTTGGTGCTCATATGTAGCCTGAGTCTCCCTTTTGCACTCCCCCCACTCCATCACATGCTGCTGCTTGGGTCCTTGGGGCGATGGCCATGTGAGCATGTGGGGGGCCCTGGACACATATCTATTACCCCCCGCCCGTCAAGCCCAGGGGTGTACACCAGAGGGGCGTACCTACCTGTCGGTCCGCTCCCACAGTCCGGAGATCCCCGGGGGGCAGAGGCCCTGCTGCTGCTCCAGGATGGCAGGAGGAGAATCTGCAGCCCGGATTCTGCAGAGGAGGAGCCCCCCTCCTCCTCCTCCTCCTGCCGCGATGTCCCGGGGGTGGCCTCCAGGGGGGGCCCCCGGGGTGCGGGGCTTACCTCCGGGGCGGACTCCGTCTGCAGGGCCTGCTGGGGCTTGTCGACCGAGGTGTCAAGGGTGGCCGGAGGGGAGGAGGTGTGCTGGGGGCCCAGGATGTCCCTGAGCTCCCTGTAAAAGGGGCAAGTGACGGGGGCGGCCCCAGATTGGCTGGCCGCATCCCGGGCCCAGGAGTAACCCTGCCGCAGCTCCTTCACCTTACTCCTGACGTGATCAGGATTGTGGGCAGGGTGACCCCGGGCAGCCAGGCTGTCAGCGAGCTGAGCGAACACATCCACGTTCCGCCTCTTGCTCCCCATTACCTGGAGCACCTCCTCCTCGCTCCAGAGCCCCAGCAGGTCCCGCAGCTCGGCCTCCGTCCAGGAGGGGCCCCGCTGCCGCTTGCAAGCCTGGCTGCCCACCTGGCTGGGCTGGCTGCCCTGGCTCCCCTTGGGGGGGGTCCCCTGGGGGCGCTGGGGGGGCTGCTGGGCAGCCATGGCAGGTGCTGGCCCTGTTCTGGGTGGCTGAGGGACGTGCAGGCTGGCCGCGTGTGTGGGCTGCCGCCTGCACGATCCCTCAGCTTCCTGCACAGGAAGGGAGGGGGAGGGGACCTTTAAGGGGCTGCTCCATGTGGCCACCATTGAGCTGAGGGGCTGGAGAGAGCGTCTCTCAACCCCTCAGCTGATGGCCGCCATGGAGGACCCAGCAATTTCGACGTTGCGGGACGCGCAATGACTACACGGTCCCTACTTCGACGTTCAACGTCGAAGTAGGGCGCTATTCCTATCCCCTCATGGGGTTAGCGACTTCGACGTCTCACCGCCTAACGTCGAAGTTAACTTTGAAATAGCGCCCGACGCGTGTAGCCGCGATGGGCGCTATTTCGAAGTTAGTGCCGCTACTTCGAAGTAGCGTGCACATGTAGACACGGCTTTAGAGTGTTAACCATGAAGCGTGTGGTTGGGCAATCACTTTTGAAAGACCAACCACAACATTTTGTTGGGACTTTAATGAAAACATCAAATATCATGAGACTCTTGATCAGTGTTACTTGTAAGCTGAGTACTTGGACAGTCACCCATGGGAGATTCCGATGCTGCCCAGCTGATTAACAGAGTATCCACAGCCAGCAGCATATGTCTATTGGTGGTACACACCCACACATACCTTGGTGCCCATAACAAAATTTATTTCACCCAAGAATGAAAATATCAGAGGGAACATGCTCTTGATAAAACTGAGAGTCAGACAGATTGCCATCATGCTGAAGGGCTGTTGAATTTTTAAGATAACAATATAATTTCAGTTCACTCATTTGAATATCTGTGATGCAACAATATTTCCATTTTAAAGTAAAATACTTAAAAATGAGTTTCTCCTTTCTGTACCTGCTAAGATCTCCATTGCCTTAACATCTCATTGAGCATCTTACGCAGGGCACTTCCCTACACTAGTCGAGTTGTTTCCATTGAAAGTGGAATAGTCTGTTCTTGATTTGGGCAGCGGGACTGACAACGTCAGCAGCCCCTGAACAAGGAGGCAGGGCCCTGCTCCACACCCCCAGATGGGGTGGAGCCTCGGGCAGAAGGGGCAGAGCTGGGGCTAGGTAGCCCTCAGCACCACCTAGACCACAGTCTGCCCCTCCCCACCCTCAGTGGGGCACTCCAGCAGCAGTTTAAAAAAGGCCCAGGGCTTCACCCACCACCACTGCTGCTGCAGTAGCAAAGGCCAGGAGCTCCAGGCCCTGGAACAAATTCCCCTTTTACCCCCACCCCGCATCAGTGGGTCTGGATTTGGGATGTTAAACAGGTTTTTATTAAACCTTTCAGCTCACCCTTTTCAAAAAAAAACCATGCAGTGTTCCCTTCCCTTCCCCAGAGCAGGCCCCTGTTATTACTATAGCCCCAGCCACATCATCCGCGTTACAGTGCTTGGAGTTGTAGATCATCAGTCTGCTGTCACGCTGGCAATGTATGATGGAAAAAGCCATCCATCTGAAGACGCGGTGCACAAAGGGCTGTTGCTGTAATGATGTAGTACTCTACAAGCAGAGAGTGCACAACACTCAGGGTTTTTCCATCATCTGTGTAAACTGAGACTCATTAGCAGAGGAGGGGATGATGGTCATAGATTTTTCATTCATAGGTCTCCCAAAACCCTGACTATATGCAATGTCTTTCTGAGTTTTAAAACATATTGTTTCTTTCTTTCTTTCCAGCATCAGGCTTGCCACAAAGGTGGAAAGGCTTGGAGAATTGCCAGAGGATTGCTGACCAAGGTTAGGTGTGAACTAAGGGCTTACATCTGAGGCTAGTATGTTTAAAAAAAACGGGTCGGTGGGAAGACAAAATGGGGAGAGCTGAGATAAATAGAGAGTAGAATTAGCCAGGGGCCTTAGAGACAGCAGGGTGACAGAAATATCCGATGAGTGCTAAGTTTTTATTGTAGGATGAGAGAGCCTTTCAATTTCTGTGTGCTTAATATGCTGCACTCTTGTCAAATTTGTTAAAGAAATGTTTATTTAATGCCAACTCATGGCAATGAAAACTGGAAAAAAAGCTGTTGCCGAAATCCAGAGCTTTTACATTTAACCAGCCCACTTTGCCAGTTCAGTGCCAGCAACAGCCAAAGCTTGGTCCCCAGCGATTCCCATGTAACCACAGAGAGGGCAATAGAGCAGCCTGCATTAAACTGGGGACTGCGTTTTGGCCTGACAATTTTCCCTATTTATCTGTATCTGAGTGTGTGGTGACTCTAATGAAGCCTGTCCCTGGAGAACTGGGCTGAAGGGATAGAATTGTTTTGTGAAAGGCAGAAGGAGGAAAGATGAAACTGTCAAACTCATTTTGACATGACTGATCAAACTGTGATTTAATGGAAGCCTAGTGCACGAACATACTGACATCTATAGCAGACCCTGATGCCACCTCCTTCCCCTGTTTGCTTTTGCTCCTGTGTGAAAAGTCTCCCAGTTTCATTGGAACCGTAATTTCATTTAGCAAATTTTGCCATCACTTTGCAAAACGGTCAGCAGCTATTTAGAAATAAATTCCTAAAATGGATTGTCATCCTTGACAGCGTCTTGGGGAGAGCAGGTAATTGGCTCTTGCTCTTAGATGTTTAATAGCTCAGCAGTGAAAAGGGAGAGCAGCAGAAATGTCTCTCAAAGATAAAAACAGTTTTATGAATGAGTGGTGTTGTACCTTGCGAGACCAGTGGGGTGCCTCATCCTTTTCATTGTATTACCACTGTATTATGCAACATTTTCACATGGCATTTGGTTTGTTTGTTTTTTCTTCATTTGTGTAATTACAAGAACAGAGAAATTGATAAAACAGACCAATTTTCATTAATTGCTTAATAATTCTAAATCTTACTTTTCAGGTCACTTTACAGAAAATTGTTTTTGCCACAACTTTTTACCTTAGCACTTACCCAAAGTGAATTCAATCTATCCAAAACCATGTTGGACAATAAGAATTTCATTTGTTATCAATATTGGCAATTTTAATAATTCTTGTTCTGTGTGTATGGTGCTTACGGATATGGTACATACAAAAGCTCATGAAGGGCCTCCTTCTGTTTGCACAGTAATTAATTGCTTGTAAAGTGTAGCAGCACTATTAGCAGTACCGTGGTGCTGCTAATAGACATGAATGCAGGAGTTGGATAGGTGAAAACTGGCAGGCAATATCGTATACACAAATAGGCATGTCTATGTTGTGTAACAGTAAGAGAGATTATTGAATATAGAATGATATCGGGGTGGAATTGAGTTTGACCTTTGATTAGGAGTTATTGAAGTTGTGTCTACACAGCAAAATTGCTATTTTGGAATAACAACTGCTATTCCACAATAACTTGAATGGACATTGCATCAAAGGAACATCTCTGGCAAGATTATAAAAATTGAGGGCCTAACATTAAGCCCCTAAACTGATATTTGGGCCCTAGATATGTAGACTGACTTTTAAAAATGCTGCACACTCAAAAGGTTGCATTGACTTGAGTAAAAATGTTGGCAGTTGTGTAAAAGAAGACACACATGTGAAGGAGGAAGGAGGGCCATGGGGTAACGTATAAAAATTATTTGTGGAGGATCTTCCTGTCAGAAGTTTGTCCCACTGCTGGTTTCTCAGCCTGGAGTCAGATATTAGGTGCATTTCTGCCATCCTGTAAGTCTGATAATATTGCAATATCTGTAAATTCAGTAACTTTAGCAGCACTTTTGAGCTCAGCATGTAGGTGTTTGAACTCTTATTTTATCTTACAGTGGATATCAATTATCAGGGACCACCTGCTGGCTGTCACAGGTGGACAAAATAGAATTCTGACAACCGTCAAGCAAAGAGAGGCAAATTTGGCTTGTGTGACAAGTCGTAAGCATTAGAAAGTTTGTAGTCTCTGTTCTAAATAGAGCCACAGGGCAGCTAATGAGGTCATGAAGAGAGCTAAATAACACAGGGTTATGAGGCGCCAGAAATTCCCATAATATCAAATCCATCTGGAGTTTTGGTAACTTTTTACACTTGTTACTAAACTTTCGCAAAGGTGGTCTTGGGGTCAGCATAGTTGTCCCCTCTAATGGACATTTATGCTATGTCTACACAGTGGGCGCTATTTTGGGGTATGGTGGTATCCCAGAATAGCGGCCTGCATCAAAGACAAACAAATGAAAAACAAAAAATGCAAAACAAAAAAATGTGCCCATTGTCTCAAAACAGTTTTTGAGATAAAGGGGGTGTCTTCTGGTATCCCTGTACACCTCATTGCAGGAGGACTACAGGGATGCCTCGAAATAGCACTTTATTTTGGCATGTGGTACCGTTTAGACAGTGTCACATCCCAAACTAGCTTATTTCAAAATCTACTCAAAATAAGCTACACATAGTGCAAATTGCGTAGCTTATTTTGAGATTAGGACACTATGTAGACATAGCCTTAGGTGCCACTCCAGTGGTAATGTCAGAGGAAATATATATAAAAGCTATCAAGCTGTGTCTATGTACCAGAGTGATTATTTATTTTGGTGACATCTAAAGATAGATATTTGATGTCACTCTTTTTATTGCCTGGCACATAAAAGTGTGTGATGTTGTTTGTGAGATGTGGGACAAATAAGTTTTTAAGTGTAGTGCACTGCAAATGGCTTTACAGGTTAGCTGGTTGGGAATTTTCCATCACAATGATTTCTCAGTGTTTTGTTCATTCAGGGTCCACAAAACTAAATTTGCTTTTGGAAATGCGTGGCTCTAGCAATGAGCAGCTCAGGAAGCCTTGGAAGTATTTAGAAAAGATCAAACCAGCATGTCATTTTTAATTTTTGCAAAACAAAATTTGGGAATTTTTTTTCCATGTGAAATTTTGGTATTTTTTTCATTCTGTTTCAAAATAGAGCTATTTTATTTTATTTTGTTTTCAGAACTTCCCATGGAACATGAATTCATGTTTCTGGCCACAGCTCTGCCTTGCAGATGATACAGCTCTTCACACAAGTCCAGCAGAAAACCTTTACTAGCTGTGGTGTCCTTTGCCTTTGGAAATTTTAAATGTAATAATAAAATAGAATTTTTCCAGTAGGAACTCATTCCACACTCTTGGGGTCCCCTGCTCTGCTGGTGGGCTGTGTGGGGGAAGCTCATGCTTCCAAGCAGCTCAGCTCTGAGGCAACCTGTCAAGTCAGGGCCAGTCTCAACGGCACATCAGGGATATGCAATTGGACACCCGCAACTGGCCTGTGCCACTGCAGTGACTAAGACTTACAGGGCTCAGGCTAAGGGGCTGTTTGCCTGTGGTGTAGACACTGGGCTCATGCTGCAGCTTGAGCTCTGGGAACCTCCAGCCTCGCAGGGGCCTGATCAGCTGATACAGGACAACTTCAGGTTTTGATTTGAAATACAGACCTGTACTGACTATTGGACTGCCCTGAGCTGCGACTCCTGAGCTCCCCGCTCCTTTGCCCTGACAGTCTTAGCTCCCACACCTCCTGAACTGCCTGCCTGTCTGTGGGAGCAATGGGTACGGATACAGAAATGTGGATCTTCATCCACCAGGTTCAATCAACTTCTGATCCACCATCCACAATCTAGGTTGGACTTGCATCTGCACAGCAATCCATCTGCAGGAGAGAGGGAGGGAACACAGATGAGGGAGGATGGGTCAGGTTCATGCAGGGAAGAGGCAGACATCATGAAAGGACAGATTGGTGGTAAAGGGCAGCAGAGACTGAAGGTAAGGGGCAGCATGGTGGCAGGGTGAGGGTCTTGTGATCAGAAGGACCCACAAAGCTAGACCCTTCCCCCTCAGAGCAGGGCAGCTCACTGCATTCCTGGGAGTCCTCCCCATCTCTTGGAAATGGATTATCTCCCCCATACTTGCTCTCCATTGTACAAACAGCATGTGGGATGGGCAGCACATGGGCCTGTGTGGCACCTTGGGCTAGGGCTCTTGCGGGTCAGTGCTCACCAGGAAGAGTGGGGGAGAAGGCAGGTAGGACCAGCCAGAGATTTTGGAGCTTATTGCATTCCTTTCTTGGCAGTGGTGCAGGGGCCAGATGGAGGAGGAGAGGGGGTATTTGCATGGGTATCCACTCCACTATCCACTGCTATGAAGATGATGTCCACAAAAGTGCATGGTTCTAGCAAAGAGAAGCTCAGGGAGCCTTGGAAGTATTTAGAAAGGATCAAACCAACGTGTCATTTTTATTTTTGCAAAGCAAAATTTGGGAATTCTTTTTCCATGTGAAATTTTGGTATTTTTTCATTCTGTTTCAGAATGGCTTTATTTTTATTATATTTTATTTTCAGAATTTCCCATGGCACAGGAATTCCTGTTTCTGGCCACAGCTCTACCTTCCAGATGATACAGGTCTTCATAAAGGTCCAGAAGAACACTTTACTAGCTGCAGTGTCCTGTGCCCATGTGCCTACAGTAACATCTGCTGGTTCATCTATTGGCACCCACTTTGTTCAGCCCTTCTCTCATATTTAACAGCTGCTTCCTTAATGATTTTCCCTTTTTCATTACTTTGACATTTTGAGGCTGAGTTTTCTTCCTTTCTCTGTTTAACATTTTGTTCACAACGAGCCGATTTCCAGCTGCCACATTTTAGAGGCAAGTCAGAACCTTTCTTCTGTGCAGAAAACAAGTATGACAGAATATGATTTCTCACATTGAGGTGAGATGTTTTCTCTCCAGAAGCTCTTTCTAATGGCCAGATCCCTTCACCTGTGCAATGTGGTGTACATTACTCCTCAAGTTTTCCCACTGAAGACCATAGAACTATTTGCAGGGAAAGGTGACTCAGGGTGGCAGGATCTAACTTTAAATGGATGGAAACTTCTACTGAAGAATGAGTATTTCGACTCATCCATGTGAAGAGAGAGCTCCTGTGACAATATGTCTAGTCACACCCAGAGTCACAGGACTGCTGTTTTCACACATTCCTAACACATAAAACCAACCAAACCTCTAAGAATGTTAAAATGTCGAGTTGTTAAAATGTGGGGTGTGGCAGAACATGAGCAGAAAGGGCTGAGGCCCAGATTATCCTGTCTGGTGATAAAAGAACAAGAGGTGATGTTTTCATTGAAGACCTCCACAAGGATCACTTTACGTGGAGCTTCCCTCATTGTTCAGTCTGAAAGGTGGGGTTTGTCAACCCAGCCAGCTCTTGGAATCCACAAGAAGCCAGTGCCACCTATCCATAGGCTCTGAATCTCCAGGGTAGCTGTGGACCTAGAGTCCCCATGGTTGCTTAGAAACATGGTTCCAAAGAGGAGTTCCCGAGCAGTTCCTGCCCTGGTGAGAGAAATTTCTCAGGGATTGAAGGAGCGACAAGTTAATTCACCCTCGGACCTGTCCAGTCCATAGCACAAGGTGGAGCAGATGCCCCAGGTACTGAACATTTGGGGCCCCTGTGGCAGCCACCCTAACTGTCTGATGGATGGATGGGAGGGGAGGAGGATTACCTGGGGCAGCGCACAGGTGGCATTAGCAGATATTGGCTGCCGTAGGGGGTTGCCTCCCTTTCCTTCACCCCGCTTCCCCCCACACTCACCACTCACCAAGAAGCCGCCCCTGCTGCTCAGCCAAACTGTGGCCTCTTGGCCCTGAGCTCTGCTGCTCCAGCCACAGAGAAGCAGGTCTCAGTGGGATGGGAGGGTGCAGCAGACTGGAGCAGGCTGGCGCTCATGCCACACAGTGAGTGCAGGTGAGGATGGGTTGAGGGGAGGCAATCCCCTGCTGCTGCTTTCCACTGTCATGCCCTGCTGCAGGGAGTCCCTGCCAAGACAGGTCAGGTAATGGGCAAAACGGGAGGGTGGGGATGGAGTGGGGAAGAAGCAGGGCCTGTGGCATGGGTTGGGGGACATATTGTCCCAGGCTGTTCCTCCCTCTTGGGCCAGCCTGGCTCGCCTCGGGGATATTTTTGAGCAACCACTGCTCTCCAGAGAAATGTGCTTCTTCCCACCCAAAATCCAACCCCTCCCATCTCTTCTCTCCCTGGCTCCATCCTCTCTCTCCACATGGACTCTAGACCATATGGAGAACTGCATGGAGACTGTGGCAGTTCCAGGGACCCCCGAGTCTTCTTTCTGCAGGGAGAAGAGGCAATTTACATGGAAAGGGGTTGGCGCGTGCTGAGAGCCTATGTAAGTTTTTGGAGCAACTTTCCGATATCCACAAGTACAGACTGAACCTCTCTTGTCCTGCACCCTCCAGACCTGACTAGCGCGGAATGAGAGAATTTGCTGGACCGTGGGAAGTCAATATTATCTAGCACATTACCAACCCTTCCACTGCTTAGTGGGCTCTTAGAAGACATGTAGGGGTAAGTTACAGCTAACTAACAGCACAGAACATTGAGATCCAGGACTGATGGCTGTAAAGAAAACTTTATGGGACCATAGGAAGCTAGGCTAAACCCATGATAAATAGTTGTCCAGCTAACTAAAATCATGCCAGATTGCAGATGTTGCTAGACGAGAAAGTTCTGGATTAGAGAAGTTCAACCTGTATAAGCTTTTTCTAGTTGATGTTTGTTCTTATAGGTAGCCTGGTCTTTGTCTTATGGACTGCCTCCAACAACCTAAACGAGTCCAGCTCAGCTCCTTATTAGACACAGTTTTGCTGTCTGATTCCATGCCAGCCACACCATATGAACTGGTCAGCTCCTTGCAGACAGGACTGAGGGCCTCCAGCTGCTACTTGTATTATAATAATAGAGGGCCGAAGTGCCCAAAAGAGCTGATGACTTTCCAGCTTTGTGTTATGAGAAATAGCTGTCCACTTTTTATCTCCGTAAAGATATCACTCAAAGCATTTTTGGTGCATTTATTTTACCATTTTGGTAAGAAAAAATGGTGTTCTCATTCTCCTTTTAGAAATCATTATGTATGGAGGAGGTACATTTACAAGCATTAAAATAAGTGCCTCCATAAATATTTTAGAGGACAAGACCTGAGATGGCAAGACAAGAACAAAATTAGATTTTTAAAAATACAGACAAAAATGAAAGCTTTCCTTAGGTCAATTCTGAAAAGCTTTTTTTCAAACAGACATTCCGCTAACACTGGCAACACTAAGCTACTCATAAGCCAGAAGATTTCCTTTACTGATGCTATTTTATTTACCATCAAAAAGCTCATACTCCTTGCCTGTGGGGCACAGGCTGAAAGGTGTGCTGCCTAGGTGCTCTGGAAAAATATCCTTTTTGTCAGAAATGGATTCCTCATTCAAAGAGTATCTTCAAATCCTATGTGGATACTGTCTTCATATTCTTTCTTCCCCCTGTATCTCTTTATATTATCTGTCCCTCTCTTTCCCCCCACCACACACCTCCACTTTTCTTTTGTTAATTTATTATGCAGGGTGCTAGCACACTGCAGATTGAAAATCCAGTTCGCCAAACTCATTAAGGTTCTGCATCCTTTGGAAGGCAGGTTAAAAAAAAGATAGATTTCTTTTTCTGTGAGAAATGTCGTGAAAGTAGATGCTGAAGCTTTGACAGATGTAAGAAAAGGAGGAATGTTTGCCATTTGTCTTAATGACACTTGCACATTTGGAGAGCTAGGGGAAAGGAGAGGGCAGGGGGGAAATAAAACAGTCCTGGAGATACACGTACAGTTCTTAGACACAAAGGATATTGGACTTCCTGTTCCTTTTACTGCCTACAAAAAAGGGATGGGCAGGCTGAGGAAAATAAGCATAGGCTTTCAAACATACCCCAGCTTTTCAAGTGAACCTTTTAGAAGGCTCCGCCAACTTTTCCTTCCTGTCATTCACAGGTCTTAGTTGTTCCTGCATTCACCCAGAACAGCAAGCAGAAGTGCATACATAGCGGGGGAAAAACATCCATCTGGAATTGCTGAAAATACAGTGCATCAAATTCCATGAAGCCTCATTTCTAATTCTAGAGCGAAGAGTTTTAGGTGAGATGTGGACTTTTGGAGATTGTATCTGAAAAAAACCTGGGGTAAAATCCTCTCCCTATTGAAGTCACAGGCAAAACTCCCATTGACTCCAGTAGAACCAGGATTTCACCCCGGTGTTTTCATTGAGTGATATTCAGAATTGTTTCATTTTTTTCTTTTATCCTATTGTTAAAGTTTTTAACTCTTAGATTTTGGATACCACAATTACATGGCCCCATCTTTTCTTTCTCTCTGTCTCTCTCTCTCTCTCTCTCTCTCATGTCCACATTTTCTTTTATCTCCGTAGCCTCCTGTCTCTGCCCTGGGCTCAGGGAATGAGTTACTAGAAACATGACGGAGGGTTTCATTTTTTTCCCCAACTCCATCTATAGAGAATCTCAGGGCCTGTTTACTGGGCTGGGCAGCTCTGTGGCTTGTGACCTGCCACTTCCTGCTGCTGTGAGTCATCTCTTCTTACAAGACATCTTACCCTTTATGAGTAGAACTTCAAGTCATACCTCCTAAGGGGACCCAACAGCCAGCTACAAGTACTAAGCCATGAAAAGGTTCAAAATGGCCCTGGTGATGTGGACCATAATGAGGTGAATGGAGTCTCAGTGCTGTGGGACTGAGCTTGCATGGTTGCAAATATTGCAAGCTCTTATCAAGGGGTTGTGTGTTTGCATGGGACACCACAAAAATATTAGAGGAAATGATTGGATATGGGATTCATTTATTCAATAAGTAAAAAGTTTTCCACAACCTCAATTTCAAGATTTAGTGCTTATGAAGTTAGTAATTTCTAGTAATAAACCATGCAATAGTGTAACACGTACCTTTGAGACTGATCTGACAGCTCTGCAACACCTTATTCTTAGGGACTTGTCCTGAGTGAGCTATTCCCAGCAAAGAATTTACTGGTTAAATTTAGCCCTTTTGCCTGTTTGTGAATTGACCTCAGACAGGTCACAACTTCCATGAACTGGTCCACTGCTCAAACTTATTTGACAAGTAATGCAAATATATTCCAGAGTATGAATTACTGGTGAGCTGCTCACTGTGAATAATTGCTTAGAGTATTTGACATTGAAAATCTGAACAGTTTTGACTTGGCATGTAGGTCACATGATATTTCTCTACTCCTGGATTGGCTGAACACAACTCTTTCCAAACCAGATATTTCAAACTACAGCTAATTGCTAGAGCTTGTGATACATTGCTTGTTGTTCTGTGTCTCAAAATGTTTGGCTCCCAGGAAACTCTTGAAGGCAGGGATTGTTTTCTCTTCTCTATATTGGTATTGCCTAGCGTGGTGAGGATATGTTCTCTGTTGGGTCCACTTGACATTACTGGGGTATTGGTTTGCTGTATGATTTTGGGGATAATCTGTTGAACTCTCTGTACCTGAGTTACCTCATAACGATAACACTGCATAGGGCTGGTGTGACACTTACATAATTAACAAGCAGTCCAATGACACCTTGAAGACTAACAAATGTATTAGGTCATGAGCTTTTGTGAATAAAACCCTCTTCCTCAGAGGAATAATTTGGACAAACATAATCCAGTGTTTTAAAAGGAGCAGGGGGGAAGAGTTACTTGTCACTAATAGGACCAGTAAATAAAGGAAATTAAGTAGGGTGTGTTTCATTCCAGTGAATATCAAAGATCGGGAAATAGCCATGATGATGCGTAAGAATCTTATACCTTCCACACACACCCTGTTCCCATATAAACCCTGTATTCTGTTTTTTCCACTCCATTCATCTGATGAAGTGGGTATGACCCATGAAAGTTCGTGACCTCATAAATGTGTTAGTCTTTAAGATGCCACAGTACTGCTTCCTGTTTGTGAAGCTACAGGCTAACCTGACTACCCCTCTGAGATGTATATAGTTAGTACTGCAAGATGCTTCAAGGTCACTGGAAGGTTTTTTGGGGGTTTTTTTGTTTGTTTTTTTAGTGGTCTGAGATCTGTAGTAAAGTGAGGCAGAAACTTCCTACTGCAGTGTTCATTGCCTGATTAGAAATGCCCATCCACCTATGTTGTACCTCCAGCCACGCTAGAGGTAGGCTCCCTGATGCAAGATGTATGGAGTACTGGAGTGGAAATGATATGCAACCAGAGTGATGGCTTCTCAGACCCTTCTTGTCAACCAAACACCAATGTAAAACTCCACCCACTCGTGAGACTACAATGAAATTTCAATCACAACATCATGCAGATTTTCATAATTGTCCCTCTTCTTAACATTCAAATTACAGTAATTAAGCATCAAAGTAAACACTCAGATGAACAAGCACAGTTAACGCCTTTTAGAGCTCTTGTGCCAGGCTGCAGAACTGCTCTGCATTTTTTAAATTCTGTTTGTGCTTTCACACACAACCCTACCAATCTATATTTTTTGTAACAAAAGCATAAACTCTGGAGCACAAGATGGTAACCAACAAACAAAAAGGCTGTCTTTAAAAGCCACTGTGAACAGGACAATCTGATTCCAGATCAGGTACATGTTTAATGTAAGTACCAGAGAGAGTATGTAGGCATATGTAGTCAAGCAAGATGCAGAGAGTTCTCTTGTGGTAGCTTGCCTCCCCAAGCATAACAATGTCATATATATTTCTTAACAGAGTGCATAAAGATATGCAACCTAATTGCATAAAATGTGCCACAAGGAGCTGGTAATATATTAATTTACTCCTAAACATGTAATTTTATTTTTCTGACTTACTGTAAATGTCAAAACAAAAAAGCAGTCCAGTAGCACATTAAAGACTAACAAAATAATTTATTAGGTGAGCTTTCATGGGACAGACCATGGTCTGAAGAAGTGGGTCTGTCCCGCGAAAGCTCACCTAATAAATTATTTTGTTAGTCTTTAATGTGCTGTTTGACTGCTTTTTTGTTTTGATAGTATATAGGCTAACACAGCTCCTTCTGTTACTGTAAATGTCATTATTTTTATGAAAGCAGCTGTTGTGACAGACAAGAAAATATCCCGTCCTACAGTAGAACAGCGAACACTTTCATGTCAGGAAGCCGTCATATAGATTTGAAATGGTTCCGTGTATGGACCCCTATAGCCTGCTTTTGACTTTCTTATGAACAATTTCTACTCTTACAGTGAAGAACATGTTATTGTGAAGTCTGTTCATACATAATGCACCAGAGTTTGGGCCAGTAGCATGATATTTCAGTGCAGAGCTTGCTTAGTATCATTGAAAGAAAAGTCTAGCATGGCTGGAAACAGGATGAATAGGAAACACTTTTTTTTTTCTTGTAACATTAATGACATAGAATTCTGTCGTTCTGTTAGTGCGGTGACGTGAAAAATAGAAAGCCTGTACTGCCTGACCCCCAAGGGTCTCCTTTACATCTGGAGGACAGAATGCAAATAAGACCAGAGTGGAAATGAAAGCACATTGGGGTTGAGCTGGGAGACGGTGAAATCATTATTGATTTTTGTTACTCAAAAGAAATGCTGGCTTTGAATGTGAGAAATGGAAAGGACTAAATGCTAGAGGTCACATTTTGCTGAAACTGTCCTGAGGGGTGCAGCATGTGGGGAGGGTGTAAATATTCATTTTCCCATTGGGAAGCCCTCTGCAGAGCCAGACAGAACAATGACCCCTGTCTATTATATCTAAATAGGTAGAGACTCTCTCTGCCTTGTACTGACCTGCCAGGAAAGGTAGAATAAGTTCCACAAAGACACACAGTAGTATGCATGTAACTTCTGCACAAGCCAGGAATTCTGGGAAATGTTCTTGTGCTTTACCTGGTTGCAGCAGCTTTGAACCACTCCTTTTCTGGCCCATGCCTAAATGGCCCTACGTGGCAAACCGATCAAAACAGTGTCCTCCTTAGTACAACATGTCCTTTGCTTTGTTTTCTTTGCCATGTCCTTCTTACTATTTGATCCAGGTTTGCTTCTGAGTAAATGGAGAGAAGCAGAAGAGATTTTATAAAGGAAAATGATAGTTACATGTAGGAACAAAATCAATAAAATTAGAGAAATTGGGGGCGGAAAAAAGCTTGTGTTTAAACTGCCCAGTAGACACTGAAGTGCTCTCTGGCATTTACACAGGAAGTTGTGCAACTATTTACCCAGTTCTCAGCAAATATGGTTTTTAGCCATGGCAACTCCTGTGTCACATGGCCTGCATTTCACACATGGCTGTTTCAAATAAACATAGAGGAGACTTTGCCTGATTCATCCCTGGTATAATATTGTTTTACTACTCTTTTAATTATTAGTTCACTGGACTTGCAACATCTGTGCATGCAAATGCCAGAGAGCACTCTAGGGCTGTTTCTACACAGGCCACTTTCTTCGAAAGTGGCATGGTAATACACGGCCCAAAATATGCTAATGAGGCATGGGTGCAAATTACCTGCACCTCATTAGCATAACATCACATGATTTGGAGTCTGAAAGACCGTTCTTCCGGACTCCAAAACACCATTTAGAAGCGCGGCCCCCGGGGGACCTTCCGGAAGGAAGTCCTTCTTCTGGAGGTCCCTTCTTCCTGAAAATTTTTGGGAAGAAGGGACCTCTGGAAGAAGGACTTCCTTCCGGAAGCTCCCCCAGGGGCTGCGCTTCCAAACGGTGTTTTGGAGTCCGGAAGAACGGTCTTTCAGACTCCAAATCACGTGACTGTATGCTAATGAGGCATGGTGAATTTGCATCCACGCCTCATTAGCATATTTCGGGCCGTGTATTAGCATGCCACTTTCCAAGAAAGTGGCCTGTGTAGAAACGGCCTAGGAGAAACAGCTACAAATCATAATTGGTTCAGATAAAAAAAGAGAACTTCACCACTCAACTCATACTATCGAATTGCTGCCTGAATGAATGAAGTGTCCCAGTAATCCCAAATATATATCAACTTGAGTGATTTTAATATTATAAAGTGTGGCTGGAAAATCCCACACAACATAGCTGTTTATATTCTTCCCTGGCTATTATAAAGAGTGTATGTACACACACACCTTAGTGGTCATTTTAACATACAGAGTACTGTGTTGGCACCGAGCCCTGGTTTTGAGGTGGGGGGCGGGTGTTGTCCTCTGGCACTGAACGTAGTTTTCCACCCACAAATGAGTGCCTCTTTGATGGGGCCTGCTCCACTTGGGAAACAATCAGGAAGCTCACTAGCTAAATGCTAGTCATAGTCACTGCATTTAGATGCAGGTGCAATTAGTTGCTGGTACAAAGCTGGGCCTGGAGGCTCCAAGCCTATGCATCCATGATCCACTGCTCACTTAGGTCTGTGTTATGCCTCCTCTTCCTCTTCTGTGCTGGATACACAGTGCATGTGAATCTACTGCAGTTGACAGTTCTTTAGCTTGTGCTCTATGAGCTCGTCCTTTCAGCTCTGGAGGTTCCCAGTTCAGTTGTTGATGGAGACAGCGATGACGCACCAGCCCTGTTCCATATATTCACCCCACTTTCTTCAATATTAGCACTTATCTCTGGGTTTGCAGTGAATGTTGATACCTTAGTTTCTATAGAGCAGTCTGAGTGCTGAGTGATATGAACTGTGGTTTCTAAGCTTGGTGCTTGTTTATTTCCTGCCATCAAACCAGTGACATATTTTCTGTGTTTTAATGTCTAAAACTACCTGATTGAAGGCTTGTTCTCCAGCAACAAATCTTTTTATCCGTATACATTGCAAGTAGGTTGTGCATTAGAAACGGGTTGGGTCTGGGGTTTTGTTGGGGTTTTTAATGAGCATGACAGGAGATTGTGACTGTAAAAGCAAGAAAGAGAGAAATGAATAGAGACAGCAGAGATTGCCTAAAAGTAGTCATCTATGTAGCATATTTTTAGAGATCCTTGGTTATTCTAGAGTGCCATTCATTTTTCCACAGAACTTGTGTCTTTCTGCGTTTGAGGCGAGACCTGATTGCTTGCTGTACAGTTGTCTAACGCTGAGAAACTTTTAGCTAAAATGTACCATTTTTATTCAAAAGCATAGTTTAGATTCAAAGTGTTTGAGCACTTGTAGCAGGAAGTGTTTGTGATGTAATAGGTAATCTTTAACAAGGGTACATCCACACTTAATGTGAGATCTACCTGGTCAGGGCCAATCTTCTGGGGGGGTTGATTTTGTGTGCCTTTGTGGACGTGTGAAATCAACAGTCAACCTCATACTCCTTGTTATTGGTAGGTTAACAGGAGAGTTTCTCCCAGTGAACTCCCTCACTGAGGACAGCCAGATAAGTTGATCGTAGATACATCGATTCCAGCTATGCAATTGCTGTAGCTGGAATTGTGCATCTAGGATCAACTGTCAGGTCTAATGTAGACCTGCTCCAGATCCAGAAAGTAGTAGATACTGCCTAAAACTAGTCCTCTAGGTAGCATATTTTTAGATATTGTTGGTTATTCTAGAGCGCCACTAATTTCTCCACAGTTAAAGTGCGTATAGAGTCTCCAGTTTACTTGCCAGCAGCATGACTGTGGAGGAATTTGCCTGTCTCCCCACTGGAGCTCAGAGTAGCAAAAGAAGCAGAGGGAAATCCCACCCCATTTTCCCTGCTGCTAGCTCACATCGCAGGGGCGAGAGGGAATGCCACGCTAGAAGAGACCTCACTGCATGGGTGTCAGGAAGGGGGCATGTGTCTCTGCTCTTACACAAGTCCAGAGCATGCGCTCTCTGGGCCGGAAGAAAGGCCCAGAATACAGCCTACACAGCCACTTCATGCAAAAATTGCAGCCCTGAAGAAAGGAGGTGCCTTAGTGTGGACTGAAGAGGTTGAGGCTGGAGGAGAATGTTGGGCTGTTTGTTACTGATGGAGTAAAAGTTCCTGTGTTAAACCTCTTGAATGTACTGCCTTTGTACTCTCCTTTATTGACCCTGATAATGACACAGTGGTTCAGTCCATGCTTACAAAGGTGTTGGCATGCATCTATGTGTTTGAGTATTCCTGGGCAAAGTCCTGCCTCTCCCAAGGCGATAGGAGAGTTCTCCATCCGGAGGGAAGGGACTGGCAATCTGAGACAATCTATCAAAGTTCATTACTGTTATTTAACATTTATACCATGGTAGCACCTGTATGCCCCAACCAATCAAGTTCCCATTGTATGTACACTTTGACCCCCCACCCTCTCTTCCATTACAAATTTGATTTCACCCCATCCCTTCCTCCCTGCCCTGCATTTTTCTTATGAGTATACTCCACCTTAAACGTTATGAGAAGGCAGCAGCATGTTGAAGTCTGTCTTAGCAGAAAGGCACTATAAGAAAACAGGATTTTAATGACAGACTATCTGGTTTGCCTTTTTAATTTCCAAATATATTTACGTCCCAAATTTAACAATGAAGGGATCTGCTACGATACTGCCATAGGGTGGTGATAGTGAGAAGAGTGGTGTGAGACAATTACAGAAAGATTCAACAGTACAGAGAGAAGGAAAACAGGCAACAGGGTAAAAACCCAATTTTCTAGCTGTGAAAAAGTCTGTTATGTAGAACTATTCTTTACTGTTGACCTATATTTGTTTCTAGGGCCTGCATGAGTGAAGGAATCTCCCAGGAGGAAAAACAAAGCTCCCAGTGGGGAAAGGGATGTGGTACCCATCAAAATGAAAGTGTGTGTGTGTGTGTGTGAGAGAGAGAGAAAGAGGAATACTGTTGAGATATATAGTTTCACTCAAATAACGCATAGGTGATACAATAATTTTGACTGACCATGTATCTGGTATTGTATACCTTAGCCTACTTAGCATTAATAAGGGAAAAGAGATGCACAGACCAATGTAAGGCTTTGTAGATAGCAGCAGCAGAAGTTATTAAGGTTAGAATTTACCAATAATTCTGACATAACAAACTAACTACAATTACATTCTAATCTAATGTAGGGATAAGCTCAGTATCCAGTGTATATTAACTCTTAAAAAACATAGTTTTTTAATGGCCATCCCCATACCAAGCATCACATCTGATGGCTGATTGGATGAGTAGGAAGTCCACCAAGCCCTTTTTTTTTTCCCTAAAGGCTGACATAAAATACTTTATTTAACAGAAATCTCTATTTCTTAGTCAGGAGCACCCTTTTTTTTTTTCATTTTGCTTATTTGAGTATACCTGAGAGAGGCTACTGATTAAATTAGTCCCAGATAGGAGTATTCACGTGAATTTCCCAGATCCCAGACAAGCGAGGAATCCCTGAGTGATATGGAGCCAGATAGTAAGCCTTTGGAGAAACCCCTCCCAGCATTAGGGTTATAGATTTGTTGAAGTTACAGCACAAGGGAGAGTCTTTGCCTGAAACAATTGGAACTGCAGCTGGCAAGGGGTGTGAAGGGTAACAAGAAGGGTTTCTACAGGCATGTTAACAATAAGAGGGTTATCAGGGAAGGTGTGGGGCCATTACGGGATCAGAGAGGTAACCTAGTGACAGACGATGTAAGAAAAGCTGAAGTGCTGAATGCTGTTTTTTGCTTTAGTGTTCACGGGCAAGGACAGCTCCCACACTATGGTGCTAGACAATGCAGTATGGGAAGGTGGAGGGCAGACATTGGTGGGGAAGGAACGAGTTAAGAGCGACCTAGAAATACTAGACATACACAGATCCATGGGTCTGGATTTAATGAACCCAAGGGTACGGAGGGGAAGTCAGTGGATGTGATATACCTTGACTTCAGCAAAGCTTTTGATACAGTCTCCCACAACATTCTCACTCATGAGTTGAGGAGGTATGGATTGGTTCCATGGACTATAAGATGGACAGAAAGATGGCTTGACAGTCAGGCTCAATGGATAGTAGTCAATGGCTCAATATCTGGATAGCAATCCATTTCAAGCGGAGTGCCCGAAGGCTTGTTCTGGGACCGGTGTTGTTCAACATCTTTATTAATGAACTGGATGAGGGACTGGATTGCACCCTCAGTGAGTTTTCAGACAACACTAAGCTAGGGGGAGAGGTGGATATGTTGGAGAGTAGAGATAGGATCCAGAGTGACCTGGATAAATTGGAGGATTGGGCCAAAAGAAATTTAATGCAGTTCAACAAGGAGAAGTGTAGAATCCTGCACTTGGAATGGAAGAATCCCGCACTTGGAATGGAAGAATCCCAAGCATTGTAATAGGCTGGGGACTGATTGGCTAAGCAGCAGTACAATAGAAAGGGACCTTGGGGTTATGGTGGATGAAAGGCTGAATATGAGTAAACAGTGTGCCCTTGTAGCTAAAAAGGCTAATAGCGTATTAGGGTGCATTAGGAGGAACATTGCAAGCAGAGCTAGAGAAGTGGTTGTTCCCCTCTATTGGGCACTGATGAGGCCACATCTGGAATATTATGTCCAGTTTGGGGGCACCTGGTATACAAAGGGTGTGGATGTGCTGGAGCAGGTTCAGCGGAGGGCAACAAGAATGATTAAAGGGCTGGAGCACATGACCTATGAGGAGAAGCTGAGAGATGTAGGCTTATTTAGTTTACAGAAGAGAAGACTGAGAGGTGACTTAATAGCAGTCTTCAACTTTCTGAAGGGGAGCTCTAAAGAGGATGGAGAGAAACTGTTCTCAGTGATGACAGATAGCAGAACAAGGAACGATGGTCTGAAGTTACAGGAGAGGAGTAGGTTGGATATTAGGAAAGCTACTTCACTAGGGAGAGTGGTGAAGCACTAGAATGCACTGCCTAAAGAGGTGGTGGATTTTCCATCCCTAGAGGTTTTTAAGTCCCAGCTTGAAGAGGTCCTGGCTTGGATGACTTAGTTAAGGTTGATCTTGCTTGAAGCAGGGGGCTGGACTAGATGACTTCCCTTCCAGCCCTATGATTCATATCTCCTAGAAGTGGAGGGGAATGTGAGAGGTCATCTAGTCCAGTCCTCTGCCCTCTTGGGAGGACCAAGTACCATCCCTGACATCTATTTGCCTCAATCCCTTAAGGGCCTCCTTAAGGATGGAGCTCACAACCCTGGATTTAGCCGGGCAATGCTCAAACCACTGAGCTATCCCTCCCCCCTGATTGTATGAAATGCTATGGGCATCATTTTGACCAGGCCTAATTTAGAGCAACCTTGAAGCTGCTCTGAATTATGGTAAGGCCTCATTTAGTTCCTTTCAGTCCTAGTAATAGGTGAATTAAAATTTGGTTTAACATCACATTTGTCCTGACCCTTCGATTCTTTTGCGTTGCTGCTTTATAGGTCTCTGTAATATTTTTCATCACAGAGTTCATATTTTCCAGCTTCCCCCTTTGCTAGACCTCTTTGTAAAGAAGCTATCTTAGTTGCAATTTTAAAAAAATCTAAAATGGGTCTCCATTTAAGTAGAAAGACTAGGTTGTGTGCATTAGTGGTGAGTTTCGACAGCAGCTGCTGCAGGAAGCCATCTATTCTTTCAGTTTCTTAGAGCAAATCAAATTCCTTGTTGGAAATAATTTATTAGTCAAGTTTACCCCTTTTTCTGTCCTTGAATTATCTGCAAACAAGTAATGATTATGATTTTTTCCCTTTTTGCAATTCTTAGACAAATATTTTTGCACAAAGGAATGTTAACACATGTACCATTCGTAAATACGTTGCTATGAGCATTCACTAACTGGGATTCTATATATGTGCTGACACACTTACATGTGGTGTTTCCAGTCTCTGATTAGAAGACTGATACTTCTAAATGGAAGAAAGAGCTGAACAAAATTGCTGGAACTTTTTTTTCTATAGGAGTAAGTGTATTGAGGAGGTAGCATATTCATGGGATTAAGACAGCAGGAGACAAGCAGCCCTAGGGTACATTAGAATGTTTGAAACCTTTTTTTTCTCTCCAACATGAGAGAATATTAAATTTGATAGTGTAAGTGGGTGTAAAATGTAAAAGTACCTTGATTCTTTCCTCAGTCTGAAGGAGGGAGAAAAGGATATAATCCACATCTGTTGCCTGTTTAGAGTGACGCAACCTATTTGCATTTGTGTCTGCAATGCCAATTGGAAATCACGTAATCACTACTTTTAGGCTAGTTTTCACTTCTATTTCTATCAACAGGATCCAGTGGTCTCCTTTTTATGGCCCACTACCAAGCTATCACCATTGTCCCTCCAATTAGCTGAAGAGGAACTGGTGATGAAGTAAAATTCCAAATTCTATATATTGGACCAGTTCTACAGGAAGTTTGAATTTTTGGACCTCAGTTTACTTTATAAAACTTCCCTTTGTGTGATGCTGCTTTCGTGTCAGCCTATAGAGTGATGATTCATTGATGGTACTGCTGCTGCCTCTGTCAGTGACCTCTAATTGAATTAATGAGTTTCAGTATGTGTGTAACATAATTCCTCCAGCATCTCCACACCCAGGAAGAATGCAGAGACTACAGTGTGGCTGGTACCTGTAAGGGGGCATCAAAGGCTGGGACAATGTTTGCACATACACAAGGACCAGCCACAATCTAGCTCTCAAATTCTTTTTTTGCGTGTCCACATTATCCTTCACAAGGCCTCTGAAGAAGATAGAGGAGGCTGCATATGTGGAAGCCTGACCAGTGGGGCAGGAAGTTTACTGATTTGACCTCCCTGATCTTTTATGTTAGGCAAGTGACTGCAAATCTGCCTTCCATTTTATTACCCTTGGGGTGTCCAGGTGGTATGCATCTTCCTTATTTGGGAGTCAGGCCCCTGAACATCTCTGACTCCTGTGTGACACAGGCAAGGATTTGGCCTACAGAGCATTGGCATTGGTTTTTAAAGCTGAGAGTTCAGAACTTGCGACAACACAACTTAATGGTGTCCATTTAGTACTGATACTAAAAACTTATTGCAGCTGAATGTAGTCAAACCTGTTTGGCTGTGTCTTTCAAAAGAGGAATGCAAATGAGGGAAATCAAAATGCAAATGAGGCAATGATTTACATATCCTGTGCTTCATTTGCATACACTTTTCAGAAGAGATTCTTTTAAAGGAAATAAAAACAAGTGTAGAGGGGGTTTATTTTCGAAAAAGCTCCATCTAAAATTTTTTTTTCAAAAGAATCTCTTTCGAGAAGAGATTATGCAAATGAGGCATGATATATGTAAATCAGTGCCTCATTTGCCTTTTCAATTTCCCTTATTTGCATTCCTCTTTCGAAAGAGGAATGCAAGTGTAGACACAGCCCTTGTGAAATTAAGCTGGAAAAACCCCACAGATAACACAACATACTTTGGCTTCCAAGTGGTGGTTGACTCAGAAATATCAAAAAATAACTTTTCTACTTTCTGTATCAGAGTGGTTCTTGGCCTGGTCAAAACTAGGCAGAGCAGAAGTACAAAACAATGGAAATAAAACCTCACCAGGAACATAAAAAAAAATTGTAAGGATTTAGGCTTCAGTCTGTGGGTTATAGGCAAAGGGTCAGGTTGTGGCTTTTTCCTATGACTCAGAACAGACATCCCTAAGAAGCAGGGAGTTACTGAAATGACTAAGGGGAATTATAAGCAGTCTTTTAGCACCTTAGAGACTAACACATTTATCAGGTCATGAGCTTTCATGGATAAGACCCACCGAATAATTATACTAAAAATCAATAAATGATACATAGAAATAGGAATAAAGTGGCTTGTAGAATCCTGACCTCAAGTGTCCACAAATCCCAAAATCTGGCAATGTATTATTCAATTGTTTTCTTGCATTAAGTAGCATTGCTCCAGAAAGGTATTAAACAACAATGTATTACTTTTGCACAGGGAAATAGAATGTCTATATGCCTGTTTGTCCTTTGTTAACTCAATACACCAGACACACCCTTAGCTGTGACATAGAGGTGTTGATTCTATAACCTCATAATATTCTGACCTCAGTGGTTCAAGAGCCAAATTAGAGATCAATGTTACCCAAAAGAGCCACAGAAGCATGAATTCATGGTTTCATTTACTATTTGTGTGTTTGTGTATATAATCTTACTCTCACCAAACAAAAAGGTATTTTGTCAACCACAATTGATGAACACAGTAAAATCATCCTAACTGGTTAAGAACTTAGATTGGAGAATAATGAAATCACGCAGTGTTCCAATACCACGTGCTGCAAAAAAGCTGCAGCTACATTAAGGGGCCATTTGGAGCTCTTCATTCTGAGTATCACTACTATACCCCATCCAGAGTGATCTTTAAATAAAAGAGACCAAAGAACAGGATGTGTCTGGCAAAAATGTTGTGTCTGGCGCACCTCCTGTATTATACAGGGATTATCTTGCACTCTTAGATAGAAATGGCTTTGATGGTCCAATAGTTCTTTTTCACCTAAGATCCCTATCCAATTTCCATTGAAGTCAACCAAAGTTTTGCTATGGAATTCGACATGACCGGGTTTTCAGAGGGCTTGATATTTGAAAGTTCTGAGAACCCACAGCTTGGAGTATTTGGGTTTTTTGCTCTGTATTAATGAAAATCAGACCCCTGATCTTTCCTTTTCACAATTAGAAGAAGACTGAGGGAGCGCTATAACATCGAGTTGTATCATTCCTGGACAGGCACATTTTTGAAAAATTCATTTGCCCATCATTTCTGGGCTGCTCATTCAGTCAAAATATTTAGTGCTGCTGAAAGATGTATATCTGGCTTATTCTCCTGCTTTCTGAATGTATAACACATGCATACTGCAGATCACTGTGCCAGAATCAATGTTTTCCTTCTTGAAACCAGGTTTTTAAATGCACTTGAATCTCCTTAATCCGGATGTCTGTGATCCAGAAACCCCTGTGGTTTGGATCCCTGCATGGCTGGAGCACCATAATGATAAGAAAAACAAAGGAATTTTAAATGCAGTCCAACAAAACAAAAAATTGTGTGTGTGTGTATAGATATACACACACACTGTCGAGCACAATTTTAACTTGTAAATAGGAAGAAACAGAAAAGCATTGTGCTGCACAATTAGTGATTTTCCACTTAGCTACCTAGAGATGATAATAAAAACAAAACAGTTTAAATACAGCACATTCAGGATTTATCTTATCACGTATTATACATGTACAGTAACCCATAATGGTTTGTACACATAAAAAGCTTTAGTAATAGACTTTCCTTACCCTTCATTATGGTGCACGCACATAATCTGGAAAATTCCATAATCTGGCCTAACCTCTTTCCCAAAGCTGCCAGATTTGAGAAGTTCAAGTGTAGTTGAATTCCACCTTTCCAATTTGTTTCTTTACTTCCTTATTTCATTCCTATGCCTGAGGTGAAAAGAAATCTACATTTCTTTCTGTGTTTCAGATTTTTGGTTGCACCAAAGACTTCTGCTTCAAAAGAGCATGGTTCTTCTCCCAAATGGCAGACTTCACTTTGTTATGCTTTGTTGCCTTGTTTCTGTACAGGAAAGAAAGCCCCCAGCAATATCTTGCATCCCTTGTGGCCTAAAAAAAACAGGTAATCATGCATGGATGTGCAGTGAAATTTCAAAAATGTGCACTGACTTTTTAAAAATACGTCCGCTGTTTGATATGTTTCCATTGTCCCACCTAGAGAATATTAAACAAGTGAAATTCTCAATGTCGCTGACTGGGAACTGCATTCTCTATTGTCGTGCAGTGACTTTTGAATTTTTTAAGGTCCCGCTCTCCTCCAAAACATGATCTGCTGCTTGACCTGCAAGTGAGTTGGTTCATTCGTCTGCTTTTGGGTAATCTGCAGGAAGACAGCCTTCTAATGTGTTGTGCAAGAACAATAAAACTTGTAAAACCATAATAGTAAGCCCTTCAGACAGGGGACCGTTGATCTCAGTATTTATGTGTAGGTACTGGCAATATCCATCATGAAATATTTTTTATTTTGTTTCCCTGTTCAAATAAACACAGAAGGAAATATCAACTAATAAATAGATGTAGCTCTACAGAGGCAAGCAGACATCAATATACACACAAATATACATATAAATGCAAATACATACAAATATATGTAATATGTGTATAGTTTACATGTGTATTATGATGTGTTTACATGTTCACATATGTGTGTGTATATGCTGTATTCCCATACAGCTTTATAAATATATTTGAATAAATATATACTTGACAAGTATAACAAGTGGGGTTCCACAGGGGTCTGTGTTCGGACCGGTTCTGTTAAATATCTTCATCAGTGATTTAGATATTGGCATAGAAAATACGCGTATTAAGTTTGCAGATGATACTAAGCTGGGAGGGGTTGCAACTGTATTGGAGGATAGGGTCATAATTCAAAATGATCTGGATAAATTGGAGAAATGGTCTGAGGCAAACAGGATGAAGTTTAATATGGACAAATGCAAAGTGCTCCGCTTGGGAAGGAACAATCAGTTTCACACATAAAAAATGGGGAGAGACTGTTTAGAAATGACTACAGCAGAAAGGGATCTAGGGGTTATAGTGGACCACAAGCTAAATATGAGTCAATAGTGTGATGCTGTTGCAAAAAAAGCAAACATGATTCTGGGATGCATTAACAGGTGTGTTGTGAACAAGACATGAGACGTCATTCTTCTGCTCTACTCTGCGCTGGTTAGGCCTCAGCTGGAGTATTGTGTCCAGTTCTGGGCACCGCAGCTCAAGAAAGATGTGGAGAAATTAGAGAGGGTCCAGAAAAGAGTGACAAGAATGATTAAAGGTCTAGAGAATGTGACCTATGAAGAAAGGCTGAAAGAATTGGGCTTGTTTAGTTTGGAAAAGAGAAGATTGAGGGGAGACATGATAGCGGTTTTCAGGTATCTAAAAGGGAGTCATAATGAGGAGGGAGAAAACTTGTTCTTCTTGGCCTCTGAGGATAGAACAAGAGGCAACTGGCTTAAACTGCAGCAAGGGAGGTTTAGGTTGGACATTAGGAAAAAGTTCCTAACTGTCAGGGTGGTCAAACAGTGGAATAAATTGCCAAGGGAGGTTGTGGAATCTCCATCTCTGGAGATATTTAACAACAGGTTAGATAGATGTCTGTCAGGGTTGGTTTAGACAGTACTTGGTCTTGCCATTGGGGCAAGGGGCTGGACTTGATGGCCTCTCAAGTTCCCTTCCAGTTCTAGTGTTTTATGATTCTATGATTCTATACATGGTGGGAGCATTGTTGTAGCCATATATGTTTGTGTATGTATGGCATATATAAATGTGTGTACATAGGTCAGCATGTGACAACAGTGCATTATGTCTATAGAAAGTATGCAATATAATATCCATGTGCCCATGCTCGTTTCCATATACACATTTTATATATGCTGCATATACACAGACATATTTTTATGTGCATGTGATTATACAGCATTTTGTATATGCATGAACATATATTTGTGTGTGAGCATGTGCAACCAGGATATCGATGTGATAGCCTGTATATATATATATATAAACTACTGTATTTATGTGCCTATGTTTGAATATAAGATATAATATTCATGCGTACATGAATGCTAAATACTGTTGAGTACTGATTGCATGCTGTTCAGTCAGCAGTACTGCTCAACAACCAACAGAGCACCAGGGAGGGCTTGACTGAATGAACAAGAGGCAGTTGTGGTAAATACAGGTGGATGTGGGAACGAGGCACTATTGTTGTATGAGAATGCTTAGCTTCTAGTACATGCCACTGGGATGCAAGTGAAAACAAATGCAATGGAACTCATTATTAATAGGCTTATATAAAAGTAGGGCTCTGATTGGAAGATCAGGTTTCCACTGAGGTTTCTCTATACATCCACACAAGTCAAGACTCATTAGCCCCAGTGTTCTCTTTCCTATCCATGTGTCGATGAAAGGTAGAGATAAAATGGCTGGGGAACCTCATTTCAGGTGTTTCATCTACAGTTTTAGTTCTAGTTATAAAATGCAGCACAATTGGATCCCAGCATGTGTATAAGCTTTCAGGTATTGACAGCTTGTTTTAAAGCAGATGAGATTCTTCTAACAACCTTTTAGGCTGTCATGCTGGGAAGCTGTCTGCTCTTACCCAAGGCATGCAAGTAGGTAACCTGTATATGGCCACGTACTATACATTCCCATATGTTATTTTGTTGCTTCCTTGAACCTCTTTGACAAAATGTACATCTCTCAACATTTTCCCCACTATAGCTCAAATCACATTTGGACAAAGCCACTTTGAAATGGATTGATGCTTTTTGGAATGCTATGAAAAAATAGCCTCTTCAGAAACGACAGTATTTATTGTATCAGGTATCTTCTGTGTTTTTCTTTTTTTTATTAATTGAAGGTTTGGGATTATTAAAGATTATGGGTCCTCAGTCCCATTCCAGTCCATTTGCACAGTCCCAACAGTAACCAGCCAGTGTAACCAGTTGCCCAGGGATTCCTCTAATATGGGGAATCTCTGAGTAGCATGGAACTGACTTTGACACCTCATGTATCAGAGAGGTAGCCGTGTTAGTCTGTAGCTTTGAGAACAACGAGAAGTCTTGTGGCACCTTATAGACTAACAGATATTTTGGAGCATAAGCTTTTATGGGCAAAGACCGGCTTCATCAGATGCATGAGTGGGGAGGGTGGTTTCAGAGGGGTATTTAAAGAGTGGGGTCGCAGTAAGAGGGAGGGCCAGAGCTGACAAGGTCTATTCAGCAAGGTGGAAATGGCCCAGTATCAACAGTACTTATCAAAAGAGGAAAAAACAAGTCAGACCAGACAGATTAGACTCTGATAAAGGCTCACATCCCCCTGTCTGATCTGACTTGTTTTTTCCTCTTTTGATAAGTACTGTTGATACTGGGCCATTTCCACCTTGCTGAATAGACATTGTCAGCTCTGGCCCTCCCTCTTACTGTGACCCCACTCTTTAAATACCCCTCTGAAACCACCCTCCCCACTCATGCATCTGATGAAGCGGGTCTTTGCCCACGAAAGCTTATGCTCCAAAATATCTGTTAGTCTATAAGGTGCCACAGGACTTCTTGCTGTTCTTCAATATCTCAGTGTCACTTGTGTAAAGAATGTGGAAGCAAAAGCTGAAGGAATTTGAGGAATGTGTTCTTTACAGATCATTTATGTGGGAGTGAGAAGAGTTTCATGGTGTGCCTATGTAAACTGTTGCTTTGTTTGCAACACCTGCTGGGTAACAAACAAAGCAGGGGCGCTTCGCCTATTGTAAACAACTTCTTGTAAAATCACAGCTTATGTTATCACCCTGTGCAGGAATTGTGGAATATCACCAATACTTGAAATTATTGTGGGGATACAGGGCAGTCGTCATCCCTATGTAAAATGTGGATCATACAGGGCTCTCCTCAGCAGAGCACTGTGGAGTAGAAAAGGGGAGGGGTACTGGTTGAAACAGCTGGTTGGGAGCCTGTTGGCCGTGCAGCCATAAGTTTGGTTTAACTAGTCCTTCCCCCCACTGTTTAAAAACAGCACTAAAGCCCAGACCAATGCTGGAGTCTGTAGTTATTCTGTGACAATCCACCCTGGTGAATACTGAGATTCTTTACAACCTGGCCCAGAGCTGAAGCCACTGAGAGCTGAAATCACAGGGTTTTGCCTAGACGCAAATCCACAAAGCAGCAAGTGAGCAGTCAGCCGGGGTGTCTGGAAAGAACAGCAGGTAGGGGCTGTCCAGTGGGAGCAGCAGGCAAGAAGCCAGGAGGTGATCCTGCCCTTGTGTGGCAAGAGTCCCCATACTGATGTACCTGTGAACTCTGTGCTGGTACAGACCAGACCACGCTGTGAGTGGAGAGTTGAGGAGGAGGTACACTCTGTGACTATGTCAACACAAGAATGTTTTGTTGACAAAAATCACAGAGCATCTACACACAAAATGCGTTTTGTCGACAGTCATTTGACAAAGCTCGGCACTTCTGCCAACAGCATTCTGCCTCTCCGCAATGAGGAATAATGCCTTTGTCGACAGTTTCTGTCAACAAAAAAGCCATGTAGGCACCCTGGGGTTGGGGGGGAGCGTGGGAAGGGCCTCTGTCAGGCAGCTGTTTGCTAAACTTCCAGGTGGCTGTTCTGCCAAGAGAGCAGCAGAGCAGTCTGACCACTCTTTGGATTGCTCTTTTGATCTGCTTTTCTGTGTGGACATGATCTGTCAATAGAAGTTTTGCCAGAAGATCTCTTCTGACAGTAACTTCTGTTGCCAGATTGTTGTAGTGTAGATGTGCTCTATAAGTGGGGGGGTGTGGATAAAGCAAGGGACTCCGCACAGCAGACTCTGCAGACGGTGCCTTGCTTAATGGGGGCTTCCTTTCCTTTGTTTAGGAACACTGCATGTAATTAAACAAACTGTTTCTATCTCAGGCTCTGCTTGTGAGAGGGGAAGAACTGCCCTTACAGGCCCCCAGCAGGTAGGGTGAGATTTGTTGCAAATTACTGGGTGTGGGCTCAAGTTGGTTTGGTTGCATTATTGACAGAATCCCCTAGGAACCGAACCTGGCCCTTCTTGTGGGCACCTGTCATTAGTTGGAGGGTTACATTTGCATTTGCAGCTCCTGATGCATTTGGGGGTTATGACCAAGGGACAGAGCGAAGTATCAAAGCCTTCAGGGAGCAGTTATCATCTGGTGCTAATTAGAGCAGTCTTGCTCCAGCTTGTGCCAAAGGAATGTAGTAGTAGTAGTAGTAGTAGGCATCCTTCGATCCCGAGGGATCATGGGTTTGCGCCCTAGTTGGACTGATTTGAGCAGCGTCTCCTGTGGCTGTGCAATCTGATCTGGGAGTGGCAGTCCTTTCCACACTGTGAGCAGCAGTAGGCAGATGTCGCTCTGGTATCACGGGCATGGATCTTCCTGAGGGCTCTCCTGTCTTCCGCTTCCTTCACCAAGGTAGTTTCATACATAGCAAGAGCTTCCTTCACTCCCTGTTTCCAGGCGTGCCTGTCTGAGGCGAGCGAATGCCAGGTGTTCGCACTGATAGAGAGAGCGCTGAGGTCACGCTTGCACGTGTCCTTGTAGTGCAATTTAGGTCACCCTTTCGGCCTCAAAGGAATGTAAAGGTGGCAGAAAACCAACTTTGCCCCCTTTGCATTGACTTGTGCACTGAGAACACCTTAGTTTGACTTGAGGTTTAGGATCCAAATTCTGATTTCAGAATATCTACATTATAACCAGGTGAATTCCTGCAGATTTACCCTGGAAAAATCCCACCTACAGGCATTCCTGTGGGTTGCTCTGCATATTATTATAATATACACAAGACAAAATCCCAGATTGATGCCAGTATAATGCCATTAACGTCTGGAATATCGTGTCTAATGCTGGGCCCCCCACTGCAAAAAAAGCTGTGAATGCATTGGACAGAATCCAGCAGATTGAAACAAAAATGATTAGAGGCTGGAGCATATGACTTATGGGAGTGGCTGAGGGACTTAGTCTACAGAAGAGAAGAATGAGAGGGGATTTGATAGCAGTCTTCAACTACCCGAAGGGATTTACAAAGAGCATGGAGAGAGGCTTTTTTCAGTGGTAGCAGATGACAGAACAAGGAGCAATGATCTAAAGTTGCAGTGGGAGAGCTCTAAGTTTGATATTAGGGAAAACTATTTCACCAGCAGTGTGGTGAAGCACTGCAATAGGTTACCTAGAAAGGTGGTGGAATCTCCATCCCTAGAGATTTTTAAGTCCTGGCTTGACAAAGCCCTGACTGGGATGATTTAGTTGGGATTGGTCCTGCTTTGAGAAGGGGTGGACTTGATGACCTCTTGCAGTTTCTTCCAACCCTATGATTCTATGATTTTATTATTAATATGTTTAGATCAGGGATGTATTTGGCTCAAAGGCTTCAAGAGCTGAATAAGCAATAGGAAAAGACAAACCGTTAAGAAGACATCCTTTTTTTCTGCCAATTTCCATTTCATTAACAAAATATGCAAAGGGCCATACATAGAATATTTATTGTAAAATAGCAATTGAATTGTTTTCAAATAAAATGTTTTTCAAATTCCTTGGAACCCAAAATTCCCTCAGTTCTGACTCATAGAGGGACAATCTCCCCTCATCAATATATTTCATTCCCACAACCAACTCTCTGTAAAATTTTCCATGACCGATGTCCCTGAATATTTGATTCACAGATCTAAACTGTATTGTTAAATGTCCGCCCCTGAATTTGTGTTATTGCAGATTGGTACTATGTGTATCACGTGACTTTTAAGCAAAAATTTTATCTGTAGATAATCCAAGCATGACTCCCAGGTGTACAGAATCTCTTTCTCTTTAACCTGTGTGCTATATAAATTTTTAAACTTTAGCTTTGATAAAAATATTTTTCAGATTTTTCTGTCAGCACGAATTGGGCTTTCAGATGGAAACCTTTTATGTTTTGGTGTGTTATTTAGTGTTTTGAAAATACTTAGAGATTAAAAATAATCCATATTATATGGCTACACTACATATTTTTTCTTCCTGTCTTTCTTTTTATATTGCTGTAAAACTCCAAATATTTTATATGTCTTATTCAAATCTGAAAACTATCATTACAGAAAATTGGTACTTTTATTATTCAAGCTGAACATTTTATGAATAGCTACTTTATTAGATTTACACAGGGGCTTTATACATTAGAAATGATACTGTAAAGCATAGGAAATGGTTGGGCCTGTCTCATCATTATAAAGGTATTTTACAGAAGCGTTTCTGTTAACATAATGTATTATTTTACCATTTCCCATTTTAGCCTTTTTACCGATATGCAATATATACTTAATGGAAAGAAAGTGACATCGATACTAAAGACCCATTTTAAGTGAACACTTTAATGTATTTCTAAGGGTTCCTATTTATATTTTCATGGACGATTGGTTCATCAGTGGCTATTAGCCAAGATGGACAGGGATGCAGCCTTTATTCCAGGTGTCCTTTACCTCTGGCTTTCGGAAGCTGGGAGTGAATGGTAGGGAATGGTTTACTCAGTGACTGCTTGTTCTGTTCTTTCCCTCTGAAGCCCCTGATATTGGCCGCTGTCAGAAGGCAGGACACTGGGAGAGATGGACCAGTGGGCTGACCCAAGATGGCCATTCTTATGTTCTTACGTTTTGCTTCATGTCTAACTAAAGACTCTTTCCACTAGCTGCTTCTAGTGAGTAGCCATTTCTGGGGCACTGGGTTTGATTCTGAATGGTGCTGAGCGCTCTCAGCTTTCACTGAACTCAGCCCAAATATTTGTAAAAGGAAGCTGCAGTTAGGCAGCACCCCCAGGATTAGAATCTTGAGTTGTACTTGAAGAAGACTGTCACTTGTCATTGTTGGTTATCGCTGATATTTGTGTATTTATTCAAAGCTGAATGTGTTCACACACACACACACACACACACACACCCTCTTCTTGTCCTATCCCCCTGTGCCAGCATTACAGATTTCTTTTGTTTATTCTTCTAAAGCGAAATAAACTTTTGCTGAGAATGACCTACAATTGCCAGTTGCAAAAGTCTTCACTGGGAGGTATTGATTGTCATAATATCAGGACATCTTAATGTTGCACCATCTTGGCACAAAAGAGCGGTGACATGTTGCAGTTCACCATTCATTGAGCCACATTCCAAATTACCTTTTAATTCATGACCAGCCGCTACAAAACACTTTATTTATAGCTTGCAAGGTGTAGGTTCACTCCTTTACAATCAGAATTATGATGTGAAAGTCAAGGCAAGTGACTTCGCAAGACATGGGCAAAACTTGAAAAGTTTAGGTTTGGATTTGGGTTTAAGTCTCTCTTTGGAGGGTTGAGGTCTCATGGGGTGCGTCTACACTAGCAAGTACATTCAAAAGTGAGGTCGAAGGACGGCCTTCTTTTAAAATAACCTGCGGAGTGTCAACACACATGCCACAATCTTTCAAAAGTAACTTTGAAAGAATGGGGCCATCTGGTCGAAGTTGGTCCTCTGTTCCCACTGTGGGAAGAGCGCCCCCTTTCGAAGGACTGTTTCAAAAGAGAGCAAGTGTAAACGCTGTGCAGACTGCTATTTCAAAAGGAGTCCTCCATGGCGGCGATCAGCTGGCAGGGGGCAGCACCGTTCACAGCACAAGGGGAGTTCCATGGCTCCAGCGTCTGGCCGTGTGTAAGGAAGCAGGTTCCTGCAAAGCCCCAGGCAGAAAGCTGAGAGCATGCAGGTAGCAGGGAGTCCACACTGCTGCAGAGCCTGCTCCCAGTTGTGAGGCCCCAGTCAGCCCGCCCTGCCTGCCAGCACCCCGAACCCCTGCCCACACCAGCGTCCCCCCAAGGACACTGGGGAGTCCTCCCAGAAGGGGAGCTAGCCCCCGAAGCAGTGGGCCCCCTCGTGGACCACGGCCAAGCTGTGGGACCTCCTCGCCCTCTGGGAAGACAAGTAGATCCTGCACCAAACAGGGGTCTGATGCCGCAATGCCGTGGCATTCAAGCGCCTGTCCAAGGGCCTCACCAGCCAGGATCACCCCACCTGCACCCCAGACCAAGTGAGGTCCAAGGTCAAGGAGCTCTGGCAGGGCTACTGCAAGGCCCAGGACATGGCTGGGTGGCTGGGAGCAGTGCTCACCAGCTGCCCCTACTTTAAGAAATTGGACCACCTCCTTGGGTTCAAAGAGGTGGGACCCATGGCTGTGGTCCTTGATACAGTGGACCCTAACACTGAGCTGGAGCCCACAACAGGAATTGAGGGCGAGGGCCACCTAGGACCAGCAGCTGGCACCAGGCACCCATGGAGGCTCCAGGCCACCAGTGATGACGACAGCTTGAGTTTGGGGGCCCTCATCATTGACGTCGTGTCGGGCCCATCCAGCCAGGCCCCCTCCAACTGTGCCTTGCCCGAGTTCCTGGAGGGACCCAGAGGTATGTGCTATGCATGCCAGTTACTGCAGGGCTTGGGGAGGGGGAACTCGGTCGCACCAGGGGCAGCCACAGCTCACCCCCACAGCCGTTGACCCTGGGACACATGCAGGCTGGATGGCCCCACTTTCCTGACCTCAGAGTGCCGATGTGCGCCACTCAGCACCACGCAGCTGGGACAGCACACAGGCTGCCTGGCTGTGGAGAGACTAGGGAAGAGGCAGAGGGGAGCTCATGCTCACAGCACTCAGATGAAGAACTCTGGGATTCGGTCCCTGCAGGGCCCCCAGAACGGGGAGGGGAGGGGAGGGGAGGTGTGGGGGTTTGCAGGGGCCGTCACTTGAGACTAATGGCCCATTCCTCTCCCCTCTTCTGTCTCCACAGCTCCAGCAGCTGGCTGGTGGACCAGCCCTCTTACAGTCCTGGGGTGCCCAACCACCCAGGGTGAGGGGGATTTTGGCCCAGGCCCCAACCAGGGCCAGCGCGGGGCCATCCACCAGCACCACCATGGTGGGGAGGAGGAGGCGGGGGATGCAGCACACACTGCAGCCCTGTGAGACCGACAGGTGTGCTGTGGGAGTGCCTTGCTATGGAACGGCAGGCCTGGGACCAGGTGGCAGCCAGCCTGGATGCCCTGACCCAGGCCATGGTCAGCCACCTGTCCCTGGCTGCTGTCCCATCACACGCCACTCCTGTACCTTCCCCTCCTGCCCCCACGACACCATCACCCAACCCCCCATCATCTACCTGCCCCCCTCCATCACCTCTCTGACCTCTCCCCCGCCCCAATCCTCCCTCTCACTTCACCCCCCCATCACTCCCCCCCAACGAGCCTGGCCTTGCATCCCTGGTGCCACCCCACCTTCCCTCAGCCAGCCTTGTGCAGCTGGCCCACACGTTGCTGGCCAGGGCTGGCCAGATGAAAGCCTCGCCCCCCACTACCCCCTGTGCTGACCTCAGCAAGGCCAAGGGGACCATGCCTCAGCTGTGCCCCTACCTGCCCATGCCTCCAGCCCCAGCTCAGCCCCAGCTCAGACCCGATGAGGCCCCCGGACATGGCAGAGAAGGGGCGGGCACAGGCAATGGGGATCCTGGCCATCAACCCCCACTGAGGGGTAAAGCCCCCTGACTCGGCCCCCTGGGGATCGCAGGCCGCCCACCCAGGGCCCCGTTACATAGCTCCCTCCAGCCCCCTCATTAACTGCTCCGCCCCCACCTGTACATAGTTCCCTCGATCATGCAGAGGCAGACAGTTATGTTCAAGTAAACAGTTTATTGTTCAGTTTTACTCTGTGTCCCCTGTGCATAGGTGGGGGTGGGAGAGGTGTGTGCAGGGTAGTGATGGGGGGGGTGTGCAGGGTGGTGGGAGACACTATGGACCCTGCTCAAAGGCCTGGCACAGAGCCTCCCATACCTGTATCCTGTCCTGTTGGGCCTGGCGGCACAGGGTGGCAGGGGGCTGTTCATACCTACTCCCTGCCTCCACGGCCCACCCATGCATGAAGGGCTCGTGCTTCACCTCCATGAGATTGTCCAGGGTGCAGCAGTCCCTGAACACTTCCAGGACGCTGTGGAGGCCCACCTCCAGCCTGGTGTGGAAGCAACTGAATTGCCCCTTCAAGTGGCTGAATGCCTGCTCAACCGTATTGTGGGCCTGGTTCAGCCACTCATTTAGAACGTCCTGGCTAGGCTGCACGTGCCCTGTGTATGGCCTCATCAGCCAGGCCTGCAGGGGGTAGGCCGCATCTGCCATGATGCAGGGTGGCATTGTGGTGCCCCTGATGGGGAGCTCCCGCTGGGGTACGAAGGTCCCCTCAGCCATGCGGCATCCCAGCCCCGAGTTCTGGAACACCTTGGCATCGTGGGCACGGCCAGACCAGCCCACACAGACGTCCTGGAAGTGACCACTGGTGTTGACAAGCACCTGCAGGACCACGGCGTGGTAGCTTTTGTGGTTTACATAGGCCCCACCGCTGGTGCTCCGGGGCCCGGATGGCGATGTGTGTGCCATCCAGGGCCCAGAAGCAGTTTGGGAAGCCCAACGCCTTGAATCCCCAGATGGCACCATCCAGGTCTCCGATACAGAACAGGAGCACCTTGTCAATGGCCCGGACAACCTGCAGTGTGTGGGAGAGGGTGCACTCATGAGTGTGGGGTGGGGTGTGGCATGCCCCCCCATTCCTGCCCCCATCCCTGTTCCCCAAAGAACAGGCCTCCCTGGGGCCCTCATCCCTTGCCCCCTGCATGCCCACCCATTCCTGTCCCTGGCAGGGGCTGCCTTCTTGGTCCCTGACATTGCTCCTTGCCGGGGTGCCCCCGACTCCCACATGAGGTGGGGGATGTGACACGGGCATGTCTTTCCTCATTGAGGATGGCCCCAAAGGTGGCCCTGCCCACCCCAAACTGGTGGCCCACAGATTGGTGACTGTCCAGGATGGCCAGTTTCCAGAAGGCGATGGCCACCCTTTTCTGGAGCAGGACCACTGGCCTCATGCAGCTGTCACAGTGCTGCAGGACAGGGACGAGCCAGTGGCACAGCTCCAGGAATGTCCCCTTAGTCATCCTGAAGATCTGTAGCCACCAGTCATCAGCCCAGTCCTCCAGCACCAGCCAGTCCCACCAGCTGCTGCTAGTGGGGAAGCCCCACAAATGGCAGATGACCCGAGGGACCAGGTGGGGACGTCGCGCCCTGAGGATGGCCTCCATTAGGGTGACTAGCAGGGTGGCCACCTGGAGCCGCTGACATATGGCAGCCAGGACCACAGCCAGTGCGCCGGCCACAGCCTTGATGGGGGAGGGGGCTGCTTGGGGTCCATGGGGGCCCTGGGTGCCTCCTCCACTCACTCTCCCTGCATGCCTGGGGACAGGTAGCTGTCCCTCAGTGTGTGCAGGCTGAGGCTTGGGGTGGGGAGCCCCACAAGCGGTGGATGACCCAAGGCCCTTGGGGTAGGGTGGGGACAGCAGGTGGAGGCCCCAGAAGGGCTAGTCTGCCATGTGACCCTGCCCATGGCATGTCCTACCCTCGTTCTTTCAAAAGGGCGCCCGGGGACATATGGACACTCTCTTTCAAAAGTGCAGTGGGGACTATTCAAGAGGGCAGGTCGAACCTTCGCTCCCCATTGGCCTGTGTGGACGTTGTTATTCAAAAGGCCGTCATTTTGCAATGGAACTGTAGAGTAGATGCAGCCATGGGTATGTCATGGGTATGTCTACACAGCATCCTTATTTCAAAATAAGCTATCGTGGAAAAGATTTTGCAGAACAGCTTATTTTGAAATAATACTGCTACACACAAAATGCATTTCAAAACTGCCCTCAGCTGTTTCAAAATAGAGCATCTACACACAATACAGCCCATTTCAAAATAGAGCCATTGGGCGCACTATGGCTTATTTTGAAGTAGGATCTACTCCCTGTCTACACAGACACTATTTCAAAATAGCTCTTTGGAAATAGGCGCTATTCCTCCTGGAATGAGTTTTACCTGTTTTGAAATAAGCCAACCATTATTTCGAAATTATTTCAAAATAGAGGTTGCATTGTGTAGATGTTAGCAAGCTTATTTCAAAATAACATCTGTTCTTGCTAAATAGCTTTGCTGTGTGGACATACCCATGAGGAATAAACTGTCACATGTCTACCTGCTGCAGGGATTTTTGTTCTCAGAAACATCCAGGAGTGTTCACTATCAGAGTCAGGATCCCAGACTAGACCGACCAGTAGTCTGACTGAGTCTGACAGTTCCTCCATTCCTAACTTCTTTTTGTGCTGTTCAAAACATAACAAAGGAATGTACAGACCTGTGAATGAAAACCCATAATTGTAGAAAAGGCTTTTCAGCAGTTCTTCACTCACCGAACGGTTTTCCCTGGTTGATCCTGATGACTCAGAAGACCTTCTGTCCTGGTCAGCCCTTGACACCTGCAGCATTTTTAGGCACAAAGCCAGTGTCCTGTGCCCTTGACACCTAAAAACATCACCACCATTTGTTGGGATTCACCCCTAAAGGATTAAGAAACAAACAGATTGATGAATTGGTGGGAGGGAACAGAAAACTCTTTATAAGGCTAATGACACAAGTCATCTTTGAAAAGAAAGCTGGTAAGAAAATTCTCATACTGGAATTTTGTGCTAATGGTGGAAAACTTTTCCCATTAGGTTTTAAAAAAGTAATGACTGTGTGCTGTAATGCCGACAAGCTACAGCGTCAGAAATCCTATTCTAGCATCTGTCCTTTGTATATATTCATATCTATATATGTTATACATAGGTATAATCTTTATAGCAGACACCAATAGCAACTACTGCAATTTAAGTTATGAAACAGTTTCCATGAGAACATCCTGTTGTCAGATTCAGGACTTTTCCAAATATTTTCCTTTGGGACTGAAAATGTTGATGCTGTTCCTGATGGTTAATTTTTCAGAAACTTTGAGGGAAAATCTAGCTGTTTGGGGTTCTGGAAGAATAAGTGAGATTAAAAAAACCCCACTTCAAAAACAAAAGCCACAATGTCTAAAATTTGAACTTTGCAATGGATAGAATCATTAATAGGGAAGGGTGTGTTTTGCTAGGTTTGAAAAAAAATGGCTTTGATTGGATACAGATATGACTATCTGAAATTGTGTACTGCTAATACACAGCAGAAAATTTCCCCAAATCTACAGACATCCATTTAAAAAGAACCACAATTTGTAGCTGTGTGAAACTATTTATTTTCTTGGAACGGCTTCATTCAAGTAATTCAGGCCCAGATTCTTAAAGGTATTTATATCACTGAGGAGCAGGGTCTCCAGTTTTACTGTAAAAGTCAGAGGAGTAACTAAGCTCCTGAAGCTGAAAATCTGTGTAGCGATGAGTTTACAATCTCTGCTGATCAAATAGTAATAGATTTTGGTTTTTGCTATTTTGCTATATTAAGAACCCTAGGATTAATAAAGGTTTTAACAGAATGCCTAGGAGACGAAGGATGGTCTTGTTGTTAGGGACTGGGCCAGGGATCAGCAGATATGAATGTATTTCAGTTTCCTGCTCTGCTTCCTGTGACTCACAGAATCATAGACGCATCCTTGGGCAAGTCGTTCTCTCTGTCTCTTTGTTATCCCTCCGTAAAAAGCAGGAAGTAATATCTCCTTTCTCCCCCTCTTTGTCTGACATGTTTATATAGTCCTGCATCTTGCTAACACTTATGCACATGCTTATGTCAATGAGGCTGTTCACATGGTTACGATTAAGCATGTGCATAAGTGATTGAAGGATAGGGGATAGACTGTAAGTTACATATAAAGCAGGTAATTTTTCTTACCAAATATACATACAGCACCTAAAACAGTGGGGCCCTGATTTCAGCTGAAGCTTCTAGATGTGACTGTAATACAAATAAACTAATAACAATAAAAAGATATGGGGCTACATAGTTAAAATTATCAGGTCAGATAATGCAGCATCTAAGGTTTCAACAGCAGCATTAACTCTGCCCTCCCTCTTGACTACTTACAATATTTGACAGAGTGCCTTTTGTGAACATTTGCTTAATGCCCTGTGGAGATGTATTAAGATAAACCACCTGAGGTCACTCTTTGGCTACAGCCACACTTCAGCCCTATTTCAGAAGGAGATATTTCCAAACAGTTGTTAGTTTATTTTGAAATAACACAACTACACACAAAATGCATTTCAAAATAGCACCCAGCTATTTTGGAATAGCATTTCCAGATCCATAGTGCTATTTGAAATAGTGCCGTTGACGCCCATTTCTGGCTTACTTTGAAATAAAGCTATTCCATGCGGCCACGGCTACACCAGCCCCCGCCTTTCGAAAGGAGGATGCTAATGAGCCACTTTGGAAGATGCTAATGAGGTGCTGCCATGAATATGCAGCGGCTCATTAGCATAATGGCAGCTGCGTGCGTTTCATGCATGCTGCTTTCAAAACACATGCCATCGGTGCAGACAGTGACCTTTTGAAAGGACCCCTGGACTTCAAAACCCCCTTCTTCCCATTTGTTTTTAGGAAGAAGCGGCTTTCGAAGGCCAGGGGGGTCCTTTCAAAAGGCCTCTGTCTACACTGGCAGCGTCCATTTCGAAAGCGGCACTTTCGAAACACATGCGGCTGCCATTATGCTAATGAGCTGCTGCATATTCATAGCAGTGCCTCATTAGCATCTGCTGACAGGACTCATTAGCATCCCCCTTTCAAAAGGTAGGGGCTAGTGTCGCCACGGCCTGTCTTAATAGCACCTATTTTGAAACAGCAGTTTTGAAGTAGGCATTATTGCTTTCGCATTGAGAGTTACCAATTTCGAAATAACGGACGCACTGTTTTGAGTTTATTTTGAAATAGCATGTGTGTGGTGTAGACAACAGCTAAGTTATTTCAAAATAACTGGGTAGTGTAGCCATAGCCTTAGTGTGCAGTCACAATGCCCACTGGGGAGTTGGTGCACAGTAGTTACTGTGCTTTGCATTTGCTAACTCGCTCACTGCACACTAACTTACCTATCTGACTTCACTTACTTGACTTAAACCCTTGTACTCCAGGAGGAGCATAGGTCATCTGCAACTCTCCTCCACTGCACTCTGTCTCGGGACAAAACTTCGAGCAGGATCCAGGAGTACCCCAGTTGTTGACTTCAATCTCAGCAGATTTTCTCCACGTTGTCTGAGTTCTTCCTCTTCTGCATTTTCTTTGCAGGTTCCATGTGAGAGCTTGACAGACTATGCTGAGTGATGGTTTTCTGAGAGTGTGGCCCAACCACCCCCACTTTCTTCTCTTGATTTGAACATCAAGTTGTTCTTGTCCTGCTCCGTTCCAAAGCTCCTCATTCGTGATGAAATCTTGCCATTTGATGTGAAGGATGTACCTCAGGCATCTGTTTATGAATGTCTGTAGCTTGTGATTTGGAAACTCGAGAAGCCCTAAATATTAAAATAATAATGAAAGGGTGATAATGCAGACAGCAAGTGTTAGGCAAAATCAAAGTGACTGTAAATCCATTCAATTTTGCCTTTGATGGGATGTTAAACTTTTTCAGCTTGTCTACACTGGTACTTTACTGCACTGTAACTTCCTCACTCAGGGTGTGAAAAAACACACCCCACCCCCAAGCACAGCACATTACAGGGTTATAAAATGTCAGTGTAAACAGGCTCCCAGCACAAGAAGCCACGCTCCCTGTGCTATTAGCTATTCCCTTCGTAGAGCTGGTTACCTACAGCACTGGGAGAGCTCTCTCCCAGCACGGGTTCCACGATCACACTGCCTTGTTAGAGTGCTGTTGCAACTCGACAGCATAGACAAAACCTTACAAGCAATGCTATGTGAGCTGCACTGCAGACCTGGCCTGAACACACCCTATAAGCCTGTGTGGTAGAAGAGGATTTAACATGTGAGCCATAATGACACATTCAAGAAGTTGAAAGTAGAGGAAATACATGGCTAGGGCTAAAGTGCCAGTCAGTGGTGCCATGATGGTTTGTTTACAGTAGGAACTATGACACCAAACCTAATTGAAGTCGCATGGAGACTTCCCAGTAGGCAGTAAAGAATTAACAGCAATAGTAATTAAACAAAAGAGATGCAAAGAAGCCCAGGAAGAAACAGATCTGGGTGCAAATACCATTTCAGAAATGCTAACCATTCTGGCCTAGACAATGTGGTACTCTGCTCTAAGGGCCAAAAGCAGACCATCACACAGGCTCAGAAGGACTTCAAGGGCCTGTTTGCGCTGCTCCTCTAGAACTCTGAATCCTCAGGTGCCATCTGATGTTACCACTTCAGAGTCCCAGGCAACTCCTCCCAGCCGAGAGATCCAGGAGAGGCACGCCAGTGAGAAAAACCAGAGAAGATTTGAACTGCTTCCTGAGATTCCTCCACTTGTTGATAGTGCAGAGAGAGCAGAGGAGAGCAGAACGCCCCGCTGTCCATAGCATGAGTGCAGTCATGACCTCCGGACACACTGCTTTGTTCCAGAGCTATTCTCTGTTATATCTGCCCATACCTTCTTTTATTTTTAATTTTGACTTCTCCTTTTCAGCTGCAATGAGGCACAATCCCAGTTCTTTACATTTATTAACTGAACTCTGATAGTGCTCCAAATTTTCTGTGAGAATGCGACAGAGGCGCCAACTCCAGGGGTGCTCTGGGATTGGAGCACCCAGAAAAACATTAGCAGATGCTCAGCACCCACTAGTAGCCAGCCTCCTTCCTTCCTCAACACCTCTCACGTGCCAGAGGCCCTGCTGATCAATTCTTCCACCTCCCTCCCAGCACTAACTGCCCACTACAATCAGCTGTTTTGTGGAGTTCACACGGCTCTGGGAGAAAGGGGGAGGAGTAGGGACAGTGCCCAGGAAGAGGCACAACAGTAGGGGAAAGAGGGGCTTGGTCTAAGCAGCATGGAGGGCAGGAAGAAACAGGGAGGGTTTGGGTGGTGGCAGGACCTGGGGCAGAGCACCAGCCAGAGCCCAGAAAAAGCCAGCACCTATGAAGTTTAAGAGTAAATACCACATTAACATGGGGCTGATAATACAGATGAGATCTTCATCTGACACATGGTTTCTGATGGCACAAGAAGTGAATTGCATGCTGGGTAAGTAAAATAAGTAGCCTATCATGGCTACCTTGTGTGAAGACTCCGCCAAGCACTTCCAGCCACTTTCAGGATGATACAGTGAGCAGATGGCAGGCTGTTTCTACTTGAGCAGGGGCAAGATGGGAAGCTCAAGAGGCAAGATGCATAATAAAGCCTCCTGTGACCCCAGTGCAACCTGCTGTATTGAAGAAGGATCTTTCAGTACCTAGGGTTGATCACAGGGGCAAGCAAAAGCTGATCCAGGATGCAGACTGGGGTTGTCCACCCGATGAGAGACCCACCAAAGATCCAAAATACAGCCTCACCCCACCTGCTGCCATATTCCCACAGAAATATTGCATCTAATGCACTGGCTGAGAGGCTCATCTCTTTTGCAAAGGAGCGGCTTGACTTTTACCAGCTTTGAGATGAAATACAACAAACCTTCAATTTAATGGACCCTGATATAATGGACTTTGGAAATAACGGACATTGTCTATTGCCCCACCCCCACCCTCCCCCGAAATTAAATGCCAGAGACTCACCAGAGCCGCTGCCAGGGCTAGAGGAACTGCCAGAGCGCTGGGGTTGCCAGGGCTGGATGGGCCACCACCGTGGCTGGGGCCACTGGGGCCAGGGAAAGTGGGGGTGGGGGCTGCGGTGGGACACAGGAGCTCTCCTCTCTCAGCCCCCTGTGTGTGGAGCACGTCGGCACCCTGGCAGGCTGGGGGTGGCCATGCTCCACCTTCGCGTCGGTGGCTCCGAGCCGGGGGCTGGGGGAGCCGCAGAGCTGAGAGCTGCAGGAGGTGGAAAGAGCCAGGCTGGCATTCAGCTCCTCTCCTGGCAATTGGGAGAGGGAGGTGGGGGTGGGGGCCATGAGAGTCAGGCTGGATGTGTGTATGTGAGAGGCAGAGCAGCTGACAGCGGCTAGGGATGACCCCCTGGGGCTGTAACCAAAGCTGGCATGTAATACCTCTGACCTTAACAAAGAGCAGGGAGGAGCTGAGTGGGGTTTGAATGGGAGGCGGGAGTTAGAAGCGGAGGGAGAGAGAAGGAAGGCAGCCAGCCTGGGCTGAGGGGGAAGCTAGACCCCAGATGGGGCACCCCTCGGGCGCCTTTCCCCACGATGGATTGGAATGGCTGTCTCTGCCTGCTGTACTGACACCTCAGTACTGAGCTGTGCCTCTATCAACTAATAAACTTCCCATTCTACCTGCTGATGGGGTGCAGTGCTTGGGGACCCCTGAAACCCATTACAAGGTGTGAGGGGAAGAATGGGGCAGGAGGGGAGAAGGGAAGTGGGGGCAGAGGAGAGGAGTGAGTGATGGACTGGGAAGGTCTGTGCATCCTCATACAGTATATTCCATTCAGATATAATGGACTTTCGGCATTAACAGACACCTCTTCCTCCCATTAGTCCATTAAATCGAGGGTTTACTGTGGTGAAGTTAGCTTTCTTGAGAGCTGGCTGTGTGCAGCAATACAGCCAGGGTCCTGCCAGCACAGTTAATCTACCGTGTGAGTAATGCCAGCCAGGACTGGAAGGTTGGAAACTGGCATTGTCTTGGTCATACAAGGGATGATAACAAGGGCAAAGTTGACCACTGAATCCAACTTGCCACAATGATACGAGAAGCTCCAAGCTGTCTCACAGTAGTCACAAGGTGCAATAATTAAGGCTTACATAAATGTCCGAAAGGCTGTAATGCTAGCACCCTGTGAGTTGCCGCATGCCTGCTGAGGACTGCAACTCTTGACAGATAAAACAATTTAAAGGTTGCCTAGTCCGAGCCAGTGTTCCCTGTAAGCTGAGCCACCCACTTGATTAGCAGAACACCCCCAGCTACCCACAGTGGGTAACATGTTTCTGTCAACAGTGCACATCCACACAAGCCTCGGTGCACTTAGCAAAATGTATTCTTCCTGTGGATGGTTAAAATGAGAGGGAACACCGGTCTGAGCAAGCATGCCCTTTGTGAACCAGAGATTTCCAGATGCCAGTCCCATTCAGAATGAGCACTTTTGCAGTTTCAAAATTGGTATCTCTTCTCTCCAGCCAAATTGGATTTTATTCAACGTTACACAGGGGGTTTGATTCTGGAATTCATTGTTCCAGGATTCATCACAGCCTAGATGTGTTGACCTCTAGCTTACACTGTTTAGCTCATCTATTTTCTTGGTCTGTTGCCAAGGTGATGTGCTGAAGGACATTGGACAATCCAGTGTGAGGGTTATTACTAATGTTGGGGCAAGCACTATTTTTGAGAGAGGTTCTGTGCTTTCAGAATTTTATATTTGTTTCTATGTATTTAAAATATTTATAAAAGCACTCAGATCCATTAAGGATAGGCTCAAAGCACTTATCAAAAGGTACAGGAAATCCAAATATACTGTATAAAAATAAATGTACATGTTTGCACTTACAGTCACTAGATTTTTATGCCTGCATTTGGGGTGAATGGCAGACACTCCATGCTGGAATTCTCCTTGCTCCTTGGTCCAATATAGTTCAAATGTGTGCACCTCCAGGGTATGCTGTAAGGCCTACCAATTTACTCTGGCTTTTGCCTAATGGGATGGATTGGGAGGGAGCTGGTTCTGGAACGATATGTGGAGTTTTTCAGCTTGACACTGTGTCATTTTGGAATTTAATTGCAAGTGATTTTACATTTTGTGCCTGGAGGTGGCAATAGGCACATTTACAATACATAGTTTTAAAAACCTGTTAAAATGTGGGGGGGTTTTGCTTAAAAATGGGAGAGGGGGTTTCTTTGCTTGTTTTTGATGCATGATTGTTATTTGAGAGGAGGTATTATACTGACTTTTTTAAAAAAAAATGCTTACCGAGTATTGTTATAAGAGTTCTCATATTACCATAAAACACACTATTTCAGCATACGCATCTGGACCCCAGGATATCACGGGATTCATACCCTGGACAAATTACATACTGCAGGACTGATATGGGCAATGCAGCCATTGGACAGAATTATGCAAAACTTCCAAGCTCCAACAACAGAACTTGTACATTTCACAAACGAAAGTAAAGCAACTGACTTACAGAGCTCTGACAATTTGGCACAGAGCTTGAAAATGCCTTAAACTGTAGCAGTTCTGCACAGTTCAGCAGCTCCTCAAGGAAAGGGCTGGTGTCCCAGGGCAGCCATAGGACACGGAAGCCATGGGACATCGAAGCCATGGGATTATTTGGTTTTTGGAGCTAACAAATGTAGCTTAACTCATCCATCAATAAGCCAAATACCTTTCCTTTCTAATTCTTCAAGGGTCAAATCCTGCCATTATTATGTAGACAGTGTGCAGGCAAATCTCCTGTTGGCTTTGCCCTAAGTTGGTAGATGTAAAATGGCCAAATGTAGATGTTCATAGCTTTAAAATTACTGAAATGGTTATTTTCATACTTCACTTGTTTTTAATGCTCAACAAGTACTCTTAATCAATCCAAGTTGGGAGGACTTTACTTGAGCAAGGGAATCCATGCAAACAAAAGGTGAATAATTGAGATGGGAAGCAATTACTATTTCAACTTAAAACACTTGGAAATTTTTCTCTGTTGTTTTATTATTTATTATTTAGCTTAAATATCCAGGAGAAAAGCTTTCTGTATTAAAGATTCAGCTGTCATGTTTCTTTGGATAAGGGCATGTAAAAATTTGCAGTCCACATCTCTAAATCATCTAAAAAGTCATCAAGAAAAAACAATAAAGATAAGATTTGATGTTCCTGATTTTTTTAAAGATCAACAACCGGCAGACATCAAACACACAAAATAACTTTTCTGCCTTCTATATAGACCGTAAAAGGGAGAAGGGGAAGGGCACAAAGCCAATATATATGTCCTTGCTGGGCATCTTTGTACCTTTGTTTCATTCCACACGTGGGACTGCAGCTGTTCTTGGAATTTATCATGTGGAGCCCAGCAGAATATAGAGTGATTAATGTAATATGACAGGTATGAATGCCATAATGATATCAATATACATATAAAGGAACGTCTACACATTTGGAATGTTGGATTTCTGGTGCTCGGGAAGGTGGATGCCCTGTGTCCATTACACATCAGTCTGCATCCATCATTTCTCTGTTACGGATATGATCCTTGTAAATTTTATTGTTGTGCTCAGTATTTGGGCTGTGGAGGGTAGCCATAGCCTCTGCATCATTAAGAGCTCCATTTTAAAGGTGACAGGCACACTTGGACATAGCCAGTCTGATCCTCTATGTGCAGCATTCTTGTACGTAAAACAGCGCAAGGGTGACTGTGCACATTCAGACCAGAGTTAGGTGAGAGTTTCTTTTCAAGCATCTCTGATGCATCACAATCCCCATGATCTTCTCACTCATCTTCCACACTTCTACTCTTCACTACCTTCAGCCAATGCCATCAGCTACCACTGCCCCTGTGCGATGCTCAGCAGAGATCCAGGGGGTTCTTCTAGTTATGGGCAGTCTGCTGTGTCTAGGCCTCCGGAGATGGTAAGTAAAGGCACCGGAGGAACAGACTGATCAAATAAATATGGCTCTGGACTGGCAGGAGACATGTTCTATTATACCTGCTCTGCCACCAATCTGCCCTGTGTCCTTGGTCAAGTCACTCCATCTGCTGGTGTCGAAGCTTTCCTCTATATAAAATGGACATAGAGCTTCTTAGCCTCCTTTATAAAACAGTTGGAGATCTATGGAAAAGAAATGTTATCAGATACCTGAATAGTGTTGTGATTTTTCAGCCTTAATATTGCCGTCTTATATGGCAAACTCAGCCTCTTTGGAACCACTGGTTGCTGCTCAGGTTGCAAATGTACCTGACTGGTAGGATGATGCAGTTCAGTTTCCTGCTTGTAGTACATAAAAAGCACCTGTTTCTGTTGCACGTGTTCTTCTCCTATAGCAACCTGGCAAGCTAGGGTCTTTCTGGGAGTTGACAAAAGGGCAGGACGTTTTGGTCAGAAGTGCTATGAGGAAAGGGACCGGTGCGCGAAATGCATCACTCTATTTACTGTGAAACCCTTGTAGAAGAGCACCAAAAGAGAGACAATTGCAGCATCCGTGTGTAAGGCTGAATGTGGCTTTGTGTTGTGTGAGTAATTAAAGGAAGGAAGCTGAGTCTGGGTGGGCTGAGCACAGCCTATAAGAGAGTGAAAAGCACAAGCAATTTCTTAGAACCATTCTCTCACAAGTTAATTTTTAGCCCTGATACATACTCTGAGGCAGGGCATAAAATTGACCTTTCCCATTATATTACCATCCTTAGCAACCAAACATTCTGAGCCAAATTCATCCCTGGTGAGGTCAGTGCAGTTGCCCCATTAATGCATTTTGCCCCTAGTGTATGATGGGGAATGCTGTGTTTACAGCAGGCGGAAATCTAATACCCCGTAACATTATGCTAGCGAGCAAAGGGGAAAGCATGTGTGCACAATAGCTGAATGCTTTATAGTGAGTGTGTGTGTGAGAGAGAAAGAGAACTCATACAAACAGCTGTGGAGGAAGATGAAGGAAGAGCATTTAAATCTCATGTGTGTGTTAGAGACAGAGAGAGAGACATCTACTGGACCATTTATTACCTCTTCTGAGGGCCCCTCCCCCAGTAATTAACATAATACTTCCTCTCTTCTCTGTTGACAGCCAAGAGCGTAATTAGAGTCTAATAAAACATTGAAAAGTCACAAATGTAAAATGGAATAAACAATAAACAATGGGGGAAGAGAGGATGTGGGGCTGTGATGGCTGGATAATGCCTTAGATAAACTGTGTGCACGCTGACACTGTCACGCTCTCGCAGCCCCAAGTGTGCTGGTAGCTTGGTGCAGACAGACAGCTCGAATTAATCCCAAGAGGGGCGCATGACAGGCGAGTGAAGCAGACAATTAGAATGAAGGAGGAAATTGGAAATGGCAAAGGTGTGAACATATGTCAAATTACAACTAAATGATAAATTACAATTCTGTCACTGAAATAAGCGGTAATTAAGAAAGATTTCAGCTACCCCTCTTGGAAAAAAAAAAAAGACAGACGGAGATTTTTTTTCTTTTCTTTTTTATATGTATGTATATGGAGTTTGGATTTATTTGGTGAATTGTTTCCATCCATCTCACACACTCAAGCTGGTTCATCCTGGCTCTTTAGGGCTGAATTATTTGTGTACATTAAAGATCATAGCTTTCTTTCCTTTTCTCCTTTCTCTCCCCATTCCCTAGCCTGGCAGAATGATGGTGTGAGAAATTAACAGAAACCCGATCGTATCTGATATGTACCTGTACGGAGAGGTGTGTGTGTGTACAAATAAAAAAAGAAAGCCTGCTCTGTTGAAGCTGCTGCACTAATTATTTTAAATGAGCACAGCACAGTCCAGCTGACAATTAGGAAATTCTGTTTTATGGCTTGGGGGATTTGGATGAAACCTCATAATCACTGTATGCACATCCTTCCATTTAGACATCACTGAATGTGGGTGGGGTTTCTTGACAGTTTTAGACCACTTAATGGCAATGTAAAACAGCTGTGTCATTACCATGACTTCGGAATCCAACAGCCAATCCTAATTTAGAGAGCATAACGCCTATGGTTTGTTAACTCCCTTCAATATCAAAACAGTCAGAATGACCACCCAAAAGCAGGGTGGGGGGTAGATTAAGCTGTTCCATCTTCAGATTCTCACACCTAAATGAGCAAAAAGGAAAGAGTGAGTCCCCATGATACATATCTAAAATATTCAGTGTGGTCTCTGGAAACAAGATTTCTCTGCTATGTGATAATGTCAGAAATTTTGGAAAATGTGAGAGTTCTTCCCACAGCAATATTATCTTAATCATTAACAAAACCTTTTCTCCAAAGCAGGCAAAAACAAATGTTAGTGTTAAATGCTGAGTTTTATGGCAGCACAGATACAATATAAAATAATTACAACAATACTATGCACGTATATAGCATCTTTCACTCAACGATCTCAAAGCACTGTAGAAAGATGAGTGTATGTATAGAAAGGCAGGTAACTGAAATATAATCAAATTTTGATAACAAAAAAATCCATTTGTGATATCAGACAAACTGATACCGTATCTACATACAGTGATCACTTTTTCCTGGGCTTTTTTATAGCTTTCAGCTTTCATTCTTCTGAGAATAACTAATGGAGTACAGGGTTCAAAAATATAACCAAGACCTGTCAATTTGAAATCTATTATAATTTCTATCAATTTATATATTTCTCTGTGAAAAGAGAGGAGAAGAGACAGAGTTGTCCTGCGTGGTAATTCAAAACTAGAATTAAAAACCCAAGTTTCCACTACAAAAGGAGCAAATGTACCAATGAACGGTGAAGGGACAAAATATTCCAAACAGTTAAATAAATAGATGCTTTTATCTGACATGAAGGTTGGCAGCACTGACCAACACCATACGATAAATCACTTCACAGTGACTGTGGCCAGATAGTGAGTTCAAGGTCTGAGTTGCTTAATTAGGAAGCATGTTAAAAGTTAAAGGGCAAAGAGGCAAGCTAATTACATGAGGGATCCCTTGGAGCAAATCCAAGAAGGAACTGCATTGGGAGGCTAAGGTGGCATTATGTCATCCTCTTCATTAATCAATCCTGTAGAAGTGTTTGCTGGTTTGAGGCACTTCGTTATACAGAAAATGTATCTAAATCCAGTGGTATGTTGCAGGTAAAACATTCTCACTTGATTTATGTAACACTACATTTTCTGGGCTACATTCACCCATACACTTCAGCTGCATAGCGCTGCTTACTGTGTCTTCACTGGTTCCGTAGGTTCTCAGCATGGGGTTTGTACCAGGTTATTGGGGGTTGGTGACCATCTGTTTATGGCTTGACTTGATGAGAGTCCTCTTTTTTTTTATATGTGCAGAGTTTCTGTACGGAAAAGGTTGAGAACCACTGGTCTGTGTATCAAGATGCCAAGTTGCCCCTCCCTTTGGCTGGGAGGTTCTTTATGATGAATGATAGGAGTCTCTGCTAGCTGATATTTCCAGAGACGAATTTATCTGTCTTTCTGCTTATTTGTTTTCGTCTCCTTGCAATCGGAAACAAACTTGCCTGGAGTAATCAGATACTTATAGACACCATCAGAAATGCATGAAAAGTGACTATTGTCACATCCATATGGGAATTAAACAAGCAAAGCCCTGCCTGGGCTGCTTCCAATTCCCTTCTGAATGGCTTCTCCCAAAACAATCAGATAACCTAAGACATCTCTTGTCATTCTAATGGTCTTCCAAAATAACAAGAGTCACCAAGTAGATAAGCCTTTCCTTCTGGCAGTGGCTAGTCCATCAGATACCAATTTTTTTACCTCATTGCTCGCCAGTTTCCTCTCTTAATTTCGGAATACGAAACTAGCAGGCACCTCATATGATAACTTATTAGAGAACACCTTAGGAGGAAGACTTCATATACCTGAAACACTGGAAGGGTACCTGAGAATCAAGGAAGAGAGTCTTCCCTTCAGAACCAATGCAGACTGCTATATCCAAGCGCTTTAAATAACTACCCCTTCATGGTGTTAATGGCATGGACTGTGTTGTTTCTTTTGTACCCAACAGAAAATCCAGAGGGTGCTCATAGGTTCAAAGCCAATTTGAGCCCCCAAAATGATCAGGGTGAATTGGTAAACTGGGGCTCTACAAATACAAAATGGGAGAGAACTGGCTTGGCAGCAGCCCTGCTAAGAAGGATTTGGGGGTTATGGAAGACGACAACCTCAACATCAGCCAACAACGTAGTGCTTTGTCAAAAAATTAATCCAGTTTTGGTTTGCATTAGCAAAGGTATAGCACACAAGTAACTGGAGGTTATAGTACTGATTAAGTGCTCGTGCTGGGTAGGCCTCAGTTTGAGTAATGTCCCTAATTTTGATCACCAATGTATAGAAAGGATATAGAGAAACTGGAAAAGAACCAGAGGGGGAAAAAAACCCCACAAAGATTATCAAAGTGATGGAACGCAAGCTAGATGAGCAAAGGTAACGACAGGAACTGGGCATGTTTAATTCTGAAAAGAGGAGATTCAGAGGAGACATGAGAGTAGTCTTCAAAGAATTGAAAGGTTTCCAAAAAAGGATAGAGAGGATTTGTTCTTTCTTGCCACAGAGGACAGGACAAGAGGTGGTGAGTGCAAACTATGGCATAGCAGATTTAGATTAACCCAGGGAAAACTTTCTAATTGTAAGCACGGTAGGACAATGGAACACACTGCCTAGGGGAGCTGTGGAAGCTCTTTCACTGGAGGTTTACATAAAGAGTCTGCATAGCCATTTGTCTCAGGTGGTTCCTTTGGACACAACAAATCTTGTTTGTTGGCAGGGGTTAGACTAGATGACCCTGACAGTCTCTTCTATGTTTCTATGACTATGCCACCTAGTCAGTACTATTGATCTTAAAGATACTGAACAGTGATGGGTCACCTAGGCTAGTGAGTGGGCTGCATGTGTGATCCTCCTTCATCACAGTGGGCATCAAGATTGTTGCAACCAAGAGGGTCGCCCTGGATAGAGTGGTTTTGTTAACTGTGAGGGCATATCTAAAACTTGCGGGATGTACCAGTTGAACCACAGCCACGGTTTGATTGAATAAAGAGGGAGTGTTTGACTCTGAAAGTAAACGTTGTACGCAATCAGCATGCACCTCACTTTGTGTGCCCTTACCCCACGTCTCACTTTTGTAACATCGGTAGGAAAAAAACCCTACGCAGAAGGAAACCACTTGGCTCTAGCAGCCCTTCACGTAGACAATGGTAAGCAAAATGTCTTGCAGGGCATGCAGAGAACCCTCACTGGACCACACGTAGCCTGCAGATTACAGGTTGCCCACCAATGATCTAGAAATTCTCAGAGAATACAAGCAACACATTATAAGTGACCAAATGGAAGAAGCATCTTCCTCTTATCCTTTATAATAACGATCTCATCATTAAGGTCTAAACCACCCCATCTTTCCCATGGTGTTCAGTGGAACTGTGGTCCGAGCTAGACAGACAGGGCACTACAGGAGCAGAAGTCCCTTCATCGAAAGGTTGAGGTCATGACATATCACCTTACTACAGAACTATACTTCCATGTGCTCTCTCTCTCTCTCTCTCTCTCTCTCTCATGGCTACTGCTATAGTATCTACCAGTAAGCACATAGTATATAGATTCAGAAAATACAAATCTGCCTTATTTTGATATTTTTTCTCCAATCACATTTAAATTATTTCCCAAATATAAACAACCCTAGTGTTTGTCTTCCCTAAGGGATCTTGCCAAGCTTCTTTCTTAGATCTCACATTGTGCTCTCAAGGTGCCTAGATCCAAGCACATCTTGATCTGGCTAACCCAAGGATCCCCAGCCCACAGCTTGATTTTAGTGGAAATGATTTTTCACAGTGGGTTTCTGTTGTTATACTGACCAAATTCAGTTTTGTTATCAACTGTAGGGCATAAATCCATAACTGCTGTTCCTTTCCTGAAACATGACCTGTTTTGGTTGGGGAGGGTGTGATCATACTAGCTACATTAAAATACATCACCAGCAGGCAGCAGCTATAACCAAACACTGTGTTAGGGCAAGGAAAGCACAGTTTATATGCACAGCAATAAACAGAAAATAGCCCTCCAAGCCAAAGGACCGTGTGTTAGATGGGTGTCTATAGGATGTTGTTCAGTTCTCCTGCACACCCACTATTGCACAAGGGTGTGGTTTTATGTTTGCAAAAATGCACATTTCAAAACAAGAGTCGCATATCAGATCACAACTAACTGGTGGTGACTATTTCTTGCAGTTTGTCATAGACTCTCTGATAGCCTGAAGTTTTTTTCTTTTCAAACATTAAAAAATAAACAATCAAATGTAATGATGCAGAGAAGACTCCCATAAGAGGGAAATTGTTCTGTATTCCTGCCATTATGGCATAGGTAAACCAGGTTCAGAGAACACTTAAAAAGTTGGTCTCTAAGGTCTGGGATCCTTTTAATATAGATTTGCTACCCTGTAAGAGTCCGTCACAGCTGCAGTCAACAATTTTAGATAACAGCTTGTTCCAGCATTTTGGTAAACCGAGTTCACCCTCCATCCAAGATTAAAAGAACATAAAACAACTAGCATTACTACTGCCTATCGCTTTAAATTATGGTCTAATAAGAGGAAGCCATTGCCTGTGACAAACAAACTGGACAATGTCAGCATACTGCAATTTGCATCATTCTTATAGATAGGAAGTAGGTGGAAGCAAATCAAATCAGCAAATATCAGGAGCTGGACATATCCTCAGATTAGCAAAGAGATTGTGATGCATTCTGAACCTTGGAATGCTGTGTTATGGGTTTTCTCCCCACAACCCAGGACCAAAAATCCCTTTAGTACTGAGCATGGCTCTGGCCTTTTACCTTTTAACATGCTTCTCCAATTAAGCTGTTCTGACCTTAGACTCAAACAGCTGTCTGCAGCTGCTACAAATTGATTGATCCCCGGATAATATTGCAGCTGATGACAACGATGTCAAAGGGAAGCTATTTTAGTAATTCAGGATTTATCTGGTCTAAATCTTAACTCTTTTTTCTTTTGTTTTGCATTTTCACACCTGCACAGATTTTGAAGCCCCTTTCCTCCTCACATCCTCAAAATTCTTTGTACTTGATTTTATAAGGGTAGTGCTATTGCTAGGAGAAAATATCTGAGCACTTTGCAGAGAAAAACTGTATCACAAAGTACAGAGAAAATGTAAGAATCAACAAACAATTGTAGTCATGTCAGCAGACAGTCAAAGCCTGGTTCTGATTCAGCAAATATTGCCTGGATATTTTCATACAGCCCACAAGCCCAACATGAAACAGGATTTTTAAAAAAGCTGAGGGGATAAGCAAAGGATAGCACTCTTTTCATAGCAAATATGAAGAATTTCAATTGTGCCAGAGAGAGAGGGCGCCCCACCAGTAATGTATCTGTTTTATTTTCATAAATGCTAGTGCCTACATTATTCACAACTGGCAGTAGCTTCAGCTCAGCACTTGTATCATACTCTGTTTTTAAGCAAGAGAGCCAAGAACTGCAGAAGCTTTCCTAAACAACACATGCACACCTGCCCACTGCCCTTGCTATGGTCCCAGTCTTGCAACAGGATTGAAGGATTGATATTGAAGTCAGTGAGACTCCATAGAAACAGAAGGGTCTTCAACACCTTGTGGTTCAAACCATGCTGATTACATGTGGCTGTTGCTTAACATAGTTTCCATAACCAGTAAATAGAGAGACTTCTATCTCAGAACTATATTATAGTTGCCCTGAAATCAGACTTGGGGTCTTGTCCTCACTATGGGTTGAATCTTATTTCTCAAAGTGGTTTTAAACATAGTTTACAGCAGTGGTGGACAACCTGCTGCCCAAGGGCCGCACATGGCCCCCTAGACCCTCACCTGTGGCCCGGGGACCCTGGGCTGCCCCCCTCCCTCACACATATCTGGCATAGTGCGACAGCAGGGGCCTGCACTTCCGACACTGCTGCTCCCTCCCAGCACTTTTGGAGAAGCCACAAATCACCTGATTCGTGCTCTGTCCCTGCTCCTCCTCCTCCCTCACAGAGCTGGAATGCTGGGAATCAGGCAATTCACATGCTCCGGAAGCACTGGGAGGGAGAGGGAGGAGCAGGTAAGTGTGGGGCTCTGGCTCCGCAGCGTGCAAGAGGCAGGTGTGAGGGTGGCAGGGGCCACAGGTGGAACTCCAGTGGTCCATGGGCTGTTGCAGCCCACTGAGGTGAAGGAGGAACACTCATGCAGCCCATTTGCTATTGGTGGTTGCCCATCCCTGGTTTAAAACCACTATTTGGTAAAAGTGCTTTTCGTGCAGGTTTAATTGACTCTGTATGAGATTTCCCATTCATCACCTATTACTCACGTTTATAATATCAGTGATCAGGGAAGTCCAGGAACCAGCCCCTGCCTCCTGCTGTAGATCCCCCACCTGTAGCTCATAGTGATAACAGGAGAGGCCCCACAGCCACGCTTTCACTTCAGAGAGCCCTTGGCAGTGATATTATTCTTGGATTACTTGGATTGTTTTGTTTTGGGAGGGCTGGAAAACAACAGGATGAAGGAAATTAAAGAACAGTGGAAAAAGACTAGAGGAAAATGCCCCTCTTAAAACCAGGACTGGGCTGAAGAGGATAGAGTCTATTGTTAAGTTAGCCTTATGTCTAGAGATTTCCATACACTTGTTATCAATTATAACTTATTATTTAAATTTATTCCTGCATTGCCAATGGGCCGACCAAGAGTGGGGTTCCACTGTGATCCAAACACAAAGTCGCTCCTTGGAAAGAGTTTGCAATCTAAAGAGGAGACTGGCACAGGGTGAGGAAGAGGAGAACACACAGGCAGAGTGAATCACAGCGGGCATATCTGCACTAGAGTAAGATGCTGGGAGCTGGCCCACGCCAGCTGACTCTGGTCATGGGCTCATTTCAGGTTTTACTAGGGGCGGGGCAGTGGGTATAACAGCAAAATGTAAACTGGAACTAACTGGAAGAATAGATGTGCCACCCTGGGGTACCGTCCTTCACCCAAAATTGGAGAGTTGGAACAAACAGGAAAGTTTTAAGTGTAATTTAAGCAATGTTTGTGGTGCAACAGGACATTTGTTTCTGGACAGCAGGGAAAGATCCCAGCTGGTGCTCATTCTTCTGCTTTGCTGCTCTCTCAGTGAAGCGTTCCTAGGTAACAGAGCAAAGAACAGCCAGCCCAGAAGGAGTGGGGGGAGAGAGCAGAGTGAACTAGCTTTTCAATCAGTGTGGCTGTGGGCAGGTGGGAGTGGGGGAGCCTCAGAGAAACTGCGAAGCCAGAGATACAAAAGAAAGGGTCCTGTGTTCCTCACACTCCTGGGTAGAGGGGAGGCAGGAGCCAATGTCCTGCAATGGCAGGGTTTGTGGGGGCGGCTGGTCCCCTTCCCCCTCAAATGACACCCCCGACTGTAGCTGAGCAGAAGTGCCTAGGGCTGTGATTTCAGTGGGGCACACTGGCATGTTCCCTCTGATTTTTAACATCCACAGGCAGAACAGATTTTATTATACGCACCAAGGCATGTGTCAACATGCACCACTAATACAAACACATGCTGCCCACTGTGAGTGGCTGTGGGAACTCTGTTAATCAGCTGGACAGCACCTGTACCTCTGCTGGGGCCACCCAAGTGCTCAGCTTAAAGAGAACACTGGGCACCCCCTTCCATCCCCAGCTCCACCCCCTCCCTGCCCATGCTCCCCACCTCCCACCCCACCCCACTCCTCTGGAAACGTTTCCAGAAGGGTCTTCCAAAAAGAGATTTCCTTTGGAAGCACCCCCGTTTCCTTCCGAAGGAATCCTGTCTACATGGCAGCTTTGGCTTCTGGAAGGACATCTTCTGGAAGCAAGATCTTGCAGGAATATGAAAATGAGGCATGGTATATTTTAATCCGCACCTCATTTGCATCTTCCGCTCCGCTCTTTACCATGCCCCTTCCAGAAGGGGGATAGTGTAGATGCGGCTTATGTGTGCAGACACTGTATTCCAAAATAGTTAAGTGCTATTTCGAAAAGCATTATGGCTGTGTCTACACTAGCAAGTTCTTTCAAAAGATTTTTCGAAAGAAGGGGGCTCTTTTGAAAGATCCTGTGGAGTGTCTATACACAAAAAGCATCTTTCAAAAGTAAATCGAAAGAATGCAATGCTCCTTTTGAAATTTCTCCTCCTTTCCTGTTTCAAGAAGATTCAAAAGAAAATGCATGTCAACACTCCGCAGGCCTTTTTTTTCAAAAGAGCAGTCCTCATGGGGCCTGATTTTTCCATCCCTGGCCCGTTCTTTTGAAAGAACGGGAGCTGTGTGGATGCTCTCTTTTGATCCGTTTTGATCACTCTTTTGATCCGCTTTTTTGGGTGGACGCACTCTTTTGAAAGAAGTTCTTCCGGAAGATCTCTTCTGAAAAATCTTTTGGAAGAGCGTGTCCACACACAAAAAAGCAGACTGAAAGACCAATCCACTGTTTTGATAGAGAGCATCCACACAACCCCTGCTCTTTCAAAAGAACGGGCCAGGGATTGAAAAATCAGTCTCCAGGAGGACTGCTCTTTCAAAAGAAGGGTCTGTTGAGCATCTACACACACTTTTTTTTTTAAAGAAGCTTTCGAAAGGAGGTGCTCTTCATGATCCTGCAGCAGAATAGGGCTTCAGGAAGAGTCATGTTCTTTCTATTTTGGATTGAAAGAGTGAATTTTGTGTGTAGACGCACCACTTGTTCTTTCAAAATAGGGCTGGATTTTCCAAAAGAGCTTGCTAGTGGAGACACAGCTTTAGTGAATAACCAATGCAAGAATTTCTTCTTGTTGGCATAGATTTTTGTGGGTATGTGTAAAGTTGCCTGTAGCTTGATTTGAACGCCAGTGTAAGTTGTAAACAAAGTGTGAGGGCAACCTGATTTGAGTGCAAGGTTAATGTAAACAGGGCTGTGAGAAGCTCTGTGCTGGTGGGTGTTGAGGCTGGTTCAGATAAGTGGGAACACCCTGAAGTGAAAAGCTTGAAATGTAGATAAAGTTAGGACATAAGCAATTGGTCCTTACACAGTCTATAAACTGAATGGTCTTTACATGATCCACATGATGTCCACACCAGTTAGATTCAAGTGTAGACATTAGTGGTGAGGAAAAATGTACATAAGCTACATAGTGTGTGACATGATTTGGAATTGTATCCAAGGCATCACCCTGTGCATAAACCCTGTGTGTCAGGGCTGGACCAGTATGGCCATAGGGCTTCCATATGCCTAATACAGTAGCCTCAGCAGGACTCAGAGAGTTTTGGGGCCCAGAGAACAGGATGAATTGTTCTCTTGGAACTGTGCAAAGTGTTCCAGATAAGCAAAGCCCAAGCGGCCTTGGAGAGACTCTTCTCTTTGTGTCCCTTGATTTCTTGATTAATTTTGTTTTCAGCATCTCTGTTTTGAGCTGGGTTCAGCTCTTCCCTCTTTTTAGCTGCCCTAATTGCTAACAGCTTATTAAGTGTAGGTGAGTATTAAAACTATTCAAGCCTTGCTAAAACCCTACTGTTGCAGTCCTTGGGCCACACGACTGGGGATCAGGCAGCCTGAGTTCTATTCACAGCTCTGGCATTCACCTGATGCAAGTCACTCTATTTCTCTACCTGCTTCCTGCCCCCGCTTTGTCTATCTTGTCTGTTTAGATTGCAAACTTGTCACGACAGAGACTTTCTCTTACCCTGTGCATGTAAAATTCTAATACACGAGGATTCCAATCTCAGTGGAGGCTCTAAATGCTAGAATAACACAAACAAATAATAATGATAATCGTAACTCCATTAAAGACAGATCTATTACCCAAATGTAAAATGTCAAGACAAAAGTTGTCACATATTATCAATTTTTAATTGCATTCTTTAATGAGGAGGCAATTGTTCTCTGAGAGGCTTACTACTGAATATTAAACACAAATCTTTAGCTGGTATAAATTAGTGACCTATGTTAATTCATATTTAGCTGAGAATGTAACACAAAATATTTATTCTCCAGTGTAAACACTGATGCTTTAAGTCTCTCTAATGGCTACCAGTGTTTCTTAGCTAATACTTCAAAATATAGTCAGAATGCAACCATAGCTAAATACTGAATTAGTTCCTTCAGAAATGATCTCCTTTAAAATTGCTGCTACAGTATGACAAAAGCACAAAAAAAAGCTATTTTTTTTCAAGACTGGAGGGAAGCTAATCAGACAACAAATACTGCATAAACTAAAATAGTAGTTATATAACATCAGTAGACTTCTTAATTAATTCAGCTCCATTCAGAGTTTGCAATCCTCTTTAGAATCCAATTCATATTTGGAAAGAGGAAAGTAAATTATTTTCCAGTGCAAAAAATGCATCAGTTTCCTAATTTGCACATGGTGAATTTCTAACAAGGCAAAAAAAGTCATTCCCAGGTTTGGTATTTTTTCCTTGATATTTGTTTAAAAACACTTCTAACAGTAGCTTCTGAACATACTAATGAACAGAAAGGTAAAAAAGGCACGATTTTTTTAAAAAGTAAAATAATATCTGAAGTGATAAATGGAGTGGAAAGAGAAAATAGGTCTGTAAAGGGATGTATGTATAATGCATTATTTTGATGCCATATGTATAAAAAAGAATGTTTTAATGAAAAAAATATTTTAAAATGAAGGTTCAGACATAAATCATTAGCCTTATAGACAAGACTAATATGTGTTGGAAAGCTAGATCTGATATTATTAAACATGAATAATAATAGTCTGTAATTGACAAATAGCATATTCAGTAGGGTGTGAGGGGGAGAAAGAATTAACAAATATTCAGAAAAGGACATTTCCTGGGTTTGTTTGGTACCTTTCAAGTTTCCTGAGTTGTCTTTGCAGAGAGAGTTTCTAAAACAAAGAAGCACCTATGCAAAACAGACTATTTCAAAGTAGCGAGAAGTGTGATTAAGAAATTTGAGAAATGAATGCTATTTCCACAGGCAGGATAAAAATCTCTTATCATTCCCTTATGCCATGTGTTGGTGCAGTTGTTGCACCCAGTAACATTGCTGTGAGAAGGTTAGCAGACTAAGTATGAAAACTGCTGTGTGTTCCTTCATGCATAACAATAATGACAAAACAACTTTCCCATTTAGAACTGGAATCTCAGCTCAGGTGAAAGGATCAAGAAGCCCTGAACCTCAAAGATCTCTCTTGTTTTATTTTAACAATGGGGAGAGGCAGTAGAAATTTTTTTCCTTCTTAGTGAAGAAGTTTGAATGTGAAGCTCTCTGGGTATTCTTTACATGGAATCATAATTACAGAAAGAGGAAGAATGTTACATTATAAAATGAAGCAAAACAACTGCCTTAGCTTTTTCTTTTAAAACATTAAGGACTGTCAGTTATTCCAGGAAAGAATATGATAGCCAAACTTGGCTACTACAGGTCCTGAACTCTTTAATGTATTTGACAATTGATTTACCTGCTCTATGAATTAGCAAAGATCAGATAAGGATAAATTCCTCTGTTTATTGTACATTTAATTCATGCAACATAATCAAATATATCGTTAACCTAGCTCTATTTTCTCTTTGTCCTTCCATGTGTGCTCTCTTAGTAGCAAACTTACATATACATGTGTAGCATCACCTTAAAAGACTGACAGGGTCTGATATGTGTCTTCTTACACAATAAAGTCTTCATGGTCACAAGGGAATGGATATGTAATGCTATGCTGATACCAGCCAAGTAATATAATGTGGTGCTGTTAGGAACATTATTCATAGCTGGTGAACACATACGTTTTCTGGTGAAACACATACATTCCAGAAAGAAATGCATAGATCATTTGCTGAAGCACATTTATTATAGCAAAATGTGTACCTCAACTAATGAAACACATAGATCATATAGCAAAATGATTATGTGTATACTGAGCAGACTTAACCATTTATAGAATTATTTTTCAACCAACTCTTCTGGTGAGGAGACTGGATGTGATCTCACCACCTCCCTGAATTATTAGTTCAAGAAATGTTATCTCCAAGTATAATGACAGTTAATTCCCACATAATAGCAAATGTAGTAACCACCCCTTAGCTGATCACCTATTCAATCATGACACCTCCTCTGATTAAAGAGGCTGAATATATGTTGAAACCAATTATTTGCTTGAGTTAGATTAATTTTGCTGTCACATGTTAGTGAGCACTGCATCTAGTTTACTTCCTAGTTGAAAATGAAGCCTGATACATTTTTTACACTTTCCATAGTATGTTACTTCTGCAGTCTCCTGTGAGATCACCTGCTGTATGCTTATCCTTAGCACGTCCAGCTAGAAATAGGACATGAGTCAGGACTCCTCCAGGGTCAGCAATAAACTATCAATTCCCACCACATAAATCCAGTTAGCTCTGACTTTCTATTGCCCTGAGGAATGGAATGGGTCAAACACTTTGTTTATGATGACGGAATCCCTTAGTCCACCAAGCCCCAACCATAACCCTAACTCAACAATGTTGGGAGTGGATGTGAATTCCAGGCTCATGTTTTCACATGAACATAATTCATATGTACAGACAGTCATACTGAAAATAACTTCATGTGGAAGTCACCTGACCTGTACCATTATACAAAGGGCTTGCATCAGCTAAGAAACACTGGAGCCTTTCATGACTTCCTATGTTTGATTAACAATAACAAAGATGTATTTTGAAAAATTACTGTGAATTTGCATTTCACTGGATTGATTCATGTTCTGTTGTGCAGTGCATCTCACTGTGCTGAAAAAAGTGGGAGAAGAGGTTAAAAAGCTAATTAGCATTGACAGAGTAGTAAACAAATAACAGGTCAACCAAAGAAAAGCGTGAAGACTCCAGCATAAAGATGTTTGTACTTAAGACTCTGTTCCCCTTTTCTGTGAACTCCACTGGCTTCGAATTGTGAAGTGTGTTGATCTCATTTTTTTTTAATTTTAACTTTTAATTACTTAGCTGCAGCTGCAATCCAGAATCTTGCTGATTTCATTTCAAGATAACATCCTGAATGTTGTGCCAGCATCATACCCCTGTGCACTCTGTCCATGGGAAATCAAGTGGCTGTTCAGAGAATAAGTCTTCCTGTTCCTGGCACTTACCAACAAGGACTTTTCAGCTTCCTTGCACATCACCAACTTGTGGAGCTCCTTTTCTGTTGAACACTAACTACATCAACCTCACTGGAATGGAGAGATAGCTGTGGTAGTCTATACACTATCAAAACAAAAAAGCAGTCCAGTAGCATTTTAAAGACTAACAAAATAATTTATTAGGTGATGAGCTTTTGTGGGATAGAAGAAGTGGGTCTATCCCACGAAAACTCACAACCTCACTGGAAATTTGTTTCATCTTACTTACAAACTTATTTTTGAACATGTTTTTAATATGCATTCATTGTTGTCTGAGTCTGCCAGGGAGATTTTTTTTTTCTTTGGTGCTTATTGTGCTTAACTGTCCCCATTGTTGTGATCCTTTTTGATGGAAGAGGCAGCTAAAATAAATGTGGTTTTGGACTGGGTATTTGCATGTGTATTTCACTAAGATACAGCATTTTTCTTAAGTTTGTAGAGGCTCACTTCATTATTCTGTGAACTTTACGGTGAACCTGGGATTTCACTGTATAATTTATGTTTCCTGACACAATTCAACAGCATAATCTTATGATTTATGTGCTTCATTTATAATTTGATCATTTCAATATAATGCATGTTTTTCTACATGATTTATGTACTGTCCCTTGTGATGTATGTGTTTCACTCAATGATATATGTATTCATCAGTGATGTATTATACCCCGATGCAACCTTTCTAGGAAAGAAGGTGACCACCCCAGCCTGAGGCCAAGTCCCGAGGTTAATTGCAATCAATTCACCTTCCAAGCAATTACACTTTCATCTGTGCACGCCTGTGAAGTGAGCACGCTTAACATGATATCAGCAGGGAAGCAAATGTGCCTTTTTTCTCCTTAGAACCAATAAAGCAAGCTGTGGCCTTAGAAGGAGGGCTTATCTCTTGCCATTTTAATGTTTTCATTGAAAAGGGGGTGAGAATAATTAATAATATCCCCACTGGGCTGCTTAGCACAGGTCTGAATGTAACATGTTCATAGAACATTACCCCAAATGCAAGTAAAGACAATGACAAGGCAATAGATGTATTGGGATTTGCAATGAATATACTTTACGTGAGGTGTATATGACTGGCTGATACATTATGGAAATCTTTCCAAAATTTTTTTTCTTTATAGCCAACTCTTCTTGTGTATATTCTTTGCCATTACTCTCCTTCTCTTTTTTTAAATTGCTGATGGCATTGAGATTAAAAGAGGATCCTGAGTACATCTGATCTTTCAGCCTATCAATTCCCCTGCAATCATAATCCTTTTTGGTGACATCATAATTAGTGATTGCTGAGAGGATTGCTCTATCAAATTTGAGATAAATTCCACTTCCTGGTAAAAGAAGGATCCTATTTCTTCTTTGCCTTGGAATAAAGAGCAGGTGGAGATCTCCTTGTCTGACAGATAAGGCATAGGTGCTCCAATCCACTTTATTCACATGCTGAGCAGGCTAAAAGGTTGTGTTTTGCTTCTCCAGAAATAGTTTAAGGACTTATAATTGAGTACTGACAATGACTTCAAACTCTAGGAATTGTGTGTGTGTATATATATATATGTATATGTAAGAATGCTACAGGTACATTATCATCAGTTCTTATGCAGACAAAACTCTTGCTGAAGTCAAAACTGGGTAAGATATGACCCCTAAAATACCTGGATAGGATCTTCAAAATGTCCCAATGACATAAGATTTAAGTAAATATACTCACAAAAAAAGTTCTGTATTTTCTTGTCTCCAGTATTACCTTTCCCCATTTTGGGCTGTAAAGGTACAGATCTTGGTCACATGACTAATGAGAAGCACATGAGATGCAGGGTAATGTGTCAGAGGAAGGTGGCTCTCACTGGACAGACCTCTGCTGTTCTCTCACATCCCTTTATGCAAATATATAGCTGTCTTTTTTAATAAAAGGGTGGGAAATTACAGATTTGTTCTGCACATAGGAAAAAATGGTAACTTCTGAAACATACAGGATTGAGACCTAATATGCCAAAAATAAAAAAAGACAAAACTTAACCTTATTTTTGCTACAAAGTGGTTTATTGAAGCAGAATGTTTCAGGCAATTGGAGATGGGATACATATTCTTCCAACTGTAGGGCAAAGATTTGAATCCCGCGAAGCTTTTATTGTTACTCAGAGTTACCATCTGACTGCTGGTGACCTACAGTATCATATCTTTTAACACTTCAGTTTCCAGTTGCTCGTGCAGGTCCCTGGAGTCTCACGTTAGGCTCAGCGCACTGCTTCTAGCCACCATTTTGGATTTGCTCCATATTAGCAGGGATGCTCTGTACATACTTTTAAGACCTTAAAAGCTTCCTTTTTGCTTAAAGAGCAGATTAGTGGATTTTTCAGCTTTAGAAATGGCTGCCAGGGACTCGCTCTTGAAAGGCACAAATCCAAAGTGGTGACTGTGTGTGAGTCCCTATTTCCACTTCCAAAGGGCTGAGAGTTTTGTTTCAGTGGGCAAGGCACAGGCAGCGCTCATATATGCATTGCCAAGCAAGTGCAAAGCTTTCCAACATGGCTGCCACCACGTACTGATTCCTGAGGACACCCAGGGGTGTTCTGAAAGGTTTAAAAGCATGTCAGGGATTAGAGGAACATATACAACATGGCAGGAATTTTCAGTCTTGGAAAGCTGTGCTGTTTACCCAGAGAATCTGTGAGCATTGGAGTAAATTATGCAAGGGATGTGAAATGAATTTGGGATCTTGGGTTTAGATGTTGAGAGACATTGTCCATATTATAAAAAATGCCGCCACAGTGTGTTTATTTAAATGTAGCTAAGAAAGCAGCCACACAGGTCTCAGTGCCACTGTTCAATGAGACATGCCTACACAAACACACAGTAAGGTGCTTTGTTTGCCTATCTCACATTCACACACACACACTACTACATAATTAAAACATTAAAAGTACATGTGGATTGACCTGGACTTTTGCTGGAACAAGGGTGTGTGGTTCACTGAAATACAGCTCTTTTGAAAGGATATAAAATTCAATGCTTCAGAGTCTCAGACAATCCTTTAACTATGAGAGAGTAACCGTCATGGGGTTATGAGAGTATTCCACATCTCCCTACTGCAGAGTACCTTGCACTTGCTCTGATGCATCTGGTAGTAGCCACTGTTGGAGATAAAATACCGGACTAGATGAATTAGTTTAATCCAGTGTGGCATTTTCTATGGTCCCATATCCCAAACCCTCAAACCCCCTGCTCCCCAAAGGCCTGAGAGAAAAAGATGAGCTTCACAATATATCTGGGAAATTAATAGAATGGAACCATTGTGATCATCTAGTCTGAGTTCCTGTAATACACAGCCCATAATATTTCCCTGAAACAGTATCTTCTTCACTAGACGCATGCAGAGTGCATCACGAGGGAGACAGGAATTGGTAACTGGCTAGATCCAGACCTGAAATAAAAAGCCACAGTCATCTTGGCTAGAGCTGCTATTGGTACATCCAGCAGCTATTCAGGATTTCACAAGTCCCATAAACTGTAAATTTGTGTTACATATGGTAGCCCTCGTTTTTCAGTCTGGTGTGGAATATAATCCTTGTCACTCCTCCCAGTTACTTTCTGCATTTTACCACCATGACCTCAGACATGTCTGGGTTGTGCCAGCTTGACCACCAACTAGCCCTCCAACCGGCCTCACTTTCAGAGGCTTTGTTCACCCAATAGAATGGAACTACTGAAACAGCACTGGTATTATACCTATGTGTCTCTGTCCATGCTATTTTGGTCTGTGTTTGCACTAACTCTGTACCACACTTGCAGTTAGCACAAGTCAAGACATACCTATCTGAATCATTGGTTTTTGGAAGATTATGAAATGGCCTTGCCACAAGTGGCAAAGAGAATTGTGAAAGAAGAGATAAGATTGCCATAAACCACTAAGAACCCCTATAATACTGTCATAAATGAATGCCTATAAAGGGTTAAACTCAGAGAGAGGGGATTCTCTACTGACAAGCAGCCAGGTGAGCCAATGAAAAGAGAGGGCAATTTTGAACTGAAGCAGTTATCTGCTGAGGGGGCTTTTATTTTGTGTAGCCAGAGGAGAGAGACAGATGTTTAAGTCTGACCAGGTTTAAGGAATTCAGTAAATATCCAGGTCACAAGAAAATCTAGGCATACAGATATGTAAGTAGAAAGGAAATGTTAAGTCAGATGCAATCAAATTATTGTTTATTTTTGGACTTATTTTTGTTTACTTTGCAGGACTTCTCAGGCTGGCTCATAAACCCCCTCTCTCCCATGCACTAACATTTAAACTGAATCCCAGGGAAGTAATTCTCTGTGCTTTAACCTACCTTTTTTAGTTGCTCTGTAACACCTAGTAGCCAGGTATGCTTTATGCCATGTAACTCTTTTGTTTTGTTCTGTTCTTAAATCACGTTTTTTGTTGTTTGTTTAAAGGCAAATGATTTGATTCCTGTATCCTAGAGTAGCATCTGTGTCTATGTATGCCTAAGCCTGAAAGGTCAGCTATCAAATTGTAGCTTAATTTCTTCCTCTTTGTTTTCAAGCTCTCTCCTATGGTAGGGTTAAGAGCTTTGGGTTACCACACAGGGAGCCATCCTAAGGGTGTAATCCTGGGTTTCAAGAAGGGGTTTTCTGTCTTGGGTGGCAGCAACTTACTCTCAGGGTCTGGGAATCTGTGACCTTGGGAAGCTTTTAAGCAAAAGCCTATAGAGGCAGGCTATTTTTAAGCTCTCTTGCAGGCCCCCACCTTCTGCACTTGGAGTGGGGATCAGCCTTGAAAAATGCCCCCACCCTCAAGTTGTTCTTGAGACTGGGACAAACAGATGTCATATCATTCCAGGATGAGAAAGAAGGCTTCTCTGGATATCTGGGGTATATTAACTCTGCAACACTAGACCATGAAGATCAGACAGTGGATAACCTTGTGCAAGCTGGTTACCATGGATCGGTACTGGTCAGCAAGGCACCAGTTTGGAGCAAAGATTCAATTGTGGGTATTTTTTTTGGGTGCAGGTCTGTTGGGTGGCACATAGTGTAGCACAGAAGTATGAGATCTAGATGGCCAGCGTGCCAATGAGCATTAAGGGAGTTAAGCAGGTGGAGCCCTGGAGTGTGTTGGAACCACTGATGGAACCAATGTTTCCATGTTGTATCCCTCAAATCCATGCATGCCCAGGAGGACATCAATGGAAAGAAACACAACAGTGGGGCAGGCTTTACCATGGCAGGTTTGTGAACATGGACATGGGGTGTTCAAAAATGTTTCAAAAATTCTTAACTTTTCCAGAATAAACACATTACATCACTATTCCCAACCAATACCTTTAGTATTGATGATGTTCCTGTTCCTGTCCTTACTGTGGCTGATGAATCCTGACTGTGCAAACCCAGATTCACTTATATGTTCTGCAAGGGAAGGATGGCAAGAGGGCATATTTAGGAGACTAATGTCAAGATGGAAATGCCTTTTGGGAGCCCCCAGTGATAGCTACTAATAGACATACTGATTGTCATATTTGCCTGCTGCAATTTTAAAGGGGAGTATTCAATGACGAGTGGAGAGCAGCTGGACTGGCATCAGCAGCCAGACCCAGAGCTGCACATGAGGCAGTTCAGATTAGAAATCCGCTGTGCATAGACTTTCTAACTGATGGTAGGAAACTGCTTGTAATCTGTAGAATATATCAGCTAAATGCTGAATCTGTCAGTGTCCATTTCTCTTTCTTGGTTTGCTGAGGAAATTTATGGAATATTCCTGTGCTACTGAACTTTTCAGATGGTAGATTTATATTTGGGATGAATGAATGTTCTTATGTAGGAAAGAAACTCTGCGACTTTGATATTAACAATTATACCGTTAATGCAGAAAGTATGCAGCCTTTGTTCTCAAGAATAAGTTTTGCTACACCCAAAGAAGCTGCAAGCCAGTTCCAACATAAAAATGTAACATCTAAGAGCACGGCCAATATAGATATTTTCTGATAACTGCAGTGAATGCACCTTGCTAGGTACACAGGGTGGGCGTAAATGGTTGGGATATTACAAGAGAGCTATTCCAGGCATACTACAGACGGGCTGAGCAGCTGCCTCTTGTCCCACAGAGGCCGGCAAAGGGAATAGAAAAGGCAAGGGGCCAGGGAGGACTGACAGAGCAATGGGAAGTACCAACACTTTCATATGTGGCAGAGAGAAAGCCATGCTATCTATAGACTGTCAAAACAAAAAAGCAGTCAACGAGCACTTTAAAGACTAACAAAATAATTTATTTGGTGAGCTTTCGTGGGACAGACCCACTTCTTCAGAACAGAGCCATACCAGAACAGACTCAATATTTAAGGCACAGAGAACCAAAAAGGAAGAAGAGGAATTTTCACAACACTCTTAAAAGAGAGGCTGATGAACTCTTTTATATTCAAATTCGACACATTAACACATGGTTTGAACCGGGATGGAAATTTTCTGGGTCACTATAGGGGTTCATTTGCATATTTGGCTTAATCTAGTTCTTGACTTCCCCCTACCCCCTTCTTCTGCCTCTACTCTCTGATTTGCTCACCTTGATAATTTTTTTTCTGATTTGTCTACCTTGATTACTGTTTTTGGTTCTCAGTGCCTTAAATATTGAATCTGTTCTGGTATGGCTATGGTCTGAAGAAGTGGGTGTGTCCCACAAAAGCTCACCAAATAAATTATTTTGTTAGTCTTTAAAGTGCTACCTGACTGCTTTTTTTGCTTTCATATGTGGATACATCTACTCTTTTATAAATCCTAACAGTGGCATTTGTAAACTCCTGGACACTTTTCTGCAGGTTTGGGGACTGGTAAATCAGTCCCTTACATCTGTTTTAAATAAAAAGTGGCATAGCTACTCCACAAGACCTTTCATCCTACAATTTTTTTGACTTTCTATTACCATGCCAACTTGGCTAGTGCCTCTGCCAACTATGCTAAATACTTGGGTCCCTCAGAAGAGACATTGACAATAGATTGGTCATCTTCTGATCTGGCTCCTTGTCCCAGGATTTTTCTACTTCATGAGCCATTGTTTTTCTTCTCTCCACATATCTTGTGATTGAGCTGCAAGGCACACACTTGCTCTCTTTTTGCAAATGAGACTGGCTGGAGCTGCACAACCCGAGGACTCTACCCACCACAAAATGGACATGTTTTCCAAATGGGCCAACTGTTGTCCAAGGCCTTTAATAAGCTCTCGGTCCTTTTATCTTCTCATATCACTTCTTGCTGCTTCTGGTGATGTCAGCTCCTGCCACTTGATTAGTCACTAACATACTGATGTGTTTGATGCTGGCTCAGTTTGTTTGAGCAAAAAGTTATTGGCCAAAACTTTCAAAAAGGGTTTCAAGTGACGCTTCTAAATCCACATTTTAGCAACTAAACAAATCAGCTGATTTTCAAAACTGCTGACCACCATTGAGGAGTATGTGGAGAGGGAAAGTGGGTGTGAAATCTGTGTCACTGACAGCAGACATGAAAGGAGGTAGGCAGGGGAAAATGGCAAAAATGACAAAGGGGTAATGGTCACATCAGAAATTGTCCATCTTCTCTTTAGGCAACACCCTGTGTGGAGAGGAAAGGGGGTTCAGGGGCTTTAATGGGGGAGTCAAAAACAACATGTAGGTGGTTGGGATTGTCACTGTAGGCATTAAGGAGGGAGGGCAAATAGAACTGTTCAGCTACACAGATGGCAGAACTGAAGAGAGGTGGAACATATAGTGGAGAAAGTCTGCGTGGTTACTGCTGGATTTTTCTCAACAATGCTCAATAATGCAGGTGGCAAAAAACCCTACCAGGTGGCATCCTCTCATACGAGGAGTGTCATTAAAATGTACCCTCACATAACAATTCATAAATAACAAATTGCAGGCATGTAGTCCATCTCATCTCAAGGAATTCCACCAAGCCTAGCAAACTGGTTGCCTTAACACCACTGAAATGCGACTCCCTCTGAAACATTGGGCAGCAGCCAAACGACTGACAGCAAACATAAGCAGCCAGGGAAGATTTTGGCCAAAGATGTGGCATCCGGAGCTTCTCCGAGGAAAGGTGCCTTGCAAAGTTCCTGTAAAGTCAGGGCAGAGCGTGGCTTTGGAAAGCCAGGTCCCAATGGCCGTTCAATAGCAAACTGCATTACAGCCACTCTCGGGACTAAGCACGCCTGCTCTAAGCAGCTTGCCTAGCTTTAGGCCTTGGCTCTCGGACCCATAGCGCTTGTCCTTGTCAGCAGCAAGGGGCTGGGGGAAGGAGAAGGGCATGTGAGGGCGGGGGGGGGGCGGGAAAGGAAGAGAAGATCACGTATGTTCGGGCTTCCCGCTGTGCTTGGAGTGGCCTCTACCAGCCGAGGCAGCTGGTGGGCGGAGAGCTATTACTGACCCCCGAGAGGGAGCGCCGCCGTGTCACGTCCGCTCAGCGCATTAGCCAGCGGACACGAGGTGTCGCCCGCCATCGCGCACGCCGTGCAGCCAATGGGGCTGCCCGCGGGGCCTTTTCCCAGGCAGTGGGTGGCGAGGGGCGGGGAAGGGGGAGGTAATCCGCCCAGAGGCGCAGCCTACCCGGCTGCCAGACGTCCCTGCAGCCGAGCTGGGGGGAGGGGTGATGGGGGAGCTCCTCCATCATCAGCATCCCCACCCCTGCTGCTGCTTTGTCTCTCGCTGAACCTGCCCTCCCCTCCGCTCCCTCCCTCCCCTCCCCTCCACCTTCAAGCCGCCAGACCCAACACACCGCCCCCCGCTTTTGCAAACACCGCGCCGCCAAGGCGCATCCACGGGTCGGATTAGTGCAGCACAGGGGGGAAAGCCCCGCCCCGCCGCCCTCCTTCGCTGCAGGACCTGGCCCGGGGATACCGCCCCCTCCCCCCCGGCTGGCACGGATCGGCCCCGGCTCCCCGCCGAGCTGGCCCTGGGGGAGGCCGGGGCAGGACCAGCGCGGCGACCGCACTCTGCAGCCGAACCTGGGGGAGCGCCCTGCAGAGCTCGGGGACTGCGGGAGAAGGCGCAACCCTGGGAAATGCTTCCCGGCAGGCGCGAGCTAGCTCCGCTCGGCTCCCCTCCCTCCCCGCGGCAGGCGCCTCCCCCCGCCTCCTCTAATGAGACCACATTAAGCCGCTCTCCACGCCCCGGTGCGCTCTCCCGGTGCACAATCCCCGCCTTGCAGTACACAATGCAGGCCGAGGGTGGCTAGCCCGAGAGAGCTGCGCAGACAGAAAGGAGCAAGCGCTCGCCAGACAGCTCTGTACGGCCCGCTCCGCCCCGCCCCGCCGCACAGCAGGGATTTAAGTGTGTCTCCTGCAAGTGAAAGTAAATGCCTGGTTTTGCCGCGCCGCCCTCCCCACTGAAAGCACCCCCCCCAACCCTCCCCCACTCCCTCCCACAAAGGCATCTGTATGTTCTCTGGGCATCCTGCACTGTGGACACTGGCCGCGTTTGGAATTACGGACCACACACAGACAAGGTTTCTGCTCAGGCTTTATGAAGCTTTCCCCTTTTATTTATTCCTTCGCACGCACTGCCCATTATTTTTAAGCTTCTGGCGCAGATAAAGGACGTATGTACTAGGGGAAGGAAGGCTGACAGCCCAAACGGTTTGAAAAAACCCCGATTCCATGGAAATTAAACTGTTACCTGCTAACTTGGCTGCACAAGGCTCATGCATAAAATGGGAGGAATGGGTTGGGGAGAAAGAAACCACCTCTCTTCACTGAGCTGGAGATTTAATGTCACTCATGGGGGAGAGCCTATTTCTTCCTTATATTCACAAAGGATATTCAAGGTTACAGTCAATGGTCGGTTGGTGCCCAAGAGGAAAGAAACCCTGCAAATTCCTGTTCTCTTGCACTTTATGGCAATGCAAGTGCCCACTAAAGAGCTGCGTTCCCATGTTGGCAATGAATGTACCAAAGTGGAAACAGTGAGCAGATTGACTGAGTTGGACTGTAGCGCCCTGGTACTGAAGCAAGAGAGATTCCTCGATTCTCCAAAGGTGACATTGTGTGACTCACCCTCCACACCACTGGCACTGCCTCTGAGTGCAACTCGCCAAGGATGGGAACTCAAGCGCATTAATGCATTAAAATCCAAATCCAGTCCAAGGCCAGTTTTAAGCAGCAGAGGATATTTTATAAAATACATTTATGATATTTTTTCCCTTTGCTGAGTTGAAGGGGTTTTCTGCGGCTTCTTTTCCTCCGTATATGAATATTGCTTTGCTGTCTGAACTCTCCTGATGCCCAGCACCAGGCTTTGCAGCCCTTTTTCAGAGGTTAGCAACAGACTCATTCCGACATTGCCTTGTAGAGGGGGCATCACGAAAAGAGCAGATGCAAGTCAGGGTCTGTAGGCCACAGAGCTGTTGAGAAAGGAAGGCAGTAATGAATTGTTAATTTGAGCAATGGTCATCCAAACAGAACTGGTGTAAGAGGTCAACTCCCACCCCTCTTTTCTTCCTCCATTGCAATAATCAAATCACACTTCACCTCTAAACAAAATAACTCTGCAGTCCCTAATCTGGCATAGAATTGTTGGACTCTTGCATGAAATGATGCTGGGGAGCAGTTCACTGCTGGGGACCAGAAGGCTCCAGCCCCGCTGCCCTTCTCCCATTGTTAAAACCATTCCACTGTTGCCCCAGCCTCACCTGCACTCCCACCTCCACTTTGTGTGTGAGATCCCCTTATTGTTCTTTCTCCTTGCCAACTCCAAGTGTGCGAGATACGCTGTGTGTCATCCACTTGTGGCAGAAGCAGAATTACTAGTGAAGTAGTTGTTTCCAGCCATAGTCGTCACAAAATAATTCATTGTCATCGATCTCTCTCTAGATTTTCTCTGCCACATTGTCTTATATGTTGAGTTCTTCCAACTCACTTCAGACAGAGTATTTTCACTGGGACATAAACAACAGTTCCTTAGATATAGTGGTAATCAGTTTACCAGGCCCCAGACTTTTCAAAGGCCCCCCCCCTTTATCCCCCCAGCACCACCTGCACGGTGTTCCTTTTGCCTGTGAATGAGATCTCATCATCTGTTCCATCTTTTGAGATGCATTCTGGTATCTTTTGCACAGAAGCTAGTATCAAAATAGACCTGTTTAGCAATGTCTACTGCTTTTCTTAACGTAGCATATATTCACATTGCTTGTAGGTGACTTTTTAAAAGGGTGCTAGTCCCTTTAATTTCACAAAAAACTATAAATGCATTTTTATAAACAAAAAGCTGTTTCATCTTTTTATACCCTCCTCCCTCTCTGTGTTCTGCAAAATTGGAAATATTGACAACTGAGATGTTAATGTGTCTTACAGAACACACCTTTGAGAATAATCTGAATGTTTGACATCTTTTAGTTAAATATGCAGACAAGCAAAATCTCCAGGTCCTAATTGGTTATTTTAATTGTTCCACACTGATAAAGCCAACTAGGACTCTTGATAAAACTGACTCTGCTTGTTCTAGGTCTTTAAAAGTGACACAAATATACAGAACCTGCAAATCTATGTGGGACTCATTTGATTACATTCAGTGGGTTTTTTTTAATTGCTTGGTATATTGAATTAAATGTGTATTATCCAACAGGGATTTCAGAGATGGAAGGCTATTTAGTGATTATCAATAATAGGGCACTTTTTATGGAACCAACCAAATTTATATAGCCCATAAGAAGACAATAAGCCTTTGTGTCTGTTTAGTTGAAACCGCTTGGTTTTCTTTGTTGTCTGAATGTATTTCACTCTTGTGTCAAAGTGTGTCAACTCTAACCTTTCCTTTTGCACTGCTGGCATCTCTCCAGTCTCCAAAATGCCTGTTTGACTCCCATCTGACACCTTTATCTGATACAGTCACAACACCTCTCTGAATAAAGAGCAGGCATTTTCTACACATCAGCCTACTCCACAAGGTAATTAAACACATTTAGATTTGTTGTTTTTTGTCGCTTTCCCAAATTCAACAGCAGAAATACAGCTTTTGCTCAATTAAGCCCCAGGATTAAAAAATAAAATTAGGTCTTAAAGGCAGTTGTTTATTTTGGTGCATTAAAACTGTAACCCTATATTTGTGTATTACTCCCCATTGGAAGGAAATCTTTAAATAAAAAGGTTTTTATTTGACTTGACCACCCTTTATAAAACAAACAAATGCCCAAATCTGTTTGTGCCTCTAGCTGCTTATGTGAATACATTCCTCCTCCACTGCAAAAGCATTGGGCACATTTTAGAGGAATGAAAAAAAATGCATGATCCATGTGGAGGAGCCTTCCTTCTGCCATCCAAAGAAAAAAGAACTAAAAGGATTATAAAAGTTCAGATTAAAATGATATAAAATCTAGCATTTGGCTCCAACACCAGCGCCTTGGTCCTCTGTAGCTAATCTGTATGCACTCTGTGACCTCCTCGCAGCGAACCCTGCTAAATATATTATTCCCACGGGGGCTTTCACTGCTGCTTGGTGTCAGAAATCAATATGTATGAGGCGCGTGGATGGGAATTTCTAATAGATCTGCCTGGCCCTGTGCTGCTTTTCAATATCTGCCTTGGACTATTAGTGCCGGCTCGGTGCCTGTGAAATAACCGAGATAATCTTTTAAGGTGCACTGTTAAGGTGGAACCTAAATGTTGCTGTTTCTGTTTCTCTGTGTGTGTGTGTGTGTGTGTGTTAAATGTTGCTGTTTCAGCGTGTGTGTGCGCGTGTGCATCAACTTGTGTATAGCCTAGTTATAAACAACGGCAGGGATTAAAGGATTGAGAGGAGTGTGCTAACAGTACATTTCTGAGACAGAGTTTAATTGTGGTAAACGGCGCACTGCGCGTTGAGCACCCCCAAAAAAGGGGGGTTCCCGCTCCGTCTCTCTAAAATCGTGTTTGTTTCAATGGGGAGGTGAACGAACACGACTGCCCCATGATTGTGACTAATGAGCCCATTTTCCCTCTCGGAGCTGAGCTGAGATTACAATGCTGCGGGGCTCTCCGCTGGAGTGTAATTTATGCGCATGAAAAGCCTCGCAGGAGTGACGGGAGGGGGGTAAGGAGGAGGCGGATAACCGCACCAAAATGTTGTTTTAAATCGTTACTGCACAGTCCTGTCGCGTCATTATTTCTCCTCGCCGCCTGCTTGGGTGGTAGCGGTGGGGCTGAGAGAGCTGGTTCATTAGCGTGCGAGCCCCCCCCCCGGCGCACACACACAGCACGCACGCAGGGAGAGCTACACCCCCCTTCTTCACCCCCCCCCCCCCCCCCCCAGCACGTAGCGGACCGAGGCTCAGGTCTGTGTACTGGGAGCGCTGCGTCGTGCTCTTTCATTCTCCTTTTCGCTCTTTGTTTTCAGTTCAATGCACAGAGGAAGCTGTTTCGGTTCAGCGCACAGAGGTGCGGTGTATAAAAGCAATAACTTGCAAAAGGCCCTTTCTCTCTCTCCCTCTCTCCCTTGCTTTTAATAGGGGGAAAGGTAATCACTAAGCCATGCATACATTCAGCAGCCTGGCTGCTCAGCAAGGCTGAGTTCAGCTGCCTGCGAGGAATGACATGCAGGGAGCCATCACCCAAGAGCAGCACGTTTAGCCACATTTGGCTCCCTTGCCCTTGTGAGGTTGTCACCCTCCCAGAGGTTGAAGAACTGGCATGGAGCCCTGTATATTTTTTCTCTCCTCCCTGCACACTTCACTTAGCACAGCACAATCCACCTGACACCTCTCCAAAATCCCTTTGACTGCTTGTCTGGCCTTCTCTGGAGCGTGTGCCAGGCAGTAGCCTGCAATTAAGGATGTGGGGTTTAGGGAGCAGCATGGGGGTGGGGCAGGGCATGAATAGTATAAGTATAAGCATGAATAGTAAGAGAGGTAGCTCTGTTAGTCTGTACTCCAACAGAACAAAGCAGCAGAAATGTAGCACTTTAAAGACTAACAAAATGATTCATTCCATGATGAGCTTTCGTGGGACAGACCCACTTCTTCAGATCAAGAAGTGGGTCTGTCCCACGAAAGCTCATCACGGAATAAATCATTTTGTTAGTCTTTAAAGTATAAGCATGTCAGTGTAAAAGTGAGAGCCTCCTAAAGGGTGTTTTACCCATTAGCATTTCAGCACAATCCATTGAAATTAAAATAGTCACTAGTTGATTTCCTGGTTTGTTGTTTGCTGTTTAGCAACAAAGAGGTACCTGTGTTAGTCTGTACTCTAACAAAACAAACCCACAATCATTTAGCACTTTAAAGACTAACAAAATAACAGACGTGCTCCATTAAAGTTCATCACCTAATAAATTATTTTGCTAGTCTTTAAAGTGCTACATGACTGCTGGTTTGGTTTGTTGTTGCTAAATGCAGGGTCACTTATCTGCTGGTGTCACAGCTCGTCCTGAATTAAGCAGGTTGCTATCCCACATCTAGAATAAAATAAATGTTGGTGTTATCTGAAAAAATATAAAGGGACGGCTCGGACAATGGTTAGGACCAGACGCTGCTACCCTCACTGAGAATGAGTGTTACCTCACTCCGCTAATGGGCCATTACAGAGAAAAATTTTATCTCACCAAAGTTTTTCTGAGACCCGTTTTCCAAATTAAGACCATAAATCTTTTTTATGTGTGGCAATCTGGCAGAAATATACAGAGCTGCAAATTTCAGATATAGATTGTAAAAGCCACCTTCCAGATTGTGGGATTTACACCCAAGGGATTTGATTTAGCTTGTTAGGGACAGGGATAAATTTTGGATACATACTCATGTTTTGCTTCCAAACCTACTGAAAGTTCAAGGGCTTAGAATACTGCAGAAAAGTGAAATACATCATCTTCAGCTGAAGTGGAATTCCAGGCTTACAGTTTGTATTAAAATAGCCCCTGCACACAGAAAAATGCAAATGTTTATAAAGGGCTTTACGCTGTGGGCAGTTTTATCCTGGACGTAGAGAACTAGGCAGCCAACTAGTTTGTTAGCTATTTGAGCTCCTAGCAGTATCCATAATGCAGGCAGTTATAATCTAACACATGCCATTCCCTAGAGTTTAATAGGTCTGAAGTTCCTTTCCCTCCCTCCCCATTCTCAACACATCAATTAGGTAGGTATATGTGAAAACAACCAACCTGTGTGTTTTCTGCATATCCTAAGGAGGTGTAACAGTGTGACTGTACGAATTCACTGATGGGAAAGAGGAGCTGAATGAGGCTTTGTAAAGTAGAAACTTTATTTTTTACAAATGCTGAAAAAGAGCAATGTAACTCAGAGGGCTACACTGACAACTGTGGTTTAACCTGCCCTATAAAATCAGCTGTCCTGGGGCCCATTGACAATCCAGCTGTCACACAATATGGTTAATGCATGGTTCTGTTTTGCAGTATAGCTGGGACCTACAACTATTGAAACCTGATTCCCTAGCACTGTTGATTTTGTAGCGTGAACAAGAACCTCTGACTTTTTAGCATCTCCAGTGGCGGTCTTCTCGAGATTATTTGAAGCTATATTATGTTAGTGAAGGACATAAAGCAACAGCACACAGCTGAAAACCTTTCACAATACAGTACCGGAATACCTGTTTGATGGGGAAATCTTTTACGTGCTATCAGAAAGAGCTGATACTTTTTCTGTGAACTTTTGCAAAAATAAGCATATTATTGTAGACAGCAGTAGTGGTGATTTGCAATCTTCTGGACTCTGTATGAGAACACACCTCATAATCTGTGCCAATATGATTTACGTTGCTATTCTATGCGTGAATGTGAAAGTTCTCTGTCTTCTAGCACATTTTCCATCGAATCAACTTAATCAATGGTCTTTAATGCAGGAGTCCATCAATATCCAGATCACCTCCACAACTCATTCTGAGTAATACTCCTAAGACAATATTAAGTTACTCCTGCTGCATTTTTAGACTCAGAAATACAGTTGATTTGTACATGTTTGTATTACAAAGGTAAAATTATTAGGTGGGAACAAGAAATGGTAAATACCAGGTGATCTCTTAGTCCAAGTTCCTATATTGTGCACCTGACACTGCAGTAAAAGCTCAGGGCAGATCAAATTTATAGCTGAATAGAAATTTTACAGCTTCTATTGCAACAAAGATTTTTTTTTAATTTTTCAGTAATGTGGATGTTATTAAGAGACATAGTTATGAGAGTGGTTTAAAATGGGGTCCATGGGAACTCCACCAGTAGCACAGACCAGCCATCTGCATTTTAACTACTAACATAAGAACATAAGAATGGCCATACTGGGTCAGACCAAAGGTCCATCCAGCCCAGCATCCCATCTGCCAACGGTGGCCAATGCCAGGTGCCCCAGAGAAGGAGAACAGAAGACAATGATCAAGTGATTTATCTCCTGCCATCCATCTCCTGCCCTTGTTCTGAAGGCCAGGGCACCATACTTTATCCCTGGCTAATAGCCATTTATGGACCTAACCTCCAAAAATTTATCAAGCTCTTTTTTAAACCCTAATAGAGTCCTGGCCTTCACAGCCTCCTCCGGCAAGGAGTTCCACAGGTTGACTGTGCGCTGTGTGAAGAAAAATTTCCTTTTATTAGTTTTGAACCTACTACCCATCAATTTCATTTGGTGTCCCCTAGTTCTTGTATTATGGGAAAAGGTAAATAATTTTTCTATATTCACTTTCTCCACACCATTCATGATTTTATATACCTCTATCATATCGCCCCTCAATCGCCTCTTTTCCAAACTGAAAAGTCCCAGTCTCTCTAGCCTCTCCCCATATGGGACCCGTTCCAAGCCCCTAATCATCTTAGTCGCCCTTTTCTGAACCTTTTCTAATGCCAATATATCTTTTTTGAGGTGATGAGACCACATCTGCACGCAGTACTCAAGATGTGGGCGTGCCATAGTTTTATATAGGGGAAGTATGATATCTTTTGTCTTATTATCGATCCCTTTTTTAATAATTCCTAACATCCTATTTGCTTTACTAACTGCCGCTGCACACTGCGTGGATGTCTTCAGAGAACTATCCACTATAACTCCAAGATCCCTTTCCTGATCTGTCGTAGCTAAATTTGACCCCATCATGTAGTACGTGTAATTTGGGTTATTTTTTCCAACATGCATTACCTTACACTTACCCACATTAAATTTCATTTGCCATTTTGCTGCCCAATCACTCAGTTTGCTGAGATCTTTTTGTAGTTCTTCACAATCTGTTTTGGTTTTGACTGTCCTGAACAACTTGGTGTCATCTGCAAACTTTGCCACCTCACTGCTTACCTCATTTTCTAGATCATTGATGAACAAGTTGAACAGGATCGGTCCCAGGACTGACCCCCGGGGAACACCACTAGTTACCCTCCTCCATTGTGAAAATTTACCATTTATTCCCACCCTTTGTTACTATGTCATCTAACCCTAGTCACAACAGGTTATGCAACTCTGAAGTTAAAACCCAATGAATCTGTGTTAGTGCTACCATAAGTGTAACTCCACTGGTGTATAACTGAGGCAGACTAGTCCTTCCACCACTGTTCTACAATGTATCAGTCACTTAACCGGTGATCTTTGTGGTCAAATTTCTGTTCTATTGGCCCTGGTCTGGTTTTCTCAAAAGTTCATATTGGACTACCTATACCTTAGATCTCCCTGCGTGGTATTTCTTGCCAGCTTCTGTGTCTTTGTGATCACTGTATCACTGTTGATAGGTTGGAAAGTCTGTTGATGCAAAACTTAGGATATTTAATCAATATTATAAACTCTCTACATTGTTAAGCATTAAAGAATTTTGAATGAGGCATTTGCTACTGGGGACTGTAACTCACGCAAGAAGGACCCTATCTACACCGTTCTTAGAGGAACATCAAAATTCATTAATGTTTCAATACGTTTACCTTTGTCATACAATGAGTTGGCCAAAAGGGTCAGTGAGCTGCAAGAAATCAGTTTTTCCTGTCTGGATTTCAGGTGGGCAGTAGCCAAACAACAGGTCACCTGACAGGAGAATGGTCACATGAGACGAGAGGACCGGAAATTATCAAGGACAAGTCGTGCGCTTTCTCTCGTTACACTCCAAACAAGAAGTTGGGAAAAAGAAGAGAAGTCAACAGGTCGGGACTGGACAGACAAAAACCCATAGGGTCTCAGAGAGGTGAACACACTAGGCGGGATGGAAGGGAGGGTAGTTAGTGCAAATGTTTGTTATTTTTGCAAGGATCTGTAAGTCTCACATTTCCTCTATAAGTAAAGTGTGTTTGCATTTAGAAATCCTTGCAGAGCGAGAGTGTACATTGTCTCACAGTCCCAAAGAGGGAAACAGTAAATCAGAGGCTTTACAGCTGCAGTAGCACTCCAGGAGCATGCAACAGCAACTGGGGAATCTTGGGAGAGCTGGTGTACTTTCTAGGCCTAAGCAACTGAATGACAGAGTCCACACTGCTGAAAGGCCCTATATCAGGAGCGTGCATCTGGAGGCCCACAGTCAGCCAGCCAGGTCCTAAACTCTTTGCAGACTCAGCAAGGCAAGAACTCTTGGGCCTGAAGTTTAAGTTGATTACAGCAGCTTGATGAGTGCCCATCTGGGGAAGTTTACGGAGGTTGTAACAATTACCCTTTTGGAGCATGGTGCAGAAGATAGCATCATGCAAACATGCTGTCGGGTGGTCTGAGGCAGATATCAGGCAAATAAACGGGAGCTAGTCATAAGTCTGTAATTCAAATTCCACACACTCCAGGGTGATGACAGCTATTCCAAGGCAGGAAGGAAATTCTTCCCCTTCTGCTGGGCAGACAAGACTGCTGAGTTCACTGTAGACTGCCTCCAGGGACTTACAGCATGCTGTTTAGATACTAGGATGAGCAGGCAGAGGACATGACCGTGACGATTCAGTTGCAGAATCAGAAGGTGCACTATACCGCATTCCCAAGATGACCTCCTTTCAGAGCAAGAAGCTGGAATAGTCAGGAAATAACTCGAAAGCAAAACTCACATGAAAGTAAAACTCACCTCTTCAAAGGTGTGGTGTTGTTTACTGCTGTGCATTTTGTCTGTGTCGCTGCGGCTGGGAGGTAGTGACTTTCTGGGCACACATGAATGTTGCCATTCTTTTGTGAGGGTGCAGCGTCACATGAGGGTGGAAATCCTTCCTCCCACACTGCTCCATTGCCACAGGTGAAGAATAAGCTCTGTCCACCATCCCCCACCATACAATGCAGTCTCTCGCATACTGCCCATCCCCCATCAGTCCCTCCAGGTTTTACAGTACGGGCCAAAGGGATGACCAGAATGGAAATGCTGGGTAAGCTGTGCATAGCCCTTAAATGAGCCATGCAATAGGATTGATTCCAAGTGGGAAAAAATAAGCTTCAAATGCCACTAAAAGTACCGGAAATAACAAAGCAGATTCATTGGTTGCAATAGACTGCAAGGCCCCGTCATGTAGATCATGTTGTATCACTTAGCTCAAATGCTGCTGCTGATGTTCACACCAGAACTCCTATGTAGCCTTTCAGTCTGCCTTTCTATGAAATGCATGAAATACTGGCATAATTATGATGTCAGATGGTGTTCTTCTTCAAAACAGCTGCAGCTACAGGCCAGGGCAGGAGGGATGGACTTTCACTTTGTCCAATTGCCTGCAGGGCTGACGCAGCAGTCTACTTCAGTCTAGCCCTAATTTTTACCTCATAATCTCAGAAAATCTCCAACAAAGCTAGTGCTCTCATATAGCAATTACAAGACATTGCTAATTCTCCTACCTTCTCTGCAGCTCTCCAGCTCTGTGGCATGTTTGTGTTATGACCTGAAAAAAATAGCTTGAGTGAACTCTTCAGCCTTGCTTCCCACTCAGACAGACACTTCCTTTCCCTGGCAGGAAACCTTAACAGAGATTCTGTCCCGACACCTTTTAGCCTGCAGTAACTCAGTGTAACTTCTTTGTTCTGCACAATACATACCCCTCCCCATGCCCTCTGGTGCATTCATACATCCAATGTTCTCAATATACCCTTCTCAAACATTAAGGGCACAAAAATAAATCAAGTATTGGGAGCCCATGGGAGCTTATGTGCTCACCATGTTGAATCCCAGGACAACGTGCTTTGTGTAAAGGCTTCAGAGATCAAGAGTGAACTGAAAATCTTGGTATCTGGGGATAGCTGTTAATATACCTGTTAGCTCTCTCCTTATTCCCCATGTCAGGCACCACGGCAGCACTAAAGCCAGGATCTGGAAACGGAGATGCAACAGGTATCTAGCTTTGAGGCTCACAATGCTTGATTAAACTTCATTCCAAGAGTGGAGAACAAGAAATGAATTACTTTTTGCCTTTCAGAAAAACAGAAAAAAGGAACAGTGACAGAATTTGGAAAAGAGAAGACTGAGGGGGACATGATTAGCTGTTTTCAAACATAGAAAAGGTTGCTACAAGGAAGAGGGACGAAAATTGTTCTTCTCAACCTCTGAGAATAGGATATAAAGCAATGGGCTTAAATTGGAGAAAGGGATGTTTAAATTGGACATTGGGAAAATCTTCCTGTCAGGGTGGTTAAACATGGGAATAAATTGCCCTAAGAAACTTATAGAATCTTCATCACTGGACATTTTTTAAAGTAGATTCGACAGATACCTACCAGAAATCGTCTAGGTAATATTTAGTCTTACTATGAGTGCAGGGGACTGGACAAGATGGCCTTTGGAGATCCTCTCCAGTCCCATGAGTCTATAGTTTATGAGAAGGAGGTCAAGAAACGGAAGCTGAATGAGAAGAAACTAAACTGCTCTGTGGAGCACCAAAACATTTATCTCTTTGCTAAAATATCACCCACAGAAAAGTCTCCTTCCTCATTCACAAGTTCTACACCCAATGAAGTGCATCTCAGGTCTCAGCCAGACAACTTTGCCCCATCAGTCTGTGGCCATGATCCAGCACTCCTCCAATTCACTCACATCATGGTGCCATTTTGGTCAGGGGAAAGGGAAGGCAGAGCCCTTCTCACTGCATTGCCACATGAATGCCAGGCATTGCTGAGCTCCAGCAGCCTGTGTGTATTGGTGTAACGTTCTCCCCACACTCCTGGGTCTCCTGAGATGCTGAAATTTTCCTTTTTCAGGTCCTTCAGCATTTTTCTGTCCAATGAGCATTTTCTGGCTATTCAGTGTGATCCCCAAAACAAAAAAGCAGTCCAGTTGCACTTTAAAGACTAACAAAATATTTAATTAGGTGATGAGCTTTTGTTAGTCTTTGAAGTTCTACTGGACTGCTTTTTTGTTTTGATAGTATATAGACTAGCACGGCTGTCTCTCTGTTACTATTCAACATGCAAGGCTCTACATTCAGCCGTTTGGAATGGAGATCCATCAACTACAAGTGTAATCCTCAGTATGGGTAGGTCTACACAGCAAAGTTATTTCAAAATAATTATCCTAACATCTACATAATTTCAAAATAGTGGTTGGTTTATTTTGAAACTGATCAACCTCATTTTGCAAGGAATAGTGCCTACTTTGAAATATGTGCTGTTCAGACAAGGGCTGTGGCACACTACACCCACCTTTCGGAGAGAGCATGCTAATAAGGCACTTCTGCAGATGCTAATGAGGCGTTTCATGAATATGCAGCACCTCATTAGCATAATGGCAGCCGCACACACTTCGAAAGTGCCTCTTTTGAAACACACACTGCCTGTGTAGCCAGCGGCCTTTCAAAACAACCCCTCTGAGTTCAAAAGCCCCTTCTTCCCAAAGCCAAATAGAGCCCTTTCTACACTAGCACTTGCTGACTCATTGGAACACAGATACATAGATTTCCAGCACAGGCAAGGCTTAGGGCTATGGAATTCCTAAATAGGTAGTTTACAATTTATTTATTTATTTATTTGGAATGGTAGCAAAGGATTCACCCTTTTGGTTGGCCTTTGCCCTTGATCCCCTCTAGCTTTCCATAGTAGGGCAAATGGATATTAACCAGGTGTTTTTACATACCATCATTTTTACACACGTGGAAAATGAAAAGCCAACATTTATTGTGTCATGTATGTTTTAAATAGCAGGAAAAGAATGCAATGAATAATGAAGCAGGACCACTCTCCACCTCAGCACTTTATGTTAATGATACCACTTTCCATGCAGATAGAGAAACAGTGGGCATAGATACCACCCATTAGTTCAGCAGTGGTGAAGAGCATTAGCGCTCATGCCATTGAGCTTGTGAGCTGGTCAAGCTACCGGCACAGAATACAGCAAATGGAAAAAACTTTAGGTGTGCGTGCAGCTGCAGTACAAGTAAGCAATCAGACAGCCATCAAGTGGGATGTAAACACACACACACAGTTGAGTCAAATAAAAATGTAAAATGGAAGTAAAATTATGTCGACACCTTGGTACTCCAACTCTTCTGGCTATCTCGTATTGCCCCGGCCTTTGGCTTTCTGGCTCAGGGTTAAATATGGCAATGGCTAGCAGGTTTGTAAGAGGAGAAAAAAAACATCTCTTTGCACTGAGTAGTAAAAGTGTGCTTCAAGTCTGGCAGCAGGCAGAGTTGGAAAGCAGTTGTGGAGCATGAATGAGATAAAACTGCCTGATAACCATTTATTGGGGTTATTGTAAATATGAACCTCCAAATTCTGCTTTCCATTACATTTTTGTAAATCTGGGGTTACTCTATTTGCTCAGTGCATAAGTTGCAGCACTATTTAATCAAGCCCTCACGGTCTGAACTAGCTGTTTGTCTTCTGGTTTCTTTGCTACCCCTGCAGGACAGGGTGAGGACATTTAGCTCTGCTCATTCAGGTTACAGATCAGAGAGAAAGAAAGACAAAGCACTGAACATCAGTTCCCTTCTAAGACTGACAACAATTTAGATGGAGACAAGCTAATGCAAGTTTTAATGGAGCTCCCTGAAAGAGTTGTTATATGGAATGCCATGCAAGGTGTACATTCTAGAAGGCCAACTCCTACAAAATGCTCTCCATTGAGTGGTTAAGTGTCTGCTCAACAAACTGGAAGGCACTAGCTGGCAGACAAATGGGAAAAAGTCAGGAAATCAAACATATGGGGTGCGGTAGAAGGATGCCTGCCTGGCATATGGAGAACACAGCCTAAAATAAATCCTTTCCCCGTAATAACCTACATGCATGAAAAAGATGTCATTGAAGAGAGTCTAGCATGAGTAAAATATTGGGATGAATAAGGGCTTGTCTATACTTTGGGGAAGATCACTGAGACATGTTGAGGGTTGATCTTCCAGAGTTCAGTTTTGAACACCTGGCACAGAAGTGCAAAATCAAATTATCTGGGGTTGGAAGTCAATCCCTGTACTCCTTGCTGTGGCAAGGAGTAAGGGAGGTTGACAGGACAGTTTCTGTGTAAAAGGCCAGGAAAGTCAAGTGCAGATAAGTCGACTCTAGGTACGCAATTGTCTCAGCTAGAATTGGGTATCTGCAGTCGACTTACCTGCCTACATTACACCAAGCCTCAGTGATACAACCTTACCCAGCTACAAGATAATACATTGCATTACAGAGGAGGTGGGCAGATTCCATAGTGGATTGAGAGACTGTGTTACAGGAAAAGATGCCTGTACCTCCACAATTTCCTTTAGTCCTTCCTCTTTTAAAAAAAGAATCCATGCAGTGCTGTGGGACTGGTGACAACAGAAAATTGGCCCTGGTATTCAGAACTGCATGAAAATATGGTAATTTCCCTGGACTGTCATGCCCACTAATATATAATTCCATATTTCAGAGATATGAGATCATTCTTTTTCATCAGTCATCACTTTGTAGGTATGAAAAGATCTGTTTCTTCCTTGTCAAACTTGCCCACCAGGCCTTGAATCTGACAAAAACATGTTGGCCATGTTACTATGAGATGCTGATTCTTGAGTTGTTTAACTCATGCATAAAGTATGGGGAAAAATGTTAAAACTCAGTTGAAACTCAAGCACAAATTTAAGAAAATTGGAAAAAATAATTTTCCTTTCATAATCCCCCTGTGTGGTTTGGTACAGCTGTTATGTATGGTTATGTCCCTTCTTTTGATATTGCTTTGGCACAATAAGAACCTGACAATGTATACTTTAAAAATGAGCTGAACCCACATGGCATTTTCTAGGGCCACATTCAGAGTCAAGTTTAAGCTCGTGTAACTGGCATCTTAAACTGTCCCTCAATGCGTGGAAATGACCATAGTTTAGATGAAATGAAACTCTTTTAAACTCTACTAGATTCATGTCCATTTATTCATATTTAACTTCTGACAACATACATGTCACCCCTGAATGTAGTGTAAGGGGCTCTAAACTGGTGTAATGTACATGCCAAAAGATTAGCAGAGGAACAAGCAGCAGCAAAAACAACTAACAGGAAGCTGTAAGTAGAAGCAAGTTGAAGTAGAAAAAATGGAGCTGTCACGGCTGGAGAGATTGTTTTTGCACAGCTCTATATTTTAGGCCATACTTTGGTGCTTTGAGTCTGCATTAAGGGCCACTGTGGCTTGGCCCAGCTCAGTGCATTTTAAAATCCCTGAAGCCTGGGTTGAATGGAAACACTTAAAAAAGTAAGAAGAACACACTGCAGGATGGGTCAAGTGATGTGACAAATGGGCTGATTCTGTAGCACTAGAATCAGTGGGGATTTACCATTGATTTCTATGGGAATAGACTCATAATTCCACAACTCATATGAAGACAGTAGAAAATATTCACAGATAAATATTTTAAGGGAAAATCACCCTTGGGCACATGACAACATTGAATATTTCAATCCCTCTCCTTATAATGTGAGCTATTTGGATGAATAGTGACAAGCTGTACAACTAAGAAGCAGTTTATCCACAGCTGCAATGGAGTCCATGGAAGGCAAAAGATATAATGGAGAAAACCCCACAAAAGAATAATACTCAAATTATTACTGGCAATGAGAAAAAACTCCAGTCATTTATACAAAGAGCTACCCTAAATACCTCAATATATTACCTGTTTTAATGTAAAGCTAAAGCGTAAGAACTATAGAGGCTGCCGTGATGTGTCAGAATAGTAGAGTGAAATACCACATCAAAACATAGCAGCATATCTTGTCTGAGTAGAGGGCCTGTGATGTGCTCCACTGCAATTCATCCACTGCGTGACTATCAATTGCAGGAGGTTTCTCCAAACAACCATCTCGGATGTAATCTGCCTCAGTGTATTTTGCATGAGATAGGGAAAGAGAAGGGATGAAGCACTCGGTCATTTCATATGAGCAAGATGCAAACAATAGTAAAGAACAGTTAGCATATTTGCAGTGTGAATATCCAGCCTCATATTATTATTTTTTATTATTTGATTAAACAAATACCAATAGCTATTTAGCTGTCACATGGGTAAAAACAAGAGATCCTGTGGCACCTTATAGACGAACAGATATTTTGGAGCATAAGCTTTCAAGGGCAAAGACCCGCTTCGTAAGATGCATGAGTCAGATGCATGAAGCGGTTGCATCTTTGCCCACAAAAGCTTATGCTCCAAAATATCTGTTCGTCTATAAGGTGCCACAGGAAGTCTTGTTGTTCTCGAAGAGACAGACTAACATGGCTACCTCTCTGATACAGGGGTAAAAAGAGGTTCTGCTCTATTCTATACAGGCTCAATTACTGCCCTCATCATCACTGTAGCATCCAAGCACCTTTCCATAGTACAATAACCAGTGTGACCAACATGTGTGTTTGGTTGGTTCATTTTCTCTCATCCCCTTTTCCAGGGATGGAGGGAGAACTGTGTGAGCAGTGTGGTTTTACAGAGGTGACATATTTTTAGAAATGTTAGTGCCAATAATAACACTTTTCACTTAAAAAAAGAGCATCTGGCACAATTTCTTACACTAAGGGTTCTCTTACTGCTATCACTTTCATTTGCATTGCTTTCTGTTGTATAGTGAGTGGTGGAGACACCTGCAGTAAAAGTTGCCTAGCATATTCCGCTACAAGGCCCCCATTTATATTTGTTTATAACTTTGTGTAACCGTATCTCTTTGTGCTGAAATTTTCCACGACAGTTGTCTGACTCAAGCCAAATGTGCTTTCAAAGTTTCAGGGAAAGCAACCGTCTCCAAGGCTGAGATTAGGGGAAAATACAACATTTTGCCAATGTTAATTTGGTACATTATTCTGTCAATAATCCTAACTCTTCCAGCATTGACACTTGGTAAGAGGCTGTCCTCACCTCATACCCTATTTATTATGTTGTCTGCATGAGAATTTACCCAGCTTTGGCTAAGTTATTAGCTGCAGAACATTGCCATTTTCACATGCTTGGGGCTTGGTAGAGGCCTCCTGGTAAATCTTGGAGTGGTCCATCTACACTGCACAGCCTCCAAGAGCTCTCCACAATCTGATCATTCTGTAAATGCTGCAGCTCTTCAAAGCTCTCCAGCCTGTAGACCACGCAGAGCATGTGCTCCAACAGCTGGAGGGCCAGATGGGAAGATGACGCTGCACGACTAGCAACAGTGGCTGCTTCCCCTTCTGCCTGAAGGAGGTAGGAGTTAAAGGAGAGAATGAAGCAAAAGAAGGCTCTGCTTCTGTTCTCTGGTATGTGGGGGCAGCACTCTCTCCCATAGCGCCCTCCGCTTTGCCTGGTGCTGAGAGAGCATGCGTTTTTGTGTAAGTATACTTTAAAAACTAGAGGAAATGGTATTGGGCCACCAAAAAGAAAGCATGGATTCTGGTCTGAACTCTTCCACAACTGAGATTAATACGAGTTGAACTTCTTTAGATTGGCACCTGGGAGACCTAACTGGTGCTGAATGAGAGAATTTGCCAGACCATGGGAGGTCAGTATTGTCTAGCATGGTACCAACACTTCCTACTGGGCTCTTAGAAGACATTTAAGGATCAACAACAGCATAGAACTCTGAGAGCCAGGACTGGCGGCTGTAAACAAACTTTATGGGACCACAGGAAACTTGGCCACACCCATGATAAGTGGTTGTCCAGCTAAATAAAATCATGCTGGATTATGAGCGTTACCGGACAAGAGAGTGCTGGGTTAGAGAGGTTCAACCTGTAAGTAATTCTATATACTACTCAATCTTTATTATCAAGCAAGAACTGGCATGTTAGTATTCCTGTTTTACAAAGGGAGTGAGTGAAAGCTTTCACCAAGTCACTGCTGACAAACCTAGGGATAGAATCCATGGCCCAGAAAAGTCAGGGCATGTCAGCCACTCCCCCCTGCCCACACACGCACACAACTTGCCCATACCCACACACAGTATGTTGCTATGCCAGGGGCACCAAGTGGGAGGCTAGTGGCACATAGCCACATATACCAGACCTATGTTGCTTCTGGTCTGGCAGAATTCCTCTGAGGGCCACACTGCCAACTTTAAGGCTTAATGTGTAATTTTGGAGCAGACAAAAATGGGCCAAAGCAGGGACCAGAATCTGGTCCCAGGACTCCACTATCATCACATTCACTTAGATTGTCACATTCATTCTGAAAGGCAAGATGGCTACGTGCTTAGCTTTGTTGTCTATAATGACTGGACCGTATTCACCTCCTCATCTGGACCAAAATCCAGGAATCTTGATTCCCCATTTTCCTGTGCTGGCTGGCATGCAGCATTATGTAAACCACTGGCAAAGTGTGTGTCACGTTCTCCTGTAGTGACCAGCTGGCAAACAGAAGGCAGCAACATATTATTACTATCAGTTGCACTTTGAAGCTCACATGTTAGAGCCATTGTACTGTGCATCAAAAGGCTCTGCATTCAGAGCTGGGTGGGGGTGAATCGGGGAGGGAATAACAATTTCACCTGCTGGAATTTACAGGGCAGTATCTCAGTTTGTCTTTTAGGAGACCTAAGAAATAAAAAATAAAACTATGCTACCACTACGTTTACATTGTAAAATCTAATATTCTAAGGTGAAAAGGCTAAAATTAAGGCTTTGTGCAATCATAATACTGTTCTGTTGTTCACATGCATAACAATACTATATGTGATGCTGGTCAAGACTGCCATTATGCATTGTCTCAGCCGACCCTTGGTATTTCCTAACTGTCGAGTGGTTGACATCTCAATCTTAATGGTCTTTTGAGGTTTTCATATGTAATATTTATAAAATATGCCAGGTTGACAGATATAGAGACTGACAATTTCTATTTATCAATAGAATTGGAACAGTAAATACAGCATAATGAGTGTCAGGGCGTGTTTCCCCGTTATCTGCTCTGCCAACTTTTTTCTGGGGGCCCTATCTCTAAGGGGAAGAAAGTTGTTTAATCTCTATGAACAGGTAACCCATTGATTCTCTGATGAGTTCTTCCCAGATGTATGGGTTGAACCTCTCTTGTCTGGCACCCTCAGGACGTGACCAGTGCCAGATGAGAGAATTTGACAGTCCACAGGAGATCAATATTGTTTAGCACACGACCAACACTTCAGCCGTTACTGGGCTCTTAGGCGACATTTAGGGGTAAATTACAACTAATAGCAGCACAGAACACTGAGAACCAGGACTGGTGGCTGGAAACAAACTTTTTGGGACCATGGGAAACTTGGCCACACCCATGCTAAGTGGTTAGCCAGGTAACTAAAATCATGTTGGATTATGGATGTTGCCGGATGAGAGAGATCCAGATTAGAGTGATTCAATCTGTAGCAATGGATATCTGTGATGATACTTGCCTAATAAGAAATGGTCTAAGCACAGAACAGCCTTCAAATGGTAATTAATGTTGGTTACTAGCAAGGTGGCTCAGTCTAAACCAGTTCTTTAGGAGAAAAGAGCAACATCTGCCAAAACTAGGTGTTTGAGACACTCAGTATTCCTGCAGTTATTTTTTATTTCAGCTTTCAATACAACCATTTTATTTGACTTCAGAGATACAGGAGGAAGATTCAGGAATTTGCGCCTTTACCTTCCAAAAATGAAGACATTTTGTGTGTGTCTTCTACATTACACTGATACATGAACTAGAACTCTTGGGCATGTCTACACAGCAGTGTTAGTTTGAATTAAGTCATTTGGGAATAACTATTCCAAAATATCTTATCTCAAACTAACACAGCTACACACAGAATGCATTTTGAAATTGCACGTCTGGACACGTAGTGCCTATTTCAAAATAGTGCAATTGGATACTTTGAAATAGCACTATTCTGTCTTAACAGTGCCCATATTGAAATAGCTATTTTGAAATAGTGTGTGTGTCACATAGATGCTTGCAGAGTTATTTTGAAATAACAGCTGTCATCTCAAAATAACTTTGCTGTGTGGCCATAGCCTTGTATTCCAGCTCTACCAGGTGAACTAAAATATATGGTAAGCAAATGCCTAAATTTCTTTGAGCTGGAAGTTGTATGTTGTTGTGAAGTTGCAAAGTTATTGTATTTAAAAAAGATGAGCTATGGAACAGGTACAAGGCTATCCACTTAAAACCAAACTTCAATCTTGTTTTCTCAGCCGTGCAATCTGAAGGTTCAAAAAAGGTAAGAAATGCTCCTCATGCTGAATAAAATGTGAAAGGAATTTGAAAATAAGGTTTTAAATTACAACTGGTATTTCTGAGTTTACTACTGGTAGCAGCTGTTGGGACAATTACAGAAATCTGGTTAAATTGAGTTGAAGTCTGCATCAGATTTATGTCCCATATGTTTGGGTCTTTTTAAAATCAGGAAAGAACTGACACACATACACTTTTAATCCAGATCAAGGGCCAAGTTTATTAACCCATAAAACTCTTCTTGTTCAAGCTAATCATAAAAAATGAATGAATGATGGATAAAAAATATTCCAATTTGGCATAGGCTGGAATTTAGGATTGCTCACAAACATTAATCAGCAGATCACATGGCACAGCATCAAAAAAGACAAATCAGTTCAAGCAATGTAAATCAGCATAAAAAGCTAAATAAGTAAGAGTAGAATATCAGCAAGCAATCATTCAAATCACAGTGATAACTTTCATTCAATTCACTATTTATTTAATTATCCTACAGTGCAGCTTGAAAACTAGATGTTTGTAACCACTTCTCCTAATTTAGTTACAGTGTGGAACAATAAATTCTCATTTACTATTTCAGATGGTCAGATTAACTTTTACACTCTAGGGACGGGTGGCAAAACATAAGCACATAAAAGACCAATTATACTTAAAATCCGAAGTGTTTCTGAGGGCCTGTTGGCCTCAGAGGTTCAGAGCTAGGACATGGAGGGTTATGTGAAAGATATGGAATGGGATAAGGCTCTAGATTATCATCTTGCTTTACATTACAAATCAATGCAATGTACCTTCTTTTCAGATCAAGGTCATCTAGCGTTCTACATGGCCATCATTCTGGGAAGTCTTCCTGTTTTTCAGTTAAGTTATTCAGGTTTCCAGAACAAAGTGTGTGTGAGAGAGGATGAGGCTGTCCATAACTCATGTGTATGTGTAGGATAATGTATATCAGTCAAGGGTTGGTGGTAGAAGCGTGCATTGGTTCCTGTCACTTTGTGCTGGTCTTTTTTCTGGATTTGGTCTCCGGACCCTCCGGCTAAAGGTTCAGTTATGTTACATCTGGTGCAGAGGGAGTTCAAATCAGGAGGTTTGCACAAATAACTCAAGTGCTTGACCTGGGTTAATTTCTCTCTCTCCCCCTCTCTCTCTCTTCACCACCCGCAACAAAAATTGTCTCCCTTACTGGTAAGCAAGGGTTATATTTCTCCCAATCATGCTCCCTGGGAGAGGTGTCGACAGCTAGCGTAACCACCTGTTATTAACTTTGTAAAGAGGGAAGTATTAAAGGAATAAAGGGGCATAGGTTAAAGTTCTCTTCTCGGATGAACTTTTTATGCCTTATAAGCTAGGCAGAACCACACTGGATAACTAATTCAGGATCTGTTTTACATCATGATATCTGCTTGCTTTTATACTGGAATTGTTTTGAATTCCTTTCCAGTAAAGGCAACCTTTGACTTTCCAAGCTAAACCAGGTTTATCCTGACCATGGGCTCCGATTATGGGATTTCTTTCACTCACCCTTGACAGAAAAATTGTTATGCTAGGTCAGGAAGTATATTCAAGTTTTATTAGGAAATCAACCCTTTAGCGAAAATGTTTCAACACAACCTTTTATCTAAAAAGAAAAAAGTATCACAGGCACATCTAGCTCTCAGATTATGAAACTTTAAAAAACTGTCCATCCTGATTTTGTATTAACAATTAGAAAAATAATGGGAATGTTTGACTTTTGAACATTAAATCTCATTTAATATTGTTAAATCAGCCCTGCAAATGGTTACAGTTTTCTGTTTCTCATGGTAACAGTATCTCAGATATCACTTTTCAGAGGAACTTCACTAGCCAGTTACCTGTGTTCATCGTGTTTATCATCACCATAGTGTCTGAGCAACTAAAGCTTGGTCTACGCTACGGAGTTAAGTCAGTTGCAGACGAGCAGTTCTAGCTATGGCAATTGCATAGCTAGAATTGACTTATCTGAAATTGACTTATCTAGCCCTCCACCCAGAGGGAGGTTGATGGGAGAGTTTTTCCTGTCCACCTCCCTTACTCCTTGTGACATCAAGGAGTACAGGGGTTGACTGCCGACCCCAGACAGTTCAATTTCACGCCTCTCCACTAGGCATGCAAAATTGAACTCCAGAAGATTGACCATGACTGGCTCAATCTTCCCAGTAGTGAAGACACACCCTAGAAAGCTGAAAACTAATTTAGTGCCTGAGTCTGATACCTTACTCCTGATGAACAAATACCTCACCATTAACCCCTACGTAGTTTCACTGATCTAGTCTGTAGTTTGCTGACAGAGGGAAATATTTACCTTGTGAGTTTTTAGGGCCCCATACACTTGTCACTGGCATGAATGAGAGCTCTTCTCCACATTGGTGACACTATTGTGCCCTAAGAATTAGGATGAGTAAAATATATAGCTTTATTTTTAAGTGAAAATTATCTATAATTAGGAGTTGATCCTGCAAGGTCTCTAGTAAAGTCAGTGGTAGTTTGAAAATGCTTAGAACCTCACAACAGGCACTTGGTATCTTGCATGATCAGGCTATCAATAATTGCAGAATTGTTCCTTGGAGAAATATGTCAGAAGCTGAACTGGCTAATGGTTTAAGCAAATGATGGTCAACACTTACTATAAGCATGGAACTTCTTTATAATAGGGCGTTACTGTCCCCATGCTGGGATCATGAACGAATTTGTTTTACTTTGAAAAAATAACCCTTTTTTGTTAAAACAACAACAACAACAAGCAAACACACGACTAAAAACAGACACGGCTTTAAACAGCAAAGCTAAAAAATTTCTCCAGAGTTCAGGGCTGTTTTTGATTATGCCCATCTCTGCTATAAACATTTGTTAAAAGTTCAAACAAACAGCATAAAAAGGCATAGGAACAGAGAGATCTTTTCCAAGTTCCAAATTAACCATCTTGCCAAATGAGTATCCTTCCCGACCAGAATGCAAGATTTAATCTAGAGAGATCACTGCTTATTGCGAGTAACTCACAGCTTTTTTTCTATATTGAAATTGTATTCAAGATTCACTCTCTGCATTGTTTAATGAGAGTTATAAATCTCACAAGAGCATATATCCTTCAGATTTCAGTGAATGAAAGCTGGCTCAGTGAAAAATCTGCTTCTATTCCTTTCATTTTTGTTGCTTGCTTAAAAACCCAACAAGTAGTCTGACAGCTAGCTGGAAAATTGCTGGGTTCAGAGAATCTCAGAGACCAAATTATCTAACACTTCTTTCTGAACCTTTAACAATCAGTTTTTGATGCAGTAGTCCAGGTATAACTTTTATCAGAATATATGATCAGAACAATATGATTCCAACCTTCTTAAAAATCTGGTTATATGTTGTCATCCTATTCTGCAGTCAAAAACATTTAAAACTGTTTGAAGTTACTCCAATGTCAGTAACCACAATAAGAATTTACAATGTGCAGGAATCTGTTTCTTCTACTTTTTGTAGTTTATGAGGCAAATGAAGAACAGAACTTTGTACTGAGAAGTAGTAAAAAGAGGGTAAAGTGCTAGAGCCACTCTGTAACAAACCATATTCATAGTCCAAAATATTGTACAGGTTGAATCTCTCTTGTCCGGCACCCTTGGGATCTGACCAGTGCCGAATGAGAGAATTTGCCACACCACAGGAGGTCAATATTGTCTAGCACATTACCAACACTTCCACTGCTCATTAGGCTCTTAGAAGACATTTAGAGGTAAATTACAGCTAAACTGCAGCACAGAACACTGAGAGTTAGGACTGGTGGCTGGAAACAAACATTATGGATCACAGGAAACCTGGCCACACCCATAATAAGTGGTTGTCCAGCTGACTAAAATCATACCAGATTACGGATGATGCCAGATGAGAGACTTCCAGATTAGAGCAGTTCAACCTGTAGTAACAAAATGGCATTTTAATCTCAAGAACTACTGTTTGTTTCAATGACTATGGATGAAGTTTCACTCTTGGATATTATCTTTTATGTCGATAATTCGGTCAAGTAACCACCTCATTATTTTCCTCCATCCTACAAACATGTTTCAGTATTATTGAGTTATTTTTCCATGATCAATTTTGTTTCTATGTCAGTAATTTTTCATATGTTCAAAAGTCTGATGTAATATTTCCAATCTCAAAAATTAAAATATTATGCTTTCATAACATTAATTGTATTTTGTCATCTCCATGTTTGCAACTTTTCCATTCACTGCCAAAAACTGTATGGTGATATTGTACCAAAGCTTCATAGTGTTCATTCAGATACAGAATTTTTTGTCGTCTTAATTATTTTGAAGATTACCTTTCTACAGGTAATGTTTTCATTGTTTAAGATCCCACAAACAAAAATCTGTCTATGGAAAAAGAGAGGTCTTTTGAATACTAAAGTCCTTTATTTAACAACACAGAAATATCACAAAAACAACTTTACTGGGCAAACTGAATGTTTTTATACAGTATTGTACATGCCCCATAAGTGACTTTTTAAATAAATACACTGTTTTCCAAAACTGCTTTTTTCATAATTGCACAAGTATACATACACCTTACACAAATATCTTTTAGAAAATTTAATAGATAACTGCACAGTTCAGAAATAGGAGAACACTGTGAAAGGAGTACATTTTTGTGGCCTGTGTTTCTGAAAAAACTCTTAGTTCCCTGCAACTGTGAAAACGGAATACTTTCTAACATAGGAGCTGTCTTTTATTCAGTAAGAATACAGTAGATCTCAGTGTGAAACTGCCAAATTTAATAAAAACAAAAATCTGAAACAGTTAGCTGCTACATGAGAACCAACTGTTTCATATCACTATGCATCTAACCATGATCAAAGACCCACTACTGTTTTTTGCTGAATGTATTCGACCCTGAATGGTATGTTCATTTAACCACTTTCTTTCTTCATTATTTGATTACAGATATAGCCAGTTTAGAGACTTTATATTCTCTAGCATTAAATGTAAGACTTACGTACTAGGGGTTCTGAGCAAAAGGGAATATTTTCTTTCTCTATGGGAGTGTCTATTATTAATTCACCTAACATTTATGTGTACCTCTCTCACAGCCTTATTATTTAACAGGTTTATCTGGGATATGATAAAAAGAACTTTTTATATTAGGCTTACTTAGTGCTCATACCCAGAAGACTTCAAAGTTGTAGTATGAGGCTTTTGCACTGTGAAAATGAAGAACGCGAAAAGGGATACAAAATTCATATTGTAAAATATTTTAGGATCTTGTGAAAAGCAAAAATTCAGTAATGAGAACTTGACGATAATCTGATTTATAAATATGCATATGCCATATATAGGACAGAGTAAGAGAGGGTCCAGAAAAGGGATTTCCTTCTTCAAACATAAAAAAAGTCCTCTACATGCTATATCGTATAAATATTTTTACCAAAATATAAAAAACTTTATGATGTAAAGAAATGATGTCCAAAAAAAAAAAGAAAAGAAAAAGAAAATCAATCCTGGTTCATTTTTAATAATTAACAGGTTTGTTTGCTTTTCTTAACAATTTAATTGACATGAAAACCACAATAACAATATACAGATTCATCAGTTGTTGAAAACAAAACAACAAAACAAAACAAACAAAAAAAGAAACCACATCAAGACATGCAACGTTAGGATATTAGACAAAAAGTACATTGCTATGAATATCTCTGTACCCCTAATGTAGCCTGAACTGAATTTTGCCTCTGCTTTTCTCAGAGCAATCACAATGTTCCAAAAAACAAGACAAGCTCCACCAGCCAGATGTGCAAATAAGGCTTCAGTCAGTCTTAAATCAATTAACAATTTGGTAAAGAAGAACATATGTAGCTCTCAATGGTCCAGCAGTAAGTAAGTAACAAGCCTTAACCAGAAAGTCTTAAATGAAATAACTTCAGGTACAAAGCTGCCCAGGGAAATGAAGGTAAACCTTATTTTATGATTATTTAATTAATGGTGTTTTGTAAAATATAAGCAGGGGCATGTGTTAGGAGCCCATGAAAGATGGTGCTTATTTTCTGAAATGACATATAAGACATCATGGTACTCAGAAGCCCTGATGTTAAAAATGCACGTTACTTCCTACAACTCAACAGACCTGCCCGCCGATGCTCCTCTTCTGTTTTCCCAGCCTTTCTACAGGCTACTGACCTTGTTGCTACACAGACAATTCTAGGATACTTCTCTTCCCAGATGCTGCTGTTAGATTTCTTGACCATTGTCATGGTTCCTCAGTCCACAGGCTTTCCCAGAACTCTGACTATCCATAGGCAGCTGGTGACACACTCTGCCACTTGCCTAACCAACCCCCATCCCCCTCCCTGCTGGGCAAGATACATCAAGTGAGGGCGAGCATGTGCCAACAGTATGAAACAATTAGCAGATAATGGAGAAAGTGCTGCAATGCTACTGGCACTTGCGCTGTCTCATTAGCCTGTTATTTCCACACATTTCTGCAAAGCTACAAGCGTTTATCGTCCTGTCTCACATAAAACAAACAATCACATACAGTACATGGTGTAACAGCATTCTCTTACTTTTGTGGGATGGCCTTTTCACATGAGCGAAAACAAAGCCAAGCTATGAATAGGTGACGAGGTAATCTGTACGAAAGTGTACGTATTCTCAGTACCCTGGTACAAGTTGAACCTCTCTAGTCCGGCATCCTGGGGACCTGACTGGTGCCAAACCGAAGAATTGGTCAATATGGTCTAACAGCATTACCAATACTTCCACTGCTTATTGGGCTCTTAGAAGCCATTTAAGCAGGCCCACTGATGGGGGGTGGTGGGTAAAGGAGGCAGATGCCCCAGGCCCTTTTGAAACACTGTGGCAGTGCTGTTCCACTGCTTAGCGTGGCTCTGAGAGAGGTGGGAAGCCCAGCACTGCAATCTGAGCAGTGCTAAGGGCTGACTGCCCTAGGCCCTGCCCCTTCCAGAGAGCCAGGCCCCTCACCATGCCCCAGGGTCCAAGGTGGCTGTCGGCCCGGCTGCATTTAGGAGTAAATTAGAGCTAAATAACAGCACAGAACACTGAGAACCAGGACTGGTGGATGGAAACAAACTTTACGGGACCGCAGGAAACTTGGCCACACCCATGACAAGTAGACATCTGGCTAACTAAAATGCCAGACCGCACATTTGCCAAACTAGAGAGTGCTGGACTAGAGAGGTTTGATCTGTATTACATTTGAATTAATTAATGCTGCACTCTGCCCTTATGAGAAGTAAATGTTCTGTAGACGTTCTCCTAGACAGGAGAAAGAATGGTGAAGGACTCCCCCGTGGGCCCAAGGGACCAGTACTTCAGCAAGCCCAAAATCAATGGACAAAGAAAACTGTGGGGACAAATAGTTATTCTTTGAAAAATTGTGGGATTTTCTTATATTTTTGAAAATGCCCAGGCTCTCCTGGCCTGCCCAATTGCAGGAGACATCCCAGCATGTCTACATTTATAAACTAGTCTAATCACTAAATGTTGCACATGGAGCGAAAATATTTTCATATATTTTATAAAATATTTATCTGAGAAACCTGCACAGCAACTCTTCGTGGGAAGGCAGATCCACTGAGTCACAGCACTTTTCTCGGCTATTGTACTCTTTTCATGGTGTATGCTAGAATATGGTATGTATAAATTATTCACTCTGCATGTTCACATGTCCATCTATGCTGCACATTTCACCTTACAGCACAGTCAAAAGCAAGTCAACTATGGTGTGTTACTTCGGAGGGATGCCTTTCTGGAAAGCTCTTTTGGAAGTAATGCAAGTGCACAACCGCTACTCTGAAACAATGCTCAAAAAGATTATTTTTAGATTTTATTTCTTCCCCTCTTGCAACAATGCAGCTCAAAGTAATTGCTAGATGCATCATAATCCTTTCATCTCGTAAAACTCGGCATCAAGTCTGTATGGAAGGATGCATGGTAAAACGGTGCTACTGCTGCTGCTAAACAACCAACAACATAATATTTAAAGCTAGAATTTATTGCTCCAGATTTAACTTGCAGAACCACACTGTTGTGTATAAACCATTAATCTCCATAGATGCTCAGACATGATTGTCTCCTTGTGTCTAAACACACAAAATACAAGCTGCTATCTGTACAGTTTACAGTACTGAAACACATATAGTTGAAAATGAAGTATAGATATGTTACTTTTCAAAGATACAGGATTTTATAGAAGGGGTTTACCCAAACTTTTTTTTTTTACAGACACTTTAAAAATAGACAACAACTTCACTAGTATAGCTAAATTACATCAAATAAAGATTCAATGTACTGAATGTGAATAAACTGGCCAATTCTCCAGGCTCCCAGATTGTTTGTTTTATTTTTGAGGAAACCCCTACACATAAATGAAAATAGTATCTGAGTATATTCTTCAATGGTGGACTAAGCAGTTTCTTAAAACAAGACTTTAGCTTGCCATTCACTTCAGACTGCCTTGAAAATAAGATATACTACTGCTTAAAAGAACCATCGGAATGCTTCAGCGCTGGGAACAGGTGTTCTCTATAAAAAAAAGCAAGAAAACAAGTTAAGCTTTCTTTCTGAGGTATTATAAAATTAAGATTTCTTCTTGCTGTTTTTCCTTTATATTTCAGCCCTATTTTTAGTTATTGAGTTATTATGTCTCACGCAACTCAACAATTAACACAAACATCCTTCATCTAAGCATGTGCCAGTTCAGGATTTGAATCATAGACACGCTATGTACTATTTCCTCATCAATTAAAGAACAGACTTATGGAAATGAAAACATAATTATAAACATCTAGGACATATAGCTGTGAAAACAGACAGTGGTCATGGAACAACCATACCATTTTGAAAAGGTTTTTGACTATCCGCTGACTTATTCAGTGTATAGTAATGGATGGGTGGTTTTGCAGACGCTCACTTTGGCACGACATTTTTCTTAATGCAAGAATAATGAAGACAATCGCTATGTGCACTGTGAACTGATGCACCTGTGTTGATGTTGTGAGAGAATGGGGCAACATTTTCAAACCTCCAGTTGGCTAGCTCACTCCAGATTTTGGCACTTTGGTTCTGATCCAGCAGTGCACTAGTAATTGATCTTTAAGCACATGAATAGCCCAACTGACTTCAACAAGGATAGTGACCTGCTGAACGCTGAGCACACGGAGGAATCATTCCTGGATCTGGGCCCTGAATAAAAATGGCTTGCTTTCCTGACGTGCTGCGGAGTACCCACAAATCCCACTGCAGGCAAGCATTCAGTACTTGTGAAAATTGCACTGTTCTCTTTTAAGTGTCTTAACCAGCTCTTGGACACATAGCTGTCGGCACGCCAGTCTGAAAATACCGACCTATGATTTTAACAGCCTTACAGTCTAATGTACAGTTATAAGTGTATAGAGGACAACATAAACCCTGACCTTGCAAAATTTTGAGTACTTTCTGCAAGATACCGTGTACCCTTAATTCCCTCGGAGTCTCACAGTTGGTTGCTGCCGCACCGGATCTCTAAAGATTGAACCCTGGGTCCTATTTCCATTCCTATTCTAGCTAGTTGCTCTACAGTGACTACAGTGAGAACAAGATCAGGTGCTTAAACTACTACTTCCCAATTCACATACGTTATCCTGCTGTATGTCATTCACTAAGAGGCAGCCACATAAGCAATAAGTTTTTCCAGAAAAACTCAAACAAACTCTTAAGGAAACTGCCAATAAATATATTTGTGTTGAAATACTGGTTGGAACTCTCGTCTGGCAAACTCAGTAATCCGGAATGATTAGCCAGATGACCACTTCTTATGGGTGTGGCCAAGTTTCCCGTGGCCCCGTAAAGTTTGTTTTCAGGCACCAGTCCTGGCTTTCAGTGATCTGTGCTGTTACGTAGCTGTAATTTATCCCTAAATGTGTTCTAAGAGCCCAGTAGGAAGTGGAAGTATTCGTAATGTGGTAGAAAATACTGACTTCCCATCATCCAGCAAATTCTCTTGTCTGGCACTGGTCAGGTCTGGAGGGTGCTGGAGGAGAGGTCCAACCGGTAGTTCTTGTAGATTACACTGAACTTTAATTTAGGGTTACCATATTTGAACTTTAAAAAAGGGACAACTTTGAGAGGGAGTGCATCAGGATCTACCAGCTCATGTTGTATTAATGTACTATATATACTATGACACATTAAAACAATGTGAGTTGGTAGATACTGATACAGATACACAGCCTCTCACAGGGGTCCTCTTTTTTGAAAAGTTCAAATATGGCAACCCTATTTAATTAAAAAATGCCACTGAGAAGAAGCAGTCTTCCAGCTCTCTGTGGAGCCCCTTTAAATGTTCCCATTCCAAAATATAGCTAATAAATCATGCACCCAGAGCATTTCGTGGATGGTAGTGCTAGCTGCTTAGAGGCACTGCTGATCAGTCATATTAGTTAAGGCATCTTTTTAAAGTTCCACTAAACTTATAATTATCATGGCAAACACTTCATACCACAAAAGTGACCAGTTGTAACAATCAGGCTCAAACAGTCTGCAGGTCCTCTTGCAAAAATACTTCAATTTAATTAGTTTAATAAATATAGCAAGGGAATGAAAAGGAGGCAGAGTACCCCTTGCTTTTTCTTTATCTTTCATTCACACAGAAATATCAGAGAAGGAAGATATTTTTGCTCTGCAATCCAAATTCTAAACTATTCAATTCCTCATTTCTGTCTATTACTGCTAAAGTTTAATAAATTTTCTGAAAATTAGCTTCCAAAAATGAGTTTGGTTGTTGCAGAATTATGCTCTGAATATTGGAGGTTTTTTTGTTATCATGTGACAAAATACATATTATGTCCCCTTTAACAATTCCTGTTCTGTTCTGTCACACATGCTCAGTTCTAGGGTATGTATCTATAATGACAAAGCAAAGCACAGCTTCTTTCAAAAGTATACCAAAGAGAGACAATATGCTTGCCAGACCATCCACAGAGATCTGTGTAGGTTGTAAAATGGCTGCTGATAATATAATTTATAATTTATAAAGAAGTTGACTGTAAAAGAAGCTTGAGTTTAGAGCTGTACCAAGCAAACATATGTCCAAATCAGCCTCAGAAGAATTATTAATCCCAGGAAAGTCTTACACTAATAATCTTGTTTTTGGAAGCGACATTTAGGTATTCTACTATGAATGCTTTTTTATATCTGGGTTTGAGCTGTCCTGTATTTACTTTCTTCCTGCATCAAGTTGAGTTACTCTGTCAGACATTGTCGTATCAGTTGGAAGTAAAGGTGCAGTGACTGATTAAAAGGTCAATCAGACCTTTACATACCCAGAATAATATTTCTGAAGGGCAAAGCTGCTGTTTAATATCTGTGCTTCTGGAAAAAAACCTACAAGATAAGGTCTTCTGTATCAGCACAGGAAATTATAATTAAACATACATGTTGTATAATTAAATATCTCTTGCACTAGCCACTGACTTGTGAATCAGCTTTGACTACATCCAGTCATTAAACCATGCAAAACCAAACACTAATAAAAACAGGGACTGAATAGAGGGATCAAATTAGGTCAAATCCATTTTAGGGGATGAAATCCTTTGATTTTCTTCTTTTCTTCCCTCACAACAGACAAGACAATATCCAGGAGAAAAGAGATCTTTCAGACAGTCGGGTGCTTCACCACACGGATCCATAAGCTTAAGTGCAATGACCATCTTCTACTTTCTGGTTGTATAAATTCAACAGTCCCATCTGGGGAATCAAACTCTTGATGAGATTACAGTGAGTTTCTGTATCTCGGTTATGCTTGCAGGGAATCATTATTCTGAGTGACAGGAAAGACAGATTCCCCTGGAAGTTAGGGGGAGGGGGAAGTAAGGATAGAATTGGAGTTGATCAGCACTGTTTAAGGCAGCCTTCACTGCTCACGCAGGTGCAAGTGCAGCACCTTCCTTCCCAGGAGGGAACTCGCAAACCTGCAGCCCCAGCTTCTCCTAACAGGTAATGCTATAAAGCACGGGGTGTTCCAGATAACTTCTCTCTAAAACAAACCTAATGTGAGATGACCTTCAAGCTCAAAACTTTCTGTTCTGTTTCTCTTTGGGTCAGCTTTAATTAACAAAGGCATTTTCTATGCAAGTAAAAGAAGTAGTTCAGGCATTCGAAATAGTATATTTTAATTGCATTTTTGAAGTCAGCTTCACAATAATTGCCTAGAGAATTACACATTTTTTGGCTTTAAGAGAAACAACCAAATCCCTTTAAATAAACATACACCAAAAATAACATTTTAAAAATGACATATATTGGACCTGCATCTGTTCTCATGAGCAATAATGCCCATTAACTTTAGCAGGGCCAGCTCCTTTATACAAGTACACTCATACACATGCTTCCAGTACAGCAAAATAATAATGTGAACCAAAATAACAGACCCTTTAAATTCTTCACCATAGACTCTATTTTAACTTGAACTCAGCTACTTTCTTCTCTCGTAAGAATTCAAGATGTTTTAAAAATGCAGTCTGTATACACTGCTACTGCGGGTTCAACTCTAATACTGTGTTGCTGTAGAAGTGTTTGCAGATGCTGAATCACATATTTTTATTATTATTTTATATAGCACATCAGGGAAACAATTTGGTAGCAACATATGGAAATAAAAGGGAAATGTATTTGAGAAGGGTACATAGTTATGACCTGAGTAAATTTCAAAAGGAAACCCTTTAAATACAGTAGCAAATTCAAACCTTGGCTTTTACACACACACACACACACACAGATACTTGCTGGCCGGATTCTGAATCCCTTATTCTTGTTGAATAGTACATACTGATCTGGCTGATCCCACTGAAATAAACACACCAGAACATGAGAAGCCCTTATGGGGGGCACAAACAAGAAGCCATTTCCCTCATTGTTATGGGTGGTGCAAAGGCCTATCAGTTACAGTCCCTGAACATGGAGAAGTCCATGGACTATTCACTCAATATGCCCCAAAGGCATAGGTATCATAAGTGGAACCAGGGGGCCCTTGGGTCCTTTCCTGACCCCAAACTGTGCAGTGGGCCAGCTACATAGAAAACATGCAGGCTGGACCATTCTGCACAGTGCCCCGTGTCCTCAGGAGCTTGGGAAAGGGATGTATCTTCATCAGGGACGTTCCCTCCCTAAACCCCCCACATCACAGGTGCAGTCCTAAACCTGGCCACTGGAAAAATGGCACAGTTTGGCCCAATGAGACTTATGCAATTACTACCAGGTATTAGAACAAGCTGGAGAGTCTGGTGTTCTGTGAATGTATCTGGGAGGAAAAGGGGAAGCTAGTCTTCAAGGTCATGGGCACATACTCAAAATTCTTCCATGTAATGCATTTTGAATCCATTACCAGCCCGAGATCAGGGGCTGGCTACCAATTACTACTGCCTGTGTAACTAGCTGAATAGGCATCTTATGTATATGAACAGCACAGCATTAGTTAGTTATAGGATTGATAAACTCTACAAAATACACGACGCAATCTGAAAACAGGAGAACGTTAGAGGAAGCCAGGGAGCTCTGCCCAAGCATCTTGTGTCCCTTTGTCCATTCCTCTGAGCCAGACCTTTTACCTGCAGTACTGCAAACTAATGGAGGGTAAGGCTAAGAAGAGACAGCTGCTACTCACATGTATGTAATCCTTGAATAGATTTAAGTCCCTATCCCCCAAAACACATCCAGGGCTTGTCTACACTTAAGCATTGATCAACACTCTGGAGATCAATCTCCTGGGGTGTGGGGTCCATCTAGCATGTCTTGTAGGGATGCATTAAATGGACCTTAACTCTTCCATTGACCTGGGTACTCCAGTGGGTCATGAGGAATAAGGGAAGATCAAAAGAGAGTTTCTCCCATCAACCTCCCACTGTGGGGATGCTGCAGAAATTTGACTTACGGTATGTTGAGTCCAGCTATGGTGTTCACATAGCTGGAATTGCGACTATGAAGTCAACTTTCTCCCTATGTATAGTAGACCTGTCCTCACTCTCCCACCATGTCCACCTTCCTTCCCCTGCTACTCTCCTTGGAAGAGCAAGGACATGGTAGGCAAGAAATTCCTCTCTCCCTCACACTAAGCCAGAATAAACTACCTTTGTGCAGGAAGCAGTGCAAGGATTGGGAAGAAGAAACCATTCCTCAGACCATGGTGAGGGGGCAGGCATAAACTTTGTGGTTCTGCAAATGTTTGTGGCTCACACCCTCCTAACCCTACGGACCTCAATGTCTCCTTCAAAGTGACTAGGTGAAGCTGACACAGAGTTAAGCTGTGCTGTGCACATGCAGTCTGATGTCCCGACTAGTGGTGCCTTCCCATGGCACTTCTTCCCAGGAACATACTCATGCATATAGGAATGGCTTCAGGGTACCCAATAAAGACAGGATTCAACTCACTGAATTGCCCTGAAATTCTCCCTCAGGCCAGAGAGGCTTGAGGGTCATAGAGGAGTGTACACACTCCTAACCTTGCACACCCTGGACATCTGCACAGAAGTGAAACTACAGCCCAGTGCACAAACTGTTTTTTCCAGCTACTTCTCTGCTCTGCTCCCAGCCCTCCTGATGGATCTTGCTGGGGTTTGCTGCCACTGAACAGGGGAGCTGTGCTGACAAAGAGACAAGCTATCGTGTCTCAGGTAGGCAAGAATACAACTTAGGCATGATCTCCACTATAACAGAAACGGGAGGAGGAGGTTGGTTCCACAGAGAGCTGCTCACCCCCTTTCCAACCTTGGTACCTCTCCCACAAAATCCTGTGGAGCCCTAACCCCACAGAAGAGCTTCCACAGGATCTGGACAAAAATGGAAGCATGCCCTGGAGCCGTCATCCTCCACATCTGCCAGGATGTGCTGGGTTCTGCTACTTTCCACCCACAGACCCTGTCTTTCTATTTATTATAAATTATACCATAGTGTAACAGCCTCTAAGAACCAACTTACAATTGGACTTGTCAGTTAGGTCGGGCAAGTCATTCAGGTCAGAAATTCAGCACTGAGCTTGTTTCAACAATCTGAGTTAAAATATCTATGGCCATACCTGAGCTACATTCCTTTCTTCCTTCTTACCAGGGATGAGAGTTAACATTTATGTTAAAAGTCAGTTTTATTTGCTTTGAGGGGATATGAATCTTTTCGCTGGCAGCTATTTTTCCACTTGCACTGCATATCTTCCATGCTTTATTTGACACAGCCCAGATTTAGAACAGACCAGATTAGGAAACTCATTTGACTTTCTCTACCACCAAGTTCATACAGCAAAAAGTAAACTCCTACACTGGATACGACACAGAAATAAAAACTGAATAACTGATTCAGGACCAGGTTCTCATATCCCAACTCACTTTCAGTACCTTCAATCCCAGAGATTTCAAGGGGCTATCTGAGGAGTGAAGTACAATACAAGGCATCAGAATTTGTCAATGGCAATTACAGAACTAAAGATCTGTCCTTAAAGGGCCAAATTTCTCCACATTTACTCACTGTCAGTAGTAGCAGGTAGTTCCAATTGAAATAAATGTTTCTACTCACGGAGCAGGTACCTCTCGACTGGAGAAACGATGACAGGATGTGATTTCTATTTATATTGTGTATTTTGCATTATTTGTTTCACATATTAGTTTGGTTTTGCTCAAATTTATCTGGAAACATCTTGAAAAAGCACGAGATTAAATTTGGGGAAATGGCTAAAGAACTTTAACCTTTTTATAATATCAATGTATAGCATCACGGTGGAAAACAGTCAATAAATACAGATTAATAATTGCGTGGAACCAGAACTAATGTTGAAAAAAATATCAGCCGTGAAATAGTAAGGTCCAGATCATGGAGTTTCTAATCATGTTGGTGAGCAGCTATGCCTACGAGTAGTCTCAGCGGCATTCAATGAGACTACTCGCAAAAGTAAGATCTCCTTAACATCAGGACGTGCTTCGCAATCTGATCCTAAATCCCTAAGAGCTATCGTCCATTTAAGCAGAATCGTTTTTGAAGACTACGCACAGACATGTGTCAATCCAAGAAGCAAGGAAGAGCCCTGGAAAGGAACAGTTTTGCCCTTTCTCTTCTGGGCTGGGAAACAATTTGCTACAGTCCCTTTCTGGAACACCCTCCCTTTTTCCAGCTCAGTTCTGCAGGGCAAAAAATGCAAGGGTGGAGCCCAGGCTTTTCATCTTCCCCACACATCTGGCCATGGGGAAATGGGGATAGAAAGCTTGTAGGGTCCTGCTTTTCCCATTGCTCAATACCCACAGCAGCAATCAGGAAATGCTGTGCAAGATGGTGATGGGGATCTTGCTTCACTTTATCGCACTGTGCAGCCCAATCTGGCTATAAACTACAGTCCTTAATTAACAGGTTTCTGTGAAAGGTGAATAAGAAGGAATTAACAACAGTGGAATGTCCTTTTTAAAAAAAAAAAAATCCTATGGATTTTTATTTATACCTGAAGCTGGGGGCAGAGCTGATCAGCTGCAGAAGGCATCTTCCAAGCAGCTTGTGATAACTCTATTATTAAGTATTATTTCTTACTTAATAAATAATGCCCAAAGGCCTCAGTCAGGGTCAGGGATTGTTTCTGGTTTGTTCTGACAGGCCTCTGACAATCTATTTACCTTTTTTCAGGGGAGGAGAAGTACTGTAGGAAAGGGAGCTACTAAACAGCTTAGAAAAAATGTTAACCTGACCAGAGGAGATACGAATTACAGAACCACAGTTCAAATAAAATATGGCAGCATCCAATTTATTGACTCTACAATATTCCTAAACACAGCATTTGATTATTTTGTGGCAATATAATATAAATATCAAGAGGTTATATTACAAAAATACTCAAAATCAAAACTACTCATCAACTGTTTCCAGCTCTGTCCCTGTTGCCTTCTAAAACCTGCTGTGCTATTTCTTCTTATTCTACTGTGATATGAATTAATAGGTATAAACGCCTTTCTCCCTCCACACACACGCACACACACACACAGGCAAACGCACGCGCACACACACACACACAGAGTCTGTCACTATTGTAATTTAATCCCTATGAACACCATCCATCAGTCTCTATCACTTATCCTCTTTCCCCCTCTCCCACCGCAGGCATTCTTGTTAACATTCAATCCATTAATAAGAAATCCCTGTTGGTACCTCATCCTCTGGAATACAACTTAGCGCTCCAGCTTTGATATCTCTTTAATGTCCTCCAGGTTGTCTTCTTTTAAGCAACCATGATTCAAGACATAGGTGAGCCACAGGTGTCATTACTAATTCTAAATATAAATCCCATTTCTCTAGACCTATCCTGCCTTTAAGCAATCCCTGATACTTCTTCCCACGCTGCTGAACCTAAAATGATCTAATCAATAGGACATCATGGCCAATTAATCTATGAGGATTTCTCATACTATGTAACTAGAAGAGTTAGTTAAAAATGGTCACATAAAGGTTTCCTCGTTTGTTGCAAAACTGTCAAAAATGTCAGCCAGCTCTAGTAATTAGACGTGACATCTTCAATTCACAGGAGAAAGGGATTGTTTTTAAATCAATGTTAAAGGTTCCGGACTGACAGCAGAAAAGCCTGGTAAGCTCAACACACCCACAGATCAGATCCAGCAGGAAAAGCCATAGCACACTTGTCCCTACAGTATTTAATCCAAATTCTTCAACTGGAAAAAGCACCTGTAGAGATTAAAAGGTTTTAATTTGTTTCCAAAGACATTCAGTTCTTAGCCTTTCTTCTGAGATCACCTATGATGACAATTAGCCTTCAGCTTGGCATGGAACTGAGACCTCCAATTCATTTTATGCAGGCCACCAAATAACCATGAAGTGTTACATCTTATAGCTGAATTCACTAGTGACAGGTTACTCACAGGGTACAGTTTTAAAATTTCATTATCAATCTCTTCTATCATTTAGACACCCACCCATCAATCTCTGGTGAGTGGGGGTGGGAGTCCTAAATATCTTCTGACCTCTGACACTTTGCCTTTGTTTTGTCACTGCCGTCCACTCAGGAGATCACATCTACAACACTTCCAGCTCCCCCTTTTAATCTCTGACTTCTTGAGGCTGCATCAGGATGGCCACTCCTTCCACACATTCAAATCTGCATTCCTTGAGCCTATACCCTCCTCTGATAACCTACATGACCCAGGCCAAGCAGTCCCCACTCAGTGCATCCTCTCAGTCCTCTATTTGCCAGAATCATCTCCATGCCTCCCACTTATGAGCTTGGTTAGGACCCACAACTGCATCATTTCCTTAGCTCTTGATCAGCTCGTATTCCTCTGATCTTATAAAGCCTCCCAGACCACATGCTTCCCTAGTACCCAGCTCATCTCCCTGGCATGAACTCAATTCAATGCATGGAAAAGAAGTTAAATAAATTGTAGTTCTCTATCCACAGAGATATGGGAAAGCCTAGTTCATTACCTCTAAAATTCCCCTCTTGTGTGTGAAGACTGAGTCTCTCTTGTCAATCGTCATCCAGGGTCTTGGGAATTCTTTGTCACTTCAAATCCCTTCTCCGTTCTGATGCTTCGCCATCTAAACTTTCTCCACGGAGGTGGTGTTTGCTACCATCTTTCTTTTGACACTCTAAGGTCATGTATACACTAGTGAGCTTACAGTGGCACAGCTGTGCCAGTGCAGCAGCCGTAAGACTGTTTGTACACCTGTGCTATCCCAATGCAGGAGAACTCTCCTGTCGACAAGATAAAACCACTGAAATGAGCAGTGGTAGCTATGATAGTGGGAGAGCATTGCCCACTAACATAGCTCTGTGCACATGAGTGCTTATGCCGCCAAACTTATGTCATTTAGGGACCTGTTTCACACTGCTGAGCAACAAAAGTTTGCCCATATAAAAGTTGGTGTAGACAGGGCCTAAGCGTCATGTCACTAAGCGTTGTGTCACTTCCATCACTACTTTTAGCTCAGTCACCCTCTCCCCACCTAAACCCTGGCACCCATTCCACAGCACTTCTAATGGCCACAGCTGTCTCAGTGGCAACCAACACTGGTCTATGAACAAAACCACCTCCTCAGTAGATCTACCCCGCAAAAAATTGGTCACCGCCATCCCCTCCATCTTTGTAATATCATATTTGCATAACTCATCATTGACTCTACTGGAGATTTTTCTTCAGCTCTGAAAACTTCAGAGTAGCCCACCACCACACACCAGAAAAGTGACCCTTTGACCCTTTCTTATTTCCTCCCATCCTTTCTCTCAGCAAAGTTAAGGAGAAAACAGGAACCTCAGAGTTCTTTAACCAGCTTTACCAGCACACATTTTTTGGTTTTTAACTTTTTCACCCTCTATAAATATGTGCTTCTTTGGGCCATTAATGATAATCACTCCACCCATAACCACAAATTCCTCTTTCTTCTTACACTATTTGATCTCAGTGCACCTTTCTGTTTTACCAGTAATTTTGCTCTTCTGTATTCCACGATCCTCTCTAGCAATGTCCTGTCCTGTTTCTCTCTGGGTTGTCTGACTGCCACTTTCCCCATCAAAAACTTTGCATCTCACTTCATTCTCTCGCCTGTCTTGACTCTGTCAGCAATTTTCTTCACCAAAATATTCAACTAAAGAATACATTAAAAACAATAGTTCTTTTGCTTGTCTCATGCTTTTAATTTTGCTGTTATTCTCAAACCAGATCTGTAGTTTGCCTCTCAACCTCAAGCACAATACTAGACCCCAATAATATTTTCGGATGTATTGATCATATGTATATTTTTCTACCATTAGTTATGAAACATTGCATAAACTCTTCCTTGCCTTGATGAAGTTTCTGATGAATTATTTAACTCCAGCTTTTGTCTCTTCCAGTCCTGGCTTCAGCAATTCTCTTTTTTGGGGTCTGAATGCAGTAGGCTACCATTTTTCTATAAAAACTAAGGTTGTATAGCTCCTATCTACTACAGGTTGAACCTCTCTAACCTGGCACCCTTGGAACGTGACTGGTGCCAGACGAGAGAATTTGCCAGAGCATGGGAGGTCAGTATTGACTAGCAGATTACCAGCACTTCCACTGCTCACTGGGCTCTTAGAAGACATTTGGGGTGATTTAGAGCTAAATAACAGCCCAGAACATTGAAAGCCAGGGCTGGTGGCTGTAAACAGACTTTATGAGACCATGGGAAACTTGGTCACCCCATGATAAGTGGTTGTCCGGCTAAGTAAAATCATGCCAGATTATGGATGTTGCCAGAGGAAAGAGTTCCAGATTAGAGAGGTTCAGCCTGTACTGGCTCTGAATCCAGGTAAAAACTGGTGATTGTGAGAACTTTCTGTAGCTGTGTACTGTCCATCTATCTGTCCCACTCATTTGCTTTCCCATTTTGAACTCCCTACAATTCACTATAACTATCCTGAGTTCAGTGTGTTGTCCTCTCCACTTGGAGATCTCTCTCTCCCCTCCACTCTTTAAGCCACTGAATAATTTCCTCTCTTCAAAATCTCTCCATTCTCCTTACCTTACAAATGGCTCTTTTAATAAAGTGTTTTATGACACTGAGTATTAAAGATGCTATATAAAATAAATGGTGATTCACTGCAAGTTAGTATGGAGCTGAAACATAAACTGTCCTGCGACAACAAACAAGGAAAATTCTGAAATGTTCTGAATTCAGTAATCTCAGTAAAAACACTCCGTAATGGCAGAAAAAAGAAATGCTAATTTAGCTAAATAAGAAAGTATCGGATGAGTTATTATTCTTTAAGAATGAGACATACAGTAAGACCTAGACTTGAGCTATTGTGGGTTTCATAATACTACGCTCATCACATTAGTACCTGAACATCTGGTTAAATACTAAGAAACAGTGAAACTTTAGAAAATTGTAACACATACCTACCTACGGATTTTTATAGTTTTAAAATAAATTAAGAGGAAGCCTAGAAGTTCCAGGGAGGAGAAAATATTTCCAATAATGTTTGAGTGTGGAAGTTAACAAGCCTGCTGGGATCTTTTTAGCCCCTGCAGAGCTAAGGCTTCAACATTATTAAATGGCTGTCACATCAGAAGTATGGTGCAACATAACTCAATAAACAACAAAAAATATGATGCTGAATAGGGGGACACTTTAGATTACCCTGCAGAATAATTCAATTTTAGGATAGGTGTTTGCATGTGATAGAACAAGATGTGACTGTGAAAAATACAAAGGCATCCAAAAAAGAAAAGAAATATGAGGAACCATAGCTTGAGTTTCTAAATAACAGAATAGTGTCAAATTAAACCATATATTTCAAAACATTATTGTTCAGCATGAGCACTCAAAGGAGAGGTTTAAGGGAACAAGAACAAGAGGATAAACTAAATTCAGCCCCCTCCCCACCAAAACAAAAAGAGATTACAACAAGACAGAAGTCTTTCTGAGGATAAGACTAGTTCTCAAAAATAATTGTGCCTATAGGAAAAATGTTCAATATACGTAAGTGACTTAAGAACACCATTTTCGATAAACCCTAAGTCTGACATAGCAGCATGTTCAAAAAGTGATTTGGGCATTAGGCGCCTAAGTCACTTAGATGCTTTGAAATTTTTATCCTAACCTGTTCACGACATGTCCTACCCAAAGACCATTTCTAATTTAAACCAGTGATTGAACAGATTCTGTAATATTTTATTAGACTTTAATATGCGCATTCTAAGGGAGGGAGGGAGGCAGGGATAGCTCAGTGGTTTGAGCATTGGTCTGCTTAAACCCAGGGTTGTTAGCTCAATCCTTGAGGGGGCCATTTAGGGATGGGGGCAAATAGATGGCAGGGATGGTGCTTGGGCCTGCCAAGAGGGCAGGGGACTGGACTAGACGACCTCCTGAGGTCCCTTCCAGTTCTAGGAGATGTGTATCTCCAATTTTTTTTATTTATTTTTTTTACAAGTTTACCTGCACAGGGATATTATATTCAGCAAACAAACTTTAAAACCTACACATTCAGAGTACCAACTTTTCTTTCATTGGTACTTTTTTAGTATGGTTTGAAATGGTTTGTTTCTAGCATTGCTGTGCTATTAGTATCCTAACAATCGTTATGCAACAAATACATTGATGGTGATACAGCAATTAGTAACTGGCCTTTATCCAAGGCAGACTTTTTAAAATATGTATATTTTAAAAGCATTGCTACATACTTGCTATTCATAGTGTGCCAACAGCTGAAGTCCTAACTCATTCCTTACTACAACAAAACTCCCCCAGCCTTCAGAAAGAGTTTTGGAACACTAAGTAATAAATGTAAACTGAGTGGGAACTTCGGGATCTGGCCAATTAAAATAAAATATTATTACTTAATATAAATGCAAATATTTAGATCCGAACTCTGCAACTCCTACACTGAATAAATCAGACTGTAACATAGTAGGACAAGCAGCCCTTTTGTCTTATGTGAGACTACTTGGCAAGCATGTCAAAGCCCACACAATCTAGTTATTTATATGATCCACTCATTTGACAAATACACCCCTAGATAATATTTTCAAACTTAGAAACCTATTCCAACTAGTTCCTAAGTGCCTAAGTTATTATAGAATATGAGGCTTAGGTTCCTAAGCCACTTAGGCACTTTAGAACATTTTACTTCTTATGTGTATGTCTACCATACAAATATCTGGTCTTATTTACCATGTACTTTGTGAATCAATCTGTCCAAACCCATCAAATCAATATTCACTGACTTAATAGGAGTTGGAGCCAGTGTAAAACTTGAAAAATACAGTGGCGAATCAGTTGCAATACTAGATTAAATCCTGACCCCACGGTAGTCAATGGCAAAACTCCCATTAACCTCACTGGGCCCAAAATTTCACCATTGTATTTACATAAGGCATAATACCTTAAGACTGCACAACAAAATTAAGTCTTGACTTAGATAATGTGTAGCGTCATTAAAACAAATGGGGTTTCCAGACGGCAACTCAGGAGTTAATGGTCACGTCTACACAGGCAGCTTCTGCTGACAAAACTGGGCTTTTGGTGACATATCTTGCTGAGCGTCTACAAAGTTAAAGTGCTCTGTCGAGAATTTGTCAAAAACACTCAGCTGTTCAGCCAGCAGCATTATACTTCTCCCAGATCAGGTAGAGCACCTCTGTAGACAGTGTTTTGTTGACAGAGTGCCTGAGTAGACCCTTCTGTCAACAGAGAGGGCTTCGTGTTCCATGGGCAGCCCTGTTTGCAGAGCTTCTGGTCACCCGTTCTGTTGAGAGAGGGCAGGGCAGTCTGGCTGCTCTCTGTTGACAGAGCAGATTTCTCTTTCGATCTGCTTTTGTGTGTGGATACTACCTGTTGACAGAAGTTTTGCCAGGTTTCTCTGTCGACAGTGACTTCTGTTGACAGAAGCTGCCTGTATAGACGTAGCCAGCCTGACCTATAATCCTGACTTGTCAATTGTTTAACTACAACATTTTTAAACAGGTGCATAATGAAATATTCTATGCAATTCAAATATTTTACTAATGAAAAATATTAGGTCAACAACTAGCGAATACAAATGATTTCCGAATAAAAAGTAGGGTTTCCAAAAAATTAAAGTTTAACTAGGTCTGGCTGTCTGGCTGATTCCTTAAAATTAGGTTCAATTTAGTATCTAATTTTGGTAGCACTCGATTTCTTCAGTAATGGGTGATTTCATTTTAAAAAACATCCAACCATTTTGTTCCTGTCTCGTACAATGCAAAATTCTAGTGCATTTCATCAATGGGAGTCTGTGAATGTCTCTCATCAAAAGTGAGCTACAATGTTGGGATTTTACTATGTAAATATGTTGAACTGTACACTAATTTTTGTTTGGTTTGTATTTCTAAAAATTACATGAAAATGATAAGAAAATGTGAAATACAATAAACAGATTAAATACCATCCTGTTTAAGTAAGTACCAATTCCTCTACAGTTTTAGAGATCAAGAACCCCTTAAAACTGTTGATCAGTAAATGGACAGTAGGCCTGAAGTGGCAAAGTGCTGACTGCTTTCTCCAAGGTCCTCAATTTACTAGACTCCCATGACTTAATCGAAAGATGAAGACTCTTCGCACCTTGGAGGACCCGGTCCCATGAGTAGAACTGCAAATGGCTCCAATGAGATTTCTGTGCAGCCACAGCATTAAGGCTCGTGTCAGCCAGAGTGAAGATGCCTGCAGCTCTTCCAGAGAATACCTTGGAGCTACGGTAGGTGTCACTATGACATGCATTGTTTCAACAAGATCTGAGATGGCCAAAAAGAACTAATTATTTAATTCAAACTATCGCACCCATTAGTGTAATATCTAGGTGAATACTACAAAATTAACTCAAAAAGCTACAGCAAAGTTTCAGCAAACCTACCTCTGTCTCCTCTAGCCTCTGACAAGATAAATGCCTCTTTGGCTACATGCTCAATTTAAGAGGAAGCAGCAGAAAACAAGAAAACACAGAGAAACAAATGCATCTTGCCATGTTTCTGAAAAACTAAAGAAACAGCCAAAGAAAATGTCCAGATTCTGATTCTAGTACGTTATAAGGAGAAGTGAATTCCAGAGCTAAGAACCCTCCACTAAGAATGTTCTACCACTTCCCCCTAAGAGTGCAGCCACAGAGATGTAAAAACAAGAGCATTGTTAGAATGCAACTGCACAACAAGGAGGAAATTACAAACAATAAAATTCCAGACAGGTGAGAGCTTTATGGCTGATAACCACATTCCTGAAAACAGCATGGAAGAGACAGGTACAATTACTTTTTGTTCTAGCACAGTGAAGTTCAGGTCCATGACTAGCGCTACTAGGCACTATGCCTATGCAAATAATAACTGCAATATTAATAAATACAGATTGAACCTCTCTAATCCAGAACTCTCTCATATGGCAACATCTGTAATCTACCATACATTTAGTTAGCCTGACGACCACTTATAATGGGTGTGGCCAAGTTTCCCGTGGTCCCATAAAATTTGTCTACAACCACCAGTCCTGGCTGCCAGTGTTCTGCATAATTATTTAGTTCTAATTTACCTATAAATGTCTTCCATTGCTTACTGGGCTCTTAGAAGTGTTGGTAATGTGCTAGATAATTGTTGACCTCCCATGTTCTGACAGATTCTCTCATACGGCACCAGTCAGATCATGAGGGTGCAGGACGAGAGAGGTTCAACCTGTAATTAATAATTAATCCAAGGCACAACAGCAAACACAGGCAGTGGGCTGATCACTAAACATAGACAGTTGCTTGTGCTTCCTTCTGACTTTCCAGTTAATCACCCTGATCATATTAGCTACCTGTTCCCTCTCAATTTTCTAGTTCTCCCTCAAACGATGGATTCCCACCATAGTGTGTAACTTAAAGCTAAAAAGACATGAGGAAAAAATGCCTCCTCTGGTCCCATTAACTGACCCCTATCCATTGTGTTACCTTAACAATATTCATATATGATGCCAAAACAAGGAGCAAAAGTGCCGAGGTAGCTCATAGAGTCCCCTTTTCCCTAGTTGCAATGCCATATGCTGCTGCACTTTTAGGGTCGAATGCTTCTTTCATTGAACTCAGGAGACCCGATTCTTTTCCCACTTAACTCAGTCATAAAACTCCCACTGAGTTCAAAAGGACCAGAATTAGGGTTAATATTAAAATTTATTTTGAATGAAAATAAGTGCTTATTTTTTTCAATAGTAACTCAGTTGATTAACATATCTTTTATAAATAAAGTAAGTTACACTGAATATTATCACACTATGCCCCAGTATGAAAGGTACTTAATGTTGTGCTCAAATTCTACTCTTACTCAATTGAGTGGCTCTGTGCTTAATTTTGATATCACACTTATTTAAGTCAGGAGCCGTGCAGCTGAAATCAATGGAGTTTCACCAGCATAAAACTGGGGCTAATGAAATCAAAATCAGGCCTACTGACTTCAAAGAGCGAGATGGGTGCAAAATAAGATCTGGAGCTTACTTTTTGTAACTCTCAGTACGAATTATATAAATATGCATTAATGGAAGGACAGTAAGTAATTTCTCTGGACAAAAAATGGTTATGCCTCTTTAAATTAACTGTAAATCTAAATGAACTTAGTGTACATATATACAAGTATGCAGACCAATACAGGATATCACTTATTTTCATACCTTTATTAATATTATTCATAAAATCACCTACTAAGAATAAAATTCTGTTAAAATACTAGCACAGAATTGCTTTTAAAGGTAAGATTAATATAAAACATGGAAAAATAAAAGTAACTTGCTAAAGATGCTGGAAGGGAAGCATTTAATTAAAAATATAAGGGTCAGGCAATCTAAAAGCAATAATGAAAATCTGTCTTAAACCTAGTGTACTAACCTTGAGAGTTACATCATATGCCTTCATTGCACCAAGCCAAGAACAGATTTAAGGGGGGAAAAAAAGAGAGATGAATTCAGTGGATTCTGTCAATTGACTGAAGTTTTTGCATAGTTTGACTTCCAATCTTTTGTTATTTCCATAATTTGTAGACAATATCCTTCATATTTTCTCTGTAACTGAAAACCACAATTTCCATATGTATATAATAGAACTTGAACCCTTGATTTTTATTATATTGTCTCAATAAGGTGTCTACCTAGACCATAGTGTTTCCCCTGAGGAGACCTGTTGATTTACAAAGAACACAAGCGAAGCTAGCTTGAGAAGACAGTTCAGTGAGTAGACTATGCTCACCCACCTGCAACCACTACTGCTGTTTTAGTTCAGTCATGTAGGCCCTGTCACTCTCCGACATGCTTCCAGCTGGTTGCCTTACAACCAGAACAGTGTTGCCGCACATGTGCTTGAGGCAGTCATGCTGCCATGCTTTATTATTTAATTAAAAAAGAAGAAAGAAAGAAAAAAATTACTAAAAATAGAGAGTTATCCAATTTAGGAACTTTTGCCTTCCTACTGACAAATAACGCGCCTGGAAGGTTATTAGCCACATGCCCTGACATGCTTTGTGACTGGTTATGACCTACGGAGACTGAAAATCTACTGATCTCTCTACACCTGGAGAGAGAAATCTGCTTCCTTCCAGTCAGAATATAGCAGTAGAGGTGTGTATATGTGTGTGTGACAGAGAGAGGGGGGAAAAAGAAAAGAAAAGAAAAAAGCAGTGAAGGCAGGTGGTTATGAAAGTACACAAGTGGCCAATAAAACCTTGCGGTTTTGGTTTTGGTTTTTTTAATGAGCCACAGCAGCGAAACAATTTTAATGGGTAGCATTCTCAGAACATGGCCGAACGATTTTTAAGGCTGTACAGAACCTTTGTCAAGAGCAATGAAAATTCATGAAATGTGTTCAGAAATGCAAACAAACTCACAAAAAGATGTGCTAAGGGTATAAACTAGTCTTCTGTAGAATATCTCACTTTCCGAACAAATCAGTAAGACATCAGGATCTATCATTTATCATAAACCATAAATCATAGAGGCATCCTTGATTGCTCGCTTAATGAAAAAGAACTTTTTGCTTAAGTGGTATAACAAAGTTCAATGTCACTTAACAGACAAGTGTCACTAAAAAAAGTAATGTTTTCTCTTCAAATTGTAGATCACTATTCAAATTCAGCATTATCTGAAAACTTTCAACAAAAATTAATGGAAGTATGTTGTTGACCGAAAACAGGAAATGAAATCAAATGTTAACAGCTGATACCTAGCATCTGAAAAAATCTATATAATTTATGTTTCTGTGATATTGAATTAATTCTAAAAAGCAGCAGAAGAAAATACTATAAAAATGGACTAATAACCAAACTTTCAGCACAGACAGTTCACTCTTTCAAGGAGGAATGAATTTTGATGGGACACAATACAATAAATCATGAAAGCCAAATTTGAACAAAATTTCTTTCAGTTCAATGGCAATATTCATATATCTGTAATGCTGTACTCATTAATTTGGTGTCAAACAAATTGGAGGGCTGTTTTTCTTTAATTCTAGACCCCTCCCCCAATGAGTTAGAAAATAACCACATATGCATGTAAACTAGGAAGTTGCAGTTTCTTACTTTGTTGCTATTTTCTGTGACTGCAAATCTTGATCTGTCACCCAACACAGTGCTCCTCAGTAATAAAGCTACCATTCCCCCTGACACCTTCAGACACATCTGATATGTGCATCTACCCAGCAACGCTATAATTTTAATAATGACAAAGGATTGCATATGATTAGTCTTTCTTGTTTTGTTTTCCTTTGTCTAAAAATATCACCTAATTTTACATATATTTTTGTATTTTTGTCATTGTCTCTCATAACTCAGAACATGAACTGAAATTTCCACAACATCAAATCTGTCTGTCTTTTGTATGTCTACTAAACTTGAAAGCCTGTCTTTACAGCTTTGTGATACTCACTACATTGTCAGTTTAGAGGACACATTGTAAATATAAACGTATATACAGTTCAGCTTAGACATAATTTCAGTCACATTTTAATACACCATGAAAGAATTACGTTGTAAAAGGCATTGCCAAAAAAAAACTTGTAGCACATTGCACCAAACTATTTAAATCTGGGCCCAACCGTCTTTCTTAATCAAATTGCGATCAGTCACGCTGAAAATATCTAGCTGGCTATTAATTTGTTCTGAACTGCTGTCCACTAAGAAGTCAAGTATTCACCTGCATTCTTTTTCTGCTCTTCCCCCTCCCCTCCACCAAAAATCAAAGAGATAAACATAAACTCCCCAGTTGCTTTCGAGTTCAGAAGTGTTTACCCTCCACCACTGGTTTCATATAAGTAAAAATCCGTTCCATGTCACCAACCAGACCTCTTTAAAATGACAGATAAACACACAGAGCTTGTTCAAACAATTTTATAGGATTGGATGTGCCCAGCATGTGCATATGTCTTAAAGTAAACTCTTAACGAAGATAGTTTTAATTAGTCATCTGTTGATGTTACTCTATGAAACTCTAATAATTCTTCCAGAGAACAAAATCCATATAGGTGCTGGAACTAGGGGGGGTAGGGAGGGGACTGCAGCTGTACCCCTGGCTTGAAGTGGTTTCCATTGTATACAGGGTTTCCAGTTTGCCTCAACAGCTCTGAGCATCCCCACTATAAACATTGTTTCAGCACCCTGCCAAAATCTTTATCAGCGACCTTCCCCTTCCCCTGCTTCCTTCAGGCTCTTATTTAACGGCACACACACACACCCCCCAACACACACCCTCCTCCTTTCAGGGTGGGATCCTACCAGGTGGGGGAAGCCAGCGCCACGTGTGCGGTACCCCTCCCTCCCACTTTACAACCGGAATGAGGCTTCCGAAAAGGGATGCTGCATCTTGAAGCCAGACAGGAGGGGGGAAGGGAGGGGGCTGAGGAGGGACGGAGGGAGGCTGGGAAAAAAGAAATCATCGCCTCTGACCTCTAGTGAAGTGCCCGGTTTTTTCTTGAGCTCCTCACATTTCCTAAATTTGCAGATCTGGTGTCCCGTTTTGCGGTTCCTGCAGCTGCTGCAGACGCCGCAGTTGATGAGCCGCTTGCAGGGCACGCAGACCCCGCACCTTTTCCTCTTCTTCTTGGCAGGGTTGCCGGCCCCTCCCGCCCCGCCTCCCCCTGCCGCCCCCCCGCCGCTCCCGCCGCCGCCGCCGGCGGCTCCCAGGGAGGAGGCGGACGAGGAGGAGGAGGCATGGCTCTGCGGGCAGTCTGCCAGGTTGGCAATTTGAAACGCGCTGTCCGTGACGGCGGCGGAGGCGGCGGCGGGGGAGTGCAGGGCTGTCATGACGATGACCCCGGGAGGTAATGAGATGCCCCCTAGAGCAGGGAGGGCGGAAAAAGTCCCCACGCGCTCGGGGAGGTTCATGATCTCCGCTTCGGCGGCGCCGCACTTGAGCTTGTTCATGCACTCCCCCGCCAGAGGTCTGCAGTGCTCGGGGGCCAGGCCCGAGAGGAAGTTGTTATTGGCCATTTGCAAGGCGGGCTGCTCGGCGGGCGGGCAGCCGGGCTTGCCCAGCCGCTGCGACTCGTTCCGGTGGGGCAGGCTGCCGCTCCGGCCGGCGTGCAGCGAGGCGGCGGCTGCGGCGCTGCTGCTGGAGGCGGCGGCGGCGGCGGCTTTCCGTGCACCGCCCGGGCTGCTGCCGCCGCCGCCGCCGCCGCTGCTGCTGCTGCCCCAGAGCATGGCGGTGGCGGCGGCGGCCGTGGCGGTGTCGCAGTTCCAGGGGGACATGCCGATGCGGGCGGCGGCGGCGGCGGCCGCGCTGGGGAAGATGGGGGTGGTGATGCGGGCGATCTTGGCCGCCTGCGGGAAGGCGCCGCCGTTGGTCTTGTAGAAGGTGGCGAAGGAGCGGTAGCGCTCCATCTCCGAGTTGTAATCCACAAGGCTGTTCAGGGCCCCCTCGGGCAGGTGGGTATCCTTGGGCAGCCCCGGGGCCTCGGGGTTGGGGCCGCTCTCCACGCACACGTTGGTGTTCATGCTGGCTGGAGGGGCAGGGGGAGGAAGGGTGGACGGGGGGCTGCAGCAGCGAGGGGCAAGGCGGAGGGCCACAGGAGCCGCCGTCTGGCTGGGATCGGGAGCTGGGTGGCTGGGGAGGGGGGAGGTTAATCCTCTTTGGGGGACATGTCTGCAGCCGGCACACGGTCAGGCAGCCTCTTCGTCTGCATCCTCTCTGGAACCGGGGCAACTACAAGAAAAAGTCATTTCCCAAAAGGTGTCAAGGCACATGAAACGCGCGCGCGCTCGCGCCGCGGCGAGCTCAGCGCCTTCCAGCGCCACCCGCACCGCCGCCAGCCCGCTCCCGCCTCGCCTCCCCCTGCGGAAATGCCTTCAGAGCCGGGCACCCGGCATCCCTGGGGAGGGGCGCTGACACATGCAGAGCAGGGGTGGAGGAAGGGCGAGCCTACCTAGAAGCAGAGGGCAGCTGAACATTATGAAATGGGTGGACGTATGCTGCCGGGGCATGCAGATGTAAAGGAAAGCGGGAAGCAGCGATGGTCTGGGGAAGCAAAGGGACAGGAAATTAGCAAGTGAAGTACTGAGAAAGTCCAGGATGCATTAGAGAATAAACTGTCAGCAAACACAATGCTGAGACCCTGTCCCCCAGACAAGCTGAACTAAGGGGGCGTGGGGGGGGGTCGACCAGCTGCCACTGTGTCCTTCTGTGTCTGACGGTCATTAGTTTGAATCCCAGCACAGCTGGTTGTGTTAGGGTCTTAATTCAATATACCAAGGACAGGTCTCAGTTGGAGGAGCCATTTGGTGGCGGTGGTGCTTGTGGGGTAGAGAGGGTGGTGTTCTGCTTGTTTAAAATAAATGAAAATGGAGAGGAGATGAAAGTGTATAAGCCAGGCGATTTCACAGGTTTTGACCTCAGAACCTGCAGCTGTACTAAGGACTGAACATCTCCAATTCTGGAAGCTCTTTTTCACCTCCAAGCCATGGGGGCTGCACAAGACTGTTTTTAAAAAAGCACCTCCTATAGGCATTACAGGAACATACATTGGTTTATTTAAAAAAAATCAAGTATGTGGGCACCTGCTGAACTGACCATTCGTGGGATTGACCAGTTTATTATTAATTATTATTATTATAATTATAAAAGTTTAATGCAGGAATAAGGATTTCTGTGCCTTTTATTTCTCATAGGCCATTCTTGGGACAGATAAAGGGATGTTTTAATATGGAGATCAGGGAGAAAGATCCACTATTTCAGCCTTTAGAAAGTAAAGCAAAACATAACTCAAACATAATTCTATTATGAGAATCTGCTTTCTAGATTCTTCACCTGAATATTTTAGATATTTCTAGTATCTTTAGCTTCATATATATGGACCAGAAACATTTACTTCAGGGTCACCAAATGGCCCAGTACTGTTTCAGGCTAAAATATGTATGGTTCAAATGGTTATCACTTACAGTAATTAGGACCATAATTAGATTAATGAACCCTTTATTGCCCAACCTCCTAGGTTCAAAAACTTCATTTTGTACTGATGTTATTCTAAAAACAGGGTTTATATGAACAAATCCAGCTTAAAGTAGAATAAGTCTAGATAAGAAACCTCAGTCTCCTTTGGATTAGGAACTAGCATGCATCTTCCATTCACAGAAAGACCCTAATCACACATGAACCACCTCTATTTGCACATCAGGAAAAACAGACCGCTGCTTCCTTCAGGGGGTCTGATGGCAATTAAAAGGGTGCCCCCAAAAAGCTCCAGGCTTGGAAGAGAAAGGCTACACATTTACAGCCAGAAACACCTTCTAGTTTCTATAAATGAAACTGTAACCTCATGTCCATAATAACAACTACTCAATAAAACTAGTTTTGCCAACCATGTGTAGGAAATTCAGACAACTGGGGAGGGAAATGTGTTAATATTTTAGCTTTTATTTAATTCAAAATCTTCAATAATGCAAGCATTTTTGCTTGATTTTTATAGCATTCAAGTGGCTTTTTCTGCACCATTTCTTTGCTTATTACCTTGCCAGTCCCCCATCCCTATCCCCCTTCAAGGTTTATCACCACCAGAAAGGAGAAAATGATGGTGCCCACCAACCAGGTCATTATTGTTTAATCGATGCATCTCTGGAGCATGAAAAGGGCACCTAAGACACAGCTATTGATTTTTTTTTCTTAACTATAGACCGCATTTAGAAATCACAATAAAAATAGCTCTCCAGATTGCATGATTTGGTGCCTGCTTAAGCCAGTGTGCCTGTACATGTTCAATATTGCATGTCTGGTCTGCCAGAGACATAGAGATCAAAGGTCATATTTAACATTCAGGAGGAGGGGCGGGTGCAGATTAATTAATAAATTAATCCAGCAGCGCCTTTTATGGCCCAAGTCTCGCATTAATCTACTTTTACGATCCTAGAGGACAGGCACAAAACCACCCCCAAAAAAACCCAACCAACCAAACAAACAAAAAACACAGAAGGAAAAAAAAAAGGTGGGGGGGGGGAGGAAGAGAACCAAACAATCACTTACCAGGCTCTTTATTTGGGGGCTTGCAATTGCAGACGCTACCAGCCTGTCTGCCTTTAATTAGTTGTGCATCGCTCCCTAGCACAAAGGAGAAGAAATATCCAGAGGTGTCTTGGCAGCTCCTCAATTACAACTTTGATACTTGTAAACAAACTGTGGAGGGGGGGTGGGAAAAAAGACGCCGATCCACTCAACAAATACCTGTAAGTGGCTTCCCCCCGGTTGCAGAGAGAAAGGAGGAGGAGGAAGGGGTGGGGGAGAGGAAAGAGCAGGCACTGCGTGAGTGTGTGTGTGTGTGTATGAGAGGGAGAGAGCGCCAGGCTGTGTGCTCGGTGGTCTCCTCTCCCTGGCGCGTTGCTCTCGGTCCGTCTCCAGTCGCTGTGTGCGAGGGAGGGAGCCAGGGAGTCTCTCCCTGTTTGTGTGTGTGTGTGTGTGCGCGGGTGTGTGGCGGCTGGGGGAGGGGAGGAAGGAGGAGGAGGAGGGGAGGGGGTGATTGGCTCCGAGGTGAGGAGGATGCAGGGATGTGGACACCTACTGATGATTGGCTGCAAATTACACCGGGAACTGGAGGCGCACACGGGCCACCGCTTGGCTCCGCAAATCCCCTGCTCAGCGCACGTCCGCCTCCCAGCCTCGCGCGCGGGAGGGCTCGCTAGGCGGGCGGGGGTGTGAGGAGGGGCGGGGGGCTCCCGGAGAGCCATTTGTAAGGAGCCGGCGGCTGGCGGAGGCTCCCAGCCCCTCGGTTCCCCAGCAAACTTGCCTCTGCGCGGGGCTGGCCTGGCTGCTGGGGCCAGGCGGAGCGGGCGCCGCAGAATGAAGTGGGAAGGCCCCGGCTTGTTGCAAGGATGCTTTTCAGGCGCACCCGAGCTCACCCCCTGCCTAAGCATCTCCGGGCGGGAGCTGTTTCTCGGGAGGAGCTGTAGAGGAGGAACAGGAACGGCTGCGCTGAAGTCTGCTTTGCAGTGAACACAGCTTGAATCTCTGAAGTCAAGAGATGGGAGAGACCTTTCACATCGCTCAGTTCAGCTCCCGGCCAGCGCAGCTGACTCGAAACCTCAATCCTCTTAGGCTAAGGTCATGTTTTGCCTCTCCGGCTCTTTATCCATCTCGAAAATATTATTTCTCTCCCTGTAGGTAGGTGCAGAATTTGCCTGGGCTGTGCAAGGACTGTAGGGGGGCGCGGGCACACGTTTCTGCTTTGTGTTTGTTAGGGAGAGACTAGAAGTAAAACTTTTTAAAACTTTGGTACTTGGAACAAGTATCCACTAAGGGGCTAACCAGTGCTCTACATTCAATTTACAGCACTTTTCAACATGGGTATGATCTAGCCAGCTAATATCTGCCTTCATCTTACTGACCTGTGATTATGAAATTTGTGTCTAGCCTGATCTCCATGCATGCTTAGAGAGAGAACACTGACAGGATCAGCCCCCAGAAGTTTACAGTGTGAGGGTGCAATCCTGCATAGGGAGCTATACAGTTGACTCTTGCACCCCAATAGGTTTCTTACAAAGCTGGGAATGACCAAAAATGCCAGAAGGAGGATGACTTTTACAACAGTGAAAGCTTGAGATATGCTTATTAGGTAAGTATCCTGCTAGGGAACCATAGCTCTGGGTGTGTCAGCATTTGAGTTATTGCCCATTTTTTTCTGGGGTTGGTGGCATGACTGTTTTTTATGTGCATCTGACATTTAACCACATCAATGATACACAAATAATGTTTCAGTTGTGGAGCATAAAACAAACCTAAGACCAGACCCTGCAGTCTTTTCTTGGGCGGGGGTGGAGAGGGCTTCTAAATGCTGCAGGATGTGGCTGTATGACAGCTACCCCATGTATGTAGTATTGGATGCTCCGATGCTGGTGAAGAGTGTAGTATAAAAAAACCTAACTAGCTGAATATGGTGAAGAGTGAAAAATGGTATGTATCCTATGCTGGTGAATATGCATTTTAAACCAATTTGTTTTAACGTGGTTCATACCACTTTAATGTTTGTTTCCATGACTATTTTAGCAAAAGTTTGCTGGATGAAATAGAGAGTTTTAAACAAATGTTTCAGCAATGATGAAAAGTGAAGTACTTAAAATTAAAACTATAGTCATGATTATTTCTTCCAGAAAGCTGATTCTGAGTTAGTCATCCAGAGAGGCCATGGACATAAACTATCTGATCTGTGTCCAATCAAAATATCTTGGTTAGTGAATTCTGACTATGAAAAGCTCAAAAACAAAGATCTAAGAGCAAACTGCTTTTGAGGAATCCACTGGTAGAAATATATCTGAACAAACATAATACTTTTGAATATTAATATACGTGTAAAAATATAGCCCATTTGTGGCTTTTTGCAAACCCAAAAAAGGCTAAATTAACTGAATTGTGCATCACAAGTTTTTCATCCAAATTGAATTGCTGACATTGTAATAGGATATTTGCATTCAAGGGAACATTGCCTAATTTAACGTAGAGGATCATGGAAACTAAACAGTTAATACATAAGTAGCTGTGATTATTTTTTCAAAAAATCAGAAAAAAATCTTAAGATTTGTAAAATGTGGGAAAGTAGGGAAAAGGCAGTAATTTCATTCACTTTATTGTGCTCATAAAAGAAAATGATGGCTTTATCATCAAACTGAAATCTTTAAGTCTGTTAAGATATAATATGAACATATATTCTGGGATATTTCATGGAAAGAACTACATTTAGAGAAGTTTTAACTTTTTTCCAACAAAAAATTCATGAGAAATTTTAGCACATGGATTTTATGAGTAGGAGCAGTGGTTGTAGTATCAATGTTCCACAAGCTAAGAAGCATTTACACGGTAGATAAGCTCTTATGGTCGATCAGGTTTATAATCTGCATTTTAAAATTCCCTAAATTAATATTTATATTATGCATCATTATGCCTTATTTGGCACCATTACAGCCAATCAAGAAAATAATCTGGGTGTTTAAATGTCGCTAAATACATAATCTGTAGTTTAAAATTTCAGTACCTAAATAGTTTCACAGTAGATTGTAACAGTTCCAAAGTAGTCAGTGTGGTCTTTCATGACAACTCTGCTGCATTTTTCAGAGTATTATTTATCTAATATTGGTATTTTTATGGGGGGAAAAGAATATAAATGCAAACTATTTATATGTTAAATGACATAGCTCTCTCAGGTGCATTTTGTATTAAGATGCTCAATCCTTGTCACTTTGTTTATAGGCATTACGAGTATTTCAAGGCTATGTCATGTGCCATATGTGATCAATAATCAGTATACGTTTCAGAGATGGTATCATCCTTAATTTTGAATTTACTTGTTTTTGTCACTTTGTGTCGTCACCACATGAATCTCACTTAAACATAATTTTTGTGTGTTAAATTGTTACTTGAATGAAAAATAAACATAAATAAAATAAACAGCACCTTAAAAACTAACACATTTATTTTTTGTTAGTCTTTGAGGCACGAAAGAACTGCTTGTTTTTGTGATACTACAGACTAACATGGCTACCTCTCTGATACAACGTTGAACAAGTTATACTTTACAATAACCTTAGATAGGAAAAGTGAAACACAGATAACCTTTTTCATGTGTAAACAAGAACATTACTTTTACCTTTAATTGTCATATGAAATGACACAGTATGTAACTTATTTGTTTCTTTTGTGGAAATACTTAAAGGTCTTCAATACTTTTTGGAGTGGCTCAGCACTTAAGGATTCTCTGTAAAAAGCTTTTTCTTACTTATCTGTGAACAGATAAGAATATAGGGGGAATGGAATACTGAAAGAAATCCCTAAAAACTGTGAGATAATTAGTTAATACATGTGTAAACATTAGGACTGCATTTTTTAATGGCAGATTTGTTGGGGTGTTCACCCCACACTGGAGTGAAAGGGTTTAGTGGAGGTCTTATGGGCCTGCCAGACCTCATCCCAGAAAGGAGCAGAGGAGGTGAGCCTAGAGAGGTTGCTCAAGAAGCAGACCAATTGGAGGAAGGATGCATGAAGCAGCCAGTGAGGGTCCAGCAGATTAGTACAAAAGGAGCTTCAAAGCAGAGTTAGCTGCTGCAGGAAGCCAAAGAAGAGAGGACGGTGTCCCTAGCAGGCTACAACAAGGACAGCACCTTGGACAGAGCAGTTGATGTCATAAACTGGGGGGAACACCTGGGCTTGGGTAGCTGAATGCTCTGAGATATGGGTGAAGAAAGTTCTGGGATTCTAGGGAAGTGACCAAGGAAATTGAAGCAAAATTGGACAGAGTTAAAAAGAGGCACTGGAGGTTGCTATATGTGGGATTTGTAGATGGAGACCTGAAGCAGCTGGTGGGTCTGGAGGCACCCCACACCTCTCATTTGCTACTGTGAGAGTGGCTTGACAGGTACACAGATGGTGATATGGTCAGCGGTGCAAGTCATAAAAAGGATGCAGCAGTACTTAGAGTGAGGTGAGTCTGCAGAGAAAATGGTGGAAAAGGACCACCAAGAGAGGGTGGGCTAGCTGGCAGCGCTAATTCCTGGGATGGCCAACAGGAGAGTGCCACTATGGTGAGTGGATCCCACCACAGCAAGTTGAAAGAAAATATTCAGAGTCAATGAAAAGAACAAGTTTTGATAGAAAAACAAAATATTAAAAATCACAGGTGATGTTTATTTTCATCCAAAAAACTTATTTATGTGAAAATCTGCTGGGCCCTGGTTGGCTGCTTCAGTGATAATGAATGTGGAAGCCAAACCTCTGTAAATACTAGGACTGGTGAGAAAACAAACATGAAAAAAATGTGAAATTCCATTTCTGTTCTTTGTTAAAATTTTATGTTTGTTGATGCTTTTTTTGGCTGTGTGTTCATAAGGAATTAGGCTCCTAATAAGAAATCTTTGGAAGCCAGGAGCCTAACTCCTTTGGAGCATTCAGCCCTTTGCGATTAGCTCTGGTGAATGCTTTTGACCTGAGGTTTGCAAATCCATCTTGGCCCATCTGTATTATAAATACTGTGTCCAAATGGGAGAAGAAGGTGAAGTTAATGATCTCTTTGGAGATAAAAGTTCTCCAATAAAGTCTACTCGCTTGGGCTTTTTCTGTCAGTATTGGCTTTCTGCTCTCGTCACTTCCCAAAAAACCCCAAGCATGACTCTATAGCTCTCAAGTTTGTTCACCAGTGGCCTGATGCTGCAACTTCACACAGGAAAAATTCCTGTTGATGTGAATGGGAATTTTGCCAAGTCCAGACCGTTACCAGTTGGTTGCAAATCAATTTGGAATGGGGAAATTGACCATTGGGGCTGCGTTACTGCAAGTGTGCAGAGCAATAAATTGCATCCTGCTATGAACAACTGTAACTCTGGGAAATGTGTCTGAAATAGTGAAGGGTTTTGCAGAAATGCATTTCCCTAGTTGTGTAGGAGTGATAGATGGCACACAGATTTTAATTGTAGCACCTGGCCACCTTGCAACAGACACCACTAGAATGGGTACTTCTCCATGGTGCTGGAGGTTCTTGTGGATTACCATGACCATTTCATGCACATCAACACAGGGTAGTCTGGGAAGGTGCATGACACACACATCTTTGATTACACTGGCCTATGCAGAAAGATGAAATTGGGAACTTCCTTTCCAGACTATAAAAACACAGTGGGGGATGTTGAAATGCCTATAAAATCCCGTGTGCCCCTACTAGCCATGGCTTATGAAACCTTACGAGGGATACATGGATAGCAATAAAGAGCAATTCAGCAACAAGCTGCACAGGTGCTTGATGACAGCTGACACCTTTGGCATATTGAAAGCATGCTGGTGATGCTTCTCTGGCAGGCTAGACCTTAATGAGGATATTCTTGTGGTCATAGCCATATGCTGCATTTTTCATAATCTCTGCAAATCTGAGCATGAAATATTTGCTCAGGGGTGGAGTGCCGAGACAGCATGCTTGACTGAGTTTGAGCAGCCACATCGTAGGGTTATCAGAGGAGCCCAGAAGGTGGCAATTTGAATCAGGGAGGCTTTTAGGCAGCACTTTGACTAAGAGGATCTATAATGTATATCCATGGCATACATGATTCAATGTTACATTGCATGTAGTTTTCCTAGGAGTTACTGGTTACGTTTGGGGCCACATATTCCAGTAAGAAAATTATTGACGGGCCTATGAATGTATTGGTAGAGTTTGCAATCTGGATTTGCCTTTATTCTAAAAGAGATATTAAACTGAAACACACCAAAACAGAGGTGCTTGCTGGGACAAGAGGAACTCAGAAAGGATGGACATTCACAACTGTGTGTAATTCCAGCTATCATTGTGAAAGTTGTCGGAGGGGGGTGGGATGAAGGGGAAACTAAGGCATCCCAAAAGTGGAAAGGAATATATGAGTTGATGCTAACTCACAGGCCAAATATGGATATGATCATGGGATTAGCTTCGACACAGAGCTGATTGGGGGAACTCTACTTTGGTAGGCTTACCTACTCCAAGTTATTGAAAATTATTCACAAGGTACACATTAGCAAGCAAAGTACAACAGGATGTACTTTGTATATGTATCTGTCTGGATAAGAGGCTATTTGGCCTGCTTACATCCCTTTCTGCTGTGGGGAGTTCCAGTCCCAAAGCGCCTCACATCAGGGCTGCAGCGGATATTGCTCCAGATGGGGGAAAAGGCTGAAGCACCCCTGAGGCAGGGAGTCCCCAGTGAAACTTAGCTAGGGGTGGGACCTCACAGTAGGGCGACCATATCTCCCTGTCCCAAATACGAGAGGAGGAGGGGTGGCTCCACCAAGCCCCGGAGAGCAGGGAAGGAGGCAGCAGCTGCAGGTGCTCCCCAGGAGCCCTGCAGAAGGAACAGCTGCCAACCCTGGCCCCCAGCCCTGGGGAAGCTCTGGCCACCAGGAAGCTGCAGCTGCTGGGAACCCCAGGAAAGCAGCAGCAGCAGCAGCTGGCCCCCACGCCCAGCCTCAGGGAACCAGGAGCCCCAGGGAAGCCTTTTTGGCATCCCAGATACAGGACTGTCCCGCTCAGTACAAGACAGATGGTCACCTTACCTCACAGTGACTTAAACATTAAAATACTGTTCCTGTTTTTCAGCAACCAAAATATGGATAATGTACCAGTGTACAAAGCATCTGGTAGTTATTTTCCAAAATTATTTGAGCAAACTTTAGTCTGTTATGATTTTGCTGCTGGCTGCAGCTAATAATTTGTTCTGTTTTTTTTTTTTTGTAAAGAATAGACCCCCAAAAGAAATTTGCCAGCATCTGTCTCAATCAAAATGCAGGAAGTCAAAACAAGGAAACAGCCTTTAAAAGAAGTGAGAGCTATGTTCTCTGAATGTAGATTTTTTTAAAAAATTACTTTGAATTTTGCAGATTGTAGTAATTCTACAGTTATTTTTGAGGAGATTATTGTTGGTTTTGTCTACAAAAAAACCCTGAGGAAATTGTCTGCTACTTAAAATTTGGTGCTCCCATGAAATGTTACCACTTAATATTTTCACAGAGACTTTTTCAGAGGATCACTAGAAAACATGAACTTCATTACTAGTGTGAATTAACATAGGTTAATTGTGCAGCCTATGAAAGGATTTTGTAATGGTTGTCATAGGCGTCAGACATTTACAATTCTATTTAAGAATGTTTAGTTAATACTTTTAGATAAATTACAACTGTTACCTAATTATTGTTTAGTGTCAGTTTTATTGTCAGATATCTAAAATTGTTTGCAAACAGCTGCCTAAAATACGTCTATTGATTATACATCAATGAAGCATCAAAAATATATCGTGTCCTTCCATCATTCAATTCATGGCATAAATTTCATTATAACTGCCAATCAGTGGGCACTTAAAATACTTAAAAACACAGGTGGGACTGAGCAAAATTAGAATATTTTCTCATCTAACAGAAATTTTGAACATTTTTCTCAAAAATTGGACAATTTGAGGGCCATTTTTATTGCATGTTAGTGAGAAAGAGAGTAAATGTTGCACGTTTGTTGTGAAATCAGACTATTTGAGTGTAGCTGAAGTCAGTGACAGCTTTTGGTCTCCTCCATGTCTCAAGTTAGACCTTTTAAATATTGAGGCACACACAACTTCGGGGGAAAGACATTACTTTGCAGTGGCCTGTGCTGTTAACCCAAAACAGATATAACTATAAACAAATCAGAAGAGGGGCTGTGTACAGATTCTGTCCTCCCTCCCACGTGTATCACGAGGTGAGTTATAAAGACAGAGGCAGAATAAGGTGTAATTCGGAGAGCATTTATTATAGATAACAAGTAAATTAGGCAAGGGCCCCTTCAGGTAACAAAACAAGATACAATAAACACTCAGTTGTTAACATGAGATGTTATGAGATTGAACCTCAGAGCCCTGAAACCCCTTAACAATTTCTATAAAACAGAGGAAAACCACAGTGGATGCTACAGTGATATCCAAAGATAGGAACACACAACAACAAGGACTCAGGATACCTAAAGGGACAAAGGTGAACTCTGGTCCTAGGAGTCAGGAACTCAGCATTCTTCTCCCTCTGGGTAGGTCTTGTTGTCTTGCCCTTGCAGTCTCTGTCCTCGTAATCTTGTGAGCTGGTGCGCGATGAAAAGGATGCATGCAAGTAGGTGGTGTTGATGTACACCAAAAGTCCAAAGTCCTGGTTTCTCTAGGGCTTTTTCTGCAGCTTGGCCTTTCTTATGGGACTGACAACCACACAGATGGGCAGCTCTGAGTGATGGCTACACCACCCTGAAGTAACCTACAATTACTAGTGTTGACAAGAAGGGAACGATGATGGAAATATTGGTTTGGGTAGGCTCACCCATCTGACTTAAAGATTAAAGGTTTGCACCTTTCCATTGGTCAACTTTAGTCCAGAGCAACACAAGTCCTGGATCTGAGGTGGTTCTCAAGATTCCCAGCCATCACACAAGCAACATTGTTGGCAATACTTATAGGTCATTTATTTTTAACAGCATGATGGCATCAAACAAGCAAACACTCAGGTGTAACAGATACAAACTGAATGACATTGAGTTACAGAATAGATATCCAATTACAAACAAAATTGACTTAATTAACTATTCTCATACAGCTTGCTCAACTAGCTGCACTTAAGGTTTGCACTTATGCTATGAGAGAAAATGTCATACTCACTATAACTCCTCAGTGCTCTGGTGACAAGGTCGCTCCATGCCACACCCAGTGAGGAACATGACAGTAATGAATATAGGTACAGAACAGAGATTTACAGATTAAGAAAAGAAAGGTTGGTTCCAAAGATAAGGAAGGAAACACACTCAAGAAAGCATGAGTCTGTTCTGCCTTGGGTGGGACTCTCTGCTTCCTCACCCGTATATAGGCCTTTTTATTACTGTGCTTAAATACCTCTGCTAAATTAAGCATCCACCCCTTTGGAATTCTGGTGTGTCCAGATTTGATTGGGTCTTTAGGGTCTTCCCCTGTGACTACACCTGTACACGAGGTATGATGTCAGTCCTTGTGAGCAAATTCCAAGAGGGGGTCAGGAAAGTAGCACAGAATGACATTATTTGACCTTTGACTGAATGTTCTGAGTCAACAGGGTGATGGCCATTTTTTGCCATTGCATCTTCCTGTTGATAGCCAAAAGAATGGGATTCTGACCACAGAATAAGGGGAAATATTAACACAAATCCACATATATATTCTTCAAGACCAACTAAGCTACCATAAATGGAGAAAAATAAATATCTTTACCCCAAAGGGAAAATCCCTATACAAAAGCCCCTTGCAGATTTTTCTGCAGATTTCTTGAGATTACTTCTCAAATAAACCAAAAATAGGCCTCCCCATTAACCTAAATACGCTACTCTACAATTAACACATACACTTCTAAGAGTAATAGATATATAAAAAATAAGCTTTAAGCACACTGATATGCTCAATAAGCTAAATTCTATAGGCTACACTAGGCAGATTAGACTGTCACATGACTTAACCATCGTAACCTTTCCCTCTTCGATTTGGAAAATACTAGAAAGGGTGCCAAATTTTCTAAGAAGAAAGGTGTCCAATATGAAGGTTAAACTGTACTTTACAAATCCAAGGTGGAGTGTACAGAAAACAGGTCAGAAACATTTTACCCAACACCATGAGGCCTCTCTGGACTATTTAAGTCCTACTTGTACCCATAAGTTAAGTGGTGTATTTGACCTTGTTCTGTTCCAGGTGTAAAATTTATCTTTAGGAAGCAATTCTGAACATATCAACATTAATTAGTGGAGCATTTTCAGACTGCATCACTGAGGTGGCATTTTTATCATTCTCAGAGTTGGCCTCTGACTGCTTTCCTAGCTGTACTTGTTCAGCATTGCTCTGCCAGTGTGGGGAACCTTATCTGCTGAAACTCACCAGTATCAAGTTATTGGGCAATTAAGTCAGTCAGCTATAGAGAGCAATGTTGAAAAGAAAAAAGGTTGATGGAAAAAGAAATAGATAAACTTCCTTGTCCTACCATGCAGTCTAGATTCATCTGAGATCTGTTAAAAGCATAAAATAATTTGAACTCTAAGGCATGTCTACACAGGATCACTTGGGAAAGTTAAGGGGAATCAACTAAAGATGTACATCAACACTCATATATTAAAGTGCATTAAATTCCCATGTGGATATCTTCACTCGGGTACACTGGTCTTACTTCATTCTTGAACATACTTAAACATACGGGCATTTACTTCATATCTTTAAATAATTCTCCAAAATTTACCTGGGTGTTTCTGTAGAGCCATGCTCTTAGAGTTCCGCTTGTATTATGTAGGCCAGGTCTATCCTAGAAAATTAGGTCAATTTCACATCAGTGGTGATGTGAAAAATGCACACTCTTGAGCAATGTTAAGATGACTTTAGTCCATTAAAGACAATACAAGTCCAAAGGAAGAATTCTTCCATCAACCTATCTACTGCTTCTCAGGGACATTACTTGCGCTGGTGGGAGAACCCCCAGCACTGATGTGTGTTGTGTCTACACTAAATATTGCAGCTGTGCCACTGTAGCTTTTTAAGTGTAAACATATACTTTCAGTACTCACAAAGATATTAAACAGTATGAAGTAAGTTTCCACATGATTTCATCCCGTGTAAGATTCATCATTTTTTCTATTACTTCCACCTATAATTAAGAACAGACTTCTGGGTGTCCTGCTGTATCCCATATAAAGGGTTTTTAATTTTTTTTCCAGGATAGCAACTCATTTTAGATTCCTGTTATCAACTTGGTACCTTAATGGGCATTTACTCCTTACAGTTTCAAACACTGGGCTGTTCTATTTCATTCAAAGATACACTTCTTGCACTGTCTCCAGAATCCTGGTCCAGCCCCAGTGGAAACTTTGCCTACAGCCCTTCCTCTTCAAACTCAGTTTACACTGGTCGTATTCAGAATCCTCATTCAGTAATAAGTAAGTCAGTTTTTCCCCTTGTTCCACACAAAGAGATCCAACACTTTAATTGTTCTTGAGTAATTATCAGTAGTCTCAAAATCAACCTTTGCTTCCTAGAGTGTCAGTCAAGATGCAAAGATGCTTGACTAGGGTATGTGGCAGTTCTAGTAATCATGTAGTTAGAGAATAACACAGTAATGTCCAAAAGCCCCCATTGGGATTGGGAAGGCATTGTGTTAGGTGCTGTACAAACACAGGAAGGTGCAGTCCCTGCTTGAAAAACCTCACATTTTAAGAACCCAATTCCAGAAAAGCTTTGGACTTGTCTACACTGAGACATTGATCACAATAGTAATGGTCTAACAGGACACAATTGCAATGTAATGAGCAATAAAAGGGGAGATGAAGAAGAAATACAGACAATAGTAATAAGAGCTTGTGGTTACATAGGTTGCTTTGTGGTTCTAAATCAAATGAAGTTTTTTTTGTTATTTTGTACCTGATTTATATTGTTTCTCTTTTATAAATAAAGTCAGCTGCCCCAACCTGCTATGAAAGTGCAGGCATCATCAATTGGCTGATTCCTTGTAGGCATCATAAAAGGTTTTCAAAACTGATAGAATGAGGAATACATGAGGTAGGTGCTACAGCATCTACTGAATCTGCAGATACACTTATGTCTTTAGTACCTCTCAATTCTTTCAGAGTTTTAAGCCAGTCAGGTTGATCTTGTAAACTATAAAAGTCAGGCATCATAAAACAGTACTATCATTCAGTATGAAGATATAATCTCTTTCTGATCATCGTTTGTTTATGATTCTGGTGCTTCACTAACATCCTAATGAAATACTTTTCCCTAATATCCAACCTACACCTTCCACCACTGCAACTTGAGACCTTTGTTCCTTGTTCTGTCATCTGCCATCACTCAGACTAGCCTGGCTCCATCTGCTTTGGACCCCCCCGCACACATGCACACACACTCCATTTCAGGCAATTGAAGGCTGCTATCAAATTCCCCCTCATTCTTCCCTTCTGCAGACTAAATAAGTCCAGTTTCCTCATTCTCCGCTCATAAGTAATGTGCCCCAGCCCCCTAATAATTTTTGTTTCCCCTCAATGGACTCTGTCCAATTTGTCTACATTCTTCCTGTAGAGAGGGACCCAAAATCAGACTCAGAATTCCAGATGTACCATCACCAGTGCTGAATAGAGAGGAAAAATTACTTCCCTCACTTTGCTGGCAATGCTCATATTAATGCAGCCCAGTATGCCATTGGCCTTCTTGGCAACAGGGGCACACTGTTGACTCCAATCCAGCTTCTCCTGTGCTATAATCTCCAGGTCCTTTTCTGAAGAACTGCTGCTTAGCCAGTTGGTACTCTTGTATTTAATTAATCCTCCCAATTTCTTTTGCATTAAAATGTAATGTTCATTTATTAGAAACTTTTTGCTCTCACCCATACATTTACCATCTCACTTTTTCTCTTTTCACTTTCCTGATTCCAGATCTTTCACTAAGCTTGACTGCTGTTTTTGCTAGGCCACCAAAACTATGCCATGTGTATTATACCTCAGGTTAGATCATTAATTCCTACCTCTTTGATTTAGCTGCAGCCTCATTCAGATGGCTGTAACATTTCATATCCCTCAATTTTCTTTTTCTGCAAGTTTGAAACTCAACTTTGGTTCTGCTTCCTTAAACATTAGAAGAAAGTACATTTCTTTTATTTTGACCTCATTTCTTCAGCTGACATCATTTAGCTTTTTACTGATGTTTCCCCCAAATTGTGGGTTTGCCACTTAATACAAAGGATAGTATTTCCATGTTTTAGTTAAGCTATTCAAGTACATCATCTCTAGATTCACTCCACACTTCTGCCTTTGTAATATTGAGTTCAGTGTTGCTGCCCAGTTCACTCGGGAATTTCTGTTGGGGCAAATGTACTTTTCCCTATACTGATAGGCTGTGGCCACACTAGCAGCTCATTTTGAAAATTATTTCGAAATTAGGGGTAATTTCTAAATGAGCAGGAGAGCGACTACACAGCAATTGCTCATTTCGAAATTAATTTCAAAATTAAAAGGCATTCATTTCAAAATCATTATTCCACTCCCGTGTTGGGAATAACGCCTCCTTTCAATGTTAATTTAGAAATTAAATGTTTGTAGCTGCTCCCTGGCTGCCATTTCAAAATGAAAAGTCCTTCACAGACCTGGCCCCTCCCATCAGCAGCCAGAGCTCTATGACTGTCAGCTGCGGGTGCCTTAAAGCTGCAGGGACACAGAAACCCCATGCGGGAAGCTGAGAGTGTGCTGGCAGACGTAGGAGCACAAGGTGGCCACATGGCACTCCCTAGCACCCCCAGAAAGCGACATCCCTCCATGGCTGGATCAATGGACAGCAGCCAAGACTGCCAGGATCCCCGTGGAGCCAAGGGGTCTGGGCGGTGGGACTCCCAGGGCTCTGGGCAGCCCCCAAAGAGGAGGGGGCCCTCTGGCTGGAAGCTGAAGTCCAGGACCTGCTGGCTGTCTGCGGGAAGGAGAACATCCTGCTCAGGATGGAGGGGCGGAAGAGAAATGCGGATGCCTTCGCCCACCTCTCCAGCAACCTCGCCGCAAGGGGCCACCCCCACTGGACCCCCAACCAGGTCCGCTCCAAAGTCAAGGAGCTGCGGCAGGGCTATTCCCGAGCAAGGGACTCAGCCAGGCACTTAGGAGCAGTGCTGGCCACCTGCCCCTACTTCAGGGAGCTCCACCAGCTGCTGGGACTCAGGGAGGCTGCACCATCTGAGAAGACGCTGGACATGGTGGAGCAAGAGGGGCAGGGCGAGGAGCCTCAGCCGGGAACCTCAATGGCCCCTCTTGCTGCAGGCCCTGAAGTACCTGCTGGCACCGGCGACAGTGACAGCAGGAGTGAGGGATTGCTGTGCATGGCTGAGCCCTCTGAGGGCCCTAGCCAGGCTACCTTCACACGGGCCTCCCCTGAACCACTCAAGGAACCCTCAGGTAGGACCGGGCCTGGGGTGCCCTGGGCATGAGGGGAGGGGTGGTCCCTGTTGCAGCCAGTATGGGCCTGGGCACATGGCCATGGGCCAGGGGATGGCCATCATCGCTGCCGGGGGGTCCTGCATGGGGCCGTGGGCTGCCATGAGGGTCAGAAGCCCGGGAGGGCTGGGGCAGCCACTCTAACGGCCCCACATTGACAGACCCCACAGCAGATGGGCCGCCCCAGAGCCCCTCACCACAAGCAGGGTGGGATGGTGGTGGGGACTAGGCTGCGAACCCACGGTACCTGGGCTCATGACTGATGGGGCACCACCCTCTTGCCATATGTCTTCACAGCCTTGGCATCTGCCAGCCACCTCAGCCCCCTGGACATGCCCAGGAACCCTGCAGCAGCAGAGGAGGGTGAGGGAGCGACGCTTCCCCAGACCAGGCACCGTGGTGGGAGGTGTCGCCGCTGCAGCTGGGTGGGTGATCTGGCAGCAACCCGCAGGGCTGCATGGTGGGAGCAGAACTGCTTGCTGCGGGAATGGCTGTCCATGAAGCTGGTGGCCTGGGACTGGGTAGCCGGGTGTCTCAACACCCTGACCCCAGGCTGTCTCACCAATCGCCTGGCCCAGCCGCCCACTCCATGGATGGCCTTTCCCGCAACACTACCCACTGCTCCAGCCCCCCCTTCCTACCTGGTTCCCTCCTCTGCCCCAGCCCCCGCTCCACCCCAGCCTCCCCCTCATCCCTGCCAACCCCCCTTCCTCAGTGCCCCCCTCTTCCCCAGCCTCCCCGTGCCCCTTCTGCCGCTCGCCCTTGCAGCTCTGCTCCCAGCCGACATGACCCTGGCTGAGTCGCGGGAGCTGGTGCACTGGCTGTGCCAGGCGAGCCCTGCCCATTTGTGGCTCCCCGCCCCTCACCATGAGTCCGAGCCCCTAGATATCCCGGTCCAGCCCTACCTCCCTGTTCCACCTGCCCCATCCCGGCCCCACCGTGGTCCCTGGACCTGGGGTGTTCATGGCTCCAGCAGCCATTGTGGCTCCCAACCAGCCACTTTGATGGAGGATTGAGGCCCCCCACCTCCCCGTGTACATAGTTCACTCCCGTCCCCCATGTATATAATTCCCCCCCGCCCCTCCATAAATAGTCACATGTTCTTTGTGTTCCAAAACCAGCAGTTGAATGTATTTAACGGTGATATGTATCCTGCCTCGGGTGGGGATGGCAAGGGAGGTGCTGGTGGGGCAGGGGTGAGAAGGGGGGCGGGGTTGTGTGGAGTGAGCCGGGCCAGGTCATGGGGGCCCCTGGGCAAAGGTCTCCCAGAGGGCCTCTCACACGTGCACCCATCCCGGTGCACCTGGTGGCACAGGACCACACCTGGCTGCTCATACTGCGGCATGGCCTTGGCTGCGCAGTGTGCCACAAAGAGCTTCTGCTTGCTCTCCACAAGGTTGGGTGCACAGCAGGTGCTCATGACTGCGGGCACGCTGGGCAGGCCTACCTCCAGGCGCATCAGGAGGCACCTGAAACTTGCCTTCAGACGGCTGAATGCCCGCTTCACGGTGTTCCTGGCCTGGTTGAGGCAGGCATTGAAGAGGTCCTGGCTCTCATTGGTGTGTCCCATGTAGGGACACATTAGCCAGGCCTGGAGTGGGTAGGCAGCATCAGCGACAATGCATGGGGGCACGGTCACGTCCCCCACCAGCAGCTCCTGTGGGGGGATGTAGGTGCCCTCTGCCATCCTGCGGCCAAGCCACGAGTTCCACAGAACACAGGCATTGTGGGCCTGCCCGATCAGCCCACACAGATGTCCATGAAACATCCTCAGGCATCCACGAGGGCCTGGAGGACGACAGAGTGGTAGCCCTTTCAGTTGATGTACCGTCCCCGACTGTGTGGTGGGATGCAGCTGGGGAATCCCAGCTGTTGGAAGCCGGCCATGACAGCGTCCACGTCTCCACGGTGGATCAGGCGGCGCAGGAGTATCCTGTTAATGGTGGCAACAACTCGTCGAGGTAGAGGGCACAGGCGCCCGAGAGTGTGTGGTAGCATATGGGGGAGCCTGCAGGAAGTTGGACACGTGTCGGGCAGCATGTAGCCTCATATGGCATGCTGTCAGGATGGCATCAGGCTGGCTGTGATGTCCAACATGTCCCCGTCAGTGGAGTGCTGCGGGTCCATGGCAGGTAGTGGTGTGGTGCCTAACCAAGGCTCTTCTGAGTGCAGTGCTGGAGGTCACTTGCTGCAAGCAGCCAGGGTCCTCAGCATGTGCACAGGGGATGTGTTTGGGAGGGGCCCTTTAAGGGGTTGGCTCGCCCATGCTCCAGGAAGGGCTTGTCGGCCATTCGACCCTGCCCTCGCCATTTCCTGCCCTGTTATTTTGAAATGAAGCTGTGGCTGTGTAACCGCTCCATTTCGAAATGACTGGGAGTCTTTTCGATGTTGTGGATCGCAACGTCGGTCCATGTTTCATGTGTAGTCGCTTCCATAGCACTTATTTCGAAACAGGCTATTTCGAAATGATGGATAGGGATAAGCCATTTTGATGTCACTTCCTGGTGTGGCCAGAGCCACATACTGGGTGTCACAGGCTAAAGAGAAGCTACCCCACCTCTACTATTATTAAGTTTCTGTGTCCCGGAACCTGCGTTATCATTTGTTGTTAGAGTTTAATGAAAGGTGCCCATATAGAAAGGGGTGTTAAGTGAATAGCTAACTCTCTGTTTTACTTTTGATATAGACCTGAACTTAGAAACCTTATCCACCTAGAAGTAGTACTCACTATTCTACTATTGCAATAGTCTGCCTGGAAAAATTAGTGTGATCTAACTTTTCTTTAAGTGCTAACTCCATAGTTTAAATCCAGATGCTCCTCAGGATCAGCTGATGTGTTCTGTGGTAGAATACATTTTCACTCAACAGCGCCCCTTGCCTGCTGCAGATTCATCAGAAAAGCTTCTCTTTTAAACAAAATAATGTTTCGGGGTGAACAGAGGAGCTGGAAGTCATGTGCAGCATAGTAGTAGTAGTAGTAGTAGTAGTAGGCATCCTTCAGTCTGCATAGACTATGGATCGCTCCCTTTTAAGTTTCAATTGAGTACTTCATTTACATCATCTATTGTGACTATGAAGACCCACACGAGAGTGACAGTCCTTGCTGCATCTCTTGCAGATGTAGTGGGTGTCTGGCAAGTCCTTAGTGTGCTTTCTGTGCGCTCGCTTCTCCTCTGCTAGCTGTCTGATCTTCATCTCACCCTTCTGAAGGCCCTTGTGTAACCCCTGCCTCCATCTGCTGCGGTCGTCTGCTAGTTCTTCCCAGTTGTCCAGCTCGATGTCTACCTCTCTGAGGTCTCTCTTGCAGACATCTTTGTAGCGCAACTGGGGCCGTCCGGGAGGTCTTTTGCCAGAGGCTAGCTCACCATACAGGATGTCTTTTGGAATCCTTCCATCATTCATCCTGTGGACGTGGCCAAGCCAGCGGAGTCGACGCTGCCTGAGGAGGGTGTGCATGGTTGGGATTCCAGCTTGCTCGAGGACGGCAGTGTTGGTCACTCTGTCATTCCATGATATTCCAAGGATGCGCCTGAGGCAGCGCAAGTGGAAAACGTTCAGCCTGTTTTCCTGGCGGGCATACAGGGTCCAAGTCTCGCTGCCATAAAGGAGGGTGCTGAGGATGCAGGCTCTGTAGACTTGCATTTTGGTGTGAGTGTAGAGCTTGTTGTTATTCCACACTCTCTTGCTGAGTCTGGACAGAGTTGTGGCCGCTTTTCCAATCCTCCTATTTAGCTCAGTGTCCAACGACAGGGTGTCAGTGATGGTGGACCTGAGGTAAACAAACTTGTGGACGACCTCTAATGTATAGTCGTCAATGCTGATTGATGGGGATTCAGCAACATCCTGACTGAGTACGTTTGTCTTCTTTAGGCTGATGGTAAGCCCAAAGTCCTTGCACGCTTTGGAGAACTGATCCAGCAGTTTTTGAAGCTGGTCTTCTGTGTGAGACACTACAGCAGAATCGTCTGCGAACAGTATGTCTCTGATGAGGACTTCCCGCACCTTAGACTTAGCTTTCAGCCTTGCAAGGTTAAACAGTTTCCCATCAGATCTTGTGTGCAGCAAGATGCCCTCTGTTGAAGATCCAAAGGCATGCTTCAGGAGGAGTGCGAAGAAGATCCCGAACAATGTCGGAGCAAGCACGCATCCTTGTTTGACGCCGCTCCTGATTCTGAAAGCATCCGATAATGCGCCGTCATATTGGATGGTTCCTCTCATGTCGTCGTGGAACGACTGGATCATCTTGAGTAACCGTGGAGGACAGCCTATCTTGTGGAGCAGTTTGAACAGACCATCCCTACTGACCAAGTCAAAGGCCTTGGTCAGGTCAATGAAGGCTATGTAGAGTGGCTTCCTCTGCTCCCTGCACTTCTCCTGCAGCTGCCTTAGAAAGAAGACCATGTCAACGGTAGACCTCTCTGCGCGGAATCTGCACTGTGATTCGGGGTACACCCTCTCAGCAATCTTCTCGAGTCTGCCAAGGATGACGCGAGCAAACAGTTTACCAGTGACGCTTAGGAGGGAGATTCCACAGTAGTTTTTGCAGTCGCTTCTGTCTCCTTTGTTCTTATACAACGTTACAGTGTTAGCATCGCGCATATCCTGTGGAACCTCACCCTCTTTCCAGCACAGGCACAGTAGCTCATGTAGGGGTTCCAGGAGTGTGTCCGCGGCACATTTGATCACCTCTGGTGGTATGTGCAGCATAGTCAGCAACAATACAAGCTTCCACCCTATTATCTGCGTAATGTACCCCAACTCAGACTTAGGGGTGCCAACCCTAAAAGTGAGATCCTGGTTCAGTCTGTGTTGCCCATTTGATGGCTATGCAGAGACGTGTCCCAGTTAGTGGCACCTGTGATGAGTTTTTTTGTTGTTTTGGACGCACATCCTTTTAACACAGGCTTCCAAACCGTCAGCTGACTTACTAGCAGTCTGAGTCATGCTGGAACAGTAATCCATTACCAGTTTCCTGTTGTGGTCCTGTTTACGATGCTTCATTTTAAATAACTGTGCAGAAGAAGGTTTTTAACCAAAAAGCAGTCATTGCAGTATCTACTTATAACTCAAAGCCTCATTACTATGGCAATGTAACCCTATTCATTGTGCTAAGCCCTGTATCTACAAGTAACGAAAAGGATGGCCTTTCCCCAGGTGGGTTTACAATTTAGGCGTCAGACAGGATGCAGCAGGAAGACTGGGGAGCAATTTAGTTTAAAAGCATAGGACACAGCTTGCCACTTGCCTAGCCAACAGCAAGGGGCAGTGATTTGTAGACATGATGGCTCAGGTAGGTTTGTTGAGAGAGATTTCTAGGAAGAGAAGGTGCTGATTTATAATTTGGATGAGGCACTGATTCCAGACGTAGTGTGCAGTGCAGGAGGAAGTGAGGTGTGTGAAGGGAGAAGCAGTCAGACAGGTGATCGAAGCTGCTTCTCTGGAAGAGTGACGGTTGGAGTTGATGGCTTCAGAAGATAATAGATCTGATAAGCAGAGGGATTATAAATGTTGATGTGCCTTAAAGGCAAACAAGTGTTTGATGTGCTGGAGGAGACACAGCCAATGGGAAGTTGTAAGATGGGTCAAACATACTCTGGCTGTCAACAGAACACTTAGTGACACGTTTTTATTGAATTATGTGGTTCATTTCATAGCTATGTGTACAGTTCTTTCACGTTGCTCAGGCATACATATGGGGTAAAATTTGTAAAGGCCCTTAAGTCTCACTGCAATACAATGTAGGCACCTAAGTTACTTAAGCACTTTTGAACATTTTACCAGTAGTCTCTATGAAGTCCTTTTACTTTGCTTTCTTTTCCATTCCTAATACTTCTCTTTCACAGCCTTTAGTTGTGCATTGGAAACAAAAAACAGTCTTGTAGCACTTTAAAAAACAACAAAATGATTTATTAGGTGATGAGCTTCCATGGGATGGACCTACTTCTTCAGATCTGGAAATTCTGTTTAAAAAAATTATTAGAATTTCCAGATCTGAAGAAGTAGGTCTGTCCCACGAAAGCTCACCACCAAATAAACCACCTTGCTGGTCTCTAAAGTGCTACAGGACTGATTCTTTGTTTTGCGAAGATACAGACTAACATGGCTACCTCTCTGTGACTGTGTATTTCCTGGCTTTAGTGGGTTTTAAAAAAAATCAAAACATCTGCACCCCCAGTGCACTGGAAGTTAGCATTCAGAACTCTAGGCAGGACAGACTGACTCTCCAGAGAATGGCCATTGCATTTTTTAATTTCTGCATTAGTGGCCATGTCTACACTAGCCCAAATCTAAATGGCCATGCAAATGGCCATTTCGAAGATTGCTAATGAGGCGCTGAAATACATATTCAGCACCTCATTAGCATGCCACCAGCCGCAGCACTTCGAAATTGCCATGGCTTGGTGCCATGCAGCTCATCCAGATGGGGCTCCTTTTCGCCAGCTTCAAAATCCCTTTATTCCTATGTGCTGATGAGCCACGCAGCAATGAGCCATGGCTATTTTGAAGATTTGGGCCAGTGTAGACGTAGGCAGTGAAATTTAATGTTGTGACTGAATGCCCCTGGAAATGTCATAAACGCTTAAAGCCCTTTTTCTTTTTTTCCCATAGGTGTAGCCTTAGGCATAAATTAGCTGGGGAATAATACTGATTTATCCCAAAGCTGTTTTATCATCTCTGTCCTCACAATTCAGCTCTAAGGACTATGCATTGTTTTCTTCTTTTATTTAGTACCCTGGTATGGTGTTAATAGGCAATGGCTGGAATTTAGATAAGGGCTCAGCATCTACAATTGGGTCTACATTTTCTGATGAGCTCAGCTCCCATTTAGGCATCAGAAAGGATGGTCAGATTTTCCAAGAGCTCAGCATATGTGTTGCTGAACGAAGTGTGAAAGAGAGGAGATGCTGGGTGCTGAGCTTTTCTGAACATTGGACCCCAACTGCAAATACTAAGCCCTTGAAAAATTACGCGCTGAGCACTTATGGAAATCTGGCCCTGTGATTGGGGAGTGATGCTGTTTGCTATGACTGATGTCTCTTCAGATGAGACTTAACATATCCTACCCATTTGTAGTTATTAATGATCCCACTGCAAAGAATCTAACTAGAATAACTATGTTTCTCCCTGCTTAAATCTTTCCTGTAGGTCTGCATGGAGGAGATAAGTCTTCGTGTCTCCTGTAAATGTACGGTCCAGTCATTTGAAGCATTTAGAGTCCTCAATTCTCAGTTGACTTAACTGGGGACTGAGGGCACCCAACACCTCACAGGAGCACTTGGGAGGACTGACTCCATGGTACAGAGGTGTCAAAGAAGACCTATTGTATGCCACCCTGTCAGTGGCTGCATTTCAGTGGCTAGCAATGTGCTTTAGGATCCTTCTGTTGAAAAACAGTTTGCACCAGTTATTGTTATGTCAGCCTTATTGTTCAGTTTGGTTCAAATAAATTCTACTTTTCGGATGCGTTGATCCAAACTCCTAAATTGCTTCATAAATTATTAAGTACTCTCCATTCTAACTATCAGTTTATAAATCTGGTTTATAATTCAGTACGAAGGACTTTAGAAGATAGGAATGCCACATTAATTTTACATACAACAGTGATATTTCATGCTTCTGAAACGTCTCACACTACTTCATTTCTTGTAGCTGCTCCTGAGTCATTTTTTAATCCACCAAGATGACAAGTTCAAAGGTCTTTGGCAAAGTCTGCACAGCATTTGCACGGAAAATGATAGTGTAGCACTATCCAAGGAGGATAGATATAAAGCAGAATGTTTCAAAGGCCAAACAATTAAGGAATAATTTCTGCAAATTGTGATAATAATTAATGAGTATCGTGCAGGGTTTGGATGCTGGGTGCAGATAGGAGGTATGGTTTTCTGAGGAAACTGTTGAATTAATTTATTGTAATGGCTACTAACAGACTCCTGCCTTAGTTATGTCTCTCTGTGTTTGTCAACTTACAGAGGAGTTCAGCTTGGAAAAGTGGCTGCATACAAATATGGCATCTTCTGACTCAATAGGTCTGCACCCTGTGTACATTCATTCATATCTGCAAGAGACAAATGTCTTGTTGGACAAATGGAGAAGAGGCTTGTGCATGATAGACAATGGCTATAGTAGGGGGTCCCCTAGTATACAAGTGGGTGTGAAGGCTGCATGGGCCATTTGGATGGTGCAACTTGTTCCCCTGTGTTACATGACCGATGCTGTAGGCTAGGATGGTGGGTTGTAGGGTGTTTTTTCTTCTACCTTAGTCATCCACACCTCTGTTGAGTTTTGTGCCCCCCTAAAAGCACACAGAAGGAGCAGTCTCTGTACACTGCTGAGTGCGGGAACTGCAATTGTGGGTAGCTGCCTTACGTGGACCCTAACGCCAGAGGCATGAGATGTGGCTTGTAAATTCCAGCTGCAATATGGCCCTGAGTAAGCTGTTGATTATATTCCATCTGGTGCCTTTTCAGCAGAATATTTGTCAGACTGTTGAGCCATCCCAGCAAAATATACAGAGGGCAGAAAAGTTTACACAGATGTTACTGAGAGCCCATAACTTGCCCCATAGAGTCTTACTCCCACCTTCGCCCTGCTCTGTGTTTGTCTTCTCTGTTTAGATTGTGAAGTTCTCAGAGCAGGACTGCCTGTTACTGTGTTTGTTCAGTGCCTGGCACAACAGGGACCTAATCTCAATTGAGATCATAACCCATAACGATGATCCATGATATGGAAAGAATTCAAGCTTGAGTCTAAGGGTCCTTAGTGAGCTCACAGAAAATTAGGGCAGTCATCATTTTACTTGTTGTTGCTCAGTAATATTTGTACATGTTATAAAAATAATGGCTGAAGACTTCAGATTCTTAGAATCATAGAAACGTCGGCCAGGAAAGGAGCTCAAAGAATATCAAGTCCAGCCCTCTGCACTAAGGCAGGACCAAGTAAATGAACACAATCCCTAACAGTTGTGGGTCCAACTTCTTAAAAATCTTCACTGATGGGACCCCTACAACATTCCTTGGAAGTCTATTCCAGAACATAATTAGTTTTCTAATCCGAAAGTTTTGAATAACATCTGTCCTAAATCTCCTGTGTGCCTGATTAAGTCCATTATTTCCTGAGAACATAAGAACATAAAAATGCCTGTGTTGGATCAGATCAATGGTCCTTCTAATCCGCTATCTTCTCTTCCAAGAGCGGCCAGGCCTAGAGGCTCCAAGGGAATGAAAAATGCAAGGCAGTTATTGAGTGATCCATCCCCAGTTGTCCACTTCCAACTTCTGACAATCAGAGGTGGAGGGACACCTGGAGCACAGGCTTGCTTCCCTGATGGTCTTGGCTAATAGTGATCCTCAGACCTATCCTCCATAAACTTACCTAGTTCTTTTTAAAACTGGCTAATGGCCTTCAAAACATTCCACAGCAATGATTTCCTCAGGGTGGCTATGCATTGTATGAGGAAGTATTTCCTGATGTTTGTCCCTGATGCTGCTTATTAATTTCATAGGTTCTGGTTCTTATATTACATAAAGTGACACTGTCCTCTACTTGCTTTCCACACCATTCATGATTTTATAGTCCTCTGATATATCACCCCTTGCTGTCTCTTTCATAAGATGAACAGGCCCATTCTTTTTAATTTGTCCTTGTCTGGAACCTGATCCCATATACCTAATCATTTTTGCTGCCCTTCTTGGCACTTTTTCCAGCTGTATGAGATTTGTATAGCAGCATTATACTATTTACTGTCTTGTTAGGTATCCTGTTCTTATTAGTTCCTACCATTTTGGACACTTTGAGCAGAGTTTCCAGAGAACTCTCTACAAATAGCGTACAACCCATCATTTTGTATGCATATGTGATCGGGTGTCCACCCCATATAAAGCTTGAAGGGGATAGGGTGGCAAGGTTGGCCATTTAACTCCCTAGGGTGCACCTGGAGTTGAAGCCAGGGAGCAGGGCTTGATTAGCTATGAGGCTCAGCTGGACAGGAACAGAGAGGCTTGTATTAAGCCCAGGAGCTAAGCATAAAAAGGAATTGTAGGGAAGTAAACTGCAGCTACTTCCTTGGGGAAAGGAGGGGTATTGAGGATTATAAAGCAGCATCTACAGTGTTTCCTCTATTTTTCCCCAACTCTGAGTGGAATTAATTTTGTTTGTACACAAGAGTTCTGAGTGTGGGAGGAGGTTCTGGGGTGCAATTGCTCTGGCTGAGGGGTACAGGTTCTGGAGAGGGGCTGGGGAGGAAGAGTTTGGGGTCCAGGAAAGGTACAAGCTCTGGGCTGGAGATGGGGACTTTGGGGTACAGGAGGATACTCAGGGCTAGAGAAGGCTCAGGGGGACAGATGAGGGGCTCAGGCATCCCTGGCAGCTCCCTTTTGGGGACAGCAAGCAGAGGCCCCTTTCCTTCAGTTGCAGCAGTTTGGGGCTGGAGCTCTTGGGGGGGGGGCTTCCTTCTGGCCGCTGAAGCCACTCAATGCTGGGGCCAGTGGGGAGGGGTGCCTGTCGCTGCTGGTGGCAGCTTAAGAGATCTTTTCAAAGATCTCTCCCTGCTGCAGGCCTGAGCCCCTATGCGGGGCTTAATGGGAGGCTACGCTGCTGTGCAGTTTGGAGAGCTTTTAGGTCTACAGTAATTACCTGGGAGGGAGGGGTTTGGAAGAACAGAAAGTAAGAGCCTCAGTGGGGAAAGCAGCAAGCACTAAGAATGTGGAGCTTGGCTGCTAATTGGGGGATACCTGAACTGGAACCCAGGTTGGACTGTAGGTTCCCCTACCAGCTCCTGGGCAGTGGCACCAGGTAGGAAGCAGGAAGACTTCCTGAACCCAAGAAACTCATTAGTACCCTGGAATATGGAAACCTGCATGGGCACCTGGTTGGAGGCCAAGACAAAGAGGGAACACCCTGCATTGCAGATGCTGTGGGAAGAGGATGGGAGATTAGCTCTGGCCCAGCACTCAATCTTCAGAGTGGCTAGGAGGAGAGGCTGCTAGCAGTGAGTGGATCCCCACACGTCATCGCTGTGATGTTCTTATTATGTGATTACTTTTGCCAATGTGCTCTGTTTTGCAAGTATCTGTTTACATGTGCCTGATATTCCTAACTTTCCAGTTTAGTGAGATCCCTTTACTGTCAGCTCCAGATTGAACATCAAGAATGCTTAATCACTGCCCTCTCTCTAACTGCCTATAACATATTGGAAAATTATCAGGCCCTCCATGTTTTTTTCTCAAGATGAAACAGGTCCCATTTTTAGTACTTGACTTACAGGTTAGGTCGTCTGAACTTGGGTGGCTCGCCTGCGGAGTCTGTCTAGTTTAAGTATGTCCTAAAATGTGGTGCCCAGAATTGGACAGAATGCTCTAACCGAGGCCTCACCAGTACCAAGAAGAGCAGGATATTCACCTCCTGTATCTTGTACATAATACACCTGTGATGGGTGTTCCCTCCACTTTTTCCTTGGAAGGGCTAAGGTAGGCTAAGAAGGGGGGACACTTAACCAGGCCATGGTTGAGGGGAGACAGGTGGATTAAGTAATCTTCTGACTGACTGAGGAAGCCCAGCTGAGGAGGACCTAGACAGGAAGCTGATAGCAGAGGAATGGTATAGGGAAGCAGCCCTTCCCTGGGAGAAGGGAGGTGAGTTTGGAAATCATAGTGGTAGGCAGGCTAGAGCTATGAGCTAGTGGGAGGCTGTCAGCCTTGGGGGTGGGGATGTGGGGGAGCTAGCCAGGTCAGTGGGAATAGCTCTGGGAAAGTAGCAGTAGGGTCTAGAAAGAAACCTTGACTTCTAGCTCCAGGGTCCCTGAGCTGAAACTCTGGGTTAGAGATTAGGCTTGGCTCCCTCTGCCAGTCATGGAGGGGGTGGTACCAGGAGAAAGTGAGTGGGAAGACTACCTAAGATTGTTGAGGAAACACTTGCAAGGATTTCCTCAGAAGAGAAAAATGTGTACATTGACCTGGCTGGAGGGTGAGTCATGAAGATAAGGCTGAAGCTTGTGGCTCAAAAGAGGGACTGTGGAGCAAGAAAGAAATGCAGGGGAGGAGGTGCTGTTCCAGCAATGAGTAGAACACCCTGTCACCATACCCCTGAATAGTAGCCTTTTCCCCAGCTTCCTCACTTTGTTGACTCATAAGCAATTTGGGATCCTCTATAACCCATTGCATTTGTGTCCCCTCCTAAATGAAATACTTCACTCTTCATGGATTTAATCTTGTTGATTTCAGACCAATTCCCAATTTATTTTGAATTTTAATTCTGCCTTCAACAGTGCTGTATGCCCTTCTCAGCTTGATGCCATCTACAGATTTTATACGCATGGTCTTCATTGCATTGTCCAAATTTTTAATGTGAATATCATAGTACCAGTCCCAGCATTAACTCCTGTGTGACCTCACTAGATCCATCCTCCTAGTTTGACAGCACACAACTCTTAGAGTACAGCCTTTCAACCAGCTGTGCGTCTGCCTCATTGGAATTTCATCCAGACCACCTTTCCCCACTATGTTTATGAGAATGATTTTAGCAAGACTTGACAGTTCCAGTGTCAAAGTATATCACGTCTACTACTTCTTCTCACCCACTAAGCCAGTAAGACTGTTAAGAAATTTTTCTATGTACTTGCTACTCCTCTTGGTGTCTGCTTCCAATGTTGTCATTGCCTGCGTCCAGGGTCTGGGTGGTATTACTTAGGTCTTTATTTCTACAGTGTGATCTAGGGTGGTTAGCATGTTCACCTATCAAAGATATACCACAGCAACTTTGACAGAAAATAATCTAAGGCATAGCTGGTCTCACTGAAGAATAATTATTTCTTAGAGGGACTTGGATTAAAACAAAAGAAACGCTATGGGTTTGTCTACACTAGCCCCCTCCTTCGAAGGGAACATGCTAATCAGCCCCATCAGGGAATAGCAAGGAGGTGCCGTCTTGCATATGCAGCACCTCATTAGCATAATTCTTGTCGTGCATACTTCAAAGTTGCTAACTTGGAAGCACTGGCCAGCAGTGTGGCTGCAGGCACCTGGAAGTACCAGTGCAATTTCAAAGTTCCCTTATGCCCAAAACATCTGCGTGGTTGGAGTTATGCTGAGGACGTGCTGCATATGCAGCGCAGCACCTCATTGCTATTCCCTGATGGGGCTGATTAGCATGCCCCCTTCAAAGGAGGGGGCTAGTGTAGACAAGCCCTATACCTAGTCTTAACTACAGATAAGCTACAATAAGTCAGTGCTTAAATGCCATACCTGTCTCCCATTTTCATGCTTCGCATCTTATTCCATATAGTCACCCCTCTCCAAGGGCACCAACACTTTGTACTTTCCTGATAATTACTGGCCACCATTTTCAAAACTGGGTGCCATCTTCTCAGATGGTCAGGTGTTCAGGATGGTGGACACCTACTATTCCCATTGCAGTCAGTAGGAGATGAGGGAGCTTTGAGGCTCTGAGAGTCAGGTTATTTCTGTGTAGATACTGAAATACTTACCTGCATGAACCATAATGAAGGATGTCTAATACATACATTACTTAAAATGTACCCCAAAAGATCTGCAGTGATTCAAGGACCCAGATTTCAAATGCTGGCCCATATTTTTGTATATTGATAATCCTGGCTGCATGTGTCCACCTGAGTCTAAATCCCTGTCTGTCTTTAAAGATGTCTCGCTTTTCTCTTATTAGTCCATCTTAACTTTATTCTCTTCAGCATCTAATACAAGCTATTGGCAGGCTACTCTTTCACAATGGCATTAAGAATTTATTAATTGTTGCTGAAAAAGAGCAATTTTAAGTAGACATTTACTGTTTTTTGTTTTGTTTTAACCAAAAAACAAAACAAAAATTTATGCCCATATACAGGAGCAATAAGGAGATTACATTTCTTTTTCTCAAGGAGAGGATAGTGTTAAATTACCATCCAGTATAAGCAGAGATTTTATGCTGAGATCTCCAACTCAGGGAATTTACATTTTGTAAGAACACCCTGAGGGGCTTTCAGCTACTTTGCTTAAAAGGTAGACAGATACATTTACAGCAGTGCATGCAGAGCTGTGTGTGCTAACATGGTCACATAGCCATGGCTTCTCTCTTTTGCACATGTGTATTAAGGGTGCCTTAGTTTTAAGTGGATAATGGGTGAGGACACTTTTATGTGTTGGCTGGGAATATAGTTCAGTGAAGAATGGGACTGTAATTACCAGTAACAAGGACATAAATTTCTGATCCTTTGGCTGAATTTTACTAGTGTTCTTAAGCATTTACATGATATAATTGCAGTATTTGTAGCCTGAATCTGGTACACTAGATTTTAGGGGATGCAGAATTCTTTTATTCCATTTGCTAGTTAGCTTTTGTCTGGAGAATTTAAAATATATATATACTAGAGTTGAAAATGTTTTGAGTATTGGAAATTTCACCAGGATTAAATAAATCAACTGGTATTTTTCTTATTTTAGAAGGGGTGAAACCTCAGAGTGTGTTTGAGTCCATAATGACTCTGAGCAATTACTAATGTAAATGTTGTCTATCTGTGATGGTCTCAAAGATAGCCAACAAAAATATTAACCCAAATCCTCTACCGGAGTTATGCAAGTGGAGAAGTTGGCTGCTCATTAGTTCATGCTGAGCATATTGAGCTGTTTTTGATGCGAGTTACATCTTGTCTGCATGGCCTAATAACTGTGCGGCAAGCTAGGCTGTGAATTTGCAGAGCATCAGCTTGCTGCACAGTAAGGTCCCTTTGAGGATGCTACAGTAGCTCAGTGAAATTCCCACAAGACAGGCTGGTGACTTTCAGTGCCCTGTACCATTAGACACAGAGGACATTACTAGGGTGGTGTAGAGTCACACCCTGGTTCAGGGTGTGCAAAGTGGGTATCACAGCATGATTGGCTGCTGCGTCTCAGGCTCATCCATTTCATTAAAAATGTTACTATTTCATTAAATGTTACTATTGTTATGTATGTGCATTCACATTTATATCCCAATTAATAATTTTTATTCAATGTATTTTATATGAATATAACCAAAATTTCCACCATTTTCTCTGCAGACTCACCTCACTCTAAGTACTGCTGCATCCTTTTTATGACTTGCACCGCTGACCATATCACCATCTGTGTACCTGTCAAGCCACTCTCACAGTAGCAAATGAGAGGTGTGGGGTGCCTCCAGACCCACCAGCTGCTTCAGGTCTCCATCTACAAACCCTATATATAGCAACCTCCAGTGCCTCTCTTTTCCCTGAAAGAACGGGGATATAAAGAATTTAACCCTTTCAGTTGAGCAGTTTGGGATGTTTGCTCATCTCTGGTTTTCTGCACACTAACTGGCCATTTAGACAGAAAAACCCATGTTTTTTTCACTTTCATACCAGACTGCTCAACTGGAAAGGTTAAATCCTTTAAATCACCTTTCTTACATGGATAGTCCCATTGACTTTAGTATTTCAGCGAGGTGAGTATGGTTTTGGTCCAAGCTGCATTTCAGAATATGGTGATCACCTACACAAGATAAGACTTCTTCTGTGTCATTGATTACATTATTTATTTTAATATATAAATGTCTATAAAATATATCAGTCCCAATGTGAGGAAGAACATATTTAAAAATACAAGAGTTGGTTTCATGATTACATCTTACAGGATGTAAAGTCAAGCAGCTCACTCCTCATAATATTGGAAAGATGCTATGAGAATCTGGCACTGACAATGGAAAATATACTCTGTACACTGTAGGCATGATGTTGTTTTAAAGTATTCAGCTTTATCTTCCGAACGGAAAACACTGCTGGAAAACTAGCTTTGTACAACAGCATTTTTATTGTTCTGATTTTCATTTTCAGGTAAATTTGAAACATTTAGGAACTTAAATTTGAGAGCAAGCGCCAGTTAGAGCAAAAGTGGTTTCCCCCAAATATAGTATCAGATATATCTAAACTTTCCCTGCTGCGTCTTTCCTTTTCCAGTATTTTATTTTCCCCAGCTGCAATTGTGGATCATAGCAAAATGTACCAAACTGTGCTCTTTGAACAAATGGCTGCATGTTATGAGGCTACCACTGCCATAGCACCAAACATGAAAGAGCAATTCTTTGTAGGTGAATGGCAACTGTGTTAACCTGATCCACCAAGTTTTCAAGAATTTCTTTACATGTGTTTTTAAAATTGTAGCCATTTTGCAAGAGAGAGCATCTCCAAAGTATAGTGATGTCATACTTGGCAATGGTATTCCTGTGTATTTCTGAACTTAGTTGTTCAGTTATTACCAAATAAGGTCTTAACCTCTAAACACAAAGTTAGATTAGTTTGGGCTTTGAAAAACCTGGCCTGTGCTGGGGGAAGGTTGCTGTAATGGGAACCCCAAGAAGAACTCAAAGCAGGGCCTGCTGCAACAATAACATTGCTACCTATTTGCAAGGTGCATTGTGTGTAGAACCTGTTGTGCCTGGCTGGTGCCTGTGGGGGAAACCGTGGTTCTGCTACCCTATTGCCTCTCTGAGGCTGTGTCTACACTAGGAAGTTCTTTTGAAAGATTTTTGGAAAGAAGGGGGCTCTTTCCAAAAGATCCCATGGAACGTCTACACACAAAAAAGGGTTCTTTCGAAAGTAAATCAAAAGAATGAGGCACTCCTTTTGAAAGCACTCTTCTTTTCCCATTTCAGGAAGAGAGCCTCCTTCTGAAAGCTTCTTTCAAAGAAAAGAGTGTTTAGATGCTCCACAGGCCCTTTTTGCAAAAGAGCAGTCCTCATGGGGCTTGATTTTTCAATTCCTGGCCTGCTCTTTCGAAAGACCAGGAGCCGTGTGTCCACTCTCTTTCGAAAGAGCAGATCACTCTTTTGAACTGTTTTTTTGTGCATGGACGCACTCTTTCAAAAGAAGTGCTTTCAAAAGAGATCTTCTGGAAGGGCTTCTTTCAAAAGATCTCTGTAGTATAGATGTAGCCTGAGGGGCAAGGGAAAGAGCTAATGTGGCTGGTGCCACTCATCTAACACACTTATGGCTGTCCCCTGTATAGGTGCAAAAAAGGAACCATGAGGTGGGAAAGCTCCTTGCACCCACTTCTCCCTTCTTTCCACTCCTACACAGCCCCTGCTATGGTCTGACCCTATGCTTGTTGGTGAAAGAAAGAGGCAGGATATGGCTATGTCTACACTGCAGGATAACTTATTTCGGCATTCTAACATGTAAATAAGTTACTTCTGAAAAGAGCGTTCACACTGCAAGAGCATTTTGAAATTGAGCACTCACACTAAAGAGTCCCATTTCAAAATCAGAGCAATGATGGGATACCTCTCTGGAGGCCAATTAAGCTGTAATTACCTCTGCTTAGTACACTGATCCAATTTCCAAACTGAAAGGGGGAGGGTCATCGAAAGTCGTTCATTTTGCTGGAGTTACTGTGTTGAGTTAAATGCCCCATTATTCCAGAATAAAAGTCTTTGCCATGTGGATGGAAGAAGTTTTTTCCACCGGAAAGAGTTTTTCCTGGGGGGGGGCGGGGGGAGAGTGTAGATAAGCCCATGAAACAAGCATTGCCACAATTACATTTGTAAAAGAAAATTCTTGACAAATCCAGTCTGGGGTAAACGAGCATGTAATACAGGCATTTTGGTTTATTCAGTGATTAGGAATAGATTGACAGAACTACGTTCATAGATGTATAGATTCCAAGGCCATTAGGATCATCTAGTCTAGGGATGGGGAAACCCCTGGCCTGTGAATGGGATTCAGCCCAGGGCTTGCCTTGATCTAGACCCCAAAGCTCGGGCCTCCCCTCCATAGCATCTGGCGTGTGACGAGGTTGGGGTGCAGAGCCCAGAACCTCATGGGCCGGACCAGGCAAGATGGAGCCAGAGCTAGACCATGGGCTCTGCCAGAGGGCAGGAAGCGGCTTGGCACAATGCTGCTGCTTGTTGCTGTTTCGCCCGGTAGGGGAAAGCGAGTAGCAGCGGCTTCAACAGCAATGCACAGAGGCTTCAGACCACTGCTGTGATTGGCTGGAATGCCTGCACCTGCCCCTTCCTCCTGCATAGATCCCATAGCCCTGGTTCCTGCTACCACTGGGGGTCACATCAGTGACTTTTTTTTTTTTTTGTTGCTTCTCACTTGCATGGCCCTTGACTGATTTGGTCTGTGGGTCAGTGGCTCCGGCCCGAAAGGCTCCTCACCACTGTGTGGCTGCTCACCACTGATCTAGTCTGACCTTTTGTAAAGCACAGGCCCAAGAACTTTCCCCAAATAATTCCTAGTGTGTGTTTTGTATGGAATTTGGCCAGAAAGGAGCTAAGAAACTTGGCCAGAAAAGTACTGCTGCACAAAGGGTGGAGGATGAAAAGCCAAGAGTGGTGACACTGGGAGATTTTTAATTACCTAGGCATAGGATGGACTCTATGAAGTAGAGGAAGTAAAGCTTGATTTGGTGCAGGATTGGTTTCTAATTTAATGGTAACATAAACGGACAATAAAGGGAAGAATGCCAGATTCAGTATTGAGCAACACAAAGTATTACTTGGGCACTAAGGTAGAAGATGACAGAGTGTACAGGTTGGACCCCCTGTTTCTGGTACCCTTGGTACCTGAGTGGTTTTGAACTAATGATTTTGCCAGGGGAGGTCAATGCTTCACTGCTCCTCTCTGGGCTTCTGGCTCCCCATCCCACGTGAGGCTTGTGCTCCCAGTGCCAGCCACTAGGTCTCTCTGGTCTGACAACATCTGTGGTGAGGCAAGATTTCAGTCCCAGATTTCAGAGGTTCAACCCGTACTGATTGCAGGCATGTCTGGTCGTGATTTAACTATAAAAAAGCTGGAGGTGACATCCCGTGCTATACCCCCCAAGACCTGAGGGCAAGATTAAATCTGTGGAAGAGGTGAGCTAGGATGACTTCAAGCTTCTCAGTCCTAGGCTGCTCAGGGTGCTGGATTGGAAAGGCACTACATAGCATGAACAGCTCCCAGACTCGCCCTGTGGGCCAAAGTGCTGCCTGGAACTTCTGAAGCATTGACTACTGCAACCCTGCCTCTGACATGTCCTGTACAGTCCCGATCCCACTCTTCTTATGGTCTTGTGAATGGGTCATTGGATGAGAGTTTTATGGCTATGTTCCACAATGCCTGTGCTGAGGGAAACCTCCCATGTCCAGGACAAAGACTTCTGGGGCTTCTTTAGGCCACTCTAGACCTTTTACCCAGGATAAAGTATAACTGCCCATAGGCAGGCTCAAAGCTGGGACCTCTGAAGCTCAGTGGAGGTGCCCCTACAGCTTGATCTAAAGGCCAGCTGGCTCTCAGCTTAGGTTCTATAGGACACTTGTTCTTTCTCTGTGAAGTGGTCTAGGCACCACTACATGGAACAGTTAACTACGCATAGGTGTGTGGGTTACATAAGCAGCTGGGGCAGGGATGAGGTTCTCACCTAGAGGTGCTGAAACAAAGTAGTGACATTTAACATGATGAAGACAAAATGCAGGGCCTGTTTGTCTTCTCCATTAACTCCCCTGGATTTACTCCTGTCTCCTGCCAAGGTAAATTCAGTGGGGAATCAGGACAACAGGATGTAATAATTCAAGTGAAAAGAAGATGATGCAGAAATTAAAGGCGATTGTAAAATAAATGAGGAAAATGTAGTTCAGCAAGAATAGACTGCTTGCCCTTTTACGGATCCGGAGAGGCAGCTAGAAATATGAATTTCCTTCATGGGAACAGGCTTTCAATTCCTCACAAATTCTGAAGCAGCTCTCATTTCCCAAGAGGTTTTCTGATGACTTTCACATTTGCTTGTGAATGCTGTAGAATCTTTTGCTTTTGGGGATGTTATTGCTAGGCAGCATGCCTGTTGCGTTGTATTGGCCTAGGAAGCCCCTTATAATGTGTGAACTAATCCCTTTGCAGGGACAGAATCTGATCATACTCACATCCTTGGTGAAAGTGAAGTAACGCCACTGAAATCAGTAAAACTTCTCCAGCTTTACACTGATGCAAGAGTTGGCTCATTGCATGGTTTTAGGTTTCCTTTATTGTATTATTCTGTAAGTTAGTAGGTCTGACAGTGCCATTCCTTCCAAAATCGAACAATTATAAACACTGTCAGGAAACTCTAAAGTAGCAAATGCTTTAAAAAATACGAAGGAAAATAAGAAAATTGAGTATTTTAATTCAATACTTCAAAAATACACAGCGAGCCAAGGAATCAGTGGGGTCATTAAGAGGTCTGAGTGGGAAGTCAGCGATAGGCAGATATTGCTGAGAGCCTACATAAATTCTTTGCCTGAGAATTTACAAAAGAAGTTGAAGGTCACATTCTGCAAACTGGGATACATTTTCTTGAGGAGGGGGGAAAAATGAATGTTAGAAGGTTTTATGATCATCCCAGAGCAGATAGTTTGGCAATTAGAACTATTAAAAGTTGACAAGGCACAAGACCCAGATTAATCTCAGATTTTTGAAAAAACTAGCAGGGGAAATGGGAAAGACTTCAGTGGTGGTGCCTGATAGCTTGCTAAGGAGGGAGACAGATAACTAAATGCCTGAAAGGTAGCTGCTACTCCAGTTGAGCTGTATTTTAAAAAGAAAAAAAAGTCAGAGGAGGATTTAAGAATATATTCACCAGTAATCATAACTGTGTTTGCTGAACAGATATTGGAAATCTTAATAAGGAGCAGGATTATGCAATATGTGAGAAATATATAATCTGGTGCAGAGATCTGGTGTATAATCTGGTCCAGCACAGATTCAGATCTCTCGTTGCAAATGCTCTGGAGTTCTTTCAGCACATTAGCAAATTGGTAGGCAGAAGTGGTATGATGTACATAATTTATCTGGGTTTGAAAGATGCATTTGGTTCTGTTCCCCACAAAAGATTGATCTACAAAGGCAGTAAGCATGGAATAGGAAGAGAGCAACAGCACATGGATTCAAAATTGTCTGAGGGACAAGAAACAGGATGTCAGCAAAATGAAATGGTTCAGGGTGAATAGAGGGACAGTAACAAGACAGTTCTCCCAAATTTCAGCATGTGAAACTTTTATATGAAAAAGGCTACAGGGGATATTTTTTTAAAGTGGAATTTTTTTGCTGATGTCTGATAAAGTGGAGAGTGGTGCACAGAGCAAGCAAATTTAAAATTATTTGAATAAGTTATGCTTACATTCCATTAAAGGCACAAGCAGTTCAGTGCAGCAAAGTGAAAGGTAATGGTTGCTAAGGAGCAAATATAATGACAGGTGGGGAAAGGCAACCCAGGATGGAATACTGGCCAGGCAAAGGACACAACATACCTGTAGCTAAACACCACAACAGTGGGGGAAATGGCAGGCAAAAATGGAGACCAGGTCATGGGGTGTGTTTTGTATATTATCTGCTGGGTTATCTCCTTTAGAAAAGCAAAACTGACACACCTTACAGGGGGGAGAGTGTCTAAAAGTAATATTGGAATTAAAAAAAATCTCCATTTGAAAGTAAGGTAAAGTATTGTAAGAAAGGATTGACAACATGAGGAGCTTTGAAAACAAAGAGCCTCTATTCCCCCACCTCCAGAAAAAACCCCAAACCATACAATTTCTCTGCATACACACACACGAGTCTCTAAAATATTTTTAGCAGTTTTCTCTTTTACAAACACACACTGAAAGTCAGGTCCATCAGGTGGTGGTGGGGAAAGCCATATCACTCCAAAGACTGGAACAATCGCCCAGGCGCAAAGTCAGGAATATTCACATTCACAATTTTCATTAATAATCATAAAGTTGAACATCTGGATGAAGGAGTCAAGCACAACTCTTCCAGCCAACTAACTGCTATCTCTGCAGTCCATTATTGGTATGTAAGTATAAATCCCTGGAATTTATCATGGCTCTGCACTCCATAAACTTAATTTGTGCAGGCCTTGTCTATATATGTGCATGTGGAAAAGAAAATACTGGAAGAGCAGCAACAAGGAAAGAATTGGGGAGGGACACACAAAAAACCCATACCACTAAATTAAAAGCTATCAAAGTATTTGTTTGGGTGCTCTGCTTTGGAGGCAATGTGTCATGAAAAGGAGAAAGTACATGTAATAATAACATGAATAAACGATGAGGAGTCCTGTGGCACCTTAAAGGCTAACAGATTTATCTGAACATAAGCTTTCATGTGTAAAACCCACTTCAGCAGATGAAGGGGTTTTATCCACAAAAGCTTATGCCCAGATATCTGTTAGCCTTTAAGGTGCCACAGGACTCCTGGTTGTTTCCACAGTTACAAACTAACACAAAGATCCCTCTGAGACTTGTCAATAAACTGAATCTTAGGGGTGCTACCCCAAACTGTCCAGAATTGAGAGGCCTTCAGGAAAGGGGCAAGATCAGAAGCTTGAAAGGGGAACAGCAGGAGACAGACAAAGTTCAAAGCCACTATAAACAGTGATGGCCGTAAGATTTATGGAGGGGATGATCAGGGGATGAGGGATGTGTTGGGGTGGGGGAAGACATGACAAGAGGTGGCTTTAAAAAAAAGTGCTGTGACAAGCCACATATACGAGCATGAGCAGTAAAACCCATACCCATAAAGCACATGGTGGATACTCACCAACAACTGAAAGCAAAAGACACAGAGCAGTGTTACTTGCCTAGGAGAGACTCAGGTATCTCCCAGTTGATTAGCAGAGTTCCCACAGCCACCCATGATGGGCAGCATGTGTTTTTATTGGTGGTGTGCATCCACACATGCTTCGGCGCACATAACAAAATTTATTCCACTTGTGGATGGCAAAAATTAGAGGGCACGCTGGGTCACCCTAAGTGTGTGATCAGAAGAAAGAGCAAAATAGGGCTTGCTTGCTTTCTAAGATGACAGACATGGCAAAAAGGCACACAGACAGAAGGTGGCTAGAGAATGAGAGAGCCCACAAATGCCGGGAATATAAACAACCAGTAGATTGTTTGTATAGGAACTTTGCATGTCTATGAATGTTAGCACAAATATAAAGACCTCAAATATTAATGGAGTTCAGCAATCTTCCTACATACCCACTCATCCCTATACAGAGAAATAAACTCATTTGAAATACCCACTATGACTGAAAGCAGCGTCAGCTACATTCGTACAGCTGATGAGCCCTATCAATAGGCGTTCCTCAAGTCATTTTCACGATTCCCCCCCCGCACCTAAAGAATACTCCTGTGTTCACTTTGACCAGTGGATAACAGGGCAAGGATAACAAAATAGTTTGGGCTTTTGCAGAAAGAATAATTACACTCTGCAGATACTATGGAAAGGACAAGCAGTCATCCAAACAATGAGCAATAAGACCAGGTCTCAAATTTCCCAGTCCTGGTTTCTTAGAAACAAGAAAATACACCAAGATGAAAAGCATTTCTGGGTGTATGAGCCCTGTTCCATGAACTTGCAGTCTGTTTATTGGTGGATTAGGCTCAACCCTACACAAATATCAGAAGGAAAAAGTTAATTAACTAGAATACATGGTTGAGATTTTGCAGTGTGGCTGCAAACAGAGCATCACAGAACTCTTAGCCCAGAACAAGGGGCTACAGCATAAACAATCACTAGCCCCAGCCTTGGCAACCTTTAAGCACTAAAGCGCTAAAAGAGTAAAAAATATCTACACAGTCCTTAAAGGCACAGTTCTCAATACTGCTGAGGTAACACCTCACCCCCTTCTTAAGCTAGCTTAGGTGAAGAGTCTTTAAGTCTCACCTCTTTCAGGGAATTTCATGCCTATGATAGGCTGAAGGGAGGTGCCTCACATTGCCTGGGAGTCTCAGCTGCAAACTCTTTCTTGGTGTTAGGTGAGGATGAAGGCTACCCCTCTAACTTACAGTCAGTGGTTTAGGAGATTCATATGGTTCAGGGAATTTGAAGCAGGGTCTGCAGCCTCTCACATGAGTGTTCTAACCACTGAGCTCTGGGGTATTTTGATGCCTGGATTCACCAGTCTCTGCTTGGGGCTTTTCCAGTGCAAATATATCAATAGAGTCACTGGGCCAGAGAGACAGACTGATTCAGTAGTCTTGGAAGCGGGAAATGCAGGTCCCATTTGCTCCAACTACTTCTGAAATTATTTATCTACAGTAGAATGGCTTCAGTAGGAAATTGAGCATGCCCTACTCAGTATAGCTTATGGCCCGGTGGTTAGAGCACTCCCCTATGAGACAGCATTTCTTCTTCATATCTCCAAGGTAGGGTTGCTGCTCACCTGGATTTTACTGAGAGTCTAGTTTTTGGCATCTATATAGTTCAGTTTAGGATTGCTGGGTGATCAGTTTTTGACAAGAAAGTCTGGTCAGAAAGGAGACCTGGCCACTGTAAATGGCACACAAACCAAGAGCTCAGTTACCTTGAGGCAGGGAAAATGCCAGGTCATTAACCTGTGTCACTCCCTGCAGTCAGGCTCTATGAGGTAAGCTAGAGAGACATGAAGAGGAGCTGAGTGATGGGGATAGAGCCTCAGAGGAGGAGGCAGAGTTGGAGCAGGGGGGAGGTGGAGCCATAGCAATTAGAGTGCAACCCTCCCCCAAGTGAAGGGGAGACTCAAACTGCAGGTCTCCCACATCCCAGGTGAACATCCTAACTACTAGACTAAGTGTTGTGAGGTTATCACCTTCACCTTATGTGAGTTTCCCTACACAGGCTCAACCCAGTAGCTGAGCTATGGGCAAGCTTCCAAGATCAGGCACAGCAGATGAGCTGGACAGGGGAATGCCCATCTTCCCCTGGTTCATGCATCTCACTGGGCCTTAGGCTTCTGGGTGCCTCGAGGAAAGCTTCAGGGTGTATGTTCTGGGCAGAGACATAGGCACCAAGGGAACTTTTACTGCAAACCCTTAGGAACTGAGTGATTTATTTTTTTATCCACCTACAGATTTGGGGCAGCTGAATGGGAGGGTGTGTGTGGAAGAAGGCTTGATTCTGGGACTGAAAGACCTGAAGTGGTAGTTAAGTGCCTAGTCCTTTTGTGAATCTAGGCCACCATGCTGTGAAGGGGCAACCCATATTCTTTATGGGAATATAGTTATGAATATAAATATGACAACAGAAATATGCTTTGTGCAATATATTTCATGTACGATATCATCAGCCTGGGCCCTTTGTCTAGGTTGCATTAGACTAGCATGTCTGACTCAACATGACGGGGTACTGGGGACTCGAGATGACAGGGAAAACACAATCAGTGGGGTCTCAGCATGTCGGGTAACAGTCTTCACCCATCACACATGCCTAAAGATTTGTGAGTTGCATCTGTTTTAATGACCAGCTTTGGGAATTTAGTTGCTTAATTTGTAGGCAAGGATTTCATTTTACCATAGGAACTATTTCATTGTCACACAGGCATGCAGACATAGAACTATGCAAACTAGAGCTGAAGAAAGTATATTAGCTCACTAGTCCATGTCCCTGATGAAAAAGGATTGTCTTTGTTTTATAGCCTACTTTTGGAAAAACCCAAGCAATGGGGAGTCAGTTACTTCCCTTTGGACACCCTTTTACTGTGGAATAGAATTCACTGTAAGGAAGTTTTTCCTGATGTGCACCCTACAATTTTCCTTCATTAACTTCATCCCAGTATTATCTACTTATCCTGCTAGATATTTTCTCTATTGGTGATGTTTATGTTGCCCTCTTTGACTATTTGTTGACTTTATTTTGTCTCCCTACCTCTTACTCCCTCAATTTTATACATATTTAGGCCAAAATGTTGAAATGTTGGAGAGTTTTCTCACTGAAGGAACAGCTTTAGTTGTAAATATTCTGTGAAATGAAAAACGTCTTCTTCAGGACAGGCACTCGTCTGCCTTTGTGTTTGTGCAGTGCCTAGCAATCTGGGATCCCAGTTTTGATTGGGTACCTGGACACTATTGTAATGCAAATAATAAAGAACAATAACAATGAAGAGATTTTTATATTTTTTGACCTGTGCTCTACTCACAACCTCAGCTTTTGAAAGGCAGAAACTGAGTGGTCCCTGTGCATTAACATTCACATTATTGCTTTTCAGTAATTTGAAACCCTACTTAGCTCTGTGACTCCCTTTGACCATTTTCAGACCTTGAGCATTTGAGTCAAGATGCTTCTTTTTTCAGAAATTAAATATAAGATTTGAAAGCATGTTTCCTAGTTTTGTTTTAAAAGGCTACAAGGATTTCATTTACTGTCCAAATTGTGGCATAGTTTTTCCTTCAAAATATGATGTAAAAATAAGTCTGTCTATTGGTTACATAGTAATTCTGTCTAAAATCAAGTGCATGTAAATCTAAAATATTGTTAAAATATCCATAAGGCTATGAAAAAAAAAACTTCCTCAGTCAGTAAGGACAATTTCAGAGCAAAGTACAAGGCCTTGTCTATTCTTACAATGACATTTAATGTACAAACACTAGCCACGTAGCTATGATGTACAGAAATGCGACTGTATCTACATTGGTCACTCCAGCATGTAGCTACATGCAGCTGTGAAAGGGCCCAGCAGGGAGGAGGCATCATCAGGGAAAGGCTCTGGCAGGTCTCCTCTTCCAGAGCCTTCTGTCACTGTCTCCACCCTTCCAGAGCCTATCCCCATGGCAGGAGTTGTTCACTGCAGTGAGGAAGTCTGTGGCAGGGAGGAGATCCTGGGATTCTGTGTAGAGACCAGTGCAGGGTACATACTCTGGGGGCTCAGGTGTGCAGTGCACTGCAGTCAACTCTAATAATAACACAGAGATAGCTGTGTTAGTCTATGTACTATCAAAACAAAAAAGCAGTTCATTAGCACTTCAAAGACTAACAAAATAATTTATTAGGTGATGAGCTTTCATGGGATAGACCCACTTCTTCAGACCATAGCCATATCAGATGGTCTGAAGAAGTGGGTCTATCCCATGAAAGTTCACCACCTAATAAATTGTTTTGTTATTCTTTAAAGTGCTACTGGACTGCTTTTTTGTTTTTATAGTCAACTCTATTCATCTAAGTTGTGCCTCACTGTCTAGACCAGTGTTTCTTAAACTTTTTGAGACCACAGAACATCTACAAAAATTTCTGGAAGAGTTGGGATGAGGTTGTCAAGTTCAGGTCGTATTGTACGCTCATGGGAATAAAGACTTGAGTAGTGTTCCACCCATCTGGACATCTGCAGCTTTTTGTCTGTGATCACCTGTCTGTTTAAGTGCTTCAGTAGGGTGACTTTGGTAGTGTTTGGTCCGAGTACTTTCTTCAATCCATCATACATGTTTTTCAGGTCAACCAATTGCTTGAGCTAGTGTTTGGAGCAAGTCCATTGCCCAAGTGGCACTGTCCCTGTCTCAGGTGCCCCAGTTGAATCCAAAGGAAAGAGAGAAGACAGTACGTTTGGAACTGAGATGACTGCAAGGAGATGCCGGAAAGCGGGTTTGACGAATCCTCCCTGGTAACTGCCTTAGGGTCTCCACTCAGGATTTTGTGTCTGGGTTTACTCCCATAGCTTTTGGATCTCCCGAATCTACCCACAAGGCAGTGAGGAATTTTCTGACAGAGTTGTCTTCCCTGGGGTGATGTAAGGTTAGATCCTTCGTATGCCAATGCCCAAATCATGGTTCATACACCATTTGGATTAACCAAAATAATCCAGGGACCCAAGTATCTCAGACTGAATGAAGGGGCAGAAGCTGCTCAGTCCACCTGCCCGCCATCATGCTTGGGGGTCCACATTGCCCATCCAGTGCCTGTGGGCTGCTGGCACAGCTGCTGCTGCCCTTGGTCAGGGCTTGCAGAGGACCATGCGAACAAGAAGAAATAACACATGGCAAATGACAGGGAGGATCGGGCCGGCTCCATCCTCCCTGCCACCAGCCGCTGCCCAGCCTGCCCCCAACACTCTGCTGCCTGCAGCCCCCAGACTGGCCCACTCCCAGCATCCTGTGGGCCACAGCTACCCCTGCATCTCCCAGACTGGCCGGCTCCCAACACCCACCCTGGCCCTGGCCCTGGCCCTGGCCCTGGCCCTGAACCCTCCCCAGCCCACTGCACACACACTCCAGGTACCACTGATGCAGCCTGGAGAAGTGAAATGCCACCTACTCCACCAGAGCCACCATCTTCATCTGGTTTTAATAACAGAAAATATATATTAAACGTTATACATTATATTCCAAATGCTCACAGCACACCTACAAGTTGTTCGTGGAACACCGGTGTTTCACAGAACACAGTTTAAGAAACATTGATCTAGACTACTTATACCTGTGCTAGCTGTGCCTGTTGTGCCCAGACTGTACACGCAGCCAGAAGTGTAGATGTTTCTCAAGTGAATGTGAAAGGTGTCTAAACTGTACCATCTACAGCCAGCTATATGGTATAAAATAGACCGTCCCTTCATGCATACCTCCTTAAAGCCTCTTGGTTATTTACTTGCTTGCTACGTTCTCGTCTAATCCCTCATCATGTACATTATTTTAGGTTTGAGTCCTTTATATTCCTTTGGACTTGTCAAGGGCAGGTTGAAAAATTTCATGCATCAGCATCACATGTGGTGTAAGCTCCCAGGCATCCAGCATTTCACTAGGGTTGCCAACCCTCCAGGATTGTCCTGGAATCTCCAGGATTATAGATCAATTTTTAATTAAATATGTCATGTGAGTAAACCTCCAGGAATATGTCTAACCAGAACTGGCAATCCTGCATCACATACATGAATAAGGTTGGCGTGGCATAATGGTTGACTGCAGAATGTAAAGACAAATAAGAATCGCTATCTTTGAGTATATGCAGTACTGAGCTTACTTTTGCAATGTGATTTCCAATTTCATATTAGATTTTATTTAAAAAATCCCCTTATAGATCATTTATCTGTAACTTAATAAATATGTGCTTTATGTTTTCATAGTCAGTTATACACACCATGGTGCTTCTCTAATGTTAGATGTTCTATTCCTGATGCACTTAAATTTTTCCGGTTCCTATGCTAGTCAGAGTGCTCATTGTTCTTTCTGCACCAGACACACATAATCCTTGTCTCCTACGTCACACACTAAAAGCACAATCACTTGGATGAGCTATGTTCCCTCTTAAGACTTAGGGCTCTCTCAGGCCGTATTGTATATAATATTACAAGATGGGTTAAGAATCCAAGAGACTCTAACATCAGAAAAACATCTGAAAAATAAGAGTGCATTAAAACAATATATTTTAGACCTTAATGCAGTTATTACTAAAAATCATTTGTGGAATAATAGTAGTTGCAAAAAAATCATTTTTTAATATAACCACATAAGTAATGTCATAAAGACTGATAGCAGAGAAAGCTCGACGAAAGAACAAAAATGTATACACTTGCTTCGTTGATTTTCAAAAGGCATTTGACAGTATAGATCAGAAAGTGACTTGGGTGGTGTTGGAGTCACATGGAGTGGATAGCAGACTGATACAGTTGTTGAAAGATATCAATGATAATGAGAAGGCAGTGGTGAGAACATGCGGGGAGTTGGGAAGTTTGTTTAAAACAAGTAGAGGTTCTAGGCAAGGAGATCCAATATTGTCAAGTATCTTCATCGCACATCTGGAGAGAGCGATAGATAAGCTGAAGGAAGAGGTAGAAGGGATATTTGTCCATGGAAAAAGAATTAACAGCTTGAGGTTCGCGGATGATATAGTTATCATTGAGGAAGATGAGGAGAAGCTAGCAAAAACAGTGCGGGTGTTAAACGAAGAAGGGAAGCAGTATGGACTGATTATGAACATCGATAAAACAAAAACAATGGTATTTGGAGATAAGGAAATAGGAAGGAAGATCGGTGTCAGTGGTATTGATCTAGAAAATGTAGAGAAGTTCACATGTCTGGGGAGCAAATTAACATGATCTAGACTGTAAGAAGGAAATAGTGACTAGAATAGTGAAAGCAAGAGCGAGTTTGAAGGTGACGGATAAAATCTGGAAAAGCAAAGCAGTTAGCTTAAGAATGAAGCTGGGTGTCTTGAAAACGTGTATATTCAGCAGCATGTTGTACGGATGTGAGACATGAGTGATAATGAAAGATTCTAAAAGAAGAATATTGGCATTCAAAAGGAGTTGTTATAGAAAGATTCTGAGAATAGGATGGATGCAGAAGGTCACCAATGAGGAATTATATAGGAAGATGCAGCTGAAAGAGAAACTGTTGCAGAAGGTTATAAAACGGAAACTACAACTATTAGGACGTATTTGCAGAATGAACGACACATGAAGAATAAAGACCCTAGTATTCGACATAATGGGTGATTTGAATAGGAGAGGCAAACCCCACAGAGAATGGATAGATGATGCAGTAGATTGGTGCGGAGCTAGTCTACAGAAACTAAGCCGCTCTGCACTGCATAGGGAAAGATGGAAGGAAATAGTGAGCGAGGCATCAGACATCAAGGGGCGCTGAGCCCACAGTTATTGATGATGATGATGAATGTCATAAAATATGGACCACAGTACTTGTTTATAACATTCCTAATTCGGTTATCACTTAAACTGTATATTAACTATCACTTGTCTACAAATATCTTAGTTCCCTATCCTGCAAACACAATGAATGTATTAATTTAGGCACCCAAGTAGCTGTCCTATTAACTCACTGATACCACTCACATATTGCCCTGTAAATGGGTGCAGGACAATAGGCCTTAGTTTGGAAAATTCTTATTTTTCTTACTGTGAAACACATCCTGGTTTGAAAGTCCCATTTATACCAGTGTCAATCATGTATAAGGGTGAAGTAAGGCCTGTGTGTCCAGTTTCACACTTGTTAGGTTCACTCCGAGTGGGATGTGTGATGATGTCAGGATAAGTGACAGGAGGAATATTAAAAACTTGAGCAGGGAGATTTTCAAAGGCCATAAGATGACTTTCACTGGCAGATTGGCACCTAGTGGCCATGTGTGCCTTTCAAAAAATCTCCTGAGCTTTTAGCTTGAACTGTTATTTGCTGAAAAATACCCATTTCTGTGGATGGAGAAGTGAGAGAGTAAAGAAGTCCTCTCATCTTCTGTGAAGTAAGGTCACGTCTGTGTCATCATAAATGCATGTGTGTCTGTGCACGAAGTAATGTAAAGCCTTTCTGATCATATGTTAATTAAAATATGAATTAACTGTGTTTCTATGGAATAATTATATAGTGCTGCACATCACCGAGCTTGTTTAAAACAAACATTTAATTAAGTTAACATGTACTTTGCACTCCCTTTGTAGTGCTGTTCATGGAAACCAAAGATTGTCTATGTTTTTAGGAGGTTCAAAGTTCAATGAGGAAGTTTGCAATAATCTGCAGTAATGTTCAGACCAGATGTGCAGTAGTTTCGTGTTAAAAAAGTGAATTTAATATGAGGGAACAGAGCCCTGAAGAGCTGAAGTTGCATCTATCCAGAGGAGAAGTTCTTCAAGGGCAGCTGCAGTGCAAGCTTTCTCACTACCAATAGATACCCCTTGCTCCGGCTGAGGGACTCCTTTTCAGCTGCAGTGAAAGCTTTCTTCCTGCTACTGTCTCCCGCTGTGACCTTGAGGGATTCCCATTAACAACAAGCAGTTTATTCTTCACAGCAAGTTAACTGCGTCCATCCACAAAGTCTACCAAAGAAGTGACCATTATGATCGTGTTTCTTGTGCTGAAATGGAGCTGATACCACCAAATCTTTTCACGTTGCCCACTGCAGAACCCTCTCATGCAGGTAGCAATTCTTTTAGTAGGACTTACCACCAATCCGGGCTGACTTTCACCCAATGACAAAAGGGCACACCCTACTCTTGCTGGGTAAAGACTGTAAAAATATTTATTATCAGAAAAAAAATTAACCCAGGCATACCTAAAAGATTTCAACCAGATTCCCGGCTGGTGTGATTCACCATAACTCCATTGATTTCACCCTAAACCCAATGAGATGATGCATCATGGCTCTTAAAGATGAAATATTGATCCTGTGTCAGTATTGTAAGAAGCAAAGTATAGCTGTAATTCTACCAAGAGGTCCTTCTTTTTGTTTTGAAGAGTTACAGTGGGAAGAAGAGTAGGCATGTGGAACAAGGTGTTAAAATGAGTGCAAAAAATTGCATTCCTAAAGCCGTGTTTTTAGCATCTAAATAAATGGGCTGACTTTTCACACTTGCTTAGCGTCCAACACAAAGATGCTGACAGAACTGCCAGGCCCATGGGCCAGGTGGGGAGGAGGTTCCTGGCTGTGAGGCTTGGAAGGGGCAAGGCCTCAGGTGGAAGGGGCAGAGCTCAGACTAGCCTCCCTCAACTCACCCCACCCACACTGCCAGGGGCTGCAACAAAAATGTAAAGGGCCTGGGTCTGGCCACTGCACCACTCGTGAGCCACTGACCTTTTTAAATCATTGGGTCCCAGAGCAGCTGCCCCTTTTGCACATCTCTATCATCAGCCCTGATCTAATAAGTCCTCCTAATATCACCGATCCACTTTTTAAATCCTTGTCCGTACTTTTGCCCTTCCTCTCTCACCAAAATTCCCTCCTTTCTCTACCCTCAGATCCATGACGTTTTCTCTTCCAGCCTCATGACAAAACAGGCTCCTTTCCACCTTGCCATTGATTGTTCAATCCTTGAGAAAGCAACTCAACCTGACTCCTCCATTTTCGTGGCAGGTTCCCTCTCTTTGATTAACACTCTCTCCCCTGCCCTGGGCTCTGGCTTCCACCCAGTTCCCTCACTTTCAACATATCTGTTGCCAATCTGACTTCCCACTTTGGAATTTGGCCCAACAGTCGGGTTCTGAATGGTCTTTTTCTTGTTTTGTTCCCCTGTAATCCCTTGTCATAGCCTGTCCACTAATCCTGTTCTTCCTTCCTTGAATCCCCTGGTCACTCCTATGTTTTCTCACCCTGCCTTATCCCCGCTGTTCTCTGTTGGGTTACAACAGTGCAGACAGGACCAGATCCCCTAAAAGCAGGATTCTCAAGTGATATCCTTCTACAGGAAAAATTGTTGTTGCACCATCTGTTTTATTCAAGCCCTGCTACACCCTTAACTGTCACAACATGCTTTGCATAGAGAGAGACAGCAGAAAAGTAATGCTTTATAGTCACTGTTCTATCCACTGAAAGGAAGAAACAGTGAGCAATGGTGAAATAAACTGGAGAAAAAAGAGCTGAAATTTACAATCACTTTGGTAGGTATTTGGCAGGTTAGTTACAGTCAGGAAAGATTGTATTTAAGGCTGAATGAACCAGAGTCCCCAGAGCTGATAACAGAGCCAGCAATTCCAAATTCTTCCAGTGCATTACCCAATTAGCTCAGTACTAATAATATCACACCCTGAACCTACTTAGCCTTCATTAGAATTAATTACTATCTTTCAGCCTGATCATGCGGGGAGAATGGGGTGGTTGAATGCCTCCTGGGTACTGCCCAGCTTTGGGGCATGTTACAGGATCAGGCCCTACAATTAAGAACTCTCTTAGAAATAATAAATGACCAGACTCTGCTCTCAGTTTCCTTCTCTCCACTCCATCAATTTCAGAGCAGCACTGGTATTAGTGAGAGCAGAATTTGGAACAGGTGAGGTTTTTTTTTCAAACATTGCTAATACTTATACAAAGTACAACCACGCAGCAATTCAAGTCCTAGCAATGACCTCCATGTAAGTCATAACAGAGGGATAGCCGTGTTTGTGTTCTAACAAAACAAAACCGCAGTCATGTGGCACTTTAAAGACAAACAAAATGATTTAAGTAGTGAAATAAATTGGGTCAATTTAGGCAAATGTGGGGCCTCCCATGAAGTCATTCAGCATGGGCTAGTCACAAGAGTAATTACTCAGGGTTTCAGGAAGGTTTGCATAGTCTATGTTAGCATGCACACTGCTGCCAGTAGCCAGGATAGCTAAATAAAAGCTAGCTTGGGTGTGTCTGCAAGAGCTGCAATCACAATCTATGACTACAGCATGGAGATTGGGGGTGGAGGGGGGCTACTGCTTTGCAGCAGTGATAAAAATCCAAATACATGGTTCTGCCTGCAACATCCCCACTATAAAAAATTGTTTCTGCACCCCTGCTCACAAAACCTGAGACAGTCTGGTTAGGCCATATGTAGGTCATGGCACGGTTATCTGATTAAAACATCTTTTGGTGATTGCTGACAAAGTACCTGAAATGCTTGGGAGCCTAAATCTGTTGAAAGTCAATTGTCCTTAGGCTCCTAAGTCACCTAGGTTCTTCTGAAAATTTTATTCACTGTCTGAATTCAATCTGGTAACTGAGTATGAAAGGCCCCTTTAAACCATCCAGTCCCTTTCTTGGGTATGTCTACACAGCAAAGTTATTTCAAAATAATACCCCTTATTTCAAAATAACTTTGCTAGTTTCTACACAATGCAACCACTATTTTGAAATAATTTTGACACTGCAATTGGCTTATTTTGAAATAGGTAAACCTCATTCCACAAGGAACAGTGCTATCTTGAAATAGATGCTGTTAAGAGAGGGACTAAAGCCTATTTTGAAATAAGCCATAGCGCGTCCAATGGGTCTATTTTGAAATAGGTTCTATGGCCTTGTCTACACTAGCCCAAAACTTCGAAATGGCCGTGCAAGGCCATTTTGAAAATTACTAATGAAGTGCTGAAATACATATTCAGTAACTCATTAGCATGTGGGCAGCTGCAGCACTTCAAAATTGCCATGGCTCACTGCCCGCGGCTCATCCAGATGGGGGTCCTTTTCAAAATAGCAATAAGGGGATTTCAAAGTTCCTGGGGTCCTTTTGGAAAGGATCCCCACCTGGACGAGCTGCGCAGCAGTGAGCCGCAGCAATTTCGAAGTGCCGTGGCCACCCACATGCTAATGAGGTGCTGAATATATATGGAAGTGCTTCATTAGTAATCTTCAAAATGGCCATTTGCATGGCCATTTCAAAGTTTTGGGCTAGTGAAGACGTGGCCTATGTGTTTAGGGCTATGTCTACACTAGCCCCCACCTTTTGAAAGGGGGATGTTAATGAGATACTTTGGGATATGCTAATGAGTCACTGCCATAAATACGCAGCACCGCATTAGCATGATGCCAGCTGTGGTGATTCAAAAGTGCCACTTTATAATTGCGCGCCGCCCATGTAGATGGGGGTCTTTCAAAAGGACCCCTCAGTCTTCCAAAGCCCCTTATTCCTAAAACCAAATAGGAATAAGGAGTTTTCGAAGACTGGGGGGCCTTTCGAAAGGCCCCCATCTACACAGGTGGTGCGTGATTCGAAAGCAGCACTTTCGAATCACTGCAGCTGGCATTATGCTAATGAGGTGCTGCATATTAATGGCAGCACCTCATTCGCATATCCCAAAGTGTCTCATTAGCATCCCCCTTTCAAAAGGCGGGGGCTTGCGTAGACATAGCCTAGATGTTATGTTCCTAAACAGCTAAATGCTACTTCAAAATGCATGTTTTGTGTAGCTGTGTTATTTCAAAATAAATAATTTTGGAATAGTTATTCCAGAATATCTTATTTCGGAATAAGGCTGCTGGGTAGCCATATACCCCATTTGAAAAACAGTTGCAAATAGCCAGAGTTACCACCTCAGTCCAATAGGAGGACCTAAAAACATGTTTGTTTGTTTTTACCAGAACAAATGTAACATTGAAATTCAGTCATATACGCCACATAACACACGTACTTCTCCATGGGTAACAAGTAATCATGAAATCTGAATTCCTACGAGTTTTGGCTGTCAGCTGCAGCACCAGTTTTCCTCATTGGGCATATCTGGTTTTTGCTTTAGACCAATGTAATTGAATACCTATCAGAACAATTGATTGTAGATATAAGTAACAGATGTAGCATCTTCATTTCTTTATTGGACTCGTGAAACAACTTCAGCAATTCTCTGCATAGTGAGCTTTTAAATTATTGATCATATTCACAGCCCATAAAACACAGCCATAACATAAACATACAATATATAGAGAAATAACTATACCCAAGTGTAATATTTTTTCTGGTTACAAAATAAACTAAGAGAGCAAAGTCTGAGTTGTTTGTGCATGTCATCAGGACTCCTAAGTAAAATAATACTCCCTCACATATTGAGGTTTTGTGTAGTTGAGGCTTTTTAAAGTAAATCATGGATAGTAACAAAAAGCATAAAAGGCTGGTAATTCTAATTTAACATTTTATACCACTTACTGCCTTTCATAATGTTTTTTATCTGCTGCACAAGTTTTCTCTAGTGTCCCAAAAGCTAGTAGGTCTGAGTATTTTCCAGGATGTTCTGCTGCAATGTATAACCAAAATTCCTTGAAATACTGTCGATGGTAACATCTTCTGTAACAATAAATCAGTGTAGAATCATGGTAGTGCCACTATTGTCATGGTTGAGAGAAGACTATCATTCTACATTCATCTTTTCAATTGCTTATAATTTTCTCATAATATGACTGCTTCTGGTGCTGTTTCTGATATTGGTATTGAGCCAGAAGTGATACTTTTAGGAAGTGTTATAACTGTTTTTTGCACCAGGATAATTCAAGATAAGCTTTGTTTTAAAACTTAAGTTTGGAGTAAGAACAGCCGGACTGGGTCAGACCAATGGTCCACCTAGCCCAGTATCTTGTCTTTCAACAGTGGCCAATGCAGATGCTTCAAAAAGAACAAACAGAACAGGGTGATCAGCAAGTGATTCATTCCCTGTGGTCCAGCCCCAATATCTGGCATTCAGAGGACTAGGGACACTGGATCTTCTTTGTCTGCATTTTTGTTGACTCCCTGGAAAGAAAAGTATACTTATAGAATATTGAAGTGTGAGTGTTCCTTTATGAAAGACAGTTGTCAGTTTGACTCTTCCCCAACAAGTTGTGTTTATCTATATCTCTAATGATTCTGCTCTTCAGTTTCAATCATTTTGCATGGTGGTGAAGTTAGGTTTACAGGCCTGTAATTGCCAGGATTGCTTCTGGAGTCTTTTTAAAACAATGGCATCACGTTAGCTCTCCTTCAGTCATCTAGTACAGAGGCTAATTTAAGTGATAAGATAGATTCCACACTTAGTAGTTCTACATTTTCATAGTTGAGTTCCTTCAGAGCTCGTGGGGTAACATTTGGCTCTGGTGACTTATTGTTTAATTTATCCATTTGCTCCAAAACCACCTCTGCTGGCACCTCAGTCTGGGCCAGTTCCTCAGATTTGTCACCTAAAAAGAATGGCTCAGATGTGGGAATGTCCCTCATATCCTCGGCAGTGAAGACTGATGCAAAGAATTCATTTAACTTTTCTGCAGTTGCCTTTCTTCCTTGAATGGTCTGATAGCATTTCAATCTTCCAGTGGGCCTAAGCTTGGCAGGGTTCCTCTTTCAAATATACTTTAAATATTTTTAGTGTTATTTTTGCTACTTGCTCTTCAAAGTCTTTTTGGCCTGTCTTGTTTTTGCACATCACTTGCAAGAATTTATGTTCCCATTTTACTTGGTAGGATGTACATTATGGTTGTTCTGAAAACCTGAAGATTGAAATAACTAAGTAGATGGAGAACATTGGCCCCAAATCATGAGCCTTAAAACCTAAATCAACAGGTGGAACCAAACCTGGGAGCTCTGGATCTTAGTGCAGGAGCCTCTACAGTTTGAGCTAAAAGCCAGCTGTCTCTCAGCAAAGACAGTAGAGGAGACTCATTCTTTCTGTAAGTGGTCTAAGTGCCACTACATGGAAGAGTAAACCACATCCAACAGTGTGTGGGTTATGCTAATATAAATGCACATTGGCTTTGCACAGTGTAGAAGTCCCACTGCAGCCTAACCAAGTGCTCAGAGTTCAACATAAACTTACATGCTTTGCTTGATCAGAGCCAGTGTTCATCATCTTTCAGGATCAAACCCCTATTGGCCAGACATTCAGCTACCATGGTCAGAGACAGGATTTAGCTAGCACAAGACACACCAGCAACTCTCGTACAGTTCTCACATTCTACAGAAGCAAAATGTTCATCTTTTAAAGAAAATATCTGGCTGTTTCAGTGCCGGCTGCTGTCAGTTCACATGTCTAAGACTAACATGTGGTGTCACCATCCTGTGTGTATGAATCCTGAAACAAAAGCTCTCATTGACTTGCAATGAACTGAGACATCTGAGTCAGTTGGGTGCATTTAAAAACATTACTTCTTTTCCCCATCTCTTGTTTTTTAGTAACTTAAAAGTCTAGATTTTTTTTTGTAGACAATGAATACTGTCACATGATTTGTGAATTGTAAGTCTGTCGGGATTTTCCAAAGGCACTCCCTTGATGATTCCTCCCTTCCTCGCTCCATTTTACTTCTGTCCATTTTGGAGGATTAGCTCATATGGGCCTGATCCTTCAAGGGGGATCCACGTGGGTGCAGCAGATTGCCACCCCAGAAGAAGCTGCAGGACTGAGGCCATATTATTTTTACTTTCTATCTCTCTCTAATAGACATACAAATAAAATCACACAACTACTATCTATAATGCAGAGAAACTAAATTTTATGCATGTATTTATTTAGTATATATCTTTACCATGCAGACTGTGATGGCACCTATTTATTTTCAGAAAGTAAAGGGAGGTATTGTTAGAGGAATCAAAACAGAAAGAGGTGGAACAAACAAATCACTAGGGCTAAGGCTACACCACAGTGATCCTTCAAAAGAAATTCTTTTGGAAGCTCTTTCCCAAAAGAGCTCTTTCGAAAGATCATGACCAAACACACGAATAATGGATCAAAAAATCGATCCACTCTTTTGATAGAAAGCAGCCACACCCCAGCCGCTCTTTTGAAAGAATGGGCCAGGAAATGCTGCAGATTGAAAAATTCAGTGCCATGGAGGACTGATCTTACGAAAAGAGGGCTTGCAGGGCATCTACTCACATTTTTTCCCGAACGAGTGAAAGAGAGCTGCTGGAAGGAGTGCTGTGTTCTTCAATTTAATATAGAAAGAAGGCATTTTGTGCGTAGACGCTCCGTGGGATTTTTCAGAAGAGCCCTGGCTTTTTCAAAAAAGCTCACTAGTGTAGACATAGCCTAGAACAGAATGGTGTAACATCAGAACTCTGAAGAATGAAGCAGCTGAGCTACTAATACAAGTATGTGATCTCATTAAAAACTATATGAGAGGACTAGGAAGTATCAATACTTTTTTGCCTCTTTTAAAGATGCTCAGGGTTAGTCTGGGAATTGCAGGTCAATAAGCTTTACTTCAGACTGATAACCACTTTATGGAGACATACATATCTCATAGAGCTGGAAGAGATCCCAAGAGGTCATTGAATCCAGTCCTCTTCCCTCTTGGCAGGACCAAGTACCAACTCTTACAGATTTATTTTTAAAAATGTATTTGCCCCAGACTTCTGAACAGCCTCCTCAAGGATTGAGTTCATAACCCTAGATTTACAAAGCCAGTGCTCAAACCTCTGAGCTATTAACTTTTCAGCCAAGCCCCTACCTGATTTCAGTAGGACAAACTTAATATGATGAGGACAACCCAGCCTGATTTCTGTAAATGACAGTCATGTCTGTCTAATTTAGTAGAATCCTTTGAACTTTTTAGCAAATGAATAGACCGTGGGAAACCAGGAAACTTTATAGCAATGGTAAGAGAGGCCAAGTGTTGTTATGGATCCAAAAATTAGCTAAGACAGAAAGCAAAGAGCAGGAATAAATTGTACACTTTCAATATGAGAAAAGGCTAACTCTGGTTGTGACTAGGATCTGTGCTAAGGTATGCCTTGCCTCATAAATTTCTTGAAGTGCTGGAAAAGGAAGCGAACAAGGAAGTGACAAAATTTGCAGGTGATACAAAATGGTTTAGTTTAGTCAATACTGAAAAACCACTGACAGACTTCAAAGGGACCTAACAAAGCTAAATAGATGAGCAGAACAATAGGAGGTTAAATTCAGTGAAGGCAAGTCCAAGATATTGAAGAAATTGTCAGTGTGTTATGTTTTTTACTGAGTTTTAAATTAAATATAAATACACAGGAAAAAGATGTAGGTATAATTGTGGATGTTCCAATGAAAAGCACTGCTCAATCTGCAGCAGCATACAAAACGTCAAACAATATGTAATGAAGGAGATATAAAATAACACTAATAATCTCATATAATTACATAAACTAGTAGCATACACTTCTGTGGAATGCTGCAGCAGCTCTTCCACTGTTGTAAATAGGAAAACTTCCCTTAAAGTCAATGAGGATCTAGCTCACTGTGTTCCATCACCCTATCTGAAAAAGATATCGCAGAAGTAGGCCACAATGATTACAGGCACAGAGATACTTCTATATAAGGAAACTTTGAAAAGAGGGGGACTATTCACTTCAGAGAGGAAATGAGAGTAGACGTGACAGGTGTACAAAATAATAAATGGGATAGAAAAGGTAAATTGGGCGCTCCTATTTACTCTGTCATAATATAAGTACAAGGGAAAGGTGAAATTTAAGACTAGTAAAGGGAAATCCTTCTGTAGGTAATGCACTGCTAACATGCAGAACTCATTGCTAAAGAATATAACTGAGGCTAAGAATTTAGGATTCAAAAAAGCGTGCAACGTTTGAGGGTAATAGGAACATGCACAGTTAGCATAAAATGTAGAAAGGACAAACTCTCATATTTCAGCATATAAACCAACCACTAATTGCAGGTGCCAAGACAAAATTTACCTTATAGGTAAGTTATTCCATAAGAGATCAAAACAAAAATGCAGTCAAGTAGCACTTTGAAAACTTTGAAGTGCTACATGACTGCTTTTTTGTTTTGATGGAATACAGACTAACACGGATCTCTCTCTGTCACAGATCACCATTCTGATCCACTACACCAAATCCCACTGTAGTGTCACTCTTAAGGCCAGATGGGATGTTCTGTTACATTTCTTGAGGCTGTCAGCAGCTGGTAGGGGCATAAAACAGCAGGAAATGGAGAACAACAGGTAATTTTTCTGAGCAGCCACCCCCATGAATTTGCTTTTTATTGGTGCTCCTGCTCCTGTAAAAACCTGCAGTAGATTCACTAAGCAGACAGCAGGTGTGGTAGCAGGTATATGCTTATCTTAAGCAGCACACATTGGCTCCTGCACTTCCTGCCCCAGCAGGAAGAGTGGGGACAGCAAGAACATACAAGAATTCTATGTCAAATGTGAACATTCAGCACTCCTCAGCTAAAGATTCTGAACCACTCATTGAATATGACCAGCGTGAAGGCCTGTATCTTGCACAGGATCTCATACAAAAGGAAAGGGTTTCTGTCAAAGCATGAAGGAAAACAACAAGTGTAATTGTTTCACGTAGTCTTGAGAAAGAGGCCTGATTAAAAAACTAATCAATTTCCTGCGCACTTCAATGGGCTCTGGATCAAGCCCTAGAGTAGGGGACCTGAGAGTCAGGATTCATAGCTTTTAGTTCTAATTTCAACACTGAAGTGCTGTATTAACTTGTTCAAGCCATTTAACTGGTCTGCTCTTCAGTTTACCCAATCTGGGTACTAATTTCAGAGGCACCAATTACCATTAAACATGAGTAAAAGTTTCAAAATCCACCCCAACTTAATTCAGTATGAAAGGAGCTAATTGAAGGCCTTAACAGAGCATGGAATAGAAAGTGTGTGCGGGGGGTGTGGGGAAAAAAAAAAGCAGTTGAGAATGAGAAACTGAAAAAAAGATTAAACCAGCTGAGATCATTTAAATCAATTAGTATATCTTTTCTCTTTCATATTTGCATAACAGCAGCCACTTGCCATTCCGGACATGCTGCTTTCGAAAGTCAGAACAGCCGTGTAGACAGAGTTTCTTTGAAAAGAAATACCCCTTTCAAAAGCACCCTTCTTCCTGAAAAAATTAGGAAGATGGTTGCTTTCCAAAGGGGGGCTTCCTTTCGAAGGAACCCCATCTACATGGCTCTTGTGGCTTTCAAAAGCAGTACTTCCGGAACAGCGAGTTGCTGCCATTATGCAAATCATGTGCCAAATATGCAAATCAGTGCCTCATTTGCATTTTCGATCAGCCACGTTTGCATGCCCCTTTTGAAAGGGAGGGGCAGTGTAGACAGAGTCAAGGTGTTTAAGGGTAAATCTGTTCCACTGAGGAGTATCTTACCCATCATGCAATCCCCATGAAAGCAACAGGGCTATTTGTACAGGAAGTTTCTACTCTGAATAAGTCAAACTATTAGACTCTGGCCCTGTGATTGCTGTCAGGGCTGTCTAATTGTGGTGGGTACCTCTGAATCCTTGTTAAAGGTGTCTCCTAGTTCATTAGAAATAAATTTGGTTGGCTCTTGTATTTTCAAGTATTGGGAATTTTCTTTGTGCTCAGATAATTGGCCTCTAATGGATAAAGTCAGACTGGTTTGGTGTTTACAATGGGGAGAAGGGGGTAATTAGGTAAAGTCAATCAGCTTAATATCTCTCTTCCTGCTGTATTTTTAAAAGTTTAAATAAAACCAGCCCTCATGCAGCTGTGCAGGCCAACAGAGTCTAAGCCTATTAAAGATATCTCTAATGAGTGTAAAGCCACCATTAATTGAAATAAAAATATTTTCACACTATTTTTCAAATTATGTGTCTCCAAAATAATCTTAATACATGCAAGACAAACTGTTAAGGCTGACGAGTGCAAGATATAATTTGTGTTAATTAGTCCAAAGTAGAGGTGGTGTGAAATTAACACAATGCATTCATTTTGCAGTTTATGTTTTTGTCTCATTTGTTTCACAAATTCTTCCATTCTCCCCGTCCTGAATGCTTCTGTCAGCTGCTACCTATAGAATGTTGTGAGGATGGTGCATCTCTTTGGGTTTGCATGGAATCCATTTTTTATATGCAGACACTTTTTTGGTTTGGCCAAATCTTGATCTCTACAGTTCTGTTGAAGGTTCAGTCATCTTTGTGGTTCAGATTAGTCTTTGACAAGTGTATAGGGAATGGCAGATGTGAAGGATCTCCTTTGGAGAATAGTTTGCAGCCTACTTTATCTTCTAAAAGTCTTCCCAATCTGCTAAATGTGAACCTTTTTTGATGCTGTTATAGGGTTCGTTCAAAGTCTGATTCAGATCTCACGGAACTAAATGGAAGGTTCTCCATTCACTTCAATAAGCCTAACTAAACTGGTTTGCATTTATTATTTAGAATATAGGAATCCAAGGATCACAGTAAAAAAAGCCATTTTTGTGAGGCAACTTTGAAAGAATAATGTACACAGTACTAAAAACTATGGAATTGTTTTTTCATATGTAACCAGTTTTTCAATTTGGCCAAATTAATCTCTGGTGTAATTCCATTGACAGTAGTAGAGTTACATTGAATATGATGTCGGTTCAGAGAAGTGCTGAACATTTTGGAAAAATATCTGAGTGACTGACCCAGTAATGCCACAGACAGTAAAGTCTGTCCATTTTTAGATGACTGTTGACCAAATCATTTTATAGGTTAATCAAAAATATTTTACGGTAATCAATATTATTTAATAAATAACTACTGATTATGTGCTTGCCACTCTACTGAAAGCCATATGAGATGGAGAATTTACGATACAAAAATCATGGTGACCATTTTCAAATCTGTCTGCCTAAAACATTAATTTAGTAGACAAAAGGACCCTAATAGTCTACAACATACACTCAAAGTGATTGAAATGACAATAGCTGTGGGGCTCATTAGCCATTAGCTTCTTAGTGGTTTGGTTTTAGTTCACTTATAATAATTTCCTTCTTCCTTGCACCTTTGGCCACACAGCAGTCCCCAGCTGAAGCGTCGGTGTCTTCATATCCATCCTCCTCAACAAGTCATCCATCCCATTCATATAAATTAGCAGCTAACTCACAAGATAAGACATAATTTTATTAAAATTGTGCAGTCATGAACTCAAAAGTTAAGATTATAACCTATGTAACCTTAATTTTGCCCCCTGGTGGATCTTTCCTAAAAAGCAGATTAGACAGGGATCCTGAGGGCTGTGGGGGAGGGAATAGTATGTGATCATATGCATTATAATATAAAGAATAGAACTGGAGTTGCATGGGCAATCGTAAACCGTATGCATCCTAACTTTTAAATGCTTGGCTCTGCAAAATACTTAATTTTCTAAAAAAATAATGTTTCTTTTTAGGAGGAAAAATTGGTAAAACATTTTATTTGGAGAAGAATTCAGGACAGATCACAAGCCCCTTGATGAACGTTTTAGAGCATAGACTGAGGACAAAAACATTGAACTTGAGAAGTATTGTGTGGAAGAAGTGTCAGTCAAGGTTTGAATATGGCAAGAAAGTAATTGAAGGGGATCACACTGTAGCTTTGAGGGTGATGTGTTCAACAGCAACGAAGAATGTTATGGAAAATAGTGTGGATAGTGTTCTCAACAGCGAGATAAAAAATGCAATTTTGCCCATTGTAAGTTTGAGTTGATGGCAAGGCATTCAGCAGTTGATGTCTGATAAACAGGCTTAGATGTTGTATTGGATGGAAGGAGACAGGTAAGAAGAAGAAAGAGACGTCAGTGGAAGCTCAGTGAGAAAAGAGGAAGAGACTTCAGAGAGAGCTTTTATATCTCTCCAGACAGAGCAGGAGAGGGATGGAAGAGAATTCATTAGACTCGAGGCTAATGGAGCAGGATAAAGAGAGAACTGGGAGATGATAATTTTGTTCAAGTCAAAGGAGGACAAGTATCAAACACAAGATTGTGGTCCACAGACTCCAAGGTAGCAGAATGGTCAAGGAAGATGTTGGCAAGAAAGGCAGAAAGAAGGCAGAGGCGAGGAAAGTTTTAGAAAGAATTCAAGGGCCGTAATTTATGAAAATTAAAAACAAACTGGTCAAAACAATGGCCTGCAGAGTTCTTAAGTCCTATATAGCTGTTCATTTCTACTCTATCATCACCACTTTGGCTTTTGGAGGTGCTCCTTTGATTAGCAATTGAAGACAAGAAAAGAGTAGGGCTCTGACACCTGGTCACCAGTCCAACCCTGCGCACATGGCTTTCTTAATAAATGTCCCATTAAACTAGCAAATCAAAGCTGCACCATTAATAGTTTGAGAGCAAAATCTGTTCACCCCAAATTGCCTGTGATGCCAGCTGTCCCAGTTAACCGTATACCTTTAAATGTCTTTGACTGTTTTTATATACTTCAGTAAATATTTATGGCACAAGAACTTCCTTGGGAGGTGCTATTTGGTCATAGTACAACAGCTGGAGTTGTGTTCAGAAGATTACAGCATATTAGAACATTATATTACACCCTTCATGCCCCTTGGCAACTAGTAGGCTAAAAGGAACACTCTAACCTTGAAAACACCTGACTAAAATAAGTGCTGAGTGTAGAACAATAAAAACTTTGCCTCTTTGTTCAGTACAACCCTTTCACAATGAAAAGTGGTCTAATATTCACGGTTGCGGGTGAGTTGTTACTGAGCAAATAATAGATGCTGCATTTTCAGTTGCCTCAGAAGTACTTTTGGATAGTTGGAATATGAAAAGCCCTTTTAGAAATCAAATTCTGTGCTATTCCATGTATAGAAACAGAACTCCTGCTGCATTGTTTTTAAAGTGACAGCCCAGCAGGTGTCCCTATAGGTTGATAGTATGGTACTGAGAAATTCTGAAACTTACTAGGAAATAAGCAAAATCAGATGAACAAGTTAAAATAGACGTTTTGAGTTATGAGACAGGCAACCTTGCTTGCTATAAATGATTGTTAATTCCTTCTCCATTATTAAGAAAGGGTCCGACAGAGTGATTAGATGGTTTATACTGAGGACTCCATTTATAATGCACTTTAAAATATTTTTCTTTTAAGTGATATTTATGTCAAAAACTAAATGAGTTGACAACTGTCAACTCCGTGCATAAAATTTCACGTCTTCTAGTGTATGTGTTTCTATATGAAAGAACTCAAATGACAGAGGGTAGAAGCAATTGTGAAATATTTTGGACAAAATGGAAGACTTTTGCAAAAATATAAAGCTTGATCCCTAAAGTACTGTGAGTTTTACCGACACAAGTAGTCATACTGATGTCATTGTGACTATTCAAATGGGTAAGCTGAGTAGCCATCAAAGAAGAAAGAACACAATAAAGAAGAGCTTGGTGTAGCTTGAAAGCTTGTACCTTCCACCAATAGAAGTTGGTCCAGTAGGATATATTACCTCACCTACCTTTTTTCTCTCTCATGATGCCTTAGAAGTCAAAATGATCCAAAGACAGTAAGGGTCTGTTTATTTTTAGCACAGTAAACCCTTGATTTAATGGACTAACGGGGGGAAGGGGTGTCTGTTAATGCTGGAAGTCCATTATATCTGAATGGTTATACTGTATGATGATGCATAGACCTTCCCAGACCATCCTGTCCTCTGCCCCTACCCCACTTTTTTCCCTCTTCTGCCCCATTCTTCCCCTCACACCTCCATCTCCCTCTCCCGGTTACCAGAAGAAGAGCTGAATGCCGGCCTGGCTCCTTCCACCTCCTGCAGCTGTCAGCGCTGAGGCTCCTCCAGCCCCCCAGCTCCAAGCTGTGTGCATAAAGACAGAGCGTGGCTGCCCCTAGCCTGCCAGCAGGCAGCAGCCTCCAACACCGTGGCTGCTGCTTCGTGCCTTTGCAGGCAGCGGCGGCCGGGTGCTGACATGCTCCACACACACGAGGCTGGTGGAGGAGAGCTCCTGTGACCCACTGCAGCCCCCCCGGCTCCTCTGGCCCCAGTGGCCCCAGCCACTCTGTCAGTTCCTCCAGTCATGGGGGGGGCTCTGGTGAGTCTCCAGCATTTATTTCGAGGAGGGTCAGTGGGGCTGGCAGACCGCGTCCATTATTTCCAAAGTCCATTATATCAGGGTCCGTTAAATTGAGGCTTTACTGTATAGGCAAATTTAAGTGGTCTGAGAATGATCCTTGTTCCATTGAAGTCAACGGCAGAATTTACTACTGACTAAAATAGAACTAAGAGAGCACGTGTCTCTGTGTAGGGTGCTTTCACTTTTTAATGTACAGTTTCTGATTTGAAAAATCATAATTAAAATGTCACCTGCTCACTCATCAGACCTGTTCTCTGTAGGTGTTCAGAGCCCCATCTGTTAATGTACTGACACTAATGCGTTTTTGCTACATTTTACTTCTGGTAGTCCTGTACCTAAGGGCTCAATTTAAGATAAAATACTAATATTGGTGTCCTTAGCAAGGGAGAATGTCTTCCCTCTGAGACTGACAGGGAGGAATCCCTGCCCACCCTGGGGGCAGAGCCAGAACACCCACGTCTGTCCCACAGGAAGCAGAGGGGTGGGACAGGAAGTATAAAAAGGCAGGCCCTGCGGCTCACTTAAACAGAGGCCACCCACCTACTAGTGGGGTGGAGCCCAAAGAGGATCCCTGCAGGGTCAGATCTGTTGCCACCAAGAAGACTGATGAGTTGCTGGGACTGCCATTAGTCATGTACCCAGAGAAGACTCAGGACAACCCTGAAATGCTGGTACTCCAAGAGTGGAGTGTGGGAAGTAGCCTGGGGACACCAAACTGTAATGTGATTGTTACTGCATGATTCTGGGTCATTGTGGTTTAGCTGGATCCCTATTGTCCCTGTGATGGAACCCTCCACTGCTGTTAGCCCTCTGGGCTGGGAGCTGGTGGTGTAGGGTGGGCCTGGATCTCCCTACCTCCCTGGGTGGTAACCTCCCCATCTTAGGCCCAGGGGCCATCAACTGTCTGCCTTCCACCAAAGGCAGGATGTTAGACTGCTTGTTGCCCCACCCTGCCCAAGGGCCTGAGCCCATAGATTGGTGCTCTACCCTAACTGGGGCCAGAGCCCTGGACAACTTACTACTTGACCTTGCCTAGAGGGCCAGGGCCTTAGAGACTAATTCCAAAATTACCGTTGCCAGACACCAAAAGCTACTTCCCTCTGAGTCTAGTTGGTGGGGATGGGCAAGTATTTTACAGTGTCCTGGAAAAAATACATATGGAGTGTCAAAATCAACTTTTCCCAAGCTGTTACCTTACTTAATTCAACTGACAATTCAAACAGAAGCAAAACCTATAGATAGGGTATGCCTGGATGAGACGTACCATTTATGTGTGTGTGTTTTACGTGGGCAATAACCTGCTGCAGCAATTCCTTCTGCAAACCTGTGTGGACATGCATAAATCTGATCTGAATGTTTGCAAAACTGAGAAGTTGTACATTATATGCTGTGAATATCATGTAAGAGGTTGAAATGAGATTCTCATGAAAAAACAGTTTAATTTTTTTTTAATTGCAGGGGTTTTGAATCCACATGAACTGTTTCTAATGGAAAAATTGTCAAATCTGTTTCAAATCATGCTAGTAAGGATTTTGTACAGCACTCTTGCAAATGCTAGTCAGAAAGATGGATGGGTTTAGGGGGTCACATGGCCTGCCTGAGTGTAAGTTATGTTACTAAATCAACATATTGATCTGGGAACGCAATGTCCTAGAATCCTGAAAATGTCAGGCTCAGACTAAATGCTTCATTTCTTTTAAATTAATTTGATTTTGCCAGCTACTGTTGCTGATGAAATTAGGTATCAGAAAAATGAAAACAGCAAGATATCAGATGTTCATCAAATCCAGCGGCATTTGTTTGTTTTGAAAGACACGGACCACACATAAGATACCTGTGTTGCAGCCTAATTTCTCATTAAGGGAAGCATCAACAACCGTATCTGTAATTTGTATATTTCTATATGCAAACCAGGTATCCCAAATTCTGGTGATTCTTCAGCGATGCCATCCCTGCAACTCTGACAAAGGAGTTAAGAGGTAAGATTGTATGATTGTCTGACACTAATCCATCCACCTTTCTCTCTCACACACACACTCACAAAAGATTAAAGGATCATCCAGTACATGTCCTTGTACTGCACATATCCATATTCTGTATTCTTAATTTAATGTATTAGTTCACTACTATATGGACAGTATGAAACCTTGACATTGATGAGTGAGAACCACTCAACATAAGTAAAGATTGTAGAATATGTCCCAAAATATTCAGTTTGTAGAGAAAGTGAGAGAAAATTTCACACAACCTTTTTCTGGGAAATAAGAGGACAGATGCCAAGCAGACAGATGCCTAAAGTCAACATAGTAAAATAATATTGTGAAGAATTCAAAAATAGCTGTAGAAAGAGTTCCTATTTTGAACTTACAGGTGACATGGTAGTGAGCATTTTCCCACACCTTACACAGCATATGTCCTGGAAGATATCCATGTTGTGGACCAACACCAATCCTGACTTCACAGATAAGTCCTACCTGAAATGGGGCTCTTTGCTCAGGGCTCTATGGGGTTAATGTCAGACGTGGAATGGTTTCCTTTGAACCTCCAGCTGCTCACCTTGAATCCCTTTATTTTCTCCTTGCATTGCTACCCCGTCTGGTCAGTCCAATGATCTACCAGCTTCTGGGCTATACTGACTCTGCTGAGAATTCCTCTTCTGGAAATCATGGATTTTGCTCACTTTAGCTGAAAAGTTAGCCACAGCTTTAATGTAAGCCTGTGTCCTAACTCCTTCAAATCTGAAAAAGTGGGTCTGTCCCAGGAAAGGGCATCACCTAATAAATTAATTTGTTAGTCTTTAAAGTGCTATGTGACTTCTTTTTTTGTTCTATACTTCAAAGTTAATGTATGGACTGGTACAATAATGGCACAACTGAGGAGGTAGTTTCTGAATGCAAAGCATATTAAGAAAACTCATGATTCACAGTGAGTTAAATTGCTAGGAAAGACAGAGCCACATATGCAGTTCACAGATGTGTTATAAAAGTTGCATGAGTAGGAACCATAAACTGCTGTTCTGAGGATCCAGCCATACGATGATTAATCCCAAAGTCCCTTACAACCCCAAGGCTGGAGTGACGGGGGCATGTTTTGATTTGATTTTGGTTCACACTTGTGGTAGATTTTGCAGCTAGTTCTCCTCAGTGAGAAGAAGCTAGTTGTGAAGCAGAACCTGTGAGGGATGCTAGTAGGTTCCACAATACTCCCTCACAAATAATAAAATGAAAAATGGCAGGACTTCCTTTGGGAAAGGTTGCACATGCCAGAAGTGTTTTTGGCAATTACAAAACAGATTGAGGGAATGCAGACCCCAGTAAAAGCCCAAGAAGTGGTAGTGGGTAGTAAGAAGCAATGCAACATGTAATAAAAATCTCTGTTGTGTACATTGAAGCTAACTGTCCCGCTCTCACTTTTATAATCTCACTTACACCGTATGTTCTTATTCATTGACTTGGGTTGAACTCTGAGAATACCTCTGTGCTCTCTCAACACAGTCCATCACAGGCATATTGTTCCTTCTAACATATAGCCTAAAATTCATCTTTATGCTGCCTGAATTTAAGCAATATGTAGAGTAAAGTCACATGGCATCATCCTTCACTCTCAGCTTTCCTTCTCCCATGTCTTCTGTTATGCCTGTTGCCGCCTCTGCAACAAAACCTGTGTACACCACAGCCTTAACTTGGATGATGGTGATTTCTTCCCACATACCTTCATCTTTTCTCAGTCTGGCCATTACATTTCCCTTCTCTGAGGCCTGTCTAGAATACTGCCATTTTCTCAGATGTAGAAAGGAGGTCAACAAATATCACCCTTCTCAGTCAACCAGTAGGTTCACCGTTCATTTCAATATAGAGTCCAAAATTGTTCTCCTTTATGAAACCCTCCGTAGATTTAACCTAATTTATCTCTCACGCTCCCTTCCCTTCATACTTCCCTCCATTCATCTAGAGCTGTTTCTTATTTGTCATTTCTCAGCAACCCCTAAAACAAAGTTCAGGTATAACCCTACCTCATTTCACCATTGTTTTTTTTCTTTCTTTCTCTCTCTTTATTTTCTCTTTTTTTCTTTTGCTTTGTTTTTTTTGTTTTGTTTTATCTATCTCTCTCTCCTTGAAAAAGCATGGTTCATAACTGCACTGGGTCCTCTCTTAAGGCAGAGAGCAGGGTGAGCATGCAGCAATCACAGGACTGTCTTACACAGAGGAAATACGAGAGATGTTGAGATACCACACTAGAGTCATCCTATTTTGAAGTTTAAATGGGACTTGGATGGTACTTAAGCCTTGTGCTGGGCCATCCCGGTAGGACTGAATTGTAAGATAGCTTTGTTAGTACACTGCTTATATCTCATACAAAATATGATACATGGGTTAGTAAATATGTCACTTAATGTTATATATGTTAAAATGTCACATTAAATATGTCACATTCCTTGGTCCCAATATAGTTTGTCGTGTATTGCATAAAATAAGGTGGCACTGTCATCGTAAAAAATGGACTCCCCAGAGTCACACACAAATTTCCCTTCTTTCCCAGGCTCACAACTAACCCAGTTACCTTAGTAAGCAATCACAGGAGCTGGAACTAGGGGTCTGTGGGGTCCTGCAGCACCCCCGACTTGAAGTGGTTTCCCTATATATTCCAGTTAGGTTCAATGGCTGTCATCAGCACCTCCACTATACGAATTGTTCTAGCACCCCTCCGGGCAACCATGGAATTCTATCACCTGAATGTCAGGGCACTTTGTGCCCACAGAGGAGTGTGAAAGACTCATTGGAAGAAAGGGGCCAAAATCCATGGTGTGTATCAAATGAATGGATGTACATGGAAAATAAAGATGTCATCAATGTATCTTAAGCAGAGGAGGAGTCATAGGGGACGAGAGCTGAGGAATCATTGTTCCAGGTCTCTGCTGACTGCAGTGAAAATTTACTTCACGAAAAGAACTGCGTATTTTTTCATGGCTGACAGATTTCATGGATTCAGGGAATTCCACACATTTTTAGAAATCCAGTGAAATTTACTTTTTCACCCAAAGCCACATGAAATTAGATTTTTTTCTGAGGAGTTGCCATAAAATTGGCACGGCCTTAGAAGACCCCATGCAATGATAAAAGCCTTTGCCTTTTCTTTCAGCCTACCCTATTATTGCACATCTTAAAGGGAGATGCAAGGAGTCTGTAACCTAATCTTTGCTGGTGGAGAAATTTAACCAGAAGATTATATTGATAGCATGATCGTGCAGAAAAATATCAGCAATTAAAATGGATTGCCTAGGGAAAAGAAAAGATCGAAAGGCCTTTGTAAATCAAAATATATTGTCAGAAAAATGGAGAGTTTTAATTTTATATATGATAAATTGCTCTCAAATTGAATAGTGATAAGAGGAAATGCTTGCCATTTGACCATGGTTAAAGACTTTGCAGAAATTTTGTTATGAATGAAAAGGTACTTACCTTGCAACCAGGCTCTTCTATTAACTTTTCTTAGGTCCCAATGAAATATGAAAACATATAAGTTATAATCCTGAAGTCCAAACTGTGATACTGAACCAAAACAAAAAGGCGCACCAAGGAACATGATCAGTAAAAGAAGAAAACAAGATTCACACAATTTATTCTTTAAACCAATAATTTATTTGATAATAACCAGACTTAGCCTGGCAGAATAAACTTCGTGGCACAAGAATTCATTAAATCCCATGCAGTGACTGCTGAGCTATCTGTTCAGTCTGTAAAAATCAATACAGTGAGTCAAACCTGGCCTGCCTTACTCACATGAGTTAGTGTTACTATTTACTTAAACACGTTGAGGCAGATTGGATCCCGAATCCCAATAGGCTGTGGATCAGATATGGAAGTTCTTTATTTCATACATAGCTCATATCTGACTGAACCCTGAGTTGTCTGAACAAGGACAGCAGTAGGTTTAGATTTCTATTGTTGCTTGCAGTTTGGACTTCATCTAGCAGTATGGAAATAAATGGGAGTTTTGTCACTGACTTAAGTGGTACTAGGGCAGACCCTAAACAAGCAGTCCTGTCCTGCAGTGTGTTCAGAGCGCTTTCAAATGTTAGAAGACCAATGTAAGGCCCCAAACTAGCAAAGCATATAAATGCAACAGTAATATCTGACTTCAAATGGACTCAGCAAATCCTTACTTTTCAGCATGTGCCTGTGCACCTAGCCAAATTAGGGCTTAGATGTTCAGCTAGAACTTCCACTGAAGTCTGCAGAAATACCTTGCAGAATCACGTAATATTTGCCTGGCTGGAGACAAGACTATATTTAAAATAGATTTCCTGAATTTCAGCTGCTGTCTCATTGGCTGGAAGAAGGATTTAATTTATTCTTGTGCTCCTGCATGGTAAGAAAGAATTGATCAGCACAAATTCCAAAATCTTTCTGAGTTAATAGGATTTTGAAATTGGTTGAATGTGGATTTATTTCAAATAGCACAAGCTAATCTGAATATCAAAGCTGCATTCTTCTTTTTCAAACTCTGTTGAATTTAGGTCATAAACAATGACAAATATACTATTGAAATCAAAGGACTGATTTCTGCTACACAGAGCAGATGGTTTAAAAAGACGTAAACACAGTCAAAAAAGAAGGGATTAGAGAATTACCATCTTTTTGTTTAACATACTAGGAGCTTTTTCAGCCAGTTCAAAATCTAGACTATACATATGTATAAAAAATGCAAAATGGTTATCTATCTCCCTCCAGTTCTGAATAGATGTTATCACTGTTTATATGTATGCTAATTTCTAATAGGAACCAGTAGAACTAAAGTGTGTTTTGGAGACACATTAGTAGGTTCCATCACAGTATTTTGGTAAGAAAAGCCAGAGATCTAGAAATACTTCTACACTGTTGCTTTTTTATCTTTGTAGGGAGGGGGCAGGGCCTCCCTCAGAGACTGATGGAGAGAAATCCTCATCCAGGCACCAGTCAGCAGAGCCAGGACACCCAGCCATACTCGCCCTCCAGAAGCAGAGGGAAGTAATAGGAAGTATAAAAGCCCTGCAGCTCTGAGCTGGTGCCACGGCGGGAGGCAGATGCCCCGACCCACTGCTGGGGCTGCAACCCAAAGAGGATCCCTCCTATGCCAGAGCTGCCAGCCACCCGGGGCACCACAGAATTTCTGGAACTGCCACTGTCTGTCTAAACTAGGGAGACAGAGGACACCCGCAAAACAGGTGGTCATAGTCCAGGGACATGAGACTATAGTGCAGGTGTGGTGTTGCCTTGATCTAAGCCAGTTTGTTCTGGCTGGATCCCTGCTGATCTAGTGGTGGAATCATTCGTACTGTTAGGGTCCTCTGGGCTGGAACCCTGTGGAGCAGGATGAATCTACCTGCAGCTCAGAGTCTGGTTCAAGAACTTTGTTTCTCCAGATGATCGTTTCCCAGGCATACATAGCAAATCTTATTTCTTCATGTTGGATTACTGTATCTCTAACATGTTCCTTAGTGTCCAGATACAGAAATGATCATGTTATAAAATTATTATTTAAATCCCCTGAAACCAGTTGAACCGCTCTGGTCCTGCAACATCTGTGGTCTGTCATAATTTTAGTTAGCCAAATGTCCACTCATCACGGGCATGGCCAAGTTTCCCAGAGTCCTGTAAAGTTTGTTTACAGCCAGCAGTCATGACTCTCAGTGTTCTGAGCTCTTATTTCATTCTAATTTACCCCTCCCTGTCTGCCAAGAGCCCAGTAAACAGTGGAAGTGTTGGTAATGCTGCCAGACAATATTGCTCTCCCGTGATTCGGCAAATTCTCTCATCCAGCACTGATCAGGACTCATGGCTGCTGGACTAGAGACGTTAAATCTGTACTTCACATTTCACACAGCAAATACAATCGCTTGACCCAGGCTGCGTCTACACGTGCACGCTACTTCGAAGTAGCGGCAGTAACTTCGAAATAGCGCCCGTCACGTCTACACGTGTTGGGCGCTATTTCGAAGTTGAAATCGACGTTAGGCGGCGAGACGTCGAAGTCGCTAACCCCATGAGGGGATGGGAATAGCGCCCTACTTCGACGTTCAACATCGAAGTAGGGACGTGTAGACGATCCGCGTCCCGCAACATCGAAATAGCGGGGTCCTCCATGGCGGCCATCAGCTGGGGGGTTGAGAGATACTCTCTCTCCAGCCCTTGCGGGGCTCTGTGGTCACCGTGGGCAGCAGCCCTTAGCCCAGGGCTTCTGGCTGCTGCTGCTGCAGCTGGGGGTCCGTGCTGCATATACAGGGTCTGCAACTAGTTGTTGGCTCTGTGTATCTTGCACTGTTTAATGAAAGTGTGTCTGGGAGGGGCCCTTTAAGAGAGCGACTTGCTGTTGAGTCCGCCCCGTGACCCTGTCTGCAGCTGTGCCTGGCTCCCTTATTTCGATGTGTGCTACTTTGGCGTGTAGACGTTCCCTCGCTGTGCCTATTTCGATGTTGGGCTGAGCAACGTCGAAGTTGAACATCGACGTTGCCAGCCCTGGAGGACGTGTAGACGTTATTCATCGAAATAGCCTATTTCGATGTCGCAACATCGAAATAAGCTATTTCGAAGTTGGGTGCACGTGTAGACGTAGCCCCAGTATTCAAAAGCTCAAGGGGCAAGAGGATCCCTCTTCGGGGTTCTTTCTCATAAGAACTGTGACAATTGGTGTCAGCTGTGAAAAATATCCTATTTGGTTTGTGTTTTGCATTAAAATGTTTTAATTCCATCTAGGCCAGTGGTTCCCAAACTTTTTGGCATCACGCCCCTCTTTTGATTTTTGAGAAACCCTCATGCCCCCCCCGCCACCTCCACTTTCCATCATCCAACCACCCTTTTAACAAAAAATGCAATTTGTAATTGAAAATAAACACAAGAACTTGACATAAAATGTTATTTAAAATTAAAAATAAGCATAAAAATTTTTTCTTGGCCCTTTATAGGTGCCTGGTGCAGCCCCAGCTGGCCAGCTGCCTGAGCTCCATGCCAGCCGCTCGCCCAAGACCTATGCTTCCGGAGCTGCCCGCCTGAGCCGCCCAAGCACCACACAGCCAGGGCCAGCCTCCTGCCAGCTGTTGGAGACAGCTGGCCCCCCAGCAGCTGTTTGCCCCAGCTGCAGGCCAGCCACTCGAGGGCCTGCCCTAGCCCCATGCTGCCAGGCCAGCTGCCTACTCACCAGCCCAAGTTGCCTGAGCCCCACACTCCTGGGGTCAGCTGCCCACCAACCAGCCCAAACCACCTGAGACCTGCACTGCTGGGGCCAACCACCCAAGCCCTGTGAGTCCCACAAACCAGCCACCTGAGCCCCATGAGTTGTCTACCCAAGCCCTTCCCCTCCTGCAAGGCCAGGCACCACTAGCCTCCCATCTAACCCCATCCTCCTCCTCAGCCCCAACCCATACTCACTCACATTTGCAGGAGGCAGCTAGCTCCACCTGGCTCTTCACCAGCTGCCTGCCTTTTTATAGCGGCTGCGCCAGGTCCCTCATGTAAAATGGCAGGGGCTGAGAGCCAAAAGCAAAGGCCAGCTCTTTCTTCAGGTGGGAGGAATAATGGGGGGGCTGGCACACCTCATGCCGGCCCGGGAATTTCTCCACACCCCTCCCAAGGGAGCATGCCCCCTGGTTTGGGAAGCCATGGTCTAGGCATATGAAGACAAAGGGTTTCTCCCTCCACCAGCCCTACAGAAATAGTGTGGAGATAGATTCACTAAAGTCTAAGAGAAAGATCTTGAAAGGAGTGCTGGAACCATTTGTATTGTGAGGTTGCCGAGAGCTGTTAAAGCAAATGGCCAACACTATAGCTACGTCTACACTAGAAGGTGTTCTCGAAAGGGCACGTTCCAAAAAAGAGGACTTGAAAGACACCCTTTGGAAAAGGGGCTGGGGCTGGCGCCATCAATGCCTGCTGGTGAAAGGGCCATCTGCTCTTTCAAAAGGGACCAGTGAGCCCTTTGAAAGAGAGTGTCTACAAGTACCCATGCCCTCTTTCGAAAGAAGGGGCCAGGAAATGCTGCAGCCAGAGCAGCAGGGCAGACAAGCCCTTCTGGGGCCACAGCCAGCCTCCCCTTTAAAGAGCCCCTCTCCAACACCCTCACCCTGCACAGCATGAGGCCTGCAGAGCTGCTACCAGCCCCACAGACACAGTGCCCACAGGACAGAGCGTGAACCAGCAGCAGCTGGAAACCCTGATTTCTGCCACCCGTGGAGTGGTCACCCTGCTGGCCACAGCAGTGGCAGCTGCCCTGCAGCTCCTGCTGGGGGAGCCCCCCACCCCGCCAGGGGCATCCTCCAGACCCTTGGCTCCTTTGGCACCACCCCTGCCCCAGGTGTTCCGCTGGCTCTGGAGCTACCCCACCAGCTCAGAGTGGTGGGAGCACCTGGTCATGGAGGAGTGGGATGATAGCAGGTGGCTCAGGAATTTCCAGATGCAGCGACAGACCTTCCTGGAGCTCTGCCAGTGGCTGTCCCCAATGCTGAGACATGAGAACACCCGGAAGCAGCATGCCCTCCCCGTGGAGAAGAGGTTCACAATCACTGTCTGGAAGCTGGCCACTCCAGACAGCTACCGCTCTATGGGACACTAATTTGGGGTGGGCAAGGCCACAGTCAGGGATGTTGTGATGGAGGTAAGGGGGGCCAGGCCATGAACGCACTGTGAGGCTGGGGCCCCAGGATTGGAGGCCTGGGGTGGGACCGGGGGTGGGGGTGGGGGTGTGGCACGCAACACCCAACCTCACGGGTGCACATCTCCCCCCTTGCAGGTGGTGCATGCCCTCAACACAATGCTCCTCCAGAGGGTGGTCCACATCAGGAACCTGGACGTGGCCATTGCAGGCTTCACTGCACTTGGGTTTCTGATTGTGTTGGGGCCCTTGACAGGATCCATATACCCATCTGCACCCCTGAGCAGAGCAGAGGACAATATATAAATGGGAAAGGCCACAACTCCATGGTCCTGCAGGCCATGGTGGACAGCTGGGGTCAGTTCCAGTACATCTATGTGGGCTGGCCCGCCTGCACCCACGACGTGCGTGTTTTCCACAATTCGGGCCTGTGCCACTGGGTAGAGGCAGGGACCTACATCCCCCAGATGGAGATCCCACTGGGAAACACCACAGTACCCCTCTGCCTGGTGACCAGTGCGGCATATCCACTCCAGCCCTGGCTCATGCGGCCCTATACGGGCCACCCCACTTCCAACCAGGAGTGGTTTAACACACAGGTCAACCACACCTGCAGTGTGGCTGAGCGAACCTTTGGCCTTCTCAAGGGCCGATGACACTGCCTCCTAGCACACCTGGAGCTGGGCATCCTCAATGTCTGCCAGGTGGTGGGTGCCTGCTGCACGCTCCATGACATTGTGGAGAGCAATGGGGAGGCCTTTGTGCAGGAGTGGGCAGCCGAGGCTGGCACAGGCTCCCCCCAGCCAGTCGCTGCCCCTAGGTGCCAGGCCCAGTAGAATGGGGTCTGTCCAGGAGGCCTTGCACCAATACTTTGACCTGGGGCCCAGGTGAGCGCTGACCAGCTACCCCTAGTGGGTGCAGCACAAATGACCCTCCACCCTGTGCACCCCCTCATCACCACCTTCCGCACGCAGGCCCCCACCCTCCACACACACTGCCCCTGACTTCCCGTATATAGCCCTCCCCAATGGGCACACAGCACACAGGGATGGGTGAAATAAACTGTTAGTATTCAACATAACAAAAGATTTGTTTTCAAACTATGCCAAATGTTATTGTACACCTACTTACAGGTGGGAGGGGGCGAACTATATACAGGTGGGAGGGGATGAACTATTTATAGGAGGAGGGTGACATGGGTGGCCTGCATGGGGGGGCCCTGACTGTGGGGCAGGGGTGGAGGGCCTCGACCCACGCCAGACCTGGGAACCTGCCCCCCCGTCCATGGTCCCCAATGGGGCTGGGAGGGTGCAGGGAGGATGGGGAGGTAGGGCCGGGGTTCTGCCCCAAATGGGTGATTGGCCCCAGCAGGGGCCTCCTCAGGGGGGCTGGAGAGTGGGACCTCTCGGGGGGGCTGGTTGGTGGGGCTCCAGCCAGAGACGCTGCCCGGGAGACAGCGGGAGGGGGCATCTGGGCTAGGAGCTCCCTGAAGGTGCCCTCCACATCCCTCAGATGGCCCCGCCCTCCTCCAGGTGGAGGCACTGCTCCGCCACCTCCACCAGCCAGCGAACGGAGGCAGCGAGGTGGAGGTCCTCCGCCACCCACCTTTGGCCCCTCTGTGAGTGGGGCATCACCCGGTTTTCATCCCTCACCTTGGGGAGCTGCTGGCCCTATGGAGGGTGCAAGGTTCTCCCAGCCCTCGGATGGCGCAGCTGCAAGAATAGGAGGGAAGAGAGGGACAGGCCATTAGTACCGACCCCTGCCCCATGGCCCATGTCCCCCAGTGGGGTGGCAGGTCCCCATCCCTCATCCCCTGTCCAATGGCGGGGCGGCCCTGGAGGCCCATGGTGGCAGTGGGGGTCCCTGTTCCCCTGGGGGCTGCCTCCTTGTGCAGTCTGGCCCCGGCTGGGCTGTGGCTGGCCAGGGTCTGCTGGGATGTGGGAGGGCCCTCTAGTGAGCATTCAGCCCCCACCCTGTGGTCCAGGGTGTGTGCCCTGTTGGGTACATAGCTGACAGTCTACCACCGAGGTCGCAGGATGTCCAGCTGGCTGAGGCATGGCTGGAGATGTGGGAGAGGAGATCTATGAAAAGGTCCCCCTCCTCGCTGGACCTGTCTGTTGCTGGATCTGGCTCTGGCCCTGGCCCTGCTGGTTGGGTTGGCCGACGGTCCCAGCTCCTCAGGCTGGGGCTCCTCCTTGGAGGTGTTGAGTACAGAGCGTGAGGAGGTGGGGAGCTGGTGTCCCATGGGCTCAGGAGGCTTCGGAGCTCTGGGTAAAATAGGCATGAAGAGGGGAAGCCCCCAGTTGGCTGGTCAAGTCCTCAACCCGGGAGTACCCCCACTGCAATTCATTGACCTTGCTGCAAATCTGGTCCAAAGTGTGGGCAGGGTGTTCACGGGTAGTCAGGCCCTCAGCCATCCACGCGGAAGTGGCCACATTCTGCCACTTCATGCCCATCTCACTCAGGACCTCCTCGTCCTGCCACAGGCCCAGCAGGTCCTGGAGCTCATGCTCTGTCCAGGAAGGGGCTCGCTCCGCCCCGTCCCCCACCTGGCCCCATGGGAGCCCTGGGCACACTCGGAGGGTGGGCCCTGGGGCTCCTCACCTTGCTGGCTGCTGGCCATGCTGTGCTGGTAGCCACTGTGGGTCTGAGGCATGCAGGGGCACCACATGTGATGGCTGCTTCCTGCACACTCAGCTTCCTGCAAATGGGTTTCTGGGAGCGTGTGGCTTTAGGGGCCGCTGCATGCACCGACCATAGATTCCCGCAGGTGCTGGGCATCACATCTCTGCGTAACAGCTGATCGGTGCCATGGCAAACCCCCCTTTTTCAAAAGAGTGGGTGGCGGAACGTCCACACACACCTTTCAAAATAAGCTTCTGAAAGGTGGCTTCTCCTATTTCATGTTTGGAAGAACGATTTCGGAAGCTGGGCTGCAGTCCTTCTATTTTGTTTTCAACAGAGCATGCAGCGTGTGTAGATGAGCCACTCATTCTTTCAAAAGAAGGCCTGGACTTTCAAAAATAATGGCTAGTGTAGATGCAGCTTATATGTGATGGAAACTACTTCAAGCCAGGAGGTAGTGCAGCATCCCTAGTTCCAGAACTTGTGAAGCCTGAATCATTGGACTCCCTGCTGCTTGCTGCATTTCCATGCAAAAGATACTTAAGTGTCTTTCAAGCATCAGAGGGGTAGCCGTGTTAGTCTGGATCTGTAACAGCAACGAAGGGTCCTGTGGCACCTTATAGACTAACAGAAAAGTTTTGAGCATGAGCTTTCTTGAGCACAGACTCACTTCATCAGATGCCCTTTCAGACACTGAAACACACCATTAAGTGACATGCCCTGTGTTACGGAATGATCATCCAGCCAAGGAAATTTATTTAGTTTCTTTTGCAGATGCAATCAAAACAATAACTGACTCTATGACATTAATTTGTGTGAGGCCACTTTGAACACTTGAGTCAGCTGATTTTAAGAATGGATGTCTAAAGTTAGAGTCTGAACTGTGGATTTAGGAGCATTGGCTCTTCTCATGCATTTCTCTACTGGAATGGTTCAATTTTGTTTTACTTTGACACACTTTTATTTAATGTGTTCACTATGCCTAGAGGACCAAAGCTCAATAGAAAAAATGCGAATCCATAGATTGAGCTTTTTTAAAACACATACTCACCATCACCCACTTCCTGCCAACCAGTGAGTGTCACCCAGCATGGAGCCCAAAACTCACTTATCTGATACAGTCTAGAGAGTCCAGGTACCTGCCAGAACTAATGTAACAGAAGCACATCATTCTACCTGGGGAAAAGGAAGGGAGAAACCACATCTGTAACTTAAAATTCCTAAGGTCTTAGCTGGAGATTTTAAATGGGTCCTCACTACAGGGAAGATCAACTCTGCTGGGGTTGATCTTTCAGAGTTTGATTTAGTGTGCCTAATGGGAACATGCTAAATCGAACTTCTAGGGTGTCCCCATTGACTGCGGTACTCCTGCTTCCCCTTTGGAGTAAGGGAAGTTGATGGGGACACAGGCTGTTTTTTGAACTCCTTTCGTGGAGATGGCACTGTATGTCGCCTTTAGCTCCATAATTCATGTAGCTGCAAGCAAGTACCTTAATTCAACCTTTCCCAGTCACCTAGACCTGCCCTCAATGTAAGTTGGATGCCTAACTCCCTTTGAAACCCTGGCCCTACTCCAGAGCAGTGGTTCCCTGTCAGCTGAGCGCTTGGGCAGCCACCCAGGAGAGATTCAAAGGCCGTCCAGCTGATTAGCAGGGTGCCCATAGGCGGTACCAGGTGCTTCTGGTGGTGGTCCACGTCTACCCATGCCTTGGCACACATAACAAAATTTATTCTGAACATGGATGGAAAAGATAAGAGGGAATGTTGTTCCAGAGCTATCGGAGGTCAGTCTGATCATGAAAATCCTGTTAAAAAATGTCAGAACATTCCCTAATCTTCAGTAACAATCTAACTGAAGGGGAAGGATTCTCTTCAGATAACTCTGAATCTGTTGTAGAGGGAGAGCATGCTGCTTGCAGTAGCAGTGAACCAGCTCCCATCATTTCCTGGTGCCACTCCCCACTCACAGTCTGGTGAACAGTGGCATTTTTTGCAGAGGGTAAAGTGACAGCTACATTTGGCAGGAGTGAGCATCTGGTGTAGGTGCCTTTCCTCTCTCATTTTGCCACTTTCTACACTACCTTGTGCAGGGGAGCATACGGGCTTTTAAAAAGTAGGAGTGCACTGCCATGATATGATTTAAAGACTGAGCATGCAATTGCTATTTTTGATTGTGTTAACCCAGGCGTAATTATGTAATTATCCACAAAAATTTAGTCAGAGCTTTGCATATCTAAATCATTAACTTTAACAATTGACAGGCTGCTGTGATTAGTATTTTCACTGTGTAGCATAGCATACATTTGTCAGCTTTCCTATGATTACTTATAATTTGGAATTTGTTTATGCAGAAATGTTTTTATTGCTCGTTTGGGGGGAGGAGGAACAGAAGGGAAATGAGGGCAGAGAAGACATTTTTATCCTGTCAGTATAATTCTGTAAAACTTGTTAATAAGGGTATAAATATATTTTGCTATGTTGTTTTATTGCACTGATGTTGTAACTGTTCAATTATGTTTTGAAATATTGTTAAGGCTGACCTGAACTCCCCGGAGTGCTGGAAAAATTTGTTTAGTGAAGTTGCTGAGAATCATTGAACCAAACTGTGAACTGTGCCTCTACTTCCAGCACCTATGAGAATTCCAAAAATCCTTGTGTAGGGAGCATGTTGGATTTTTAGATCAAAATCTAAGTAAAGTATGTTTCCGAAATTCAGAATATATTTAATTTTATTGTTCTAAAATAACCAGTACACCATTTGGTACTTAGTGTAAAAATGTCCTAATACAGTCTTAATGCCTAGAGCCACTCGAAAATGTCCCCGTGGAAGACGTTTTGATCAGAAAAGATGGCTTCATCACAATCTGTTTCAGTCTCGTTGAAGCTTAAATGTTACTATTTATTTCTGTTTCAAAGAAACTTTTGTTTATAAACCTTTTATAAAAGTCAAAATTAATTTTTTGTGTGGAAAATTTAAAAAAATTGTTCTGATTCAGAACAAAAATGGGTTTTGAAATCACTGAATCTCCTGTGAAATGGAAATTCTGATTGCCACGCAGTTCTATAATGCACAATTAGCCTTTCCATTCAACATAATTGTCATCGTAATTTAAGATGAAGGATAGTCAGCTAAGCAATACTGAATTATGCCACTCTGCACCTGCTGGTAGACCCTTTCCACTGTAAGCTCTCAGAGAAGACTGGAAAGGAACACTATGCATTCTTCAGATAGGAAGCCTGTATTTTGCTGAATTTTGTTTACTCAGGGAACTCAGAAAACTCTAAAGTGCTGCTATCATGTTAGCTTGATGATTCCTCAAGCATGTAATATGCCTAACAGGAGGGAACTGAAAGGCAGAGAGATCACTGGAGCATTTCTCCTTAATAGGTACCTTGGGAAGACAAATCCTCCCTGGATAAAATGCCTGGCACAAGACAGACCCTCAGGAACTGTTTGTAAGCTAGTCTTCCTAACTCATGTAGCATCATGCTTCTCCACCAGTAGCTGATAGTTAACACGCTCGCATTGCTTCCATTACAGTTGATGCCAGTTCAGGTGACAAACATTTTTGCCAAACTTCAGCAACAGTTCATTGAGACACCAGTAACTTCAAGTCTTCTAGCACGGACAGGCCTTTGTCCCTCTGTGTTTTGTCAAAGTTATGGTTAAACATGTAACTGGACTTCATATAAAGAATCCTGAGTGAGCAGCCCTTAGTAGTAGGCATCCTTCAGTGTGCATAGACTATGGATCGCGCCCTTTATAGTTTCAATTGAGGACTTCATTTACAGCATCTACTGTGACTGTGAAGACCCACACAAGAGTGACAGTCCTTGCTGCATCTCTTGCAGATGTGGTGGGTGTCTGGCAAGTTCTTAGTGTGCTTTCTGTATGCTCGCTTCTTCTCTGCTAGCTATCTGATCCTCATCTCGCCCTTCTGAAGGCCCTTGTGTAATCCCTGCCTCCGTCTGCTGTGGTCATCTGCTAGTTCTTCCCAGTTGTCCAGCTCGATGTCTACCTCTCTGAGGTCTCTCTTGCAGACATCTTTGTAGTGCAACTGGGGGTGTCCGGGAGGTCTTTTGCCAGAGGCTAGCTCACCATACAGGATGTCTTTTGGAATCCTTCCATCATTCATCCTGTGGACGTGGCCAAGCCAGCGGAGTCGACGCTGCCTGAGGAGGGTGTGCATGGTTGGGATTCCAGCTTGCTCGAGGACGGCAGTGTTGGTCACTCTGTCATTCCATGATATTCCAAGGATGCGCCTGAGGCAGCGCAAGTAGAAAACTTTCAGCCTGTTTTCCTGGCGGGCATACAGGGTCCAAGTCTCGCTGCCATAAAGGAGGGTGTTGAGGATGCAGGCTCTGTAGACTTGCATTTTGGTGTGAATGTAGAGCTTGTTGTTATTCCACACTCTCTTGCTGAGTCTGGACAGAGTTGTGGCCGCTTTTCCAATCCTCCTATTGAGCTCAGTGTCCAACGACAGGGTGTCAGTGATGGTGGATCCAAGGTACACGAACTCGTGGACGACCTCTAACGTATAGTTGTAAATGCTGATTGATGGGGATTCAGCAACATCCTGATCGAGTATGTTTGTCTTCTTTAGGCTGATGGTAAGCCCAAAGTCCTTGCACGCTTTGGAGAACTGATCCAGCAGTTTTTGAAGCTGGTCTTCTGTGTGAGACACCACAGCAGCATCGTCTGCGAACAGCATGTCTCTGATGAGGACTTCTCGCACCTTAGACTTAGCTTTCAGCCTTGCAAGGTGAAACAGTTTCCCATCAGATCTTGTGTGCAGCAAGATGCCCTCTGTTGAAGATCCAAAGGCATGCTTCAGGAGGAGTGCGAAGAAGATCCCGAACAATGTCGGAGCAAGCACGCATCCTTGTTTGACGCCGCTCCTGATTCTGAAAGCATCCGATAATGCGCCGTCATATTGGATGGTTCTTCTCATGTCTTCGGGGAACGACTGGATCATCTTGAGTAACCGTGGAGGACAGCCTATCTTGTGGAGCAGTTTGAACAGACCATCCCTGCTGACCAAGTCAAAGGCCTTGGTCAAGTCGATGAAGGCTATGTAGAGTGGCTTCCTCTGCTCCCTGCATTTCTCCTGCAGCTGCCTTAGAGAGAAGACCATGTCAACGGTAGACCTCTTTGCACGGAATCCACACTGCGATTCAGGGTACACCCTCTCAGCAATCATCTGGAGTCTGCCAAGGATGACGCGAGCGAACAGTTTACCAGTGACGCTTAGAAGGGAGATTCCACGGTAGTTGTTGCAATCGCTTCTGTCTCCTTTGTTCTTATACAACATTACAATGTTAGCGTCACGCATATCCTGTGGAACCTCACCCTCTTTCCAGCACAGGCACAGTAGCTCATGTAGGGGTTCCAGGAGTTTGTCCGCGGCACACTTGGTTACCTCTGGTGGTATAACATCCTGACCAGGGGCCTTTCCTGCTGCAATGCTGTCGATGGCTCTCTTCAGTTCATCCACAGTCAGTTCTTGATCCAGTTCATCCATTACTGGTAGGAGCTCGACGGCATCGAGGGCTGCGTCAACCACAACGTTCTCGCGTGAGTACAGCTCAGAGTAGTGCTCAACCCAGTGCTCCATTTGTTTGGCTTTGTGAGTGATGACTTCACCAAATTTGGATTTCAGAGGTGCCATCTTGTTCTGGGTGGGTCCTAAAGCCTTCTTCATACCCTCGTACATTCCTCTGAGATTACCAAAGTCAGCACAGGTCTGGATGCTGCTGCATAGCTGGAGCCAGTGGTTGCTGGCACAGCACCTGGCTGTCTGTTGTACTGTTCTTCTGGCCGCTCTAAGTGCTTGCTGGGTACTCTGGCTCGGTGAGCGTTTGTACTCCAGGAGTGCAGTGCACTTCTTTTCAATGACTGGAATCATCTCATCGGAGTTAGCTTCGAACCAGTCATTCATGTTTCTAGTTCTTCTTCCAAACACCGACAAGGCCGTGTTGTAAACTGTACCCCTCAGATGTTGCCATTTGGATGTCACATCAGCATCCCCAGGGCCACTGCGCAGATTTTCCTGGAGGGTTTCTCTGAACTTTTCAGCTTTCTCCGAGTTTGCCGTCTTTCTGGCGTCAATGCGGGGCCTTCCAGCAGGTTTACAGCGGTACAGCTTCTTGGGTCTCAGCTTGAGCTTGGAGCAAACTAGCAAGTGATCTGTATCGCAGTCATCACTATGATAGCTGCGTGTCAGAAGGACATTTTTGAGGTTATTACGCCTAGTAATGACCACGTTTAGTTAATGCCAGTGCTTCGAGCGTGGGTGTCTCCACGACACTCTGTGCTGTGGCTTCGTTTGGAAGAATGTGTTTGTGATGCACAGATCATGGTACGTGCACAGTTCAAGGAGACGCTGTCCATTGTCATTCATTTTTCCCACACTGAAGTGTCCCAAGCAGGAGGGCCATGAGGCCCAATCAGCTCCAACTCTTGCATTGAAGTCACCCAAGATGTACAGTTGTTCACGAGCAGGTATTTGCGCTACAGCAGCACTAAGCATGTCATAGAACTTGTCTTTTACTTCTGGTGTGGCATACAGGGTTGGAGCATAAGCGCTGATCAGGTGGATGGGACCAGAACAAGTTTGAAGTGTGATCCGAAGAAGTCTTTCTGATCCGCCCATGACTAATACCACCATTTGTAGAAGGGTGTTTCTGACACCAAAGCCAACACCATGCTCTCTGGGTTCTTCTTGGGCTTTACCCTGCCAGAAAAAGGTGTAGTCCTTTTCCTTTAGAGATCCCGAATCTGCAAGCCATGTCTCTTGCAGTGCAGCAATATAAACTTGGAGCCTCTTCAGTTCCTCGTTGATGACAGCGGTCTTTCGGGTGTCACTGATGGCCTGAAGATCTTCAGTCAAGCCCGTCAGCATGGTCCGCACATTGCAGCAAGCAAGCTTAAATTGTTGATGTGTCTCATTTCTTGTTGATTTTCTTATTGGTTTGCCTGGTGCCCAAATTTCAGTCACTTGTCAGGTTCAGGAACCTTAAGCCTCACGCACCCAGCGAGGCAGGTGAACTGTGGCGGGACAGTACCCTATTGGCTGGGGGCTGCCCAGCTTGAGGCGGGCGGTGACTGTCCAGTGAGATGCGAGGATCTCTCCCACCATCGAAGGCAACCCCTGGTGCTCGTTCTTTACGCCAATCGAGCAAGGGCTTATAACGGTATCTGTTGCCTCCCGTGTTGATGCAACGCTGTTCAGCGATGGTGGAGTACCTCTCCGGGCGCGAGCCTGGGCACTCATTATGGAGACTCTGGGATGCCCAGACACCAGTGTCCCCCTCTCGGCTTTACTGATTTAGTCCGAAGGAGAGGATAACCTCCACGTCTGGTACCAGCTCAGCTGCAGGAGTTGCCGGGACAGTGCCAGAAGTTGACACCGAACCGCCTTCGGACTCCACTCCGGATTTTCTGTCAGGTTTACTCCCTTAGCCTTTCTCCTTCCCAGGATAACCCACAAGGCAGTGGGGTGCCCTTAGTCACCTTCATAATTCATTAGCACTAATGAGACTACTTAGGAAAATGAGAGAAAACTGCACAGGCTTAGCAAGTAAAAAGGGATAAGGATATTTCCCAAGCCCTGCAGTTACAGCTCTGCCACTTACAACTGTCTCCTCAGTTGCTGGACTGGACGGACCCCACAGAGATCTAATAATCTTGCCTAGTTAGGGTTCAGTCTCCTCCCTCCAGAAGAGGCGTTCTGCCAAATGAAAGAACACGTCAGGAAGACCTTTCATCATAGCATGAAATTTAAAAAACAATCTGCGAACAGGGCTCCCATTACTAGATCATTTTAATGGATTGAGCTCAGCAGTGCAATGGCATTTGGCTGCTCTTGCTCAGATGTCTGATGCTCTGTTCCAAACCTAACTTCCTATGTTTAGTGGACTGCTGGCATATGCAGCACACCATCTTTCAAAAGGTTGGCTTGCCACTTGGCATTCATACGGAACGAGCTCATCTCTCTTTGTGGAAATTTTGGCGGCATGGAGTACATCAAAATCAGGGCAACCAGAAGGAATTATTACCTGAGTTTCCCTCCCCATTGGAAATCCAGTGAAAGAACAGCTTCTTTGTAGTGCTAGCTTCTGGCAACTTCACCGTCCAGAGCGTGTCATCCGTCCCAAGCTTTCAGCCTTTTATTCGTTAATTGTAATTGGTAGCACCTGCCTGGAAGCCAGTTGGGAATTGAGTTGCCTGTGTGTTCCTCATGCCTCACAGCAGTTGCCAGCCTCTTCATCATGTTTTCTGGTAAGCATCAGTAAATGTGTGTGCTTGTGTGTAAAATTTTTACAGCATACGGTTATGTCACAACAGGGAATGATGCAAAATACATCCTATGCTGCTAGTTCCCATTAGTAGCACGTGTATTAAAATTCCCTGATCATCATCTCCAGCCAAAGAATGTGGAGAGCAGCTCAAAACAGGTATGTTCAAAAGTGAGCCAATGCTGGGGCCTCTGGATTTACACCAATGGCCTGAAAGACCCTTGAGCTATGTTCCCTTTCCCAGGCAAGGAAGAAAGTTTGGTCTTTCTGGAGGTTGTTTGTGTTATGCTGTTCAAATGCTCCTTCTGGGCAGGACTGTTACTTTACAATCAGCCCTGAGGAAGGGACAAAGCATATCTGCACAGCCCCAGGGGCAGACCACAGTGAATTGTGACTCCAAGTCTCAAAACCTCCTTCCTTACTCTGGTTGGGGAATAAGTACTTCACCTCATCCCATGGAGCAGCTTGCTCCCCAGCACGCACCATCCCAGGACTCTTCCCACTCCAATTGCTCACAGACAGGGGAAAATTAAACAAATCATTCCTGCGCTCTTCTCTATGACTGGAGGAGAATCTGAGTTGGGGGCGGGGGAGGTGAAGGTCTGGAGAGGGCTGGAGAAGACTGGCCCTTACTCTATTCTTCCAGGACTGTGGCAATCTCTCTTTCACGCTCTCTGTCTCTCTCTCTCAAATTTTTAGCTGTTTGCTACGACTGTCATTAATAATAATAACAATTTAACACTCTCACATTTCTTTCCCCTTCTGAGCAGTTTCTTTACCATTCCACTGCAGACGTTAAAATTATACAAACTATTTAATCCCTGTTAAACAGATCCAGTCTATCTGGTTTAAAGCAAAATATTTATCGCTTTCCTACTCTCATCCTCCAGATAGTTCCTATACTTTAATGTAATTCACTGGAGATAAAATACATACCTAGGTACCTCCTTGAGTGTCCTCCTATATACAGTAGTTTTCAAATGTTGACAGGTATATTTAAAGACCTGCAGGAATTCTACTCTATTGCAAACCTGCAGCTCCCATTGCCATCAAGCAAGGGTGCCTGGCTAAATGCATGAAGCATATTTGCCCTGGTATTTTTATGTAAAAGGATCATTGGCCTCTTAGGGGCTGCAGCTGCAAGGGGTGTGAATGACATTGAGACTGGTGAACTTCAGATGAACAGCCATTAGAATTGCCAAGCCAGGTGAGTGATTTACCTTTATAATTCCAAAAAGACACAGACTGAGAAGCTCTTATCATATGAATTCAAATTTATTAGCCTCCAGAAATGTCTCGAATGTATCCCAAAAAGCTACACAGTGACCCTTCATGTATGGCTGCTTCCTTCTCCACTGCTCTCCATCCAGGTGTGCAGGAAGAAGATTACAGGAAGCCCACAAATTTTTGATTAAATTAGAATTTGAATATGAATTCTGCAGCACCCAGGCCTGCAAGTATAAAGATCCAGACGCACAGCTGACAGAACCAGGTGGGGTGGAAAGGGCTGATAGCAGAGCTCCCCACTGTTATGCCAGTGTTCACAGAGGAAGTGTGGCACAGGGAACCTAGGTGGGTTGGAGGGGGGCTGAAGGCACAGCTGCCCTCCACTACGCCAATGTCTGCAGAGGATGTGCAGAACAGGGAACCTGGGTGGGTTTGGGGGAGGTCTGAATTCTGTTACTGGGTGCTCTGAATTCTGGGACAGTGCTTTGCATTCTTGGATTCTAACATGAAACACCCCCACAAGCAACCGGGACTAAGGCACTGTGGGATAGGGACCCACAATGTACTGCTCATGCTGTTGAACTTGCATAGGACAATGGGGACATGGAAACTTGACACAGAAAAATGAGAAGTCAAATTTCAAAAAGGTTTGTGGACACTTAAACTTGAATTTATAAGAACGAGGTTAAAAATCAAATTTATTAAAAATCAAATTTCTCTCTTAGTGTAGATCTAGCCCCCCCGCCCCTCTCTCTCTCTCTCCCTCTGAGTACTATCCTGTTGAGTTCAGTAATTTCTCCAAGTAACTGCTAAGAGAGTAAGCTCGGTCTACACTAGACCTTGTAGTCAACTGCAGATACACAATTCTAGCTAAAGCAATTGCATACCTAGAATCTACACAGCTGCAGTTGACCATAAGGTCTCTCCTCACTGAGGGAGGTTGGTGAGAGCATTTCTCCCAATGACCTCCCTTACTTCTCATGAGAGAAGGGGTACAGGGGGTTGACTGACAACCCCAGAGAGATCAAGACATGTGAATTCAAATTCTGTTCAGGGTGGATCTCCTGGTAAGTTTAGGCACGCCCAAAGTAGAATCAGTAGTAGCCATGTTACGAAGAGAAACACTCAAATTTGAACCTTTTCTCTTCAGAACAGATGAAACGCTTCCCTCAGCTCATGGGTCCAACAAACAGTTCTCTTTTCTTTCCCTTTTTAATCAGATGAGAACTATTTCAGATTATGTAACTTACCATCACATGCACAAAAAAGAAAATGACAGAAAGATAACCATGTTAGTCTGTATTCTGTCAACACAAAAAAACAGTCAAAAAGCATTTTAAAGACTAATAAAATAGGTGATGAGCTTTCGTGGGACAGACCCACTTCTTCAGATCATAGCCTTATAAGGACAGACTCAATATATAAACCACAGAGGTCCAAAAATTGTTATCAAGGTTGACCCATGGTGGACCTATGGTAAAGAGACTCTAGAAGAATTCCATAGAGACTTTAACAATCTGCACCCCACCATCAACTTATGCCTTGACCACTCTGCATGAGAGACACATTTCCTGGACTCTACTGTACAACTCACGGATGGTCTGATCAATACTGCTCTCTACTGGAAATCCACTGACTGCTACATTACCTACATGCTTCTAGCTTCCAACCTGTACACACAACACAATCCATCATTTACAGTCAAACCCTGATATACAATCGCATCTGCTCGGATCCTACTGACAGAGACCAAAAACTGCAAGATCTCTACCAAACGTTCATAAACCTGAATTACCCTCTGGGAGAAATAAAAAAACAAATCAACAGGGCCAGACGAATACCCAGAAACCAACTACTCCAACGTAGGCCCAAAAAATCCAATAACAGAACACCATTTGTCATTACCTAGAGCCCTCAACTCAAACCACTGCAACACATCATTAAAGACCTACAACCTATCCTAAATCGTGATGCCATGCTCCAGAAGGCCCTGGGTGACAGGTTTGTTCTTTCCTATAGACAACCTCCCAACTTTATGAGGATTCTCACTAGTAACCACAGGCTATACCACAATAATACTAATTCTGGAACTTTTCCTTGCAACAAAACCAGTTGCCAACTTTGTCCACATATCTATTTTGGAGACAGCATCACTGGACCTAACCACATTAATTACAGACTCACAGGCACATTCTTCTGTTCCTCAACTAACATCATATACACCATCATGTGCCAACAATGCCCACACACCGTGTATATAGGACAGCCTGCAAACACTCTTCGACAAAGAATGAATGGACATAGAACAGACATAAAAACACTCCAAATACACAAACCTGTCAGCCACCACTTTAATGGAGTGGGCCATTCTGTTAAAGATCTGAAAGTCTGTGTTCTACTTAATAGGGACTTCAACAATTATCTACAGAGGGAACACTCAGAACTAATATTCATATTCAAATTTGACACATTAACGTGGTTTGAACAGGGACAGCAATTACCTGACCCATTAAAAGGACTCTTTTACATACTTGCATGTTTTATGAAACTCTTAACTTCCCCACCCCACACCGCTCTGCCGTCCCTCTACTCTTCTGATTTACCAACCTTAATAATAATTTTTCTGATTTGTCAACCTTGATAGCAAAGTTTGGACCTCTGTGCTTTATATATTTTCTGTTCTGGTAAGGCTATGATCTGAAGAAGTGGGTCTGTCCCACGAAAGCTCATCACCTAAAAAATTACTTTGTTAGTCTTTAAAGTGCTACATGACTGCTTTTTGTTTTGACAAAAAAGAAGAAAAGTCTGCTAAATCTATGAAATTACAGAGATTTGTTTTCTGCATTATTTACTATATTTATTTATATTGTGATAACACCTTAGAGCCCCTGCCATGCATAAGGGAGGCCTCATTATGTCTGACACTCTATGTATTCTACTAAATACAGTATAATACATAGATATGGGTCATGTGTAATAATAGTCAGACCCTGTAGTTTTAAATAATGATATTTTTGGATCCTGAATGGATGTAATTATGCGGCAGCTGCAGCGCTTTCGCACAGTAAGACATTTCTGTAGATGGAGATTTCTTTTCACTTCCCTAACTGATTGTGAAGCATAAGGTCTTCTTCTACTGTAATTTTTGCAGCAAAGTTGGTGTACCCTTTGCTAGGATTTGGCAGGATGTGTTTTAGCACTTTATAATACAAAAACAAAAGCATTTGGGAACAGGGACTGTATTTTCCTATAGGTTTGTGCAGTACACAGTGCACTGAAATTTGACTTTGACCTCTGAGTGCTACTGCAATGGAAGTATTAAATAGCAATAACAATGTTAATAATAGAAAATCATTTTCTAGGTACTGATTTCATCTACCTTCTCGTAAATAAATACAGAATGTGGCTCTGTTTCAAACTTGATTCTTTGGAACAACAAATAGCCATATGAAAACCACCAACCTAGCAATTGCACAACTCTCCTTCATCCTCATCAAAAGTAACATAGTAATGCTCAAGCTTAAATTAGTGAAAATGGATCTCTAAGGAAGGGGGAAGACAACATTTTGATATATGCTAATTAAAGAATACTATTAGAAAGGCATTTAACACTGTGAAAATAAATGTTGCGATGACAATGCCTCATTATTGGGCACCTAAATCAAACAGTGAACCCTTGTAATCACTGGAATAAAATGTGCAGTGTACAGAGATATAGTGACATCAAATTAGGACCATGCAAAATAGCTACATTTCAGAGTGATTTAGCAAAAGTTACATTCCACAAATGCCCTGAAAATGTTCTTTTTTCCCCCTCAAAAACTAAACGCTGTTCTGGTAAAATTCTCTTAACATATTAGGAATTGTACATATTAATCAGTGTTTTCAATGTTTCCATCTTGCTCCCCACCCACCCCAAGTATTTGCTTGGGTGAAAACAGAAGGCCAGCACAAGGGTTTCTGTAGAAAAAACAGTTAAGTTTTTGCAGATGCATGTGGTTAGGGTGATACCGACCACCTCATTCTGGCATATCCTGCGTTTGAGTGCTTGACTTTGCAACCATAATGTTATTTCAATGTAATTTTTACATGATTAAGGGCCAGTTACTGGCCCACAGCTAATAGAACACATAGGCTATCTACACTACAGCGATCCGCCAACAGAAGTTACTATCTGAAGATATCTTCTGACAAAACTGTTGGCAGATTGCGGCCGGATAGCAAAGCAGATTGAAAAAGTGATCTGCAAGGCTGGACTGCCCAGACACTCTCTAGACAGAGCGGCCAACTGGAAGCACAGCAGACAGGGCTGTTACATGACCCAGAAGCCCCATTGACAGAGGGCCTCCCAGCACATCCACATGGCTTTTTTGTTGACAGATTCTGTTGAGAAAGGCTTTCTGCCTTGTGGGGGAGAAGCAGAAGGCTGTCAACAAAAGTACCATGTTCTGTCCATTTACTGTCAACAGAACACAATTTCGGTGTGGATGCTCTCTAGCTATAGAGCTACAGCTATAGAGATTTCCTTCCTACAGATGAAACTCCAGGTGGCGTAGTCATCTGTATGCTTCGTTGTACAGTGGGTGCATCTATCAATCAAAGTAAAACTATATGACCTGAAAAATATTTGAAATCTCCGCCAAACTTGTATTATCTACACAACTAGAGAACTCTCAATTACACCTCCAAAGTAATTAATGAAAATAGAACATGCTAACTAGTATTGGACCCAGAACTGACTCCTGAAAGACAACTCTCCTTTAATCTGAAATTGAACCATTAATCTGGATAGACACTAATGTGACATGTGCATCAGATATACTTCAGACACATGCATTTATTTTCACTTATGTTTATCCTTTAATGTAATTTTTTATAAAAGTTGCATCTAATTCACATTTTTAATTTCCTTATGAGAGGCTTGCATGGAACTATATCAAAAGGCTTACAGAAGTCAAAAGATATTCTGGCCAGTGCATTTCCCTTCTCCACTAAGCTTTTTATCATACCAGAGAAAGAAAGTATTAATTTGGACTTTAAACACATCGCTGTTGTGGGCTCTCTATCACCATATTTTCCTTTAGGTGATTCCTTGCTGAATGTTTTATTAACAGCTCCAACAAGTTACTGGATACTATGTTATATTTAAACTTACTGGTCTGTAAGTTGCCTGCCCGTCCTGTTTCAGCCATTTTAAAAATATTTCCTGTCTGTTCCAAGAGACACTTATTATGTTCACATTATTGAGATTATTATTTTACATTAATATAATTAGATTTATATTTTATTAAGGTAGATATTATTTTAGGTTCTTTAACACCAATTGGGTGTGGACATAGAAATTTCTAATAAATGTTCAATATAGTTATCTCCGGTTGCTTATATTTGCATTAAGTTGCTCAAGTTAGCCTCATTAGAATGAGAGCAGTCACAATTTGAAATAACACTTGAGTTATATACGATAGTTGTGTTAGCCACTGCCAAATTGTGCGAGCAGAGGCTGGGAGAAAAATGGTTTTCTTCCCACAGAAATTTTTGAGGCTTTGCAAATCAAGACCTTTTCAAGTTTTGTTGCTTAAAAAAGGGAAGAAAGACCAAGATACCCTAAAATAACCTGGGCCCTCAGGGACACTTCCCTGGGATACAGGAGATCTAGGTGTAGATTCCTAGTCTGAATCAGGTAGAGCAGTGATTTGAACATGGGGTTTTTTTCCAGCTCAGTGAGTGACTGAGCTACTAGGCTCTTAGCTATGCTAGGAGGGGGAATTTTAATTTTGACCAGAAATTCCATACAAGATCTAAGGACCCTTTCCCAGTGGCACTCATATGTTCTTGCCAAAAGTTTCAGTCTGGGTATTTTCTGGCAATAAACGGTTGTTGGGTAATTCCCAATCAGTTAGTGATAACTCAAACTGTAGACTACACTGCCTGACAGAACAGCCAATTTAAGCTGAAAGCACTATCACACTCAAGGGATTTTGTGGTGGATGGCACACAAGTTAGTGACAATGCTAGAATTAATACTGCAATAAAGACATGCCCTAAGATGTGAAATCCTTGCTGTTACAAGAGAGCCAGGGGATCTTTATGATCTATAATATGGAACTCAGTTTCTCTCAGAAGGATGAACAATTGAATTGACCCTTCCAAGACTTTAATCTGTGGTGCCTGAGAATCTATGCTGGATGTGGGAAATGATCTTATGGGATGCTGTTGAGCAGCCTGTGTTCTGAGGGATGCCAAATGTAAGATGAGGCATATCAGTGTTTTGGAGAAGATTCACTATGTCCATCCCCACCAAGAAAGCAATGAAACAAATACACATTTATAGGGAAAATAAAAATGCAACTACATTGTTATCTAAAATTAGAAATTTTACAAAAGCTTTGTTTAAGAATTAAACATCCCTTCTTCCATACACTTTATCCACTCAGCCTTAACCTACTCTCAAAGTGGCACTGAAGATCACACTCACAGCAGCTAGTAATTTAAACTAGATTGTAGTTAATTGTCAGCATCTCCTGGGCTATACTATGTCCCTTCACAGATCATGAATAAAATTATGTACCTATTCAAGTAATTAGTTATGCATTTTGAGATCCACATATACCGTAGCTCCAGCATCCTTTGAGATCCTCACCTGTAATTAGAAACAGACGTAGAATCTTGTTCTTGAATAAGTTAAAGGAATTCCATCCCTCATACGGTATATGACTTCCCAGTGAGTCTGGAGATAAGAAAGCATGTCTAGAAGGATCCTTCTCCAAGTACTTGACTTAATCACTTGCCTCCACATGAGAATTCTAGAACAGGCTGATCTGAATACCCGTTTGCCCAGTATTTTCCCATCTGTAACTCCAACACTTGGAGTGTTCATTGTTGACAGGGGATGTATGAAGCAGGCATGTACCAAATAACGTAAGTAACATTTATGAATCTGGCTTTGTTTGTGATCGATAAAGTACAGCTGAACCTGTCTAATCTGGAAATCTCTTCTCCAGCAACGTCTGTAATCTACCATGATTTTAGTTAGCTGGATGACCACTTATCCTGGGTGTGGCCCGGTTTTCCAGGGCCCCATAAAATTTGTTCCCAGCCACCAGTCTTGGCTGTCAGTGTTCTGTGGTGTTATTTAGATTTAATTTACCCCTAAATGTCTTCCAAGAGCCAAGTAAGCAGTGGAAATGTGGGTGAATCTGCTAGACAACACTGACCTCCTGTGGTCCAGCAAATTCTCTTGTCTGGCACTGATCAGGTCCCAAGGGTGCTGGATGAGAGAGGCTAAACCTGTATATAAAATCTCAATACCACAAAACATGCCATTTAGACCACACAGGTAGTTTATTCCACACTGGAAAAAAAATTCTAAAAATATGTATTAACGTCACATAATTTCAGCAGCAATTACTGCACCTCAGCTTTTCTGGTTATAAAAATAATCAAAATACCTTCAAGGGAATAAATTCAATTTTACTCTGAATTTCACAGTGTAGTGTGAAAGTGTCTAGAGCAACTCCTGCAAAGCTCTTCAGGTACTGAGAGGCAAACTCAGTTTTACCAGATAGTAAAGGTGATACAAGGGGAACAGGCAATTGCCCTTTTTCCTTGTCAGGCTGTTACTAGATTATTTCAACCCAGTCTGCCAATCCCATTGCCTGTTATAGAAGATGAAAATCATCCTATGAGGTGCCCTTTTGTAAATGGGAGCAGTGGTGGGGGTCTGTATTCGTTTGCCATGTGTCTGACCAGAAATGTGGCCTCTCCTATCTCCAAAAGACCCAAACACACAGTGTGCCCTGACTGCAATGCCAAAGGTATCTTTGCTCTAAATTGGTAAAGAATTGACATGGGGGATGGGGACATGAGTATCTAATAAATTAGGTTCTTCACCTGGCCTACTGTGTAGGAAGCACTGGTCCTACAAACATTCAGAGGAACTACCAGGGTTGCTTTTATGGCATATGCACGCATGTCCTCCCTGCCTCCTTTCCTCACCATTTTCTTTATCCCACTTAGTCCCTGCTGTGGTTCCTTTTGGTCCTGTAGAGTTTAATAATACCTGGAATGGGTGACTCACCTTTGTTCTATAAAACTGGAAATCCTGCAGAGCCAAAGAGTGCCATCCAGGCTTCCATGCTTGCTGAGGCCTCGTCACAAGAGAAAGTTGCACTCATTTCACTTAAATTGATTTTTAACTGATTCAGGTTTAAATGGCAGCACTCATGCATTTGATTTAAGAAAGGCCTATGCTCCAAGAGGTAGGAGTGGAAGAGGGTTACTATAACTACTACTATTTCAGTATCGGAGGGGTAGCCGTGTTAGTCTGGATCTGTAACAGCAACGAAGGGTCCTGTGGCACCTTATAGACTAATAGAAAAGTTTTGAGCATGAGCTTTCGTGAGCACAGACTCACTTCATCAGATGCTGGTCTTGGAAATCTGCAGGGCCAGGTATAAATAAGCCAGAGCAAGGGTGGGGATAACAAGGTTAGCTCAGTCAGCAAGGGTGAGGCTTACTACCAGCAGTTGATCTGGAGGTGTGAACACCAAGGGAGGGGAAGCTGCTTTTGTATTTGGCCAGCCATTCGCAGTCTTTTTTTAAGCCTGAGCTGAGGGCATCGAATTTGCAGATGAATTGTAGCTCAGAAATTTCTCTTTGGAGTCTGGTCCTGAAATTTCTTTGCTGTAGGATAGCTACTTTTAAGTCTGCTACTGTGTGGCCTGGGAGACTGAAGTGCTGTCCTACGGGTTTTTGTATATTGCCATTTCTGATATCTGATTTGTGTGCGTTTATTCTTTTACGTAGAGACTGTCCAGTTTGTCCGATGTATATAGCAGAGGGGCATTGCTGGCACATGATGGCATAAATTATATTGGTAGATGTGCAGCTGAATGAACCCACAATGGTGTGGCTGATCTGGTTAGGGCCTGTAATGGTGCTGCTGGTGTAGATATGTGGGCAGAGCTGGCAACGAGGTTTGTTGCATGGATGGGTCCCTGAGTTAGAGTGACTGTGGTGCGGTGTATAGTTGCTGGTTAGGATTTGCTTCAGGTTGGCAGATTGTCTGTGGGCAAGGACTGGTCCGCCTCCCAAGGCCTGTGAAAGTGGGGGATCATTGTCCAGGATGGGTTGTAAATCCCTGATGATGCACTGTAGAGGTTTTAGCTGAGGACTGTAGGTGATGGCTAGTGGTGTTCTGTTGGGCTTGTCCTGTAGTAAGAGGCTTCGTGGCACACGTCTGGCTCTGCTGATCTGTTTTTTCACTTCCTCAGGTGGGTATTGCAGTTTCAAGAATGCTTGGTAGAGATCCTGTAGGTGTTTGTCTCTGTCGGAGGGGTTGGAGCAAATGCGGTTATATCTTAGTGCTTGGCTGTAGACAATGGATCGTGTGGTGTGTCTGGGATGGAAGCTGGAGGCATGAAGGTAGGCATAGCGGTCAGTGGGTTTACAGTACAGGGTGATATTGATGTGGCCATCGTGTATTAGCACTGTGGTGTCCAGGAAGTGGATCTCCTGTGTAGACTGTTCCAGGCTGAGGTCGACGTTGGTGTGAAAGTTGTTGAAGTCCCGGCGGAATTCCTCCAGAGTCTCCTTCCCATGGGTCCAGATGATGAAGATGTCATCAATGTAGCGTAAGTAGAGACAGGGTGTTAGTGGACGAGAGTTAAGGAAGCGCTGTTCCAGGTCAGCCATGAAAATATTGGCATATTGAGCGGCCATGAGGGTACCCATAGCTGTGCCACTGATTTGAAGACTAACTTTTCTGTTCATCTGTAAGGTGCCACAGGACCCTTCGTTGCTGTTACTATTTCATTGTAGCATAAACCAAGTCCCAGTCAACCTGTACAAAACTGAAATGACCCTATCTGATGTAAGGAGAGTGTTCTCATAGCCAATTATACCAGTTTAGCTAAATCAGCTTAAAATCACACCGTTAGTGAAACTGGTGCAACATTTACCTGTAGAAAAGGTTTGAAACCACATTCGCTTTTCCGTGGAAGGAGGAGTCTTAAGAACTGTCATATTGGGTCATATCAATAGTCTATATGCTGTCTGTATCATCCAACCCCTGTCATCCAGGCCCAACTTCTGGGATTTTCCCAACAGTGTAGCTACAATGGGTTTGTCACTGCTGAATGCCCAACCTAGCACTTTGAATGTAAGTAATGGGGCCAGCCAGCCAAATAAAACGCTGCCAAACCCTGTCTCTGCAATTTCCAGAAGCAGAAAAAGTTTTCCTGATTTCAGTTTTCCCTGAAATCAGTCAATAGCTGCCACCACCAAGTGTACAAAATCCCATTGCCAGGAAAGAAATCACTTGAAATCTTCCCCAAGAGCAAAATCCCTGACCTCCTTTTCTCAAGGTACTGGAAAGAAATAACAAGAGCACCCCACAAAAAACATGCAGGGAGCTGTGAGCTCCCTGGTAACATGATTGTGGCCAGACGTAGCTTTAAGCCCCAGTAGGACACAAAGAATCAAAGAACCAGTACTTGTTAAGAGAGAAAAAAAAACACTTTTATTATTAAAACTAGACTATCTTTTCAAGCATTGTAAATGGTTTGGTGTTAAAAAAAACATGAATTGAAGCAAAGCACAGTGATTGTTCTGTGGGTCCGATTCTTCGTTACAGGAGAGAACAAAAGGAACAACCAACCAGTTCAGTCATGATTTCCAAACCCCCAAACAATGAAAACAAGAAGACTCACGTGACTACCTAACCTTTCCTCTACTCAACAGTTTCTGATGAGTCCAGGAGATCTGTTCTGGGAGAGCTCATTTCTTCCCCTCCACCATGGGAGAGATCCCCATCTGTCTCTGTTTCTAACAAAGGAGATGCTGCTGTGATTCAGTTTCAAGTCTGAATTTTTCTGTTAGTGCCTATTGGCTCTTTGCCACCCCCTCCATCAGAGGCAGTTAGCTTAACTCTTGCTTAGCTCTCTTGGTAAGTTTAGGGTTTCTGTCATAGCTCCCGCTCATAACAGGGTTCACCCTACCTGAAAGCATGAGGAGGCAAGAGGGACCAAGAGCTGGCTTCTTCACAGTACTTTCATGGGTATTTACATGCCTGACTAAATCTCAGACAGCCCATACTGGGATTTCACAGTCCCATGGTCTCCTGTCGGTTCTGGGGACAATCCCAACTCTGAAACAATTCTGCAATCTTCCTCACCCTAGAGGATATCTTTTATGGATATTTCTGTAGGGTGGCACAACTGAACTCACATTTTTAATCTGAACAGGGGAATCTTTATTATACCTTTCATCGTATCTTTTGCATTATGTTTATATTAGTGATCTTTGATCAAGAAAGTGTGTGTTTACAAATGCGACTGGTCCCTTTCATTAAGTCCTAAAACTAGATTAATGAAATCAATAGAAGGGAAATACCTCTGCTTCAGTTACTAAAAAGGGCCATTTCATATGTCCCATAATAGGTGTGTCTACACTAGAATGCAACGTCAAAGTAGCAAGCCCAACTTCAAAATAGTGCATGCCGCGTCTACACATGACACATGCTCCTTCGAAGTTGAAGTTGAAGTTAGACAGCGAGATGTCGAAATCGTTATTCCTATCAGAAGATGGGAATAGCACCCTACATTGACATCTAACATCGACGTAGGATGCGTGTAGACATTCCACATCCCTCTACTTTGAAATAGCAGGGTCCGCCATGGCGGCAATCAGCTGCTAGGTGAAGACATGCCGTCCAGCCCCTGTGGGAATCTATAATCTCTGCGCCCAGTGGTTCTTAAAGCCACATGGACCTAGAAACCCTGTAGCAGGACGCTGAGACCATGTAGGAAGTAGCCCTGCCACAAGGCACCCTGCATGGCCCAGAGACAGCAGATGGCAGCAAGCCAGCCCCCTGAGCTCCCCCAGGGCTCCTCCCAACCCATCCCAGGGCTCCCAGGCCTCCATCCAGTGGGGCAGGAAGTGGAGCCCCCCCCTGGACCAACTCTGAGCTTCATGACCTGCTGGGGCTCTGGGGTGAGGAGGAGGTGCTCCATGTAATGGGGGGCAAGCAGTGGAATGCAAAGGCATTCACCTGGCTAGCTGAGGGCCGGGCCACCCAGGGTCACCGTGCCAGCGCTCCTGACCATGTCAGGAGTAAGGTCAAGGAGTTTCAGCAGGGTTACGCCCAGGCGCAGGACTTGGCCAGCTGATCTGGGGCTGCCCCCGCCTCTGGCACCTATTACTGGGAGCTCAGGGCTATCCTGGGCCCCCAACACACCTCCTTGCCCCAGCCACCCTTGACACCATGGCCGAGGAGTCCCAGCAGGTCTCAGATCTGGAGTTGGGTCCAGAACACAGTCCTGCACCCCCAGGGCCAGAACCGGGACTATCTACCGTGGCCACGGAGTGGTCCAGTGAGGAGGCGGAGCTGGTGCTGGACATCCCCTCCCACCGCTCCAGCTGGGCATCTGCCCATCGGGCCTCCCCTGACCATGGCGGTGGACTGTCAGGTATCTACCCCACAGGGCACACACCCCGCAGGGCATGGGGCGGGGGCACCACATGACCAGGGACCCCCCACATCCCCAGCAGACCCCAGCCTACCAGGGCCCGGGCAGACCATGGCCCAGGGATGGTGCCACAGCCACCAGTGCCCATCAGCACCCTCACCCATGGACAGTGCTGTGCCCCGCCCCCAGTGGGAGGTGGGAGGGCGCAGACTACTGGAAGGGGCCACCCACAGGGCCACTGAACGCACCGATGGGGGATGGATAATGGGGACCAGACACCCATGGGAGGATAGGGAGGTGGGTCATGGGTCAGGGCTTGGTACTCACGGCCTCCATGCCCCCTTCACCCCTGTTTCTGCAACCATGCCATCCGAGTGCCAGGACAGCATGGCACAATCCGTGGACCTGGACAGCCCCCTGAGATCCCCCAGATCATCACTGCCCAGGGGCACTGCCGGTGCTGGGACGGGCTCACCCCTGCTGGGGCCAGAGGCGCACCACCCATGACCCCGAGGTGGCCGCTGCCCTCTGGTGCCAGGTGGACATCATGGAGCAGAGGCTCCACTTCGAGGAGCTGGAGGCTGCCTGGCACCGGGAGGTCTGGCAGGACTTTATGGCCACCTTCAATTGTGTGGCTGCCTTCT